>NC_064623.1:61615029-62262075 GCF_023898315.1 Schistocerca nitens | reverse complement strand
ACAGACTCTATAGGAAATTAAAAAGAAAACAGCATTGATTAACGACATAACCAGAAGAAAAACTAAAGTAACTGCACACCTAATTTGACATAACAAAGTCATAAAAAAACACTCTAGAAGGAAAACACCCGAGGAAGAAAGTCAAGTGGTAAGTGCAGAACATTTTTATTACAAAGTGTTATCAGTGGAATGGACTGCAGCAGCTACAACCAAATTAGAGACAAAGGACAGAGAAGGCAGGCTAAACCGGCAATGCTTTGCCTCTAGTATTTAAAGATGATGAGTGTGACATCCATAAAAGTTCTCTTACCTTAGTAACAATAAACAGCTCTTCCCTTTTTATTTTTCCAGACTCAAACCATTTTTGTAAAGCTCTCCCAATGGCAGCCTCATTCCCATAGGTAGCAGCTGTGTCTATGTGCCGATATCCAGCTTGTAATGCAACATCAACAGCTTTTTCCACTTCATCTGGAGATGACTGAAATTTTCAGAGTATTGGTAAAAGCCACATGAGCAGAAAGTAACAGTAAAACACAAAGCAAATACATCTAAGTGATGCAATTTGATTCCCCAAGATTCATCTTCACAGTCTTAACGTATTATGTTGTCATAATTTGTACACAGCAGTTTTCGCTGGCCTGCTTCTGTTATCAATTGTACAGACACCGTAAAAACACAATTTTTTTTCCTATTACATCAAATTTTCATTCACTTGTTAACACTCTGAATACTTATGTACAAATGCCATGTATAAATATTGATGAAATAATATGTTGAGCACATGAATATAGATTTATTTATTTATATCTAAAAACAAAGATGATGTGACTTACCAAATGAAAGTGCTGGCAGGTCGATAGACACACAAACAAACACAAACATACACACAAAATTCAAGCTTTCGCAACCAACGGTTGCTTCATCAGGAAAGAGGGAAGGAGAGGGAAAGATGAAAGGATGTGGGTTTTAAGGGAGAGGGTAAGGAGTCATTCCAACCCCGGGAGCGGAAAGACTTACCTTGGGGGAAAAAAGGACAGGTATACACTCGCACACACACACATATCCATCTGCACATACACAGACACAAGCAGACATGTACTGTATGAATGTTGTCAGCACATAAATGTGCACAACACAGAAACACTATTACATAAATGTATCAAAGTTACATGTCTGTATATCATATGTCACTATTTTATTAAATGTATTGTAAAATGCCTCTGAATTGTAGCAGTTAATCATTAGCAGACTTGTCAAATAGTCCTCGATAGTACAAAAATATTTTTCTAGCAGATGATTTTTTAAAGAGTTTTCCTGAAGGCATGTATTTCACTTTTATCTTTGATTACATGTGGAAACTTGTTTTATAGTTTTATTCCACTGCTAAGCACAGTCCCCATCCCCCATCCTCACCCCCTCCTACTGAGGTGTAAGTTGTAGTTGGATATGGTTCCATGTTCATGTAGAGACCTGTTTGTTGAGCACTGGTCAATGTCTTTCTTTATGTGGATCACCGTTTGCAAAATGTATTGACATGGAACAGAATTTTTATTTTACGTGGAACACTGTTCTAAATTTGTATAGCTCTATTTGTAATGGAAAATTTGAAAGCTGATGCCCTTACTGACTGTTCATGGATATTAAAGTTTTTATTTATATATACTGCAGGCAGAACAACAAGGCTAGCATATGGGCAAAGGAGGTAATGTGCGTTCTAATAGAGCTGACGCAGGAATGTTACACCCGTCTTTTCGTAAACAAAATGTGGTGTGCGAGTACGATACAGTAAACTGCCGCTGGAGCACGCTGCGATCGCTTATACCACGTTGAGACATGTGACCCGAATGCACAAGTTGCTTCGTTTCTGAGCGTTCAGCAGCCATTGAACTCAACACGCTCAATGTTGGCGTTTGAACGCACGGTCTGTCAGCCGACGGTTTAATGGACCGTAGTCGAGATAAATCCTGTTCCCTACACGCTGTCTATAGATACCAGGCGACATATTTTAACCACTTAGTCTGTTTACACGTTTACAACGTATCAGTCCTAATTGTCCGCAGCTCGTGGCCTTTCGGTAGCGTTCTCGCTTCCTGCGCACGGGGTCCCGGGTTCGATTCCCAGCGGGGTCAGGGATTTTTCTCTGCCTCGTGATGACTGGGTGTTGTGTGTTCATCATCGTTTCATCATCATTGACTCGCAAGTCGCCAAAGTGGCGTCAACTAAAAAGGACTTGCAATACGGCGGCCGAACTTCCCCGCATGGGGCCTCCCGGCCAACAAAGCCATACGATCATTTCATTTCATTTTGTTCTCCAGAACACTATGCTGTAACTAATTCTGGAATGGCTATATGTAAAATATGTCGTTCTAGTGCAAGAGCTACAATACACTGAATTTATTATTCAGTACTGAAGCTATTTACTTCCTGAGGACAGTAACATGCTCAGTCAACTTTAACTGCAAGTCAATGTGCATTTGGTACACATTCTATGAGCTCATCTTTCACTTTTAGAGAGTTACACTTGGGTTTCTGTTTATGTGGAAAATAATACTTTTTTTACATGCAGGATTAATCTGTTGTTTCCTACCTACATCCATAAATGTAGAAGTGATTATTCAAAAAAATACTGTGATTTTTAATAAAAGCCTCAAATATGACCAAAGTCAAATGTTTTCCCCATATAATTAACAAATATCAATCAGTCACAACACCAAAAATGACCACTATGGGTAAAATTGAAGTGATTATGCTTGGAATAGGAATAATGATTATTAAGCTGCTATTGAGAAGACATTTGACATTATGAGATAGGCAATCATCAGGAATCTGAGATAATCACATGTCAATATGCACAGTCGGTAGAGCACTTTCCCGCGAAAGGCAAAGGTCCCGAGTTCAAGTCTCGGTCCGGCACACAGTTTTAATCTGCCAGGAAGTTTCATATCAGCGCACACTCCGCTGCAGAGTGAAAATTTCATTCTAGAAATATGCACACTGTTTATGGATGAGCAGAGAATCTGTGAGATTAGAGTTACATTTGGATTTAAAAATCCACCTGTATAAAATTCTGGTGGATTATCAGGTTAAAGGTAGGGATTCCAACAATGAGAACACTTAACGTCAATGTTAATATTCCAAAATATTAAAATTTTATGTTGATTGTATTTTTGCAAGTGGGAAACTGTTCTATATAGTATCTCTGTGAAGACATCAATATTGCCATCATATATATGGTACCTGTATGCAGACATTACAATTAGTTTGGAACCTGGCTATAATATAGCAGCTGCCTCAAACACACTAGCAGTGCAGAAATTACTGATGTCAAGATTGGCTGAAAGATCATTGTTGAATATCGAAGTAAGGCAATAGTTGTTCAAACTTGTACAAAAAAGTGATACTAAACAATAGCCTGATGGCTCTTAAAAATATAGTTGATTCTGATTTAGCCATAACTTCGAGGCGAAGTATTACACATGGGTTTTTATCTGCTCAGTAACCTTACTACAAGCATAAAGTCTACTGAAGACAATACATAATCTTGTCAAGCCATGAAGCCATGAAGTCTTATTTGCCGTGTCACAATTTTTAATGCCTGTAAAAAATACCTAGAACAGTACATGCACAACAGATGAATTATTCAATGGGCAAACCTGATGTGTGCTATGATAAACAGCAACACAGTGCTTATGTAGAAGACTATGGTACAATAACATGGAGAAGATAACCTCGAAAAGATGTTGCCAGTATCACGCTGAAAATATGGAAGCCCTCCCCCAGGAAAATTTTTAAGAATTAGGAACTTGATTTAGGATCTTAAACACAATATTTCAGACACTTTCAACCCTAAAACTCCAATTCTGTGTTTCTTTTTTTTTTTTTTTTCATATTCACGGGACACCAATAAACAATTTACTCAACCTTACAACTGATGAAAAAGATTCACTTTTCCTAGAACCTATGTTTTTTAAGAAGTCATCAACTAGTGGAATTTTTTTTGATGAAGTACCTGAGTTGAAGGAGAAACTTGTATCTTCATAAAATTTTATAGCAACGGATTTTTCAAACCTTGCATGCTGAATGTAGCTATACCAGTGACAACATGCTGAATGTAGCTATACCAGTGACAACATGCTGATCCTCTTTCTAATATTTATTTTTTTTGAAATTTCAATCCCAGCTGACAAGGTCTTATAAAACTCATAATCAAATCTGTAAATAAGGTATTTAGGACACTATGAAGTTTGTTTAATTACTGGCTCTTCTTTCCGAAGGAACACGTTTGACATTGACAAGTGACGAAAGAGTATTACATTAGAAAAAAGAAGATATAATTTAGTAACTGGATCATTTAGAATAGGACGTATTCTACTTAAGTGAGAAATGGTTATATTTTTGAAGCTTCCCCACTGAAAAGTTTTACCAGAGGTTCTCACTGTTCAGTTATTCTTTCTATTGATTGGAGCATAGAGATCCATCTTGTACAAACAAAACTTCACTATTTTATGTGGTTTAGTGCCATATATATTTTAACATAACTTAAAAGTAGACTGTCTTGAGAGAGAGTAGTAAAGATCTATTACCATCTCTTCAGCATTGAAATATTTGAGGTTTTCCATACCTCTTTGCACAGCTGAACGAAGCAAGCAGCAGGAACAAGTTTTAATTCTTATGCATGTTTGAAATTTCTTACGTCCCACAAATTTATTTGCATTATCACACACGAATAAATGCAATTTTTCCAGGGAATTCCTTTTCTTAGCAGGTCTTCACTCTACAGATTAAAAACATCGCCTAGTTAGAAAAACTTGAGCCTTGTGGCATCACTTGATTCCAAAGCAGTTATATTATTATCCTTTAAGCTGAAATGTGCACACCCAAAAGTTTTCGTCATCACTGAACGTTAACTATCTTAGTAAGCTGTGGTTATGAAATTAGGAGTAGTGGCATAATACATTCAGCAAAATGTAAGCAGCAAAATTTCCCATTTTCTTTTTAAAACACCAAATTGTAAAATGTCCATTCCTGTAATTTTTAGTAACTTCCTTTAACTCCGTAATTTAAGAGATACAAAAAATGGTTCAAATGGCTCTGAGCACTTTGGGACTTAACTTCTGAGGTCAACAGTCCCCTAGACTTAGAACTACTTAAACCTAACTAACCTAAGGACATAACACACATCCATGCCCAAGGCAGGATTCGAACCTGCGACCGTAGCAGCAGCACGGTTCCGGACTGATGCTCATAGAACTGCTCGGCCACAATGGCCGGATAAGAGATACATTAAAGAAAATCTGTACTAGTTGACAGCCATGGAATAGCGATCAATCAAAGGAGGCAGTCCAGGTTTTAAGAGACTAACCCCATATTCAGGAGGATGGAGTTTGCTCAGTCTGACCATTCCAATTTTGGTTTTTCATGGTTTTCCTACATCATTTCAGACAAATGCCAGGATGGTTCAATGATCACAGCCACAGCTGACCACCTGTCCTATCCTCATATAGCATCCCTATATCTTGTTTTCTGTATGTCCTATCCTCATAAAGCATGCCTATGTCTTCTTTTCTGTATGTATATTTTTTGAGCTTTCACTGTATTATGACAAATTCTGTATCACTGTAAGATGATCCCACTATGTAACATCAGATCCTGTGAAACTAGTAAAGAAATGATGTTTCTCCTAAAACTATATACCAATTTTTGTGTTTTAATGAGACCCTGTACATTAAATAAATGTCTTGAAGTTGTATATTGTGAGAAATATATCTATTCTTTTCTATACACAATCAGCAACAAGCACATAAGGAGAAACCTGCATGACAACAGACAAGACTGATGTGGTTTATGTTTAGCTATGTGAAACTGATGCAGGCTGACCTTGCAAAGAAATGTGCCAGCATGAAGATTAGTTGCACATTCAAGTAAGAGTTGACTGGATGAGATTAAGGAACACCATGAAAAGACACAGAAGATGTGGTGAGGAACAAAAACCAAGACAGAAACAGATGGAGGCAAATCATTTGAAAACATTCCATATGGCTTGTTGGAAGGATGCCATGATGATGTTGATGACAATGATGACATAACTGCTTTCTATAAAGTTGATACATCAAATATCGCTATAGAACAAGCCACTAAATTGTGACTATCACTGAAATGTGTCAAATATGCAGAGTCAACTCTGTAAAGAAAGGAAAATTTGAACTAGCTTAATCTTTTAGGATCAAGTGAACAATGCAAACAATTGTGCAGATGGCAACTACAACATTTTTGTTTGGATAGTTCAATTGTGGATGATATTTATCATTCGTGTGTTTTGTTTACACTCTATCATTTTATTCTTGTGTGGGTGGCTAGATTTATATAGTTCTAGTGGAGATAGCATATGCAACAAAGATTGTGACAGTGCAATTCTGCTTCCACTAATAACATGCCTGGCCACACTCCATACCATACTTTTTCCTTTTTATTGATATTATTCTGACAGACTGGTCAAATTAACTGAAGTGTCTGATAGCACTCTGACAACTCAAAATCTAACTGTCTCCTTCCAACCCAACTTACACCTCAGAAAGCAATACAGATGTCTGTCACTGCCACCTACACTCCAAAAACTTATACAGGCACAAAAGGAATACTAACAGTGTCCTGTTCTCTTTCTGTCTCTGCACATATGATGTCACAACGAACAGCAACATTACATTACATGATGAAGCCAACATCTTGTGTCTGTAGGCTCAGTTGCTCTGGCTGATCTGTATTATAGAAGTCTAGATCAGTTTTGTATATGACAGTTTGGTTGTCAGCTGTCAAAACCAACAGACGTGTCAAGGAAACGAGCTTTCTTTAAAAGAAATATATAGTTTGTGGTTACAGACTAATTTGTAGCATAGCTAAAAGTCTAAATTAGGTTGAAAGGTAATAAGCAGGTTTTAGGTTGGCAAAGCTAACAAATGACTCATGGTAATTTCTTTTATGAGAGTGCACTCCCATAGCTACACTTAAATCCTAGTTGAAAACCCTGTTTTCCAGCAGTGGTCCCATATTTTCAGGGGGTTGTCTGAAGGTGTAAAGGACTGTCTAGGGACAAGCCAGTGACATACTTACATGTTTGTGCAACAATTCTTGCCTTGAGATATAGCTGGAACAAAAAGGGAGCGAGATCGGGGAGGAGGGGTGACGATTCAGCTGTGTCAGGCTATGAGAGAGTAAATGTATGACACCTAAGGTAAAGCCGAAATAAGACTCATGGGGATGGTGGCTCAAATTCATGATATAACAATCATATTCGATGATTACTTACTTACTTACTCCTTGGCACTACAGCCTGTGCACACCCTTGGCTTCCTGGACAATCTCCACCCACTCTCCTCTGCTGACTGCCTTGGCTCTCCATCTTCTAACTCCCATTCTTCTCCAGTTTCTCCATGTTGTCAAGCCATCTGGTCCTTTATTTGCCCCGTACACGGTGTCCACCTGCTTTTACTTTGAAAACTTCCTCGATTGTGCTGCTCTCCACCATTCTTTCTACATGTCCCAACCGACATAGTCTATTAGTATATATTTCTGTCACAATATCTGGTTCGGTATAGAGCTCTCTGATCTTATTATTTTTGATTTGCCAAAAACTCCTATTATTCACTGGCCTGAAGATTTTCCTAAGTATCTTCCTCTCCCATCTCCACAACAACTCCTCATCATTTTGCGCCATTGTCCAAGTCTCTGATCCATACATCACCACAAGTCTCAATACTGTACAATACACAGTCAGCTTCAGACTCCTAGTAAGGCTTCTTGCTTTAAATACTTTAATCAATACAAAGTAACTCACGTTACCAGCTGTAATCCTTGCATGTATTTCTTCTCGCATATCATTATTTTCAGTTATCTGTGACCCAAGATATGTAAAGCTCTCACAGCGTTCATATTCTTTCCCGTTCAAGATCAGGCTTCATTCTCCTCCGCTATACCTTTTCCCAGATGTTAACATATACTTGGTCCTTGACTGATTAATTATCAGCCCCATTTCCACTTCATATCATTCTAATTTTTCAAGATTTTCTTTCGGGTCCTGTTTCCTCCTGGATAACAGATCAATATCATCTGGAATTGTAAGTTCCTGGGTCACTCTATTAAATAGTGCTCCTCCAGGGTTGCTGCTTTATGTCTTTCGCATTACCCTCTCCAAGGCGACATTAAACAGAATAGCAGAGAGCACATCACCATGTCACAATCCTTGGTTAACTTCAAATGTCTTTGATAAAGACCTTTACCTCGCATACTGTTCTTCTCAAAGTCATTTGAACTAGTTTTTATCAGTTTGTTGGGTACTCCTGCCTCTTGCATTGCCTTCCAGAGTTGATCCCTTTTGATACTATCATAAGCTTGTTTGAAATCAATGAACGGCTGGTGGACATCTATGTTATAACATTTTTCAGGGCTCTGTCTGATAGTAAAAATCTGGCCTGTAGTGGATCTATTAGTTCTGAAACCCCACTGGTAGTCTCCTAGGTATGTTCTGAGTTGCCCAGCCATGATTTTTCCTAATACTTTATGTATTATACAGGGCAGTGCAATTCCTCTATTATTTGCAGTTAGCTTTGTCTTGTTTCTTATGTATAGGGCAGAGTATTGCTGTATTCCACTGTTCCGCATCTTTTCTTTCCACCATATTTCCACTATAATTTCATGCAAAACCATTATTAGTTTCTCTGCCATATTTTATCATTTCTGCTGTAATGTTGTCTTTTGCCAGAGCTTTAGTTTTTAAGAGTCTTGATGCTAGCTTTAACTTCTTCCAGTGTAGGTTCCTTGACGGATTCCTGGTACTCTTCTCTGTTTACATCCTGCTCCACCTCTTCGACCATAGCAGCATCAACTTCACCTTGGTTTTCTCATTCTGTGTTCAGTAGTTCACTAAAGTACTCCACCCATCTGTCTAAAATCTGACCTTTTCCTTCAATCAAATTTCCCTCCTTATCTTTAGAGAAAACTGCTCTGGGTTGGAATCCTTTCTTTACATTTTTCAATCTCATATAGAATTTCCTTGTTTCCTGAACAGTATTTCTCTCTTCTAATTCATCAATCCACCGTTTTTCAAATTCTCTCTTTTTTTCTCCTACATTCCTTGTCTCCTTCATTTCTCTTCTCCTGATATTCTTCTATAGTAATTCTGGTTCTCCTCTGCAGAATTCTTTTCTTTCTTTTTTTTTTTTTTTTTCTTTTTTTTTTTTTTTTTTTTTTTTTGCCTTATTCCTTTCTTCTTCTGTCTTCCTCTTACAATCATGATCAAACCAGACCTGGGTTCTCAATTGTTTCTTTCTACCCAGAATAGTTTCAGCTGTCTCCTGCATTATACTTCTGACCGTTTCCCGTATTTCTTCAATACCCTGTCCTGCCCGATCTTCAGCTTCACTAAGTCTATTTGCCAAAGTAGTTTTACACTGTTGTACTGTATTTTCATCATTTTTTAACTTGGTACCATCGAACTTTGGCACAACGGTTTTCTTGGTCTGTACATACAATTGCCTATCCTCTGTCTGTATTTGATTCTTACCAAATGGTGACCACTATCTCCATCTGCACCACAACTACCCACTTCTAATATATTTGAAGCATGTTGTCTATTTATGAATACATCATCAATATGATTTTTTGTGATCCCATCTGAGGAATACAATGTAACTTTCCTTATATCCATCCTTTGCACCCATGTGATTTTAATAATCATGTTATTGTCCATGGCAAAATCAGTTAGTCTGAAAGCATTATCATTAGAAGCTTCATTCAAACTCTCCTTACCAGCTGCTTTTCTGTATGCAATTTCTCTTCCTACTTGAGCACTGAAGTCCTCACACAATCACCATAACATCATGCTTTGCCACCCTTGCTATTTCCTGTTCCAGCTGCTCATAGAATGTATCTTCTTCCATTAGCTCTGCATCTTCCGTTGGAGCATACATACATATGAAGGATGTATTGAAGAAGTGGCCTTTCATTTGTAATACAGAGACTCTGTTGCCAACAGGCTTAAATTTCAGTATGGCAGCCTTGTGAGCATTATCAGCCTATCCCCTGCCTCCACAGCTGTAGAATAATGTATGTGTTCCAGATACTAATATTCCCCTTCCTTCCTATTTCACCTCTTGTATTGGCACCATCATCACATTATATTTCTTCATTTCATTTTTTCAGATTCTGTAGTCCTCCAATCTTGTTCAGTGTTCTCACATTCCATGTCGCTAAATACCAATTCATATGCCATTTCCATTGTCAAGGCCATTAATCCATTACATCCACCTGGCTTCCTTCATGCTCTGGTTCCGTAATGAGCTCTTTTTTCTGAGATAGGGTGTTAGCCCTGCACACAACTCTCCTCGTTTATCCACACTTGGGACTGCCACTGGGATTTCTATGGTGTCTGCCAGTGACAGAGTTTGTTCAATGATTTTGCCAATTCATACTCAAAATTATCACCTTCCAAGCTAACCTAGACATTGCACTATGCTACAGATCAGTCTGTCAGCACAACATTCATTTCGAGAGAAAGATTAATTTTATGTGTTTTTTTCTGTCAGCTCCCAACCAAATTTCAGTTTAGGCACTTCAAACACTTTGCCTCTTCTGTTGCATCTGATTGCGTTATGTGAAACTATTATCCCATTGGCTGTGCATAACTGATGCAGGAAATAAACATCGTTGGGATGAGCACTGGCCCCAGCCTAGACTAGCCTGATAATGTCATCCTTCCTCATGTATCTGTCTCCGACTTCATCAATATATCGGCACTTAGTACTGCATCATTAAATAATGCACTTCTCGGAGACACAAATGTTTTATGTTCCACCTATGAAACATCAGACTAAAAGTAAACATCTCTATCAGTGTTTAAATTATTTTGTAGAGTATGTACCACTAGTGAATGTAACCTATCTTCAGTCCTCATTATTACAGTTTAAATAGCATTTCTCACTGATAAATAACACTCACGAGTAGACCTCTGTCTCCAACACAAGCATTTTGCAGATTCTTCCAACAGTTTCAAAATACGGGGTAAAAGTGAAAAAAAAAAGATAGAATCAATTTTCTATTGTAAAAGACTTTAATTCAGTCATGTACGTACCTAATAATAAATAAAACAGTAGCACTGAATCTCCATGCCATTGAGAGAAATTGTAAAGAGGACATAAAAATTCAGATGTTGGACACAAACATCGTTAAGTGTGACCAACACTAAATTTATGGAGGTCTGGCTTCAATACAACCTTTCCCTCAGGAAAAGGAATAATATACTGGAGTCAGGTGCTTCCTTTGAAGAAACTGATTTAAAAGTAGATATTACACAGGTTTTATTAGGGCTGAACTGAAATTTTTTTACAGCTACTTTCAACTCACAAATCACTACTTACAACCAACCAATGGTCTTCCAGAATATTAAGAATACACCATACCCCAGGCCTTGGGGCCCTTAGAAACTATCATATACGTTTCTATGGATGGGATACGCATATTGATGGTGTATTTAAAAGATTAAGTACCATGTGCTGTTTAAGATGTGGGTGAAAACTTGCCATAACCATATGTTAACGTATATTCTGTCCTAAAGTACGGGATCAGCTTCTGGGGTAGCTCATAATCCTGTTTAAAATATTCTACGACGCAAAAAAAAAAAAAAAAAAAAAAATTGCAAGAGTTAGGACAAGAGTGAAAAGGATCCAACTTTGAAAGGGGCTCTTTAAATTAAGGAATTTATGATATGTCCACGTGTCTTTCTCAAAATCGAAACTTTTCATAATCGTATTACAAAACGGAACATACACTTTCGCATGCACCAAATAAAAAGTCTTTGCAAAAAAAAAAACTTAGGTAAAATTATCTACAATAAGCTTCTAAACGAATGTAATATAACGACCTTATAAAATTCACATGAACTGCTTCTACAGTCTGGATGATTTCCTCCAGAATCCTTCAGTCAATAGCATAATCAATACAGCAGGAATTCAATTGTCATTAACTATGAGACAACTGTAATATGAAGTTTCAACCACGTGTCTTTCTTGGCGAATCTTCGCGTCACTGAAAAGTGAGTACTTGGATGAAGACAGAGGGAGAAAAAAAACCGTGGTCTAATCAGGATTCGATACCCCTACCTTTCGGTTTCCAAACCCGCGCTTTGACCGGTAGATCATTTTTTACCTCATTTAGTTCGTTAAATTTGATCGTCTTGGGCTTCCTATGATGCTTGTTCTAGGTCATCGGTGATCCATTAACTCAGTTCTTTATTACAAACGGTAGCTAAACCGCTAACCGAATATGCTGATCTACTGTGGCGGCGAATATCTACTTAATGTTGACATGAACCAGACATGCTCAAAAATATTATTATTACAAAATTATCCTGTAAATGCTGAAGTTTACTTGTACCATATATACCGATGATAGTCAATGAAAACCTCTTAACTCCATTTTGAAGCAAAAACGGTTTCTAGAAAAATTTGTGAAGTGAGACAGACAACGTTGTTACACGTGCAAGTGTATAAAGTAGAAGCCTAGATATTTACAGATTAGAGAAATCCACGCACTTTCAAATCTCCCTCTGCTAACGGATTGCTGGTTATTGGAATTGCGAAGTTTTCACTTACCGTCGATATGTAAAAAGATATTCAATTGTAAATATATGTTCTATTTTGAATTGTTATAATGACTTGGTCAGTATCTAATGTACTGTACGGTACGTGTGAGACTTTACGGACCAGATAAAATTGTGTACCGAATAGCGTGTAATACTTGCCTGCCAGGTCCCCAGCCCAATAACGGGCATTTTCCTTCCATTGTAGAAAGTGATAGGCGCCAACACTTTTTCCATTGTCGTCGGTACTTATTGTAGTATAAAAGTATGGATACTGGGCAGCGCGACGGAAACGTGGCTTCTCTTCTGACATCCCACACGTGACACATGTTTACTATGCTGCGTTGCAACAGATCTGATCTGTAGCAGTCGGCAGCAGACGGGAAACTTCGCGCCGTAGTGATTTGCAGATTTACGTAAGTTCGTTGCCAACTGTGCAGCGTACCAGTGGCGGGTGTCGACTGCACTGTCGTCTGCTTTGTCGCTGAGCTGTGTTTTGTTGCCTAATTTTCATTGCCATTTTTCAGAGAATGAATGATGATGCGCTTGCTGGCCCTTCGCGGTAAAGGAAGGCCGTTTTAAGGAGCGAGTGGTGGAAAATAATGTTGAATGTGGTGAAGTGCTCCGATGCTGAGAATATTCAGAAAGAAATGTTACGCCCTATTGCACAGTCTTCCGTCAGGGCTGCGACGTACGCCGGCTAGAGCTTGCGTAACTGTTCCAAAATTACAACGTTTGCCAGGAATCACCCAGGTGCGTCCCTGGGGACTCCTGGAAAGCTCGTCGTTTGGTCTCAATTACTTTAAAATGCGTACTCTGTTACTGTCAGAACACTTTGTTTTGGATTCGTTAGGCCAGCACAGTTAATCCGCTCTGTGTTAATCATAGACAATGCACCGTATCGCAAGCCAAGTCAACAAACCGGCTATACATTATGATAGGAAAGCATCTTTGATAGCGTGTGGCTGCAGAAGAGAAAAATCCGATGCGATAAGAGCATGTCAAAAGAGTTTCTATATGCCCTGATTCTGGAGAATAGGTGAGCTACGAAACGGAATGCAATTGCCGTATCGACCGCAAACTAATTCGCTTGCTGCGACACAACTGCGATTTAAACGTCATAGAACTACGTGATCAGAAATAAAAATACTCGGGATTACAGAAGTGTCCGATTCCACTCGTCTGTTTTGACTCATGACGTCAACAATATGGCGTTTGGGATCCCTATCAGGTCGGATTGAGGGAGGACATAGAAGCAATTCAGAGGCGGGCTGCTAGATTTGTTACTGGTAGATTTTGCTAGATTTGTTACTGGTAGATTTGATCATCACGCGAGTGGTACGGAAATACTTCAGGAACTCGGGTGGGAGTCTCTGGAGGAAAGGAGGGGTTCTTTTCGTGAATCGCTACTGAGGAAATTTAGAGAACCAGCATTTGAGGCTGACTGCAGTACAATTTTACTGCCGCCAACTTATATTTCGTGGAAATACCACAAAGATAAGATAAGAGAGATTAGGGCTCGTACAGAGGCATATAGGCAGTCATTTTTCCCTCGTTCTGTTTGGAAGTGGAACATGGAGAGAAGATGCTAGTTTTGGTACGAGGTACCCTCCGCCACGCACCGTATGGTGGATTGTGGAGTATGTATGTAGATGTAAATATGGCGGAAATAGCCATTCTTTCATCTATACTAGCAAAGCAATCACTAATAAAACAAGCCAAATTTCAGTTCCAACACAGAATGTACTGCAGCTTGCAGAACCTTTATTTGGAACAGACAGAAATATAACTGCCGATAACCGGTTGTCTTCTGTGGAGGTGGTCGACAAACCGATTGAAAATGGATGATGCGCAAAAATAAAAGGGAAATGCCACCAGAATTTTTAGCCAATAAACAACGAGTAGTAGGATCTACGTTATTTGGTTTCATGATGGTTAAAACATTGACATCTTATGTCCCAAAAAACAATCGAAGCGTAGTGGTGGTTTCATCAGTGCACCATGACAATTCAGTCAATGAAAACAGTGGAAAACCTGAGATAATTGAATTTTACAACAGAACAAAAGTTGGTGTTGATACATTAGATCAGAAATGCGCTAATTATTCAGTCTCTAGAAGAACTCAACGATGGCCATGTGTAATTCTTTCAGCAATATTGAATGTTGCGAGTGCAAATGGATTCGTATTATGAAAGGCATCAAATGGTGGAAAACGTATGAAACGTAATCATTACATAAAAGAAATTGTACTAAATTTGATAAGGCCATTTATCACAGAAAGAAAGATAGAGTATTCTCCATTTTCAGTAGATTTGAAGAGTAGGATAGATAATTTTTTAGGGGCAGCTGATGAACCACAAAATGACCTACGACTAGAAAATTCACGTTGTAATCAAAGTGGCTCACAAAAAAGCGGAAGATATTATTTATGTGCTCCTAAAACTGACAGCAAACAACCACAAAAATGCGACAGATGTTTTAAATTCGTCTGTAAACTACATGCAGAAAAAAAGTGTTGTGTACCAAGTGCCATTCTTAGTTCAGGTACTGATCTATACAACATTTTGGACATTTCCATGTTTCGTTTCGCTTCTCACTGATGGCATAAAGAGTTCCTATTTAAGGTAAGGGGAAGTTATGAGCAACTCCAAAGTATACCTAGGTTTTTTTAATTTAAGCCTTTTTTGTAATCGTGTAGCATTCCAAAGTAAGGTACTAAAAATTCTTGTAAAATATGAGACATAGGACACAAAGTTAAAAAAATAACACAATGTAAAATTTTTGCTCAATAAAAGTTGATTTATATTTGAAATAAAACTTATTTTAATACAATCATTACACCTTTACATATGAATTATATCTTGTGTGGGGATTACGTTGAATTTTTATTCAAGGGTCCATTTGAACCAGCGATTCCAGATAATTTATCTAACTACCGTCCAATATCACTACTAAGTAGTTTCTCAAAAGTATTAGAGAAACTAATGTATACAAGAATTGTAGAACATCTTAACAGCCACAACATACTCAACAGAAACCAGTTTGGTTTCCAAAAAGGTAGATCAACTGAGCAGGCTATTTTTTCTCTCACAAATGAAATTTTAGAGTCAATAAATAATAAAATGTCACCTATTGGAATTTTTTGTGACTTGTCTAAGGCCTTTGACTGTGTGGACCACAACATTCTCTTACATAAGGCTAATTTTTATGGCTTGCGAGGTAGCATTGGTAGATGGATAGAATCATATCTGCAAAACAGAAAACAGAAGGTGATAATTAATGGTGCCAATGATAGTCCCATTTCTTCTGATTGGGGCACATTAAAGTGTGGTGTGCCTCAGGGGTCCATCCTAGGACCTTTGCTTTTCCTTATCTTCATCAATGATCTCCCACTTTGCACAGACACCGAGTGTAAATTTACTCTTTTTGCCGATGACACCACTATTCTGCTTGAAAGTCGAACTAACAGTGACCTAGAAAATAAATGTAATGCTGTACTCGTTGACATCCTACACTGGTTTAAGTGCAATGGACTAACTCTAAACATTCAGAAAACTCAGTATATGCAATTTCACACATCTCAACAAGAAAATGAAGTATGCCACTTAAACTGTGGTAACCAAAATATACTACACTGTGAATCATCTAAGTTCTTGGGCATTCTAATTGATGGCAAGCTGAACTGGTCTGAGCATATCTTAGACCTACATAGAAGGCTCAGTGTGGCAACTTATGCTCTGCGTGTAATCACCCCCATTGGTGATGAGGACGCTACTAAAGCTGCCTACTTTGGTTATTTTCATTCTATCATGTCGTATGGCATAATATTTTGGGGCAACAAGCCTTTAGCCAAAAAAATATTTACTGCACAGAAGAGAGCTGTTAGAATCATGAGTGGTGTTCATCCAAGATATTCTTGCAGAAGTCTGTTTCATAAGTTACAAATATTAACACTTACCTCTCAATTCATATTTTCTTTGATGATTTTTGTTTCTAACAACCTATCTCTTTTTAAAACTAATAGTGAATGTCATGATCATAATACTAGGTCTAAAAATGATCTACACAGGGATCTGAAACATTTAAGTCTTGTTCAGAAAGGTGTTCATTATTCAGCCACAAAAATTTTCAACTCCCTTCCATCAGGTATTAAAGATCACATTAATGTCTTACCTACTTTTAAATGTAAATTGAGAGAATACCTAATGGTAAATTCCTTCTATTCTCTTGATGAGTATCTACAGATAAAGCAATGATTTTTTATACTGATAAAAATTTGTTTGCTATAGATCACATTAACTGTTTAATTTGGAAAATGTACTATATTTCCTTTTTAGGTATTGTTTTATATTACTTGAGCTATACCTTTGATTTGATTTTAACCTACAAACTTATTCATAATCTTATGGTACATTTTTGTCATTTTATATATGTGTATTATATCTGTTGTATGTAATCATGACTCATTCCACATCCTTGTGATTTATCACAATACGGATTAATGGAATACGAAATAAATAAAAAAAAAATAAAAAATTATGTTCGTCAAAATATCGATTCCGGTTAAGAGTTAAAATGTGTGACATCTAGTAACTTTCAAAAACGATTAAGTAGTCTTTTATTCCTTGTGCCAAAAGTTATATTCTCATTGACTTCTAAATTCGTATTTATTTTGATAACCGATACGAAATTGTCGGCAGTCAGTGGTTTATTTTAACATGTTAATACAAACGGCAATCTTAGTTTCGCCAACAAAAATTTTTTAGCTGACTATCAGATCAGTAATGAACATTAAATGGAAGCTCAAAACAGGTTTGTATTGTGTGCTCTGAGTCCTTAACGGCACTTGGCAGCGGAGTTTGCTTTCCCATCCTGCCTACGAATTCACGTAGCAGGCAAATGCCTGCTTCCCAAACCACCGCTAGACATGCCATGTTTGTGCTTCGCTAGTACGTACACTCCGCGCTAGATATATGAAAGTGTGAGTGACGTCACGGGGAGAGTTGCGGTACCCAACTTCAGTCACTATCATTCCAGTTCCCCATCATCTTCTGAGTGAGAATCACTATCTACGCCACCTTGGCGTATTATTATTTTATCTACTGCATCGTCGAAAGAGATTTCTTACTGCATGTATTCTCGCTCAGTTTTTTTAACGTGTTTGCACAACGGAATCCAGTCTTCTTTAGTCACTGAATTAAATTTCTCCTCGCACAAATGTTTTACTGATGTTGCAGAGAACGTTCCTAGAAGTTGCCCAACCTCTCAAAACTGAACAAATCGCTCTTCGGGAAGAACAATGACACAACTGCAAAATTCACTAAATCGACGTTATTGCACCAGTCATCTCAGAAAAAGGTAGCGCATGCAATGAAATATCGTCAGAACTGTAGTTCTACATAGCGCCGCTAGAGTTGCGTCTTTGTGGAAATCAATTGTTGTGACTTGGGTTGGGAAACATTGCCGTGAATGTCAGTTGCGTGTTTCAGTTTGTAGTAGCTGATATAACGACACAAGGTATGAAAACTGCGGACTGAGAATCATTTCAACTAAAATCTATCTACATTTACATGGTTACTCTGCTAATCACACTTAAGTGCTGGCAGAGGGTTCATCGAACCAACTACACCGAGCGAGGTGGCGCAGTGGTTAGACACTGGACTCGCATTCGGGAGGACGACGGTCCAATCCCGCGTCCGGCCATCCTGATTTAGGTTTTCCGAGATTTCCCTAAATCACTCCAGGCAAATGCCGGGATGGTTGCTTTCAAAGGGCACGGCCGACTTCCTTCCCCATCCTTCCCTAATCCGATGAGAACGATGATGATGAACCACCTACACAATTCTCTATTATTCCAATCTCGTACAGCGCGCGGAAAGAATGAACACCTGCATCTTTCCGCACGAGCTCTGATTTCCTTTATTTTATTTTGGTGATCGTTTCTTCCTATGTAGGTTGGTGTCAAAAATATATTTTCGCATTCGGGGGAGAAAGGTGGTGAATGGAACTTTGTGAGAAGATACCGTCGCAACGAAAAACGCCTTTCTTTTAATGATGTCCAGCTCAAATCCTGTATCATTTCTGTGACACTCTCTCCCATATTTCGCGATAATACAAAACGTGCTGCCTTTATTTGAACTTTTTCGATGTACTCCGTCAGTCATATCTGGTAAGGATCCCACACCGCACAGCAGTATTCTAAAAGAGGACGGACAAGCTTAGTGTAGGCAGTCTCCTTAGTAGGTCTGTTACATTTTCTAAGTGTCCTGCCAATAAAACGCAGTCTTTGGTTAGCCTTCCCCACAACGTTTTCTGTGTGTTCCTTCCAATTTAAGTATTCAGTTGAATTTACAGCTTTTAGATTAGACTGATTTATCGTGTAACCGAAGTTTAACGAATTCCTCTTAGCACTCATGTGGATGACCTCACACTTTTCGTTATTTAGGGTCAACTGCCACTTTTCACACCATTCAGATATCCTTTCTAAATCGTTTTGCTGTTTGTTTTGGTCTTTTGATGACTTTATTAATCGATAAACGACAGCATCATCTGCAAACAAAATCGTTTATATAGATAAGGAACAGCAAAGGTTCTATAACACTACCTTGGGGAACGCCAGAAATCACCTCTGTTTTACTCGATGACTTTTCGTCTATGACAGGAAATCACAAAAGGAGTCACAACTGAGACGATATTCCATAAGCACGCAATTTCACTACGAGCCACTTGTGTGGTACAGTGACAAAAGCCTTCCGGAAATCCAGAAATACGGAATCGATCAGACATCCCTTGTCAACAGCACTCAACATGAAACGTCCCCTTTGGAAAATTTAAGAATGACAGTGCTGGAAAACCCCTTACGTTATTTGATTTTCAAACAGCTGAGCAGAACTGAACGTACTCAGACATTTCTCTCTTTACTTATTCTGATCAACACTAAACTTGTGGTGTCACCGCCAGACACCACACTTGCTAGGTGGTAGCTTAAATCGGCCGCGGTCCATTAGTACATGTCGGACCCGCGTGTCGCCACTGTCAGGATCGCAGACCGAGCGCCACCACACGGCAGGTCTCGAGAGACGGACTAGCACTCGCCCCAGTTGTACGACGATGTTGCTAGCGACTACACTGACGAAGCCTTTCTCTCATTTGCTGAGAGACAGAATAGCCTTCAGCTAAGTTAATGGCTACGACCTAGCAAGGCGCCATTTGTACCATTGCATGTATCTCAAGATAGTCTCACTTGTATCATCAAGAATGCTGTATACCAAAGGACGATATAAAAGTTAAGTGTTCTAGTAGCTACGTTCTTTTCTTTATCACATTCATTACGAATCCTGTTCCAGACTTCGCGCCAGTCGGCGTGTGTGTACGTGTGCCCTTTCGGCTACTTCACTGTGGACTGGCTGCCTTGTCAGTCCACTACAAAACTGACTCACAATATTTTTTTGGCGCAACGCAATCTGACTTTCAATAATCCCTACAAAAGAATGGCCCTGACTAGCAATAACCTTTAACTTTCATGAATCACTTACCTCACAAAAATCTTCGTTACTCGAACTACTGCAATACAGCGAGCGCCAATACTGCCAGCTAAATAAAAGATTCTAATTACTGATAGGCATAGTTAGCAAATGAAAGATTTCGATAGAGAACAAACAATGTATTTACCTTAACAGTGTTCAAAAGTCATCATACATGATATCCAGTATTACAAATTTACTCTTTCTGATGGACACACGTCCAGATCGTCTGCTCTCGAAATTCTGCCATCTCTCTTCCCACATCCGCCACTGCTGGCGGCTCCCCTCCAACTGCGCGACGCTACGCGCTGTTCACAGCCAACTGCCCAACACTACAATAGCGAATATTCCAACAATGCCAACCAGCCACAGGCTGCACACAGCGCAGCCAGTGATTTTGATACAGAGTGCTACGTGACGTTACCAAAATAAAAACCTAAACAGCCTACTTACAAACACTTCATGTGAATAAAGAGATATTTGTGTTTCACAGGAACGATGTTTTCTAAACCCACGTTGACTGTGTGTCAATAGACCGTTTTTTTTTCGAGGTAATTCATAATGTTCGAACAGAATATATGTTCTAAAATCCTTCTGCATATCGACGTTAACGATATGGGCCTGTAATTCAGTGGATTACTCCTACTACCTTTCTTGAATATTGATGTGACCTGTGCAACTTTCCAGTCTTTCGTGTACGGGCCTTTCGTCGAGCGAACGGTCGTATATGATTGTTATGTATGGAGCTATACATCAGCATACTCCGAAAGGAACCTAATTGGTATACAGTCTGGACCAGAAGACTTGCTTTTATTAAGTGATTTACGTTATTTCACTACTCCGCGGATATCTGCTTCTACGTTACTCATGTTGGCAGCTGCTCTCAATTTGAATTCTGGAATATTTACTTCGTCTTCTTTTGTGAAGGCATTTCGGAAGGCTGTGCATAGTAACTCTGCTTTGGCAGCACTGTCTTCGATACTGTCTCCATTGCTATCGTGCAGAGAAGGCGTTGATTGTTTCTTTCCGCTAACATACTTCACATTAGAGATGGGCAAACTGAAACACGTAACTGTTTCGAAACAAATGAAACAGTACGATGTAATGTTTCGATACGCTGTTTCGAAACAGTGAAACAGTTTGTGTTTTGTAATCTAATAAATCTACACATTTTATCATCTTGAATGTCTGCTGTATAAGTATGTCCACATAAACATAAATGAGGTGCGAGAGCGCTAATCATATCGTAGAAAGTATGAAACTACCACTTAGGCGTCTTGGCAGTTTCGTATTTCCTTCAGCAAATGCGCTGCTTTCGGGTCGTGTGACTTTCATACTTTTCAATTGGCCGAGGACAGCCATAGCTGAACACAGAAGAACCACCACGAACGGAACTGGAGGTGGGAGCAAACTGCAGAAACAACGGATATGCTACTATGATTCCCACATTCCGTTAGTATGGGTAATATACCCATCTTGCTAATTTCCATGCGCACAAAGGGAATCATTGTGGATAATAGGCAGTGACTATAGACTCACAAATAATGCCAAATAATTCGAATAAGTAACAAAATATAACAAAAAAATTGTCTTTCGAGGTGTTTCGAACCGTTACTATAAGTTCACCATGCTTCCCAGCCCTTCCCGTTCACCATTACACTATCAGTGATATGTCAAACAGATTGCATGCAATTATACCTACATCAAATTTATGTATATGTCTAATAACTGTCACTCTACGCCCTTTTTTATTCAAAATGTTGTAGGCTTACTTGCGTTTCTTAATATGATTACTGTGGATGACCAGAGAAACGTATGTTATGAAAAAAGTGTAATTTAACTGAATGATTTTCACATATTTATTATTTTGAATGTGAATAGTATACGTTGTTTTATTGTTTGGTTAGTGTTTATAAAGCAGATGTTACGCCATTTCGGAATAGGACAGTGAAATAGAAACGAAGCTTTATTTTCGGATATCTTAAGCTTTATGCTATTGCATGTCAAAAAGATTTCGACACTCTTGAAAGTGTTTCACGAAGTGGTATGTTGTGTTTCAGTACCTGTGCCAAGCCCGAATCTCGTCCGACACAGAGCGGAATGAAACATCACTGTTTCGATACAATTAGTCCGTTCCAAGCACAGGTGGACTGAAACAGCCTTATTTTGAAACAACGATACAGTTTCTGTGTCTGGCTCGAGACCGAATCTGGTCCGAGACGGGGGCGGAATGAAACACCACTGTTTCGAAACAGTGAACCACAGCCGTTCCGAAACACTGAAACAGTTCCACGTATCGATACACTGTATCGAAACATAGAAACAGTGGCCAAGTCTACTTCACATACGACCAGAATCCTTGGTGCAGTGACGACGTAAGTGTATATTGTGTCATTGTTTTCCCGATGTTTGAATAATTTCTGCGTCGTAATTGTTCATAGCGTCATTGTTTCTTCAACTTTTAAATCACTTTTTTGTCATAACTGTTCTTCGCGTCATTGTTGGTGAACAAAATGGCTTTTTAATACATTTAGGTCAGTTTCATTTCCGTCTTATAGGGGTAAAAATGAGTGACCGAGCAAAGAAGATTATGCGACTTGCTCTTCAAGGGCTAGCGGAGGGTAACAAAGGGACACGGGAAGTAAACTGCTCCATGATAAGTGAACCAGAAGCACGGGTGAGCAGTACAGGGTAACAACTATGAAGCCCACACTGTGAATTAACAGACAAGCAAGTGAGTAAGGTACAGGCATCATCATCAAAACGTAAATCCAATGTTTCACAATTGCCAGAAGCTTCAAATGTGTATGTGAGTTAGGGCAAGCGCGACAAAATCAGTTTCGAAAAGGGTGTCCGTTTGCACTTCCGATAGCAGTTCAGATTTACCCTCTGGCTCAAGTGAAAATTATCATCCATCAAGCAGCGATGAATCGTCTAATTCACGTGAAAAATCAGTCGTCCATAAGGAAAAATCTCCCATTAAAAAGCCTTAAAAAAGGATTCGAAATGTTAGCAACAGGGACAGAGTAAAAGCTAAAACGTTGAGAAACAGTGGGAAAAGTTATACATCACGTACTGGAAAAATTGTCAAGGCTCGAAAAATGGGTGCTCCGTGTACTGATAAATGTATCCTCTCTTGCACAAAGAAAGTAACAGAAGGTTATAGATGTCAGATGTTCACGAATTACTGGGCACTGGGATCGCTACAAAGACAACGGGATTTTCTAAATACATGCATTGAAACGCTACTTCTCAAATATCGTCGCATTACTGCCAAGAACCTAGAAAGCTAAATTGCGATTTCTACTCGGTGAACGATGAGCAGAAGATTCGTGTGTGTAAAACATTTCTGATAAACACTTTGGGAATAACCGAAATGCAGATCCGTACTGTTATCGAAGATAAAAGGACGAAGTGGGATGGCACCTGTGGACAAAAGGGGACAACACGGAAAACACCATAAGTCTAATCCAGAAATCTTGGAGACAGTTAGGAATCACATAAACTGAATTCCCCATATTGAGAGTCACTATGTAAGAAGTGGCACAACAAGACTATTCCTCGATGGTGGCTTATCCATCGCAGAAATGCACATAAATTACTCTTCAGAGTGATCTGGCGCTAACCTGCCAGCTGCAAATTATGACGCCAACACGCATACAGGGTGAAAAGTATTTAAACCGACAAACTCTGGGAGGTTGTAGGAGACATCAAAACAAATATTTTTCCCTAATGTCATTTTTTCCTATGAGGATTATTTAAACCGGTAGAGGCCGTACTACGCTCTTCAGTTGTTAGAGGCCGTATTACGATCTTCAGTTGTTAGAGGGATTATTACGCTCTTCAGTTGTAGGCAACTGCTGTCCACCAATGTAGTAGCGCATTGTCTCTGTTTACTAATGGAGCGATACACCTGGAGTGAGTACACTGATATGGTTGGTGCGTACTACGTAGCGCACTACAACGGACGAGCTGCACAGCGGGTTTATCAACAATAATATCCTAATCGCCGTATCCCGCATCATACGACCTTTGCTGCTGTGTACCAACATCTGCGTGAGACCGGGTCATTTTGCAGATTACCTGGACAGGGACGTCGTCGCACGGTAAGAACGCTGCAATTTGAGGAAGCTGTCTTGCAGCATTTGGTGCGGGGTCCTTCAATCAGCACTCGTGCAATTACACGTAACATGGGGATGAATCAGACGAATGTAAGAACAGTCCTTTGAAAGCAATTGGTGCGTCCATTTTACATACTACGTGTCCACAACCTGGAACCAGTTGATTATCCACCCAGAGCACAGTTTTCGCAGTGGTACCTGGAACAGTGTGAAATTCATCATACATTTCTATCCTCTGTGTTGTTTACCGATGAAGCAACGTTCGGGCGTGATGGAGTCTTCAACATGCACAATTCGCATGTTTGGAGTGAGGATAACACACATGCCACAGTTACTAGCGCTCATCAAGAGCGGTTCTTCGTTAATGTGCGGGTCGGTGTTGGGGATTGTTTAATTGGGCCGTATCTGCTACCTAGGCCATTAAATGGCAGGCACTATTGCAATTTTCTCGCCAGAGCATTGCCAGAATTACTGGAAGACGTCCCGCTCCCTACAAGACAACGCATGTGGTTCCAACATGACGGGGCGTCGGCACATTTCAGTCGTCGTGTGCGTCGATTCCTGGACCGACGGTTCCCAGAAACGTGGATTGGCAGAGGTGGTCCTGTATCGTGGCCTGTTCGATCCCCAGACATGTCCCCTCTGGACTTTTTGTGTTGGGAGAGATGCGCAACCTTGTTTACACAACTCCTGTTGCATCAGAAGAGGATCTGGTTGTCCGGATAGTAGCAGCCGCATGAACAATTCAGGGTAGCCCTGGGGTTTCTGCCCGTGTCAGACAGAACATGATCCGACGGTGTAACCTTTGTTTACGTGTCAATGGAGGCAATTTTGAAAATCTGCTGTAATTGAAATTGGGTTGTGTTAATGTATTGTCTCTTGGTTATAAAAAAATGGAAAAGTGTTTGTTGGTTTAATTAATTTGCCGCCAAAGAAATCTTCCTCTACCGGTTTAAATACTCCTCATAGGGAAAAATGATATTATGGAAAAATATTTGTTTTGATGTGCCCTGCAACCTCCCAGAGTTTGTCGGTTTAAATACTTTTCACCCTGTATATTCAGTATCGAATTTAACATCGGATTTTTTTGTCCCAAAGAAGGATTAGTGCGAACAAAATTTCAAGAACACCAGGAAGAAAAAGAATTGAGTCGCATAGAAAACAACCTGGATAAAGAGTTGGCTCAAAATAAGAAGATACAACTAGCTGTTTATGATTTACAAGCTGTCTTACCGGTACCGACGGGACAAACGCCTGCCTTTTTTTACAAGTAGAGGCTCAACTGTTACAGTTTCACAGTAAGCGTCCATACATACATTTTTTCACTATATATTATTACTCTCGAAGTCTCTTCTACTTATTTTTGTTTTTTTTGCAGGTCACAGATTGTAACGAGAAAACTACTTTTATTTATTTTTTATTTGAAACAAATGTGTGGTAGAAATAGCAACTTGTGTCTTACAATATCTTGAAGAGTTATCCAAGACCCTTCCTGGGACGGATGTCGTATTTTACTCCGAAAATTGTGGATGGCAACAGAAGAACGAGTAAGTACCATAAACTCAGACTGTGATTCGCAGAAATCTTGTAACAAAATGTTTCTATTGTAGAAGTCTCATTGATTAAAGTGTTAATTCTCTTCTATTTCAGATACATGATTGCAACGTATTTGTATTCAGTACAAAGGCTGGATATTCGGTCCATTACGCACAACTATTTGATTCGTGGTCACACCCTGGACGAGGAAGAAGAATTCAGTGGATTACTCCTACTACCTTTCTTGAATATTGATGTGACCTGTGCAACTTTCCAGTCTTTCGTGTACGGGTCTTTCGTCGAGCGAACGGTCGTATATGATTGCTAAGTATGGAGCTAATACATCAGCATACTCCGAAAGGAACCTAATTGGTATACAGTCTGGACCAGAAGACTTGCTTTTATTAAGTGATTTACGTTCTTTCACTACTCCGCGGGTATTTACTTCTACGTTACTCATGTTGGCAGCTGCTCTCGATTTGAATTCTGGAATATTTACTTCGTCTTCTTTTGTGAAGGCATTTCGGAAGGCTGTGTTTAGTAACTCTGCTTTGGCAGCACTGTCTTCGATACTATCTCCATTGCTATCGTGCAGAGAAGGCATTGATTGTTTCTTTCCGCTAACATACTTCACATACGACCAGAATCCTTGGTGCAGTGACGACGTAAGTGTATATTGTGTCATTGTTTTCCCGATGTTTGAATAATTTCTGCGTCGTAATTGTTCATAGCGTCATTGTTTCTTCAACTTTTAAATCACTTTTTTGTCATAACTGTTCTTCGCGTCATTGTTGGTGAACAAAATGGCTTTTTAATACATTTAGGTCAGTTTCATTTCCGTCTTATAGGGGTAAAAATGAGTGACCGAGCAAAGAAGATTATGCGACTTGCTCTTCAAGGGCTAGCGGAGGGTAACAAAGGGACACGGGAAGTAAACTGTTCCATGATAAGTGAACCAGAAGCACGGGTGAGCAGTACAGAGTAACAACTATGAAGCCCACACTGTGAATTAACAGACAAGCAAGTGAGTAAGGTACAGGCATCATCATCAAAACGAAAATGCAATGTTTCACAATTGCCAGAAGCTTCAAATGTGTATGTGAGTTAGGGCAAGCGCGACAAAATCAGTTTTGAAAAGGGTGTCCGTTTGCACTTCCGATAGCAGTTCAGATTTATCCTCTGGCTCAAGTGAAAATTATCATCCATCAAGCAGCGATGAATCGTCTAATTCACGTGAAAAATCAGTCGTCCATAAGGAAAAATCTCCCATTAAAAAGCCTTAAAAAAGGATTCGAAATGTTAGCAACAGGGACAGAGTAAAAGCTAAAACGTTGAGAAACAGTGGGAAAAGTTATACATCACGTACTGGAAAAATTGTCAAGGCTCGAAAAATAGGTGCTCCGTGTACTGATAAATGTATCCTCTCTTGCACAAAGAAAGTAACAGAAGGTTATAGATGTCAGATGTTCACGAATTACTGGGCACTGGGATCGCTACAAAGACAACGGGATTTTCTAAATACATGCATTGAAACGCTACTTCTCAAATATCGTCGCATTACTGCCAAGAACCTAGAAAGCTAAATTGCGATTTCTACTCGGTGAAAGATGAGCAGAAGATTCGTGTGTGTAAAACATTTCTGATAAACGCTTTGGGAATAACCGAAATGCAGCTCCGTACTGTTATCGAAGATAAAAGGACGAAGTGGGATGGCACCTGTGGACAAAAGGGGACAACATGGAAAACACCATAAGTCTAATCCAGAAATCTTGGATACAGTTAGGAATCACACAAACTGAATTCCCCATATTGAGAGTCACTATGTAAGAAGTGGCACAACAAGAGTATTCCTCGATAGTGGCTTATCCATCGCAGAAATGCACATAAATTACTCTTCAGAGCGATCTTGCGCTAACCTGCCAGCTGCAAATTATGACGCCAACACGCATACAGGGTGAAAAGTATTTAAACCGACAAACTCTGGGAGGTTGTAGGAGACGTCAAAACAAATATTTTTCCCTAATGTCATTTTTTTCTATGAGGATTATGTAAACCGGTGGAGGCCGTACTACGCTCTTCAGTTGCTAGAGGCCGTATTACGATCTTCAGTTGTTAGAGGGATTATTACGCTCTTCAGTTGTAGGCAGCTGCTGTCCACCAATGTAGTAGCGCGTTGTCTCTGTTTACTAATGGAGCGATACACCTGGAGTGAGTACACTGATATGGTTGGTGCGTACTACGCAGCGCACCACAACGGACGAGCTGCACAGCGGGTTTATCAACAACAATATCCTAATCGCCGTATCCCGCATCATACGACCTTTGCTGCTGTGTACCAACATCTGCGTGAGACCGAGTCATTTTGCAGATTACCTGGACAGGGACGTCGTCGCACGGTAAGAACGCTGCAATTTGAGGAAGCTGTCTTGCAGCATTTGGTGCGGGGTCCTTCAATCAGCACTCGTGCAATTACACGTAACATGGGGATGAATCAGACGAATGTAAGAACAGTCCTTTGAAAGCAATTGGTACGTCCATTTTACATACAACGTGTCCACAACCTGGAACCAGTTGATTATCCACCCAGAGCACAGTTTTCGCAGTGGTACCTGGAACAGTGTGAGATTCATCCTACATTTATATCCTCTGTGTTGTTTACCGATGAAGCAACGTTCGGGCGTGATGGAGTTTTCAACATGCACAATTCTCATGTTTGGAGTGAGGATAACCCACATGCCACAGTTACTAGCGCTCATCAAGAGCGGTTCTTCGTTAATGTACGGGTCGGTGTTGGGGATTGTTTAATTGGGCCGTATCTGCTACCTAGGCCATTAAATGGCAGGCACTATTGCAGTTTTCTCGCCAGAGCATTGCCAGAATTACTGGAAGACGTCCCGCTCCCTACAAGACAACGCATGTGGTTCCAACATGACGGGGCGTCGGCACATTTCAGTCGTCGTGTGCGTCGATTCCTGGACCGACGGTTCCCAGAAACGTGGATTGGCAGAGGTGGTCCTGTATCGTGGCCTGTTCGATCCCCAGACGTGTCCCCTCTGGACTTTTTGTGTTGGGAGAGATGCGCAACCTTGTTTACGCATTTCCTGTTGCATCAGAAGAGGATCTGGTTGTCCGGATAGTAGCAGCCGCATGAACAATTCAGGGTAGCCCTGGGGTTTCTGCCCGTGTCAGACAGAACATGATCCGACGGTGTAACCTTTGTTTACGTGTCAATGGAGGCAATTTTGAAAATCTGCTGTGATTGAAATTGGGTTGTGTTAATGTATTGTCTCTTGGTTATAAAAAAATGGAAAAGTGTTTGTTGGTTTAATTAATTTGCCGCCAAAGAAATCTTCCTCTACCGGTTTAAATACTCCTCATAGGGAAAAATGATATTATGGAAAAATATTTGTTTTGATGTGCCCTGCAACCTCCCAGAGTTTGTCGGTTTAAATACTTTTCACCCTGTATATTCAATATCGAATTTAACATCGGATTTTTTTGTCCCAAAGAAGGATTAGTGCGAACAAAATTTCAAGAACACCCGGAAGAAAAAGAATTGAGTCGCATAGAAAACAACCTGGATAAAGAGTTGGTTCAAAATAAGAAGATACAACTAGCTGTTTATGATTTACAAGCTGTCTTACCGGTACCGACGGGACAAACGTCTGCCTTTTTTTACAAGTAGAGGCTCAACTGTTACAGTTTTACAGTAAGCGTCCATACATACATTTTTTCGCTATATATTATTACTCTCGAAGTCTCTTCTACTTTTTTTTTTTTTTTTTTTTTTTTTTTTGCAGGTCACAGATTGTAACGACAAAACTACTTTTATTTATTTTTTATTTGAAACAAATGTGTGGTAGAAATAGCAACTTGTGTCTTACAATATCTTGAAGAGTTATCCAAGACCCTTCCTGGGACGGATGTCGTATTTTACTCCGAAAATTGTGGATGGCAACTGAAGAACGAGTAAGTACCATAAACTCAGACTGTGATTCGCAGAAATCTTGTAACAAAATGTTTCTATTGTAGAAGTCTCATTGATTAAAGTGTTAATTCTCTTCTATTTCAGATACATGATTGCAACGTATTTGTATTCAGTACAAAGGCTGGATATTCGGTCCATTACGCACAACTATTTGATTCGTGGTCACACCCAGGACGAGGAAGACGCTGTTCGCAGCATCATGTGTGGACGGAAATTGAATATCGCCTAGATGTGCTACGTGCTACCAAGGGTGCTCATGTGGAAGTTTACTGATGTGTGAAAAAACTTTGATAGTTTGTAAACAATTAGACACCAGTTTCATATTTGTATCTTACTTCTAGCCTGAGTTATCAAATTCAAAAATGTTCAAATGTGTGTGAAATCTTATGGGAGTTAACTGCTAAGGTCATCAGTCCCTAAGCTTACACACTACTTAACCTAAATTATCCTAAGGACAAACACACACACCCATGCCCGAGGGAGAACTCGAACCTCCGCCGGGACCAGCCGCACAGTCAATGAATGCAGCGCCTCAGACCGCTCCGCTAATCCCGCGCGGCCCCTGTTATCAATTTAAGTAATCAGGGAAAGACTTTTCGGACACCCTGTACTATCAAGTCTCAACTGCTATCATATCTCTTCGTTTGATTCTGGTTGTCGCTTTCTGGGAGATTCATGCGAGCAACAACGTGTGTGCATTGAAGTCGACTAGAATTGCAGCCGTCTTCCTGTGTGGTGTTTAACTTAATTTAATTCATTCCTTCATTAATGAAGTGACCAGCGGTATCTTCTGCCTTGTGGCCGTTGACGTTCCGTTTACTTGCCCTGGCCGTTGACGTGGTTTTTGGCAGTGTATTTTCCTCGTCGTGTTGATGCTGTCCAGCACGGCGTGTAGTTCGACAGCTGAGGTGTTGTTGGTAGTTTTCGGCGTTTATTCTGACTTGGCTGGATTGGCCATCAGTATCCAGAACGTTGTGCTATTGACACCTTGTTGTCGTTTTGCTGGTCGGGTGGAGCAGAACTGATCTTGTCGGTTTGTTCATGGGCTGGCTTTCAGTTGGGTTGCCTTCTGATTGTCGGTCTGGCTGCCTGTTTCACCTGAACGTGCGTTAGTGTTACCTTCCCAGGTCGATCCTTGGAACCTTCTGAGCGCCGTTCCTTGTGTTTTACATACTGATTTCCTTTCTGTGTGACCTTCAGCCGAGTTTTAGCTTATTAAAATTGCAAGACTTTTCTTCTTAGGCCTTAAGCCGTAGAAAAAAAATTGTTTCTTGTTTAGTATGTGGCCTTCAGCCGAGTTTCAGTCTTTCAAAATTAAAATTGAAAATTCCTTGTGCCTAGGCCTTAAGCCGTAAATTGTTTTCAAGTTGGTATGTGTCCTTCAGCCAAGTTTTCAGCCTTTTCAAATCAAAAGTTGAAAATTTTTTCTAGGCCTTAAGCCGTAAGAAATATTTTCTAGTTTCTATGTGGCCTTCAGCCGAGTTTTCCGACTTAAATTAAAAATTTGAAATTTCTTCGTCTGGGCTTTAAGCCATGAGATTGTTTGGGTTTCATATGTGGCCTTCAGCCGAGTTTTATGTGAAGCATTTTAGGATAAAGCCTATAGCCTATTTTAGTTGAAATTTAGAAGCTTTAAGCCGTAAAATTGTTTTCTGCATGGTGTGTGGCCTTCAGCCGAGTTTTAATCTCTCTTAAATTAAAAATCTTTGTCTTGCCCTTAAGTCATAATATTGTTATTCTTTTGCATGAGGCCTTCAGCCGCGTTTTACACGAAATATTTTAAGATAAGGCCTTGAGCCTTTTCAAATTGAAAGCTCTTCTTCCTAGGCCTTAAGCCATTAAATTGTTTTGTTGATATGCGGCCTTCAGCTTAATTTTCAACCTATTTAGATTAAACAATTGAAAATCTTTGTCTCGGCCTTAAGCTGTAACACTGTTCTTGATTAATATGTGGCTTTAGCCGAGTTCTGTGAAAAAAAATTTAAGCTAAGGCTTTCAGCCTAATTATATTGAAGATAATTTTTTTTCTAAAGAAGTGAAACCTCCAGAAGAACTCCTGTACCTCAGTTCCCTGCTTAGGCCTTGTGCCTCGGATTTTCGACGTTGTCTTCAGCTGATCTAAATTAAATAAGAGGAGGTCTTTCGTTAAAACCTTGAGAGTTTTCATACAATGTAGGCTTTCGCGGCCTGTGTTGTCTTCAATTAAAACTTCCGGGCTGAGAGGCCGTGGTCGATGTATAAAATTTCCACCTAACGTTTCGTCTCCGTTCGTCTTCGTTAGGTGGAAGTTTTAACTGAAGGCTTGAGAGTTTTGATTCTTGCTTGTGTAGTTGTGTGTTTTAACAAATAAAGTTTATATGGTGAGTGCAACTGACAGTAACTTATTTTGGCCCCTTTCCACAAATGTAACCTCATCCGCTCTGCCCTGCTAGCCCAAAGACTTCATAAGTAACTGTTCTTTATTTTCTGTTGTTATTATTATTTAAGTAACCGTTGTCCTGTTATGTAACTATCACGGAATTATCTTATTATTGTTCTGAATTCTGGGCTGAACCATTCGTTTCCTATATCTATACTCTGTGAACCACTGTGAAGGGCATGGAAGAGGGTACATCCTTCTGTACCAGTTATTAGGGGTTTTTCTATTCCATTCATGTGTGGAGCGCGCGAAGAATGGTCGTTAAATGGCTCTCCCCGTGCTGTAATCTAATCTTGTCCTACCGATCGTCATGGGAGTGGTATGCAGGGGGTTGTAGAATACTCCTAGACTCATAATTTCAAGCCAGTTCTTGAAACTTTGTTAGTAGACTTTCTCGAGATAGTTTCAGTCTATCCTCAAGAGTCTGTCAGTTCAGTACTTTCAATGTCTCTGTGACACTCTCCTGCAGGTCAAACAAACCTGTGAACATCTGTGCTGCCCTTCTCTGTATACATTCAGTATCTCCTGCTTTAGTCCTGTTTGGCAGTAATATCCTACAGCCAGTCGCACGAGTGATTTGCAAGCAACCTCCTTTGTAGACTGACTGCACTTCCCCAGTATTCTATCAAGAAACCGAAGCCTGCTACCTGCTTTACCCACGAGAGAGCCAATGTGGTCGTTCCATTTCATGTCCATTCTGAGCGTTACACCCAAGTATTTGTATGAGTTTACCAATGCGACTGTGACTCACTGGTATTATATTCATAGCAAACTATGTTTTTTCGTTTTGTGAAGTGCACAATTTTATATTTCTGAACACTTTACGAGGCGTATTCCGAAAGTAAGGTCCGACTGGTCGCGAAATGGAAACCAAAGTGAATATCAAAAGTGTTTTATTTGCTATAGTTAGCTATACCTTCCAGCAACGTCTCTACATATTCGCCAGTCTGTCTGACAGATTTGTCGTAGTGTTGTACCAACTTTCCAATACCCTCGTCATAGAAGGCAGCCACCTGCACTTTTCGCCGACTGTCTACACTGATCTGCAGTTCGTTGTCTGTGCCAAAACGTTTACTTCATAGCCAGCGGTTCACGTCAGCAGAGATGAAAATCAGAGGGATCAAAGTCCTGGTTGTATGGAGGGCCATCAAATATTTCTCATCGAAAACGCTGCAGTGGTGGTGGTGGGGGGCGGAGGGGGGGGGGTTGTCCTCATTGCCCGTGCAGAGTGTGGCCGAGATCTGTCACGTAGATGGAAATGCATGACAGTTATGTTGTGCGGGCTGCGTCAGATCAGGCGCAATCTCTCACGGGCGCTCATATTTGGCGGGAGACGCTGTTTTCTAGGCATCTTTACTTGCTCACACAGACGTGACGCGATCAACAGGCATGCTAGAGACACTGTCCAACACACCTGTGCAAAGCTTTATCCGATTTTCACTGTGGTTTCCATATTGCGATCGATCGGACCTTACTTTCAGAATACGCCTTGTATGTCTGAACTGTGATTGGGCCGGCCACTGTGGCTGAGCGGTTCTAAACTCTTCAGTCTGGAACCACGCGGCTGCTACGGTCGCAGGTTCGAATCCTGCCTCGGGCATCGATGTGTGTGATATCCTTAGGTTAGTTAGGTTTATGTAGTTCTAAGTCTAGGAGTCTGATGACCTCAGATGTTAAGTCCCATAGTGCTTAGAACCATTTTGTATTGTGACACTCTGTAGCACAAGAATATGTTTGTTCAAATTTACGTTTATGCAGCATTTTGCACATGGAAGATGCAGTTGTTCTTGACGTTATTGCCCTGGCAGTTGAGTTGTGAGGGTATGAGATTTTCCAGATATTTTGTAGCCAAAGTTTGGAAATAAATAATTTCTTTGAGTAGAAGTGAAATTTCGTCCTAAATTTGAATATAAATGAACAAGCTTTATTAGCAGAATTATTTGCGTTTTTGTTACCCCGAATAATCGCTCAGAATCATTATATAAGAAGATTTATTAAGGGACAAATCCTTTTTTGTGTATTTTATTATTTGTGTAATGTATTCCAAGTCTTGACAGGGAAAGTAGTCAAACGCTGCAAAGAGTCTTATGCGCCAGCCCCGCTGCCAAGGAATACCAATGACCAGAAGTTCATATCAGTAATGTATATATGTATGTATTGAAGAAACACTTGTTAATCGTTACCCAGAAGCGCTCTTGGAACAAGATATTTATCATCTAATGTGTTGCATTTAAAGTCGCTATAAAGGCCGTAAAAGATTGGAGTTGCGAAGTACTGGTTTTTAATAAAAATCAAGTTATTCTACAGATAATAAGAATATTCAACGAGTCGATGGTTCGCACACTGCTGCGAGCTGAAGACTACAGCGAGGTAGCTTAAAATATAAACGAATCCCCGCACAGTCTAACCATTAGGACTAGCGCAGGATAACGACGACGAAAAGCCAGACGTTGTTGAGCTAAAACCTGACTGGGGAGAAGGGACAAAGACAGTGGCACATTTTTCCTATTAATGATGGAATTGAGGCCTGGAGATCAGCAGGAATTTCAGAACTTCGTGAGAATGGACACGGCTTGTGTTGACAAACCGCTGTCGATGGTAAAAGAACCAGTTCGCTCAAGTGACAGGGTAATGTAGTAGGCAGTGCCACCTAGTCGGAATTGAGAACTAAACCATCTGTTTATTCATTTTTTGATCGGACTGTTACCCCTGCCATGCTGAAATATTTCGCATAACTTGTGTGCAACAGCTAACTAGTCTGCATACGATTGCATTATAGATTACGTCAGTACGACCAATAATTCGCCAAATTCAAATTTCCGAATAGCATTATCAAGCTAAATAACGGAGCTGCCGGGAAATGTGGGAACCGATTTATAGATTTCTGTTCCAACCATCTGATCCAAAATATGCAGTACAGAGAATTTAGTCGAACTGTAATACCGCCACTGGTTTATGCACGCATTCGAACTGAATAGAGGGCAGGACTAAAATACAGGGAGGGAAAGGCTATGTACAACTTGCACAGTAACCAAACTGCCGTTATGAGTCGAGGGGCATCGGACGCAAGCCGATGTTATTCATCGACAGTGACTGTTTCAAAAATATGAAATGGTTTCCAAATACCGCCACCAGTCACAATATTTGTTGACAAGTAAATTATTTATTTAGCGACACGTTCGAGGTGACACCTCATCATCAGGCTTATTATTATATATTTTTGTATGAGTAATATGTATTATCTGAAATTGTGTAAACATAAGGCATATGTAGATATAGATATGGCCAGACATGAGCAGTGTTGCACACCGAGATGCATTCAAAGTTTATATGCTGGTGTGCGGGGAATGAACGTACTGTTTGAGGTGTATAAGATGGTGGTGGCTGATTAAAAAGAGATACTCTCAGAACAATAGCAATACACATGCCATTCAAACCTGATTACATTCGTAACCTCCATTCAACACCATAAAAAACAAAATTAGACACGAATAGCCGGCCGTTGTGGCCGTGCGGTTAAAGGCGCTTCAGTCTGGAACCGCGTGACCGCTACGGTCGCAGGTTCGAATCCTGCCTCGGGCATGGGTGTGTGTGATGTCCTTAGGTTAGTTAGGTTTAATTAGTTCTAAGTTCTAGGCGACTGATGACCTCAGAAGTTAAGTCGCATAGTGCTCAGAGCCATTTGAACCATTAGCCAAAGACACGAATAACACAGTAGCCGTGAAATACACAAGCAGCTTTACATAATCATTCCTATTTACATACCAATAACACTGGAGAAATTAAAAGCAAGAAATAAAAGACAGAAAAGTTGGAACCTTTAGACTGAATCATTGAACTGTTGAAAGTGGCAACACTTTTAGAAATAGTCAACTTGAGGACTTGAGTAGTGATCATGAGCATCTGTGCTATACATATGGAAACTACGTACCTAATATATTCATCCTGTTATGGAAATAAATGTTTGTTGTCAATTTGTTTGTTGTTTTTTGACAAGCAAAGCACAAAACCACAATCAGCAGTTGTATAAAAGCTTGCATTTTTGCAACATATACGTTACATCCTCCTTTTAAAACATGTTATCCAAATCTTCGCCTTTTGTTTTATCAGAATCCCATGAGATTTTCCCGTTTATTCTCGAACTTGTGTGTGGTCGTGATTGTCTTCCAGACTTGAAAATAAGTTTCCGCTGCTTCCAGTAGATAAATTAAAAGAGCAGTTCAAATTTTTACCACAGCATATCCATAGCACTTCAGATTCTAGAATGCATCGCATTGCAGATTAAATATACATTGTCATGATAATTAAAACGTAACAAAATCTACCTTTGCCACAGTATTACTTTAAATGGCCAAGTTAAATTAGAAAACGAAACATTACGTAATATTGCAGAGATGTCTAACCATTTGGGGGATTGGACTGTTCTGAGTACAAAGCTTTCCGAGTTCAAATAAGAGTTTTAACTGATCATTTTTGCCAGAACTCTTGGGACACAATTTAGAACTGAGATCAGAACTGTTATACGAATTTCTTTTTTGATGTTGTGAAAATGTGTCCCTCATTACCTCACAGACCATTACTTGCATAAAAAAGTTCATTGAGATTTTCTGTATATTTTTTTCGAAATTCTGCAAGAAGTATTCAAATTTTGTTACAGGGAACTCTAGAATTATAGTATACCTATTGTTGTTGTTCTGGTCTTCAGTCCAGAGACTGGTTTGATGCAGCTCTCCATGCTACTCTATCGTGTGCAAGGTTCTTCATCTCCCAGTACCTACTACAACCTACATCCTTCTGAATCTGTTTAGTGTATTCATCTCTTGTTCTCCCTCTACGATTTTTACCCTCCACGCTGTCCTCCAATACTAAATTGGTGATCCCTTGATGCATCAGAACATCTCCTACCAACCGATCCCTTCTTCTAGTCAAGTTGTGCTACAAACTTCTCTTCTCCCCAATCCTATTCAGTACCTCCCCTTTAGTTATATGATCTACCCATCCAATCTTCAGCATTCTTCTGTAACACCACATTTCGAAAGCTTCTATTCTCTTCTTGTCCAAACTAGTTATTGTCCATGTTTCACTTCCATAGATGGCTACACTCCATACTAATACTTTCAGAAAGAACTTCCTGACACTTAAATCTATACTTGATGTTAAAAAATTTCTCTTCTTCAGAAACGCTTTACTCGCCATTGCCAGTCTACATTTTATATCCTCTCTTCTTCGACCATCATCAGTTATTTTGCTCCCCAAGTAGCAAAACTCCTTTACTACTTTAAGTGTCTCATTTCCTAATCTAATTTCCTCAGCATCACCCGACTTAATTCGACTACATTCCATTATCCTCGTTTTGCTTTTGTTGATGTTCATCTTATATCCTCCTTTCAAGAGACTGTCCATTCCGTTCAACTGCTTTTCCAAGTCCTTTGCTGTCCCTGACAGAATTACTATGTCATCGGCGAACCTCAAAGTTTTTTTTTTCTTGTTCATGGATTTTAATACCTACTCCGAACTTTTCTTTTGTTTCCTTCACTGCTTGCTCAATATACAGATTGAATAACATCGGGGAGAGGCTACAACCCTGTCTCACTCCCTTCCCAACCACTGCTTCCCTTTCCTGCCCCTCGACTCTTATAACTGCCATCTGGTTTCTGTACAAATTGTAAATAGCCCTTCGCTCCCTGTATTTTATCCCTGCCACCTTCAGAATTTGAAAGAGAGTATTTCAGTCAACATTTTCAAAAGCTTTCTCTAAGTCTACAAATGCTAGAAACGTTGGTTTGCCTTTCCTTAATCTATTTTCTAAGATAAGTCGTAGGGCCAGTATTGCCTCACGTATTCCAATATTTCTACGGAATCCAAACTGTTCTTCCCCGAAGTCGGCTTCTACCAGTTTTTCCATTCGTCTGTAAAGAATTCACGTTAGTATTTTGCATCCGTGACTTATTAAACTGATAGTACGGTAATTTTCACATCTGTCAGCACCTGCTTTCTTTGGGATTGGAATTATTATATTCTTCTTGAAGTCTGAGGGTACTTCGCCTGTCTTATACATTTTGCTCACCAGATGGTAGAGTTTTGTCAGTACTGGCTCTCCCAAGGCTGTCAGTAGTTCTAATGGCATGTTGTCTACTCCTGGGGCCTTGTTTCGACTCAGTGCAGTATACCTACAGTATATCTATAGTATACCTATCAAGAAGGAGTTCTGGTATTTGGGGAGCAAAATAACTGATGATGGTCGAAGTAGAGAAGATATAAAATGTAGACTGGTAATGGCAAGGAAAGCGTTTCTGAAGTAGACAAATTTGTTAACATCGAGTACAGATTTAAGTTTCAGGAAGTCGTTTCTGAAAGTATTTGTATGGAGTGTAGTCATGTATGGAAGTGAAACATGGACGATAAATAGTTTGGACAAGAAGAGAATAGGAGCTTTCAAAATGTGGTGCTACAGATGACGGTCGCAGGTTCGAATCCTGCCTCGGGCATGGATGTGTGTGATGTCCTTAGGTTAGTTAGGTTTAAGTAGTTCTATGTTCTAGGGGACTGATGACCTCAGATGTTAAGTTCGATAGTGCTCAGAACCATTTGAACCATTTTTGCTACAGAAGAATTCTGAAGGTTAGATGGGTAGATCACATAACTAATGATGAAGTATTGAGTAGAATTGGGGAGAAGAGGGGACCGGTTAGTAGGATATGTTCTGAGGCATCAAGGGATCACAAATTTAGCATTGGAGGGCAGCGTGGAGGGTAAAAATCGTAGAGGGAGACCAATAGATGAATACACTAAGCACATTCAGAAGGATGTAGGTTGCAGTAAGTACTGGGAGATGAAGAAGCTTGCACAGGATAGGGTAGCATGGAGAGCTGCATCAAGCCAGTCTCGGGACTGAGGACCACAACAACAACATCAAGAACTCCGAAAAAAGTGTATTTCTCGAAGGTTGGGTGCCGACGTCAGAGCTGTTCAGCTGTTCACAATATAATTTTATTATTTTATTCCAGAATTTCTGCAGAACTATTCAACTATTGTACAAAGAACTCTAGACCTATAGCATATCTATCAAGAACTCTGAGCAGCTAATGACTGGTTTGAAATCAATCAGTTGGGAATAAATACTGACAAAACAATAAATCTTCTCTTCAGTCTATGTAGTATAGAAACATTAACAAATCAGCGAAGCTCCTTGGTATTCACTTTGACTCAAGACTAATATGGGAGGCACGCAAGAATTTTATATGCACTGGCAAGAGTCATTTATTGGGTAGACCTAGAACACGTGTTAGTGATAATATTTTATTTACTTTGTAAGGTGCCTTATTCCACACATAGTTAACATATGGAGTATTGCTGTGGAGTAACTCATCAGGACCAAAGAAAATCTTTATTTGGCAAAAACAGCCATCAGACGCATCTTAGGAATTTCTGATTGTAGGGCTCTTTGCAGAATACATTTTAACAAGCTAGAAATACCGTCGATCTTACCTTATTTACAGTCGGTTGTTTATTACACATAAAAATTAAAAAACAAATTGTGACCGCCCAGTTAAATTGTTAAAAACTTAGTCAGTCGGTGTCGTAATTTTGAAATGTCTGTTAGAATGAATGTCGCGTAGTAAATATTTCGCGTGAAGCGCCATTAGGATAGAAGCAAAGGTCAATTGTGGAAACTAAGCCACTGAATATTAAAAGTAACATTAAGGAATACACACAACTGATTGTACAAAATAAGAGGGCACATACATTCGCGAGTGAGTGGTTCAAAATGAGAATTAATACTGTAAAGGAAATGGGTCATAAGTATCGTTACATCGGTGTACACTCAGTTGTACGCGAACGTACGATCGCGATAGAGGCACGTACGTTCAAAGTTCTATAATTCCCCTTGGTCTGGGTAAAAAGAAGTGTGGTTAAAGTGCGTCTATACATCAGAGGAAGAAAATAATCGGACTTCGTAATTAAATGAAAAGAAATATTGCACGTTCTGAATGTCTCGGCAAATATGACCTAAATACTGAAATTGACATTGGCGGTCACGATAGGAAAGAGATGAACACATTCACGTACCACTATTGTTGAGCAGCGTCGTCATGAAGATCGTCGACTCCATCTAAATTCTCCATACAAAATTAAAATAATTTAGTCTTCAGAGTTACAGGAGCTGAGATCAATGGCATCGTAAATGAGAAAATCGTATTGTTTTAGAAGTTGCTTTCATTATTTAGCACAATTTTACTTGAAATTACAGAGCACTTCCTGTATACGTCTTACCACCAGGACATGAGAACAACGAAAGGTAACTCGTCTATTGTCCGTCAGTGTTAAATACTTTTCAAATGAATCTTTGGTACGAGAGTCGAATAATTATCTATACGTTTATGAATAAGAAAAAATTATTAAGTTTTTTTAGTTGGTACATAAAGCCATCCGATGCATCTTAGGAATAGTAGGGCTGCTTGCAGAAAATACTGACCATCCCATAATTATTTATGTTCAGTTGTTTGATACACATTAAGTATCAGTACAAATGTACCCTGAGAAAATTATTTCATCTACGTGGTCCATGGCAAAGAAAACAGAGATATACCTGCAAGTAGGCTTCAGAAGAGAATTAATGGCCAAATTTATTTAGAAGTAAAGTTTTTTTTAAATTCATTATGATTTTATATAATCTGCTTTTAAAAATGTTACAAAGAAATGGCTAAAAGGTGAACCTTTTTCTATGCTAGGAGAGTTTTGTGCATGCTGTAAAGATGAACTTATTTACTGACTCTCTTATCTGTGGGAAAGTTAGAATCATGTAGTTCTGATTTGCAAATATTTTAATCAACATACTGCAGCTCACATTCTTTGCATATAATGTCGACATATTTTCTATGTATTTTATTTTGTGTACCTTATTTAACCTACTTCTTTACGACGACATCAATTGGAATGTAAAATATTTAAAGATGGAATAATATGACTTCATTTGATTTGATTCGGAAGAAAATGTATGTTTCTCGAAAGTTGGGTGCCAACATCACCAGAGACAAGATAGCGCATCCCGTGCGGCGAAACACACTCTCGCTCTGTCCTCTGGACGAGTCCTATAGTATGTTCTGAAGGGGCGGCCACCTCACTTGTGTGCGTTACCTTCCACAGAGTAAAGCAGCGGAGCCTCCACGCATCACACGTGCAGGGAAATTGCTTATATCATGCACGGTACATTGTGTGCAGCACCATATAATTTATGTCAGAAGAGGCAGATGAAGGAGTAAACATCCCATTCAGAAGTGTACTAGAGAGGTCTGCAGCAGCCACTGACGTTTACCATCGAAGGATAAGGAGAATATGGAATGAGGGGAGAAACATGGCTTTAAATACGTCCCGAGGCTTCTGTACTCCAGGAAAGACGCGTAACAAGGAGATATAATTTCCATGTGACAGAGAAACAGTGCCAGACGTTAAAGTCATTATCTCCATTAATCAAAAAAATACACCATTTGAAGGAGGTATTTCATCATTTCGATCCTCACTGCACATGTTACGCTTCAGGTCCGTTAGTTTATATATATATATATATATATATATATATATATATATATATATATATATATATATATATATTTGTTACTTGTGTAACCAGTCAATTATAACTGGGACATTTCCTCACTGGCTAAAATATGCAGATGTTAAGCCTCTATTCAAGAAAGGGGATGAAGAGATACCATCTAACTACAGACCGATTTCACTTTTGCCAGCATTCTCAAAAATTTTAGAAAAAGTAATGTACAGGCAGCTTCTCAACCATCTGACCACAAATAACATATTATCAAGAACACTGTTTGGATTTCTGAAGGGTTCTGATATCGAGAAGACTATTTACACCTACAGTGAAAATGTAATTAATTCATTAAATAACAAGTTACAAGCAGCAGATATTTTCTGTGATTTGTCAAAGGCATTTGATTGTGTGAACCACAACATCCTTTTAAATAAATTAGAATTCTGTGGTGTCACGGGCAGTGCTACAAAATGGTTCCAGTCATTCCTCGCTGACAGGAAACAAAGGGTTTCATTGCAAGGGACTAGTGAATTAAGTCATCAATCATCATCAGAATGGGAAGAAATTACATGTGGTGTCCCACAAGGATCCATCTTAGGGCAATTCCTTTTTCTTGTGTACATTAATGATCTCTCATCAGTTACATTGCCAGAAGCAGAGTTCGTTTTGTTTGCAGATGACACAAGTATTGCAATAAATAGTATGTCGAGTGTAGTTCTAGAAAGATCTGCCAATGATATTTTCATGGATATTAATAAATGCTTTAAAGCCAACTCACTGACATTAAACTGCGAAAAGACTCACTATATGCAATTCAGAACCTGTAAGAGGTTTCCACCCAGCATATGCATAAAGTATGAAGAGGTGCAGATAGAAGAGGTTGACAGTCTTAAATTCCTGTGGTTACAACTTGATAATAAATTCAGTTGGGAGGAGCACACCACAGAACCATAGAAACGCCTTAACAAATCTGTATTTGTAATTCGAGTGTTAGCAGACATAGGCGACATAAAAATGAAAAAGCTTGCAAAATTTTTCTACTTTCATTCCATAATGTTATATGGTATAATATTTTGGGGTAACTCTTCAAGTCAAACAAAAGTTTTCAGAGTCCAAAAGCGTGTAATACGTATTATTTGTGGAGTAAATTCACGGACGTCCTGTAGAAACCTCTTCAAAGAACTGGGTATACTAACTACTGCCTCTCAGTATATTTACTCCTTAATGAAATTTGTCCTAAATAATATATCTCTTTTTCCAATAAACAGCTCAGTTCATGCATACAATACCAGGAACAAAAATGATATGCACAAGGACTTCAAAGCACTTACTTTAGTTCAAAAAGGGATCCACTACTCAGGAACACTCATCTTCAATAATTTGCCAGCAAACATAAAAAATTTAGTTACAAATAAAGATCAGTTTAAAAGGAGCCTGAAAGACTTACTAGTGGCCAACTCCTTCTACTCCATTGACGAATTTTTTAATAGAAACAAATGATGTATTGTATATATTCATACTACTAGTATTGTTATTTCAGCTTTTTATTAAAAAAAATGACATGTCCCACATCCACGAGGATCTCCTCAGCACAGTTCTATGGAACGAGAAACTAATCTAATCTGATCTAATCTAATCTTATTTATAAATATTTAAATGTTCTTTAAGTGTACTAAGTAAACGTTTTGACTTTCTGAATAACATTTGAAATTACCGTGAATCACATATCTCGATAAAAGATACACTCCAAGACAAAAAAAGACTCACCACATCCACGAGGATCTCCTCAGCACGGATCTATGGAACGAAAAACTAATCTAATCTGATCTAATCTAATCTTATTTATAAATATTTAAATGTTCTTTAAGTGTACTAAGTAAACGTTTTGACTTTCTGAATAACATTTGAAATTACCGTGAATCACATATCTCGATAAAAGATACACTCCAAGACAAAAAAAAGACGCACCACGAAGGAATTATCTAAATTGGATGGAAATATGTACATGTGATGTACGTGTACAGAGCAAACAATTATTAATCTAGCCAGTTGCAACTCCTAATGAAAATTTTAATGAGTAATACAGATAACCAAATTTTATTTAAATATTTCAAGGAAGTATTTGTGTTAATTTGCTAAATGTTGTGACTTCTTGAAATTTAAGACTAGTGAATATAATGATAGCCTTACCTTAATCTATATGCACTTGAACAACGTGTGGGTTCGATAACGAAAACAGTGAAAAACTTTTTTTACTGCCAATGGTTAAGTACTTATTTGAACTTTTGGTCTATTTAAGATACTACATATTTATCATTTATGGACATTTGGAATTAGTGAAAGATTTTAAATATCACTTCCTTGCCTTGCCAAATATTACTTCCTTGCCTGTATAGCGACATATCAGTATTTTTTCTTGTTTTTCTTGTGCTGCTAAAATTACTTTCACTAACTATAATGAATTACTTATGCACCGAACCATAAAAAACAAAGAAAGTCGTCTTATTTATGAAGTATGAATGCACAGTGTTTCAGAATCAGGAGGAAGTGGTATGAATTACAGTATCTCTGCGATGTAACCACAATATTTTGTCTGTCTTTTTTCTTCTGCCACTTCATTCGTTAATTTTCTTCCTCCTGACCTTGTACTGTCAAGACGCATATATTAGTCTAAATTTCCAAAGTGAAAATAATTATTCTTTTTTGTCCAAACATTGTGTTATGGTCTTACATTAATACTAATGTTACCCTTTAAATGTTATTAACATGTTTTGTAAGGAAATGCAGATGAGTCTTGGTGTCTGAACGGCAATAACCAGCTTGGGCGAAGTTTGCGGACATGTCATTATGGCCATCTCAACGAGATAGCTACGAAGTTTAGTAATTGCTTCGAACCTGCATATCATTTGACTAAAAATGTCTGGTTGCCCAAAGCGAATCAAAATATTGCACTTGAGATGTTGCAGATCTTCACGGTCGCGAAAATACGAAGCCAGGCCAGTTATTCCAAGAAAATAATGTGTTTCGTCTTACAAATTTTAAATACACAGGGCCTTCGTCAACTTAACTCACACCGGTTCTAATTACGGCGAGTTAAAATACGTGATGAAACTACTCCCCTAATTCTTGCAGTTCTTGATTAGAATTCTGGAATATTTACTTCACCTTCTTTGGTGAAGAAATTTTGGAAAACCGTATTTATTAACTCCGTCGTAGTGGCCCCTGTGATTGGTAGCATTAACATCGCTATCGCACACTTAAGGTGTTGGTTGCGTCTTGCTAAGTTGTTGTTGTTGTGGTCTTCAGTCCTGAGACTGGTTTGATGCAGCTATCCATGCTACTCTATCCTGTGCAAGCTTCTTCATCTCACAGTACCTACTGCAACCTACATCCTTCTGAATCTGCTTAGTGTATTCATCTCTTGCTCTCCCTCTACGATTTTTACCCTCCACGCTGCCCTCCAATACTAAGTTGGTGATCCCTTGATGGCTCAGAACATGTCCTACCAACCGATCCCTTCTTCTGGTCAAGTTATGCCACAAACTTCTCTTCTCCCCAATCCTATTCAATACTTCCTCATTAGTTATGTGATCTACCCATCTAATCTTCAGCATTCTTCTGTAGCACCACATTTCGAAAGCTTCTATTCTCTTCTTGTCCAAACTATTATTGCGCAATAAAACTGACCATCTGACAAAGGCCGTACGAATCAGGAAGGACTGATTAAAGGAATCATGCTGTTAACGTGCATACAGGGCAGTAGTCTCATCACATACTTTAACTCACCGTAATTAGAACGGGACGAGTCAAACTGAATGAAAGTTCTACAGATTTAAAATCTCTAAGACAAAATAGTACGCTCTCTGAATAACTGCTTGGCTTCGTACTTTCTCGACTGTGAAGATTTCCAATATCTCAAGTGCACTATTTTGATTCGCACTGGGCAGTCAGACATTTAAAATCAAATGATATGCAGGCTCTCAGCAATTACTAAAATTTGTACTTATTTCGTTGATGTGGCCGTAATGGTAGCTCTGCAAAATTCGTCCAAGCCGGCTATCAGCGTTCATAAAACAAGATTCAGCAGCATTTCGCTACAAAACTTGTTAATAACACATAAAGGGCGACATTAGTATAGATGAAAGTCTATAACACAATGGTTGGACAAAAAAATGTGTAATTATTTTCTCATTGGAAATTTACATCAATATGTGCGACAGTATAAGGCAAGGAGAAGGAAAACTAACAAACGAAGTGAAAGAAGAAGAAACACGGACAACAGATAGAGTTCACATCACAGAGATGTTGTAATTTATACAACTTTCTGTAGATTTTCAAACACTATGGATTCATATTCCATCGTCTGCACTGGAGCTCGCTGAATCACTAAATTTGCAGTCTCCAAGCAAATCTTCTTCATCTGAAGTATCGTGATGTGATGTGTCAGCTACTTTGTTGCGCAGCTCACTAGAAATAAAATTCTTGAATTCAACCACTATTTCTTCTATAGAATATTGATCTTTGTCCACTGAAATGGGAGCATCAGGCGACAAAAGTATATTGCCAGTCAGCATTAGTGGACGAATTCTATTTTTTACCTCAAAGGGCGTAGGATTATTATAAAATGCATCAAGACCACGAATTGTAGAAAAGAAATTTTCGAGACAATTTTGATTCATTCTGGCAGGCAGGACGTAGGTTTCTCCCGCATTTTTAACATCTGAAAGAAGTCCAAAAAGTGAATTTATTGATTTAACAAATCCTTTTTGAAACAGCGGGAGACTGTTCCTTTTCCCTATTCGGATGTTCGAGCAAATTCCCAAAACCATCTTCAGGGAATTCTCTTGACTTCTGAGGTTGAAACTATACAACCACTTCTAAAAAGTGCTTCCTGATCGTGCTTCTTGATCTTGGGTGTACCTTGAGTTTAACACATCGAAAACGCCGTTTACAACTCAGTGGAGCTACCTTCACGGTCTTTATGGAGGACGTATCTAGCAACTACAAGAATACGAATTTTTTTTTTTTCACCAGGCGCGTTTCGCTTTATTGATATAAAGCCTCATCAGTGGTCTGTAATTAAAGAAATATACGATTTGATTTGTTTTTGAGATCGAAAAACAGTTCGTTAGTAATATGTTGCTTTTTAATTACGGTGATTTCTGCTTGGTTTCTGGCCCACATCAAGAAGCAGAGTCTGCTAGCACACCTTTGGTATTTTTCTTCTTTAGACAGCCTAATTTCTAGTTTTTCTGCAGAATGATTCACTTCTGATGTTTTACACAGCAGACTTTTTCGCACACCACTGTTTTCCGTTTATTTTTATACTACTAAGTGTGTATTGCGGTTTGTGTTTTTTAGTGTTGCCAACATAACATGCTTGTCTTTGACCTATACCTTTTTCTGTATTTTAGTTGATTGTATATGTGTAATTCCATTTAATTATGTCACTGTGTATTCATGTACTGTGTAAGAGTAGTGAAGGAATAGTGATGGAGTGGTTTTTAATTATGTATTTATTTTAGGTGGGGGAGGGAGCAGCCATCATGAATGGTCATAAGCGTGTAGCAATGTGATGTTTGATCGATTGTGAGTTGGAGGAGAAGGTGAGGAGCAAGAAGTGAAATGAAATTGGGATTGGGGAAGGGGGTTGGGGTGGGAGAGGATGAATGTCTTTTTCGTGTAATTTCTTCAATTATTTTATGTAGTGTCTGGTTTCCAAAGTTTATTTGGTCACTGAGCAACTGTTTATTTTGTGTTAATGCTTTGCATATGTGGAAATTTTCTTGGAAAGGGAGGAGGTGTCTGTCTTTACTGGTTCTTATGACGTTCGTTGGTTTTTCAATATTGCTTGGCCTATGATATTCTTGTTTTAGATAACCTGCAAATGTTGAAAGGTTTGTGCCATATTTAAATGCTCTGACAAACCATTCAACATTTACAGATCATATAAAAGAAGAATATCACAGACCAAGCAGAACCTGCAGCAACAGGTTTATTTCCATTCCAGCTAGGTATTTTGTGGAACGGAACTGCAACTCACTTCAACAACTTTCTTGTAGGTAAACCCAACACTCATCGAAACATATCCTTTCATTTTTAATATTAGTCTTGTCCTCACGCTTACAACCAGACAACCATTCACGTTGGAGTTCTAAGTCTTTCGGAAACTGAAGGTAAAGAATGCCCACGATTCTACGGCCAGAATTACTATACTTTGGGACATTCCACGTCATGAGACACAGCACTGTCGGCACACGGGCCGATCTGGTTAACGTGATTTTGCCTTCTCAGCGCCCACCAGCGGCAGTTGTCGGCTTTATTTGGCTAGCAGACTACACGGTTTTATTCACGAACACAGGCGCTTGTAAAATTCCTATATTAGCTCTATTATAACGCACATTTCCTGCCTTTTCCATATGGTAGTCATGTTGTTTGTCTGTTGTTGTTGTTGATGTTGTGGTCTTCAGTCCTGAGACTGGTTTGATGCAGCTCTCCATGCTACTCTATCCTGTGCAAGCTTCTTCATCTCCCAGTACTTCCTGCAACCTACGTCCTTCTGAATCTGCTTAGTGTATTCATCTCTTGGTCTCCCTCTACGATTTTTACCCTCTACGCTGCCTTCCAATGCTAAATTTGTGATCCCTTGATGCCTCAGAACATGTCCTACCAACCGGTCCCTTCTTCTTGTCAAGTTGTGCCACAAACTCCTCTTCTCCCCAATTCTATTCAATACCTCCTCTTAAGTTATGTGATCTACCCATCTAATCTTCAGCATTCTTCTGTAGCACCACATTTCGAAAGCTTCTATTCTCTTCTTGTCCAAACTATTTACCGTCCATGTTTCACTTCCATACATGGCTACACTCCATACAAATACTTTCAGAAACGACTTCCTGATACTTAAATCTATACTCGATGTTAGCAAATTTCTCTTCTTCAGAAACGCTTTCCTTGCCATTGCCAGTCTACATTTTATATCCTCTCTAATTCGACCATCATCAGTTATTTTGCTCCCCAAATAGCAAAACTCCTTTACTACTTTAAGTGTCTCATTTCCTAATCTAATTCCCCACTTAATTCCCTACTTAATTCGACTACATTCCATTACCCTAATTTTGCTTTTGTTAATGTTCATCTTATATCCTACTTTCAAGACACTGTCCATTCCGCTCAACTGCTCTTCCAATTCCTTTGCTGTCTCTGATAGAATTTCAATGTCATCGGCGAACCTCAAAGTTTTTATTTCTTGTCCATGGATTTTAATTCCTACTCCAAATTTTTCTTTTGTTTCCTTTACTTGCTAAATACACAGATTGAATAACACCGGGGAGAGGCTACAACCCTGTCTCACTCCCTTTCACACCACTGCTTCCCTTTCATGCCCCTCTACTCTTATAACTGCCCTCTGGTTTCTGTACAAATTGTAAATAGCCTTTCGCTCCCTGTATTTTACCCCTGCCACCTTTAGAATTTGAAAGAGAGTATTCCAGTCATTATCGTCAAAAGCTTTCTCTAAGTCTACAAGTGCTAGAAACGTAGGTTTGCCTTTCCTTAATCTTTCTTCTAAGATAACTCGTAGTGTCAGTATTGCCTCACGTGTTCCAACATTTCTACGGAATCCAAACTGATCTTCCCCGAGGTCTGCTTCTACCAGTTTTTCCATTCGTCTGTAAAGAATTCGCTGTAGTATTTTGCAGCTGTGACTTATTAAACTGATACTTCGGTAATTTTCACATCTGTCAACACCTGCTTTCTTTGGGATTCGAATTATTATATTCTTCTTGAAGTCTGAGGGTATTTCGCCTGTCTAATACATCTTGCTCAGCAGATGGTAGAGTTTTGACAGGACTGGCTTTCGCAAGGCCGTCAGTAGTTCTAATGGAATGTTGTCTACTCCCGGGGCCTTGTTTCGGCTTAGGTCTTTCAGTGCACTGTCAAACTCTTCACGCAGTATCATATCTCCCATTTCATTTTCATCTACATCTTCTTCCATTTCCTTAATATTGTCCTCAAGTACATCGCCCTTGTATGGACCCTCTATATACTCCTTCCTTCTGTCTGTGGTAAACGCAAAAAAACATCTCAATATCCGTGAACATGTAATAAAACAAAAACATAACTTACGTGAACAGTCAATAAGGACATCAGCTTACATAAGTTCATCTAATTGAATAAACTCACTCCTGAAACAGGACGCACGTATACTCACATAACATCAGTATTACATCAGTTACTACAGAAATTATTCCTTAAGAAAGTCCCACAACCTTTTGGAAACCGCAAAAGTGGGGCAAAAGGTCAGTTGGAGCAGGACTAGAACGATCTACCGATTGACATGGAGCCTCATCTCAGTACACTATAATACAACTTCGTAATAAGTGACTATGTATTTTACGTTATACATTCCTATAGGATTTAATCACCGAAATGTTATTAGTTTATATGTAATTATAACAAATCCTAAGAAGACGTTTTCCAGTGAACCTTCTGTGTGTCCTAGCCTTAAAACTGCGTACCCTAATAACGCGCGAGTAAGGGCATACAACGCGACAATAACTAAACAAATCGGACCAATAATGATTCGTTCTCCAGACATTGGGTGTAATGGTGCTTAGGAACAGCATATATCCATGGAGTGTATGGTATGAAATAAAACCCACCGAATATGAGTTCTACTGAACACGACAAATACAACATACTTTATGTGACTCGTCGTCGAAATATCGCAGAATTTATTTTGTGTTTCACGTGACGAAATGGCATGGAGGTAAATAAAGAGGGGAGCTGGCAGTCCGTCGCAAACTTGAAGTCGATGTCCGCCATCTTAACTAGCCCAAGACATTAGGTTCATCCCGATCATACACTGCGGTGACACTTCTACAGGGCTTCGCCTTGACTGTATCGTATTACTAGGGCAAATACGCATTCAAGAACAGGAAAACGTTCGAAATTGTCTCCCTGACACTGTGTTAATCATCTAAGTTCCATAATTTTTACTATTTAAAACAGTTGTTGCCTGCACACGACAGAAATAATGAACAAGAGGCACTCGTAAACGGTAGTCTGCTAACGTTTCGGGCTACTTAAAACGGCGTGAGGTCCCTCTTCAAAACAACGTATAGTCTATAGTGTCACCTCCCTTCTTTTTCTATCTCCGTGCGAAATGGCGCCTCAAAGTGAAATGCCAGGAAGTGACGTCACAAAACTCCTAGAGCGCCACGTCCACGTTCTGTGTGCCGACAGCTTTAGCAACAGCACAATACGGCGTGTTTGTGCTCATTTCACTCGGAAAATGCTCACATGATTACTGAAGATATTACTTGGTACCGGAATACACCACAGGTCACGAACCACACTCAAGAAAGCGAGATTACGGCACTATCAATAACGGCGTTGAGTCCTGTAAACACCAAGCTGTAGCCGCCCAGTGACGTCACGGCGAACGGCAAACGCGCGGGAACCCGCAATACAAGCTACACACGCCTAATTACGACTATCAGCCATACGAAGCCGTGCTGCGGCTCGCGTTGCTGCTGTTTGTAGATTTCTGTCCTCTGCTAGAGGCCAGACTATCGTTTAGTTGACATGGTTGTGGTTGTTGGTCTTCTTCTCGTGTTGACTGGCGCCACTCGGTTTCGCAAGCATTGCCTGTCTGCTAGTGGCAGCAGAGGCGATTATCGATGTGTAGTAACTGTTGCCCTATCTTTGGGGCGACGTCGTTGTTCTTCCGTGTCGTGTCGGTGTGCAGTTCGGTTAAGGACTCATGAGGAGCCAGGTCCACGCAGTGTGAGAACACGCCGGGACCGCTGGCGGCACGCATGGACTGCAGGATGGAAGGGCCGTGGTCACGAGGGTGTACGACCTCGTCGTAAACCGGATCCTGCAAGCATTGTGGAGTGCATTTGGATTCAAGTAGAGAAACCTCCACCATTGCGAGATCTTGTGAGTCTCCAGTGACTCGGGTTCGTGTTGCTGCTCGAAGTGTTGCCGAGGCGAAGAGCAGCGAGTGGAGTGCTTGGGGAAGGCGGATCTGATTAGTTTTCCAGGACTTCTAATTACTATTTATTGCGTTCAGTTTGTTACTATTTGTTAACTTCAACCAGCGGCATTTTTCCTGCCTCGTGGCCACTAACACCCCAGTTACCTGCCCTGGCGTTAGTGTATGTAATGGCAGTGTACATTTCCTCGCCTTGCCGCTGTTGTCCGGCGAGGCGTGTTGTTTTGACAGCTTTCTTGATTGTAGGTTGGTTGGCGATTATTCTACTGTGGTGGTAGTGATTCCTCTCTTGTTCTGGGCACTCAAAACACAGTATTCTGCGGGCGGAGTCCAGACCTCCAGTTCCGGCTTTGGCGTTTTTATATCTTTGAATTTGGTTTATTGGATGTCAGGTAGCCTCAGCAAGGTTATCATTAGTCATTCGTTAGACTGCCACTGGTTTGAGTTACCATCTTGTGAAGTGAATGCAACTCTTGGCTGCCTATCTCATCACTCGCGAGAAGTGTTTGTTGCCAGACCTTCTCAGAGAAAATGGAAAAAACTGGTAGAAGCCGACCTCGAGGAAGATCAGTTTGGATTCCGTAGAAATGTTGGAACACGTGAGGCAATACTGACCCTACGACTTATCTTAGAAAATAGATTAAGGAAAGGCAAACCTACGTTTCTAGCATTTGTAGACTTAGAGAAAGCTTTTGACAATGTTGACTGGAATACTCTCTTTCAAATTCTGAAGGTGGCAGCGATAAAATACAGGGAGCGAAAGGCTATTTACAATTTTTACAGAAACCAGATGGCAGTTATAAGAGTAGAGGAGCATGAAAGGGAAGCAGTGGTTGGAAAGGGAGTGAGACAGGGTTGTAGCCTGTCCCCAATGTTGTTCAATCTGTATATTGAGCAAGCAGTAAAGGAAACAAAAGAAAAATTTGGTGTAGGTATTAAAATCCATAGCGAAGAAATAAAAACTATGGGGTTTGCCGATGACATTGCAATTCTGTCAGAGACAGCAAAGGACTTGGAAGAGCAGTTGAACGGAATGTACAGTGTCTTTAAGGGAGGATATAAGATGAACATCAACAAAAGCAAAATGAGGATAATGGAATGTAGTCGAATTAAGTCAGTTGATGCTGAGGGAATTAGATTACGAAATGAAACACTTAAAGTAGTAAAGGAGGTTTGCTATTTTGGGAGCAAAATAACTGATGATGGTCGAAGTAGAGAGGATATAAAATGTAGACTGGCAATGGCAAGGAAAGCGTTTCTGAAGAAGAGAAATTTGTTAACATCGAGTATAGATTTAAGTGTCAGGAAGTCGTTTCTGAAAGTATTTTTTATGGAGTGTAGCCATGTATGGAAGTGAAACATGGACGATAAATAGTTTGGACAAGAAGAGAATAGAAGCTTTTGAAATGTGGTGCTACAGAAGAATGCTGAAGATTAGATGGGTAGATCACATAACTAATGAGGAGGTATTGAATAGGATTGGGGAGAAGAGGAGTTTGTGGCACAACTTGACAAGAAGACGGGACCGGTTGGTAGGACATGTTCTGAGGCATCAAGGGATCACAAATTTAGCATTGGAGGGCAGCGTGGAGGGTAAAAATCGTAGAGGGCGACCAAGAGATGAATACACTAAGCAGATTCAGAAGGATGTAGGTTGCAGCAGGTACTTGGAGATGAAGAAGCTTGCACAGGATAGAGTAGCATGGAGAGCTGCATCAAACCAGTAACAGGACTGAAGACCACAACAACAACAACAACAACAACAACTCAGAGGTCGATTCCTGGTGCACCGTCTGTGACTGGCCCTTGTGTTTTATTACTGTATTTGCTGTTTATTGTATGTTTCTAAATTTTTTTATATAATTGCCATTATTGGCGTTACGGCAGGTTTAAATGATTGTGCTATGAAGTTTACCATCATTTTGTCTCACCCGTTTGGTATCAGTTGCCTGTCATTTTAAATTAAGCATATTTAAAAAAATTAACAAACACACTGTAAAACAGTGTGTTTGTTAATTTTTTTTAAATATGCTGTTCTTGGCGTTATAGGCCTTCAACTGTGACTGTGGTTACTTGCCTTAAAAGTCTAATTGGGATCACATTTGATTGTTTTTAAAACATTATTTGCTGTATGTGTATTTTATGCTCATTTGGCAAATTGTAACGCACTCAAAGCACTATTAATTACACACCTGTTTATTCCTTCACTAATAACGTGTGATATCTTGATTTATTGCTGAGTCTAGAATAGCTGTGTTAAAATGAAAGTGTGTAATTGCAAAAGGGAACCAATAGTAACTGATTACGGACCCGTTCACAATCGTAACCGAATCCTGCCTTCCTTGACTGCCAGGTTTCACGTGCTGCAGCTTTCTTTTATAAAGTTTGTGTAGTATTTAACAACTTTTACCATTGAATAAATTTTCTACTTTTAAAGCCTCGAATACAGAAATTTTACAGCTGCGGAAAGCAGAACTAGGTGGAAAGAGTGGTACATTATCTTTCCTCGTGGTGTAGCCGCTATCGATGATGTCTTCGAAAGAATTTATTAATTGTGTTGGTTCTTTACTTCATATTCCTTCCTTTAATTTCGTTGCTAATTTGCAATAATTTCAGTAGTCCATTTTGGAGTGGTCGACGTACTTCCGTCCAGTTATATCCACATTAATTCTCTGGATGATGGTGGGCTGATTCCATGTCGCTCTATCTTAGTAATTTTATATATCTGTCACTTCGCTAATAGTATGTAGGTCAACCTCTCGAATGCGTACGTCGGTGTTCAATTATTAGAACTATAGCGACACAGTTCTATGACCGATTATTCGACCAGATTGTCAGGAATACAACTGACTCTTTATACGTTACTCACATCTAAGTCTCAGGAAATTTGTGTTTCAGATTTCACATCTACCTGTCTTCGTATATATGACTTCTCTATGTCATGCGTCATTTATTGCATGTATATGGAAAACATCGAGTGATGAGAATGAGATTTTCACTCTGCAGCGGAGTGTGCGCTGATATGAAACTACCTGGCAGATTAAAACTGTCTGCCAGACCGAGACTCGAACTCAGGACCTTTGCCTTTCGTGGGCAAGTGCTCTACCCTCTGAGCTACCCAAGCACGACTAACGCCCAGTCCTCACAGCTTCACTTCTGCCAGTACCTCGCCTCCTAACTTACAAACATTTTTCTCATTCTGGAAACATCCCCCAGGCTGTGGCTAAGCCATGTCTCCGCAGTATCCTTTCTTTCAGGAGTGCTAGTTCTGCAAGTTTCGCAGGAGAGCTTCAGTAAAGTTTGGAAGGTAGGAGGCGAGGTACTGGCAGAAGTGAAGCTGTGAGGACGGGGCGTGAGTCTTGCTTGGGTAGCTCAGTTGGTAGAGCACTTGCCCGTGAAAGGCAAAGGTCCCGAGTTCGAGTCTTGGTCCGGCACACAGTTTTAATCTGCCAGGAAGTTTCATAGAGTGACGATTATTCGTACCAGTGACAGAAAACAATGTTGCAGGTACATTGACGGAGGATCACTGCTGTCAGCTGTAGCTGGGCATTAAGCCGACCGCAGCGACGAGCGTGGCCGGGATTCGAGCCCGGGATCTCCTGATTACGAGGCAGGTGCGGTAACCACTGCGTCATCCGGGACAAAGCGCTGTCGCAACTGCACGTACTATCTCGGCACGCCTCAAGGCCGATCTAACTCCCGCCGAGCGCCATCTACCCACAAGATAGTCCATGTAGTTGCGATTACACTACGTCCCAGATGGCGCAGTGGTTAGTGCACCTTCATCGTAGGCAGGAAGATCCCAGGTTCGAATGCCGGACCGGTACACATTTTCGCTCGTCGCCGCTGATTCCACTCAATGTCCTGCTTTAGCTGACAGCAGTGATCCTCCTTCAATTTACACACATAATGTTTCACAGCTGCGGATTCTGCATGGTGTTCGAAAGAACAGACAGCACATGTTGATGTAATTCATATAATTTCAGGTAAAGATGGAAGAAGTTTTGGTCATATAGAGTGGCTACCCGCTCACCCATCTAATTTATGCCTGCACTACCCATTACATCATTTATACATCTATACAAACACTAGTTAGGCCCCTCCTTTGTATTGTCAAAAGTTCGCTCACTACTGTTTTTCCCCCAACATTCTTAACACACCGTAAAAAATCTCTGGGAACGGCGACGCCCTTGATGTGATAAAATAGATATATTTTGAAACAAGGCAACGGCCTTGCTGCAGTGTCCCGTCAGATCACCGAAGTTAAACGCTGTCAGGTGTGGCCGCCACATGGATGGGAGACCATCCGGGCTGCCATGCGCTGTTGCCACTTTTTCGGGGTGCACTCAGCCTCGTCATGCCAATTGAGGAGCTACTCGACCGAATAGCAGCGGCTCCGGTCAAAGAACACAATCATAACGACTGGGAGAGCGGTGTGCTGACCACACGCCCGTTATATCTGCATCCTCAACTGAGGATGACACGGCGGTCGGATGGTACCAGTGGGCCGCATATGGCCTGATGACGGAGTGCTTTGCTTTATTTTGAAACAAAATTACATATACAGCATATTAATTGTCTCTTTGAAATTGTCCTAAGGGCGGTTGTCAGCAGTGAGTAGAATCAGACTGTTAAAAAATTCCAGAACGTTATCCATGTTGTGTACATAGCTCCGCGTAGTCAGCGCGTACACAACTTTGCCACTAGAGTGTGCTCCGCTAAACACAACAGCGCAGGCGCAGCGCTCGTCCGTCTCCGCACTACGGGATGGCGCTGTCTTAGAGACGGACCAAATTCTGCTTCTGCCGATCCGCGTATTAATATGTAACGCGGCCAATGAGATTGCTGCTAACGTAGAACCTTTTCTCGTCGCGGATCACACTCGCACAGTGATACCTGAACGCGAGAGGTATTATAACGAGTGTAAAGACGTCCGATTAGTCGGTCTGCATTAGTCTGCAGTCAAGTTTCAGTCTGCGCCTAATAAGATTACCATATTCCTGTACATAGCCATGAAGATAAATGTATAGACACTTTGTCAAGTATCAGAGATATGTGAGAATAAGATTAACGTACCAATGCCAAAGGAAGTTCAGATTGTCAGTTGTAAATAGCATCCAGAATGAAGTTAAGTGAGGTTTATGATTTTTATTATTTTAATAAATGTGTGTGAAAATTAATCAAGTTCTGTTTAAAGTTGGTCACCGTCATTCTGCTACTCTAAGCGTGCAAGTAGCATTTCTATCATCTGCGCCATGATAAGACCACGAGACATATTGCTGACACTCGCCTACTTCGTTAGAGCGACAAGTCAAATAATCTGATGGTGTGTGTACCGAAGGTCTTACAGTATGCACACCACAGTCCACAAATGTTTTTTTTTTTTTTACTTATAGTGCATGATCTCCTTCGAAATACTCTCCTCCACAGTTCATACACCGCTCTCAACGCCGTTTCCACTTCCGGAAGCAGTCTTGGAACGCCTCTTGCTAGATCGCGCGATGCGACGTCTGCGAATTTATCACGTCTATCGTTGCAAATCTTTGTCTTTTAACCGGAGTTTTCAACTTTGGAAATAAAAAAGTCCGCAGGGGCCAGATCTGGAGAGTACGGAGGATGAGGCATTACAGTGATTTTGTTTTTTGTGCAATAGTCACGCACCAAAGGGGATGAGGGTGCGGGTGTGTTTTGTGATGCAAGAGCCATGAATTGTCTCGCCATACTTCAGGCCCTTTCGTTCTCGCATTTTCTCACAGGCGTCACAACACGTCCCGGTAGAACCAACGATTAACAGTTTGTCGCTGTGGCACGAATTCATGATTAACTAATCCTTCATGGCTTTGACATTTGACTTGACCTAACGAGCTTTTTTTTGGTCTTGGAGAACCTTTCCCGACCCATTACCGTTGAGCCACATCTCATCACCAGTTATGGTTCTCTTGAGGAACATCTCGTTCTCATTTGCGTTATCCAAAAGTTCTTCACAGATTGCGAGGCGAAGATTTTTCTGGTCTTGATTCATGCGCCGTGGGTCGAACTTGGTGGCAACATTATTGATATGGCGCGCGCCGCTATCCTGTGATCTTGTTTAGAGCGCGCAGTATAATCGATTTTAGTTCGCTGTCCTGATGCGGGTGGCGCTCCTGTGGCGATTTGCTATGACGTCGCTGGCGTGTGTTTGCGATGGCCGGCGGAAAGCGAGAGGGTAGTCGGTTTTCCGGGTATTGCACGGAACGTGAAGTTCGCTCTGCCTGACCTGCTGGTGACGCGCTAAGGTTGTTGTGCCTCGCAATATGAGCAGAGTGGTCTGGGGCGGAGGCGACTCGCCGCTGTGCTGGCCATGCGGCGGTGATTAATTGGAGTCGGCGTACTTGTTCTACCTGCCTGTCTAATGTGCACGTCGGTGGGGTCCTGTGATACTCTGGCCCGGAGACAACTAGTTGCTGCCGGCCGCGGTGGTCTAGCGGTTCTACGCGCTCAGTCAGGAACCGCGCGACTGCTACGGTCGCAGGTTCGAATCCTGCCTCGGGCATGGATGTGTGTGATGTCCTTAGGTTAGTTAGGTTTAAGTAGTTCTGAGTTCTAGGGGACTGATGACCACAGATGTTAAGTCCCATAGTGCTCAGAGCCATTTGAACAACTAGTTGCTGAATTTTGGAGTCGTCTGCCAGGTTAGGGTGTGGGCTGGGTTGGCTCTTCAGATTTTTCCCTGGAAGCTCCAGCAGTGGTTTCTGAACTTTGTGATGTGGGACGGTGTTGTTGGAACTTTTTGCTGTGTGTGTGTCTCGTTATGATATTTGTTGGTACTAATTTATTTGCTTAACTGGTGTCCTGCCTGGAGTTGCGTTCACGTATGGTACATTTGGCAGTCGATGTGTTAGGTAAAGTCTGCCTAAGAAGAGCAGTTTTGTACAGTATATACATAGTGGATTACTGCTGCTTGGTATATGTGGTCTTCTGGGACCTGAACAACACGATCTAGTCAATTTGGTTGTGTAACAGCACCTACATGACTACTCTGCAATTCACATTTAAGTGCTTGTCAGAGGGTTCGTCGAACCACAATCTCTCTACCATTCCACTCCCGAACAGCGCACGGGAAAAACGAACACCTAAACCTTTCTGTTCGAGCTCTGATTTCTCTTATTTTATTTTGATGATCATTCCTACCTATGTAGGTTGGGCTCAACAAAATATTTTCGCATTCGGAAGAGAAAGTTGGTGACTGAAATTTCGTAAATAGATGTCGCCGCGACGAAAAACGTCTTTGCTGTAATGACTTCCATCCCAATTGGCGTATCATATCTGCCACACTCTCTCCCCTACTACGTGATAATACAAAACGAGCTGCGCTTTTTTGCACCCTTTCGATGTCCTCCGTCAATCCAACCTGGTAAGGATCCCACACCGCGCAGCAATATTCTAACAGAGGACGAACGAGTGTAATGTAAGCCGTCTCTTTAGTGGACTTGTTGCATCTTCTAAGTGTCCTTCCAATGAAATGCAACCTTTGGCTCGCCTTTCCCACAATATTATACTTAGTTGAATTGACAGCCTCGAGAATTGTACTATTTATCGAGTAATCGAATTCCAACGGATTTCTTTTGGAACTCATGTGGATCACCTCACACTTTTCGTTATTTAGCGTCATCTGCCACCTGCCACACCATACAGCAATCTTTTCTAAATCGTTTTGCAACTGATACTGGTCTTCGGATGACCTTACTAGACGGTAAATTACAGCATCATCTGCGAACAACCTAAGAGAACTGCTCAGATTGTCACCCAGGTCATTTATATAGATCAGGAACAGCAGAAGTCCCAGGATGGTATGTTCTGTATTTTTTTACTGTGTTATTATTAACGTGGTGGAATAGTCGCGTTTGGTGTCGTTAAGGCACTTCTAAGACTGTGGTTTGACTATTAATGTTTCGTTTTAGGAAGCGAGAATTGTTTGAGATTTGTGTGTGTTGGCTTCCAGCACTTGTTAAGAGCGTCCGAGTTGACGGCGCTGTGGTTATACTGTATTTTTGAATTTTATCTTATGTTGATATTATCTATCGTGTGTTACAGAACATAACCGAGGTGCGTAAGTGATGGGCAGTTGTGGGAGGCATGTCGGGGAGCTCTCCGCGGTTTATTTCGGGGACCGTTTCTCGTGGGAAGGTTCCGAAGTGTTGAGAGCTCGCTCGTCTGTGATTGCGTGGGAGTTGCCCCCGCCCTTTGGTTGTATCAAATTCTCATTTTGTTATTATATTTATTGGTTGTGTGTTGCGCTTCTTTAATCTTATGGTGCCAAGTACCATTATCTTTCTCAAAGTTTTTTATATAAATCATTTTAAATTGTAATGCCAAGTTAACTTATTATTGGATTTTGTCTTTTGGATAAACTCTAAAAGCACTATTGTAAAACGTTCTTGATTTTATGGTGGCAAGCCGCCGTTATTGTTTTTAAAGCTCACTCTTTAACCATTTGTTAAGTTTTGTAAGTTATATGAATTTGTTGTTATTTAAAAGAGTTTAGTATTGGCAATTTAATAAATTGTGTACAGAGTCTGCTGTTTGGATATTATTGGGTGGAACTCCTTGGATAGTTGTCCTATAAGAAAACACATTTCAATTATGCATTCGAAGTTGCTGCGTCTGGATTTCATGACAAGGTCCAATTGAAATGTTACATTCTTCTGTAATCTGTCGGACAGACGGCCTTCGATTGGCACGTACAGTTTCGTTGACGTTTCTGACATGAGCGTCGTCGGTAGGAGTCGAAGGGCGTCCTGGACGAGGGCCATCTTTAACTTACTCCGGCAAATTTTAAACCGTGTGAACCATTCGTAACACCGACTACGGCTTAAGCACACATCAGGCTTCCTGCATTGTTTAGTGTGTCTCTGTAAAGGGTTTCTTGAGTTTCACGCCAACTTTAATGCAGACGCGTTGCTTCTCTAGCTCTGCCATCTCGAAATTTGCAAACTCTGCAACACAACGTACCATTCAATACAGCACTGAACAATAATTAAATGACTCATAACAATGAAACTTCCGGCAGTTACACTTTAAGGGGCTCCGGAACGCCCTATACTTGCAATGTTAAAATAACGCTTATAAATTACATCTTTCCTCACAAAGTATTTGAGGTAGGAAGTTGAACTTTTTACAGATTATTTATTGGAATATGGGCTACAACTTAACGCAGGGATTTTACAAAATTTTAGTTCAGTTATTAAAGATGATTTTTTTTCAATTGTAATGAAAATTCACAACATTTTTTTGCAATTTTTTATTTATATATTCAAAAATATACAGTTTTTTTGGAAAAAGGCTGTGTTAAATTATGCAGAAGGTACTGTGTAACATTTACTGAAAGTTTGAAACAAATATGTTTGGAAGATCCTTAGAAAACATGTAATTAGTATGAGAAAATAAAAGTTTTGGGAATCGAGCGACAAAGATTGGATTAACTTTTTAGTGCATTCCAGGTCCATAGGATGGATTATCTTCATCCTCTGCAAACTCCTCCTCCAGCTTCCTCTTGTTCCTCCTCCTGTTTACTCTTGCTTGTATTTCTAGACTCTTTACAGCCCTGTCTGCAGCCCGAAGGCGTTCCTTGTCTAAAGCAAGCATCGCTCGTACCATGTTAGAACCTATCTTCATTCCCATATTTCTAAATACCTTTTCTTAAAAGCCTTCAGAGGATTTCTAATAACTTTACTTTTACTCATTATTATACTTCAACAAAACAGAGACTCAAGAAATAGAATTAATTACGAATATTTTCGAGATAACGACAGAGTAAATAAACATGAAACAATCGACAATCACACCAGCGATATATATTGAACCATCACAGGTTAGCCACAACACATACTTTATCTCACATCACTAAAATGTACCTGATGAACACGGACGTTAATAATAACACCATTTGACAGCAGTTTAACAGCGCCACAGTGGGTCACGCCCATGTAGAACACATTTCAAAAAAATTTAAAAATAGTTGTAGTCTTCGGAATTGAATAAATTATATATCTATTAAAAGGTAATAGTCTGCAGATTCAGAAAACGCAAAAAAGTAAAAATTGAACTTTTCATGATTTTGAGCCTTTCCGTAGCCCCTTAAACACAGCCGTGTGCAGAGATGTCAGTTGGATTTAGCTCCAAGAAACCACTGGCGCGAAATTACGAACGTTCTGGAATTTTTTGAACAAATCTCGTAAATTTACGAAAAATCAACGGATGTAAAATTTGTAAGAAAAAAATGTTACTGTCTCGGATAAACTGGCTCGATTACATATTTTCGCGGCCGAAAAATGAAGTGACCGTCCGGTGGCCGGGAGTGTCTATCTGGAGAAGTTCGGCCGCCGAGTTGCAAGTCTTTTCAGTTGAGTCACATAGGGCGACTTGCGTGTCGATGAGAACGAAATGATGAGGACAACGCGTCACCCATTCGCCGAGATGAGAAAAATCTACGACCCGGCCGGAATCGAACCCGTGCGCGCTGCATGGCAGCCAGATGCTTCCTTACTTAAGTAAGGAAGCGAACTTGTCAAGATTTAAAACTTTGTTACCTTGGTTCGCTGTGGGCCGTAACAGCAGAACTCATTTGCTACTTTAAGTGTCTCGTTTCCTAATCTAATTTTCTCAGCGTCACCTGATTTAATTCGATTAAATTTCGTTACCCTTGTTTTGCTGTTGTTGAGTTCAGCTTCTGCCCCCTTACAGCACGCTGTCTTTTCCGTTCCACTGATCTTCAAAGTACTCTATTTCAGAAGTGCAACGTCTTCGGCAAACCTCAAAGTTTTTATTTCTTCTCCCTGAACTCTAATTGATTCTCCAAATTTTTCTTTGTTTTCCTTGGCTACTCATTGCACAGATCGAATAACAGTGGGGATTGCTACAATCCCGTGTCACTCCCTATTCAATCACTGCTCCCTTTTCGTGCCCCATGAATCTCTCAAATGGGGTCTGATTTCTGTGCAAGTTGTAAATAACCTCCCTTGCTACCTTCAGAATTTCAAAGGAGATTGTTCCAGTCTGAATTGTTAAAACTTTCTCTAAGTCTACAGAGGCTGTAAACTTAGGTTTACCTTTCCTTAACCTACATTCTAACAAGGGAACCTCCCCATCGCACCCCACTCACATTTAGTTATAAGTTGGCCCAGTGGATAGGCCTTGATAAACTGAACACAGATCAATTGAGAAAACAGGAAGAAGTTGTGTGGAACTGTGAAAAAATAAGCAAAATATACAAACTGAGTAGTCCATGGGCCAAATAAGCAACATTATGGACACGTGAGATTAGGAGCGCCGTGGTCCCGTGGTAGCGTGAGCAGCTGCAGAACGAGAGGTCCTTGGTTCAAGTCTTCCCTCGAGTGAAAATTTTACTTTCTTTATTTTTGCATAGTTATTATCTGTCCGTTCGTTCATTGACATCTCTGTTCACTGTAATAAGTTTAGTGTCTGTGTTTTACGACCGCATCGCAAAACCGTGCGATTAGTAGACGAAAGGACGTGCATCTCCAATGGGAACAGAAAACATTTGATCGCAAGGTCATAGGTCAACCGATTCCTCCACAGGAAAACACATCTGATATATTCCATACGACACTGGTAACGGCATGTGCGTCACATGACAGGAATATGTTGTCGACCCACCTAACTTGTACACTTGGCGAATGGGTAAAAAGATTCTTCTACCTTGCCCGATTTAGGTTTTCTTGTGGATGTGATAATCACTCCCAAAAAAGTGATGAAAACATAAGAGTTTGTCACATAAACTGAAAATAAAAAATTAAACTTTTCACTCGATGGAAGATTTGAACCAAGGACCTTTCGTTCCGCATCTGCTCACGTTACCACGAGACCACGGCACTCCTGCATTCCCATTGTCCTTAATGTTGCCTGTCTTCCCGTGAACTACTCAGTTTGTATATTTTGCTTATTTTTTTCACAGTTCCACACAACTTCTTCCTGTTTTCTCAATTGATCTCTGTTCAGTTTTTCAAGGCCTATCCACTGTGCCAACTTATAACTAAATCTGAGGGGGTGCGATGGGGAGGTTCCCTTGTAAGAGAAGTTGCAAAGTCTGAGGTATTTCTCCTGTCTCATTCATCTTGCGCACTAGATAGAAGAGTTTTCTTATGGCTGGCTCTCCCAGATGGGGTAGTACTGACAGAACGACTTAGATCTCTTCTTGTCCTTTGTCACAATCTTCCTGCAGTACTACATCGTCCATATTACCTTCATCTACGTCCTATTCTTTTTCTGTAATATTGCCTTCAAACTTATTTCCCTTGTACAGCGACTCTAGATACTCCTTTCACCTTTGAGCTTTCCCTTGTTTGCTTTAGTCCTGTTTCTCCATCTGAACTCTTGATATTCACACAACTGCTTCTCTTTTCTTCAAAGACTAATTTACTTATGGTGATATCTATCCTTCCCCTTCTCTAGCCATTCTTGCTTAGACATTCTACACCCCTTGTCAATCTCATTTTACAGACGTCTGTATGGCCTGCTTCATTTGTTGCATTTTATATTTTTTTCTTTCATCAATTAGATTCAATATCTCCGGTGGTATCAAAGGATTTGTACTAGGCTTGTCATTTTACCTATTAGTTCCTCTGATGTCTTCAATGTTTCATCTCTCAAAGCTACTCAACCGTCTTCTGCTGTACTGCTTTCCACTATTTCTGGCAATCGTTCCCTATTACTCCCTCTGAAACTCTCAACAACCGCTGGTTCTTTCAACATATCCAGGTCCCATCTCCTTAATTTCCTACCTTTTTGCAGTTTCTTCAGTTTTGATCTATAGTTCATAACCAAAAAATGGTGGTCAGTCCATATCTACCCCTGGAAGTTTATTACAGTTAAATTCTGGTTCCTAAATCTCCGTCTTATCATTGTGTAATCAATCTAAAGCTTTTTGATGTCTCCACGTCCCTTCCACGTATTCATCCTTCTTACATGATTCTTTAACTGAGAGTTAGCAATGATTAAATTATGCTCAGAGCAGAATTCCAGTGCCCCTTTGTAATTAAATTTTCCTCTGCCTTAACTATCTGAATAATTTATTTTACCTTGTCATGCATTACTTCAATGTCTTCATTATTTGCAGATCTAGTTGTCATAAAAACTTGTAGTACTGTGATTGGTGTTGGTTATATGTCCATCTCGGCTATGATAATGTGTTCACTATGTTGTTAATAGAAGCTTACCTGTATTCCTGTTTTCTTATTGATTATTAGACCTACTCCTGGATTAATTATATTGGATTTTGTATTTATAACCCTATACTCACTTGACCATATGTCCTGTTCCTCCTGACACTGAACTTAAATTATTTCTGCTGTATCTAACGTCAGCCAGTCAATTTCCCACTTTAAATTTTTTAACTTACCTGCCCAATTAAGGGATATAACATTCCACACTCTGACCTGTAGAGTGCCAACTTTGTTTCTCCTGATGAAAACATCCTCCTGAGTAGTCCATGTATGAAGATTCATGTGGGGTGCTATTTTGCTTCACAACATTTTACTCAAGAAAATTGTATTGCATTGTATGGTAACCGGGGCCTAGAAACGATGGAGAGGCTCCATCCCCACTGCAGCTGCAGTGGTCCACAACCCCACGACGAATACCGCAGTCCACTTCACCCCTCCACTGACCCACACCAAACCACTCTTTCAGGGTTATTATGCGGTTCAGCCCCCAGCGGACCCCCCTCCCCCGCCCCCCCCCCCCCCCCAGGGAACGTCTCACACCAGACCAGTGTAACCCCTATGTTTTGCATGGTAGAGTAATGGTGGTGTCGCATACGTGGAGAACTTGTTTGCGCAGCTATCGCCGACATAGTGTAGATGAGGTGGAATAAGGGGAACCAGCCCACATCCACTGAGGAAGATGGAAAACCGCCTAAAAACCATTCACAGACTGGCCAGCTCACCGGACCTCGACACGAGTCCGCCGGGGACCAGACCTGATGGCTAACTGGGCGGCCACTCAAGAGGATGCCTTCATCATTTAACCATTCACTAGTGTTCTATGCCCTCAGGGAAAAATAACAGCTGTAGTTTCCCTGTGTTTACAGCTGTTTTCAGTACCAGCACAGCAAGTCCGTGCTGGCTGATCTCACAAGGCCAGACCAGTCAACCATACACACTGTTGCCACTGCAGGTACTGAAAAGTCTGGTGCTCCTCTTCAGGAACCAATATCTGTCTGACCTCTCAACAGATATCTGTCCATTGTGGCTGAACCTTCTGTACAGCTACCTGTATCACAGAAGCATGCAATCTACCCTACCTCTTCAAGTTTTATCGTTCACGGGTTACACAGGGTGATTTTCCCAGCGTGTAGAAACTCTAGGGATTGATCGATGAGAGGATAAGAAACAAAAAAGGTCTAATGAACTTATGTCCGGAAATGCATGGCTTCCATGCTAGAGACCAATAATGCATTGTTAGAGAGACTGCAGTCTAATATACGCTGTATCATGCAGCCACAGTTGCAGTATGTGCTGACAATGGTTTCCGTGTGCATCAATACATGCATGTATGAGACGTAGTATTTTTGTCCCTCACGTACACGTCGGCCGAGCTGCATCTGAACAATGTCAAAGGCACCATGAATACGCTGCTCCAGTGTGTCCACAACTGGAATGGGCTCTGGATACACTATACTTTTGAGATGGCCCTATAACCAGAAATCGCACAGGTTGAGGTCCAGTGAACGAGTAGAGCACGCAACTGGATCCACTCACTCAGTCCATTGACCAGGGAAAACGCGACTGAGAAGCGTCCAGATGTTAATGGCGAAGTGGGTTGGAGCACCATCATGTAGTAGCCACATAACCCTTCGAATCATCAATGGCACTTCCAGCAGGAGCCAAATTACCTCCAAGAAACGTGAGAGTTCCGACTGGTTAGGCGACGTAGAAGCAAGACTGGTTCCAAAATACAGTCACCAATTATCCTGGTCCACACATTCTGGCTGCACTGACGCTGATGATTCGCTGTCACCATACCAGGGGGGTTCTGCATACTATCCCACAGATGACTGTTATGAAAGTTGAAGATACCACTCTGCATAAAGGTGGCCTCATCTGTGAATAGGAGGGATGACACAAATCCTGGAATCGTGGCTGCCTGGTGAAGAAACGAGTGACAAATCTGCTCACGATGTGGAAAATGTGTCGCTAGCAAGCCCTGTACAAAGTGATACGAGTAGTAACAATTATCGTGGAGAATGTTCCACACGGTCATCTGGCTTACCCTGTACTGGCAGGCCAACTACCTGGTCCTGACACGGCGGTCGCCTTCCCACAGTGCTAATCACATTCTCGTCCAAGTCTGGTGTCCGAACATTTCGCATACGTCTTTCGTGATTTCCTGCTTCCCGAAACGACCCTGTCTCAGAGAAACGGCGAAACACTGTTGCAAACATTGAATGCTGTGGTTGTTGTCGGCGGGGATAGGTCTCCTGATACAACCTTGCTGCTTGCCGCCCGTTGCCATTTGTCTTTCCGTAAGCAAACACCATGTCGGGAAGCTCTCGATTCGAATACGGAACCACTGTGTACAACGCTGTGTCACAACCGCTACAAGGTGAGTTAGCAAGAGAAGTGGATCGGACACAACATTGCCAATTGCTGTGTCAGGAGAGGGCTCTAGGGCATGACGTATGAGGAACAGTATCATCCTCTAGGAGGAAACCAAGCATACTGTAACTGTGGATGCATGGTACATGTGTATTAGACCGCAGCCTCTGTAACAAAGTGCGATTGAATAGATGGTCTCTAGCATGGAAACCATGCATTTCCACACATAATTTCCTTAGACCTTTTTTGTTCCGTATCCTCTCGTACATCAATCTCTACAGTTTGTACACGGTTGAAAAAATGACCCTGTGTATAAAAATGTGTGTGTGTGTTCCACATCTCCCCCTAAACCACTAGCTCGATGTCAACAAAATTTGGCACGCATACTGATAAGTATTGTGCGATAAGAACCACCTAGCTGGTGGACAAAACAGAGAAGAGGGAGAAGGCGATGGGCAGAGAGAGAATGGAGGTGAGGAGGGGCAGAGAGAGAGGAGGAGGAGATATTCTGAGAGAGGGGGAAAGGGAATGTTCAGAGGAATGTGGAGGGGAAAAACGTTTATACATACTCATGCTCATAAATTAAGGATAATTGCAGAATGTGGTGCCACACATCGTGACACTAATAGCGTAGGCACATAGGGAACACACACGACACAGATCTGTAAGTCCGAGGTATTGGCGATAAGTTGAGAAAACTGTCCTGAAACACATGTGCTACAAAACGCCACTGTTTCCGTCGTGGGTGGGGGATAGAGGGCTCAGTATGGGATATGATCACCATGCACACGTACGCAGGCCGCACAACGGGTTGGCATACTCTGGATCGGGTGGTCGAGCAGCTGCTGGGGTATAGCCTCCCATTCTTGCACCAATTCGTGTCGGAGCTCCTGAAGTGTCCTAGTGGTTTGAAGACGCGCAACGATACGTCGAGCGAGAGCATCCCAGATGTTCTCGCTGGAGTTTAGGTCTGGAGAAGAGGCAGACCACTCTGTTCGCCTGATATCTTCTGTTTTAAGGTACTCGTCCGCGATGGCAGCTCGGTGGGGCCGTGCATTATCATCCATCAGGAGGAAGGTGGGACCTACTGCACCCCTGAAAAGGTAGACATACTGGTGCAAAATGACGTCCCGATACACCTGACCTGCTACAGTTCCTCTGTCAAAGACATGCAGGGGTGTACGTGCACCAATCATAATCCAACCCCACACCATCAAACCACGACCTCAATGACATTAAGGGGCTGGTATCTGTTTCCTGGTTCACGCCAGATGAAAACCCGGCGAGAATCGCCGTTCAGGCTATACCTGGACTCGTCCGTGAACATAACCTGGGACCACTGTCCCAATGACCATGCACTGTGTTCTTGACACCAGGCATTACAGGCTGTGGAATGCACCTAGCAGGTCTCGGGGCGAATAAACCGTGTCTGTTCAGTCGTCTGTAGACTGTGTGTCTGGAGACAACTGTTCCAGTGGCTGCGGTAAGGTCCCGAGCAAGGCTATCTGCAGTACTCCGTGGCCGTCTGCGGGCACTGATGGTGAGATATCGGCCTTCTTGTGGTGTTGTACACTGTGGACGTCCCGTACTGTAGGGCTTGGACACGTTTCCTGTCTGCTGGAATCGTTGCCATAATCTTGTGATCACACTTTGTGGCACACGGCACATGTTACAAATCGAACTTGGAGAGATGCTGTTACCTCTGGTATGTTTTCTAGGTCTTTTGTGCAGTCGTCTTATCAAATCCCAGAGGTAATTACAAGGAGCCCCTTGCGTGCGAGATCATAAGTTCACCCTTTAGTGAGGTTCATCTGAAGGCGTTGTGTTAACAACTACGACAGTAAGATGGTAGCTGCTGATTTCTCACCAGGTGCATCAGGAGACAATGGCTATCCAGGAGGTGCAGAGATGCGATGGATGCATTACACTTAACAACATGCACGTCGTCAACATTCAAGGAAACTTCAAAACAAACCATTAACTTGCATCGTGAACACCGAATAAGAACTGGCGCGCCACGGTGATCACAAGGGTTCCCACCATGAACTGCGGAGGCGAACTCCTTGGGGTGCAGGGCGTTCAGCTAAGACGCCACTCTTACAGAATACAGATGGTATCATGTTGGTGTGACGGGGTAATGGGAGTTGATGGAATGCAACCGTATGCAACACAGTCTGCCGTGGAGTTTATAGTGAAACTGGCTATCCTTTAACGCGCAGCTGCGGATAGTGCGATAATGTGTTTTATAGGCACGGGAAAAAGCGAACATCCAAAGGCTGAATTTATCCAGTGGTTCCAGGTGTTATGAAACTCAACGTCACATACTTTCCAGGAGGGATGCCTTGCTCTAAAGGAATGTGATTTTTATACACAGACCAGGAATCAAGCAAAAGCGAATTTTTTGACCAGTAATTGGCCAAAATCAGTGCTCATACCATAGTTATAATTCCCTTATGCCCATTTTCCCACTCTTTCTTGTTGCGACCCAGAGTTTCCCTACTGACACACGAGAAAGAATCATAGGGTCAGAACACCTCCAACTTGTTGCAGCTCAATAAACAATTGTCCAGGCAATTTATCACCATAATAACAGGCGGCATAACTGTATACGAAAGTGTTAAAGGATCGATGTTAGTTGATCTTGGTGCAATTCTCTTAGTAGGTCTAACTGCCAGGTCTCCTTCACCATCGATATTAACAGGCGGCATAATTGTATATGAAAGCGTTGAGGCATTGGTGTTACTTGATTTTGATACACTTCTCATGGTATCTTTAATTTCCAGGTGTCCTTTCATATACATTTCCTTTTCAAATCCTGAATGGTCGGAGTTGAAAACAAATTCCTTGCTGAACGATGGAATAAGTTTGTTTACCTTTCCTAAAAATTTTCGGGTCGATTCCGTAGTTTCTGTGTAGCGCCAAGTTGACACTTTGAAAATTCGTTATCTTACGTCTTCCACATCTATATTGTGCATCAAAATGATTCAAATGGCTCTGAGCACTATGGGACTTAACTGCTGTGGTCATCATTCCCCTAGAACTTAGAACTACTTAAACCTAACTAACCTAAGGACATCACACAAATCCATGTCCGAGGCAGGATTCGAACCTGCGACCGTACCGGTCGCGCGGTTCCAGACTGTAGCGCATAGCACCGCTCGGCCACTCCGGCCGGCCTGTTGAGCATCCTTGAAACGCGCAAACATCAGTTTTTGTAACAAGTGCGCCCTGTCCTCCCTTGAATATCCGTAGTTTCTCTTATGCACTCCACGGTCATATTGTTGCTGACTTATTCAAAATCTGTTCATAATTGTTCTTTTACTATGCTTCGGACGAACTTCCATGTACATAATTATGTTTAGTACCTACTTCATGGATAGCGATTGTCCTTTACTGGAGATGGGATTTGTGGCTCCGAACAAGGAAGAAATACATCTACATCTACATGGATACTCTGCAGATCACATTTAAGTGCCTGGCTGAGGGCTCATCGAAACACCTTCACAATTCTCTATTATTCCAATCTCGTATAGCAGCGCGGAAAGAACGAACACCTATATCTTTCCGTGCGAGCTCTGATTTCCTCATTTTATCGTGACGATCGTTTCTCCATATGTAGGTCGGTGTCAACAAAATATTTTCGCATTCGGAGGAGAAAGTTGGTGATTGGAATTTCGTGAGAAGATTCCGTCGCAACGAAAAACGCCTTTTTTTAATGATTTCCAGCCCAAATCCTATATCATTTCTGTGACACTCTCTCCCATATTTCGTGATAAAACAAAACGTGCTGCCTTTCTTTGAACTTTTTCGATGTACTCCGTCAGTCCTGTCTGGTAAGGATCCCACACCGCGCAGCAGTATTCTAAAAGAGGACGGACAAGCGTAGTGTAGGCAGTCTCCTTAGTAGGTCTGTTACATTTTCTAAGTGTCCTGCCAATAAAACGCAGCCTTTGGTTAGCCTTCCCCACAACATTTTCTATGTGTTCCTTCCAATTTAAGTTGTTCGTAACTGTACTACCTAGGTATTTAGTTGAATTTACGGCTTTTAGGTTAGACTGATTTATCGTGTAACCGAAGTTCAACGAATTCCTTTGAGTACGCATGTGGATGACCTCACACTTTTCACTATTTAGGGTCAACAGCCATTCAGATATCTTTTCTAAATCGTTTTGAAGTATGTTTTGATCTTCTGATGACTTTATTAGTCGATAAACGACAGCGTCATCTGCAAACAACCTAAGACGGCTGTTCAGATTGTCTCCCAAATCGTTTATATAGATAAGGAAGAGCAAAGGGCCTATAACAATACCTTGGGGAACGCCAGAAATCACTTCTGTTTTACTCAATGGCTTTCCGTCAATTACTAGGAACTGTGACCCCTCTGACAGGAAATTACAAATCCAGTCACTTAACTGAGACGATATTCCATAAGCACGCAATTTCACTACGAGCCGCTTGTGTGGTACAGTGTCAAAAGCCTTCTGGAAATCGAGAAATATGGAATCGATCAGAAATCCCTTGTTAATGAACTACTTGGCTCGACGCCTGCTTCAATCTCACCTTCACTTGTTAAGCACGTATCGTCGTCATTGTACTCCTCCTGCACATTGTCAGTACAGTCGAAGGTATACGACATCATACATTCCACTGACTAATCTTGCAGAAATGCTAATATTTCATCTGCCATGTCTTTCTCACTCTGTGGTATTACTTGGGTACCTTTCTGACGAAATGTCAAGTTCGGCAACTGTTTTAGATTGTAAGGGGTCCGCAGGCCCTTACTACTAAGTTTGCACTCACACAGGTCGACAGGGCAACTATCGATTAGTGTGTCAGGTCGCGAGAGCGAGAGTGGAGTAGTAGTCAGTGTGTGTTGGGTAGGTTCCCGCGAGGCGGGCAGAGCTGTGCAGAAGCCAGCAGTTGAAATAATGCAAATTACCGACAAAGGGAGTGCCCATCGCCGCGGTTTAACCCCTTTGTGTTAGTATTATACGGGAAAGTGAAGAAGTTTAATTACAAGTGTAATCAGTGATATTTGGGTGCCGTTATTGAGATTCCGCGTCTACCGCGCCGGCATTATTTGGATTGCAGTGTTGGATTACAGTGATTGTATTTTGCGTGTGACGATTATGAATAACGAAGAAACCTGTGCTGAGATTAGCCGTTATTAACAGTGTATGACGAAGGCAGTGGCTGTCTCCTTATTTTTGTGTTTTTGATACGAATATAGGTCTTGATTAGTGAAGCTGTGTTTGCTGTTCTTCTTGCCAACAGACAGTTCATTATTACAGCATTTGAGAAGGACAAAGATGGAATGTAACATCTCCGTAGCAGTCCATTCCGATTTGCCAGCCCCATTAGGTACACGGTCACATTAATTAATTATTTATTTGGGCTGCTATTCAGATCCGCGAACGAGCGGATACACCAAATTATAAGGGAGTGTTACACCCTTGGCTTACCGTGAAAGGACAAGTGCAATTTTCGGACGAATCATAAAGAACAATAGGTAATTTTACTTTGCTTAACGCAAGAAAGTGTTTTCTCAATTTGGATCGAGACAGAGTAGGAACTTTAAAATCGCGACAAAGAACAGTGTATTTTTGAACAATACGAAGTAATAATATCTTACGATTGTGACTAAACTTTTTTCTTGTCATATTAGATGAGAATAATAGTGTCAATAGACTATGTTATAATGTGCAAACGCGTAAATCCGCGCGAAAAACTGTGAAAAGTAAACGCCAAAGAAAGACACGTGTGAACAGTAAAATAGCAAAACAAACTAAGATTTCGTCACGAAAGTTGTTAAGAAAAGGGTTTAGCGGTAGTATTTTGACTGAAATTGCTTTTTGAACAGTGAAAATCGGACAGCTTCGTGTGGACCCACAAACTGTTAGGCAGACGACAATGTGTTGTGGCGACGCAATTATTGAGTGACGTCACGCAGACCTGTATAGCAGTTGCACCAAAGAGCTTCGATCCGCGAGGTGATTTCACACGACATCCCACCACGGAGCGACGCGACTTCGAGACACCGAGCGCAGTCCCGGCATCTAGCGGCCAAACTACAAACTACGCCCGTCTGCAGCGCCACGGAGCGGCCGACGGAGAACTACGTCGTCTCGCCGCAGATCTTCAACTTCACGCAGCTCCGGCGGCAGTACAGCGCCACGCCCACCTCAAACGTCAAAACATCGCGACTCGCGGTAACGTCGGTTGGTGAGTGAAGACGACTGGTTGACATAACATTAAATTGCAGTGTGCAGTCTTCGCGATAAATAAAAAGTTTTTAACTGAATTTCACATTAGGAAAAGTGCCCAATTATAGTAATTTCCGAAAAGTTTGCGCCACATACTTTTAAATATTGCATACTTATTTATGCACACTGCACTGTCTAAATGATAATTGTTTTTGGGGATTTTACATTTATAGATTTTGTGAGTGTTGTGATTATCTGGTTTAAAACATTTTTACATAAACGGTGAATGTGAAAATTGTTATTGGAAAGTATCAGGTTTTTGAGAGTTGTGATGTTCGGTACTCATGCATGTTGTATCATTTTGAGGATTAACTGAAAAGACTGCAGGTACTGTTTGATTAGTTTCATGGTAATTAGGAGTGTTTTTGGGTTACTAGAGGTTATTTTGTATTACTTGCCTGTGTATTAAAAATAAACCAAACATGTCTACGGAAGATAAGCAGGTCTGTGAGGCAGTAGTTGAAAGGAAAGGGATAGGACAGGAAGACAGAGATGATTCAGGAATTAGTGATTGTGGATTGTCATTAGGAAGCCCATCAGCACATTCAACTAATTATCCCGAAACACCGAGACAAACGACGAGAGATAAGCCAATTTCAGAGGATGCAGATATGCGGTGGATGTTAGCAGAGTTGCTAAAGGGGACCAAATCACTAAAAGAAGATTTACAAGAAACTAGAGAAGAGGGAAGGATATCCCGAGAATTATTAGAGAAAGGTCTCAGAGAATCGCTAGAGAAGGGTTTACAAGAAACTAACGCATCGTTAGAGAAGGGTTTACAAGAAACTAACGCATCGTTAGAGAAGAGTTCACAAGAAACAAGAGAATCACTAAAGGAAGATTTACAAGAGATCAAAACATCACAAATGAAGATGGAATGTAATTTGAAGAAGGAAATGCAGGAGTTGCAAGAACGACTGAAGATGGACATCGACGAGAGAGAGAGGAAGCTACAGAAGAACATAGACCAAATCCAGGAAGACGTGGAGAAGGTGGAAGAAAAGTTAACAAAAAAGATAGAAGACGATATTGAAGAAACGAAAGCCGAATTGGGAGAAAGAATTAACGAAGTGGAAACAAATTGCAATCATCGAATCGCTGAGGTGACGCAGATGCAGAGACAATGCAATGAGGCGGTTAAGGGGATAGGAGATAGGCAGAACCAACTAGCTGTCAATCTGAGAAGTGCTATAGCCGTGCAACGGGAAGAGGATAACAAGAGGGTTGAAATGGAGGTCAAGCAGTTACAACAGGGAGTGCAGCAATTGGAGAGCAAGACAGAAGAAATTGATAAACGAATTAGCAATGCCACCTTAGCCATTGGGGGAGGTAAGATCGTTACATTGATGAGCAGTGATAATCGGTGCATCCAAAATAATACAGGGCAGAAATTTAGACCGAAAGGAGGGTTGCACCCAATGATATTTATGAAATTGCTAAAAGGAGTTTTCCCAGCACATCTTAAGGACTCAGACAAGATTCAATTTGCAATAGATAGAATGGAAGGTGAGGCCTTCACTTGGGGAGTCAGGAAGAAGGAAGGGACTACTAGTTATGATCAGTTTGAAGAGGAATTCTTGAAGAAATACTGGTCCACAAATCATCAATGTGCAGCAATTGAGGACCTACTCCATCGCAAATCACTTAGTACATGGAGGGGAACGTTGAGAGAGTTTGCCGAACATTTGTGGGAATTGAACGTGACCTTGGAACAACCCCTGAGTGATATCGGCGATAAAAAGAAGATTGAATCAGAAAATGCAAGAAACGATATCTGGGAGCCTAATTAAAAATAGGGAGGCCCTGATGGAGATACTGGAACAGTTGGAATCTGTTCGATCACAGGGACACAATCAGGCTAATGATCAAAACCGAGGGGGAAGTAATGACCCAAGGAATCATTTTGGTAATTCGTCTAATTATAGAGGAAGAGGTGGCAGTCATAGATACAGGAACCATGGTGGTGAACGTCAATGGAGAAATGATTGGAGAAGGAGTGAAGAACCAAGAGATCATGAGAGAAGATGGGATAGGCGAATGAATGACACAGTGCATATAGAAGAGGTGGAGAGACCGGAAAACTGAATGACACTCCAGATGAGTCCGATCGGGAGTGAGAGCTACGAGGACTAGGGTAAACCTACTAAGACACGACAATGGTGGAGACCTAAGAGAAGATCTACTGGAGGAAAGAAGTGGGATTCCCAAAGAACCCACGCTACCCATGATAGGGATCAAGTTATGTGGACTGAATATCGAGGCATTAGTCGATACTGGAAGTGAAGCGTGTGCAATATCCAAAAGGTTATATGAACAGATACTAAAAGCGAATGTTAGCTTGCCTAGTTTCCCAGTGAGTGGAGTGAGAATTGTGAACGCGTTGGGTGCAAGGAGTAAACCTATTAAAGAACAAGTGTTGATTACCTTCGAGATAGAGGGAGAAGAATACGAAGCAACATTTCTGGTGGTGGCCGGATTGAACACATCAATTATTTTAGGGATAGATTGGTTGAATGAAGTTGATGCAGTAGTGAGTTTTGATGAAGGTACTATCAAAGTCAAAGGAAGAAAAGGAGAAGAGAAGAGGTTAAAGTTTGCTGAGGGGAGTGCAATCGAAGAAGAGGAAGAATTCAGAAGAATAAATTTGTGTCATGAAGAGGAACCCACCATGGGATACGGGGAAGAGGAACTAGGAGAAGAAGTGTTGATATACCTTGAGGGATTAGTACGAGAGGAGAAACATAAAGAGGATAAGATCAGTAAAAAGTTGGAGGAGATGACACACCTAGATGAGTGGACTAAGAAGAAATTAGCCACAGTATTATACAGGCGTTGTAAAGTATTTTCTCAACGGCCAGGTATCATGAAAGGGGTGGAGTGTAAGCTAAAGATAAAGAACCATAAACCGTTCAATATAAAACAGTATTCCATTCCCCAGGCGAAACGAAGAGCAGTAGATGAAGAAATACAGAGGATGATGGACCTTGGTGTTATAGAAAGGGCCAATAGTCAATACAACAACCCCCTATTTGTCGTTGATAAGAAGGATGGAAAGGTGAGGATAGTTTTGGATGCACGAACAGTGAACAAAATCATCGAACCGGAGAGGGACAAACCAGAGACTATAGAAGAACTGATTCAAAAATTTCGAGGGGCAAGGGTGCTTAGTAGTATCGACTTGACTGCTGGTTACTGGCAGATACCATTGGCCACAGAGTCTCGCCAGTATACGGCATTTACTTATGGAGGAAGGTGCTATCAATTTAGAGTGTTGCCATTTGGGCTAAATGTGTCGGTGTCTGAATTTATAAGAGCGATGGATAAGATACTAGGCGAGGAGTTATTTAAGAAGGTCACCGTCTACATGGATGACCTCTTGATAGCAAGCGAATCATGGGAAGAACATTTGAATAGACTGGATGCAATCTTGGCAGCTTTTGAAACCGCCGGGGGAACTGTAAACCTGGACAAGTCGGAATTTGGCAAATCAAAGATAAAATTTCTGGGCCATATAATATCCGAGGAGGGTATCTATCCTGATCCCAGTAAAATGGAGGCTATTAGAAATTTTCCGACCCCCCATAGTAAGAAACAGTTGCGAGCATTCTTCGGGGTTTGTGAGTTTTATAGAAAATTTGTCAAAGGATCTGTACTTAATGCCCCGAGTATGAGGGAATTGACCAAGGCGAGGATGCCGTGGCATTGGAGTGCAGAGTGCCAAACCGAGTTTGAGAATATCAAGGAAGCACTATATAATGCAGATATATTGTACCACCCGGATTTTTCCAAGGATTTTTATTTAGGAGCAGACAGCTCTGACTATGGACTAGGAATACATTTGTACCAAATAGAAAGGAGCGGAAATGGTGAGAGTGTAAGAACAATAGCGTTAGGTAGCAGAAGTTTAAATGCTTGGGAGAGGAAATATTCGATTACTGAAAGGGAAGCATTGGCAATTGTGTGGGGGTTTAAGCGTTTCCGGTATTATTTGGCCGGGAGGCATGTGAAAGTTGTGACTGACCATAAGGCCCTTACATTTCTGACTACAAGCAAGTTGAGGCATAGCAGACTGACGCGATGGGCCCTGGCATTGCAGGACTATGACTTCGAGATAATTTATGAACCAGGAGCAACACACATAATACCTGATGCTTTGTCAAGATTGCCAGCTGACTCGAGGGGAATGTTGGTGGACAGGCCAGAAGGAGAAGAAGTTAGGATTAACCTAATGAAGGGAGTACAGTATGAAGAATTCATAAGGAAGTTCCTAAAGAATGTGCACAGGGAACAGAACGAGGACGAGAAATTAAAGACAATTAAAAACAAATACAGGTGTGCAGGAGAGGAAAGAATTCGCACATTTTATTATATTCACAATGGGATACTTTATAAAAGAAACAGGGAGAGTGAGGAGAACTGGAAACTCTGTGTGCCTGAGCATGTGGTAGAAAAATTAATTTGGTATACGCACTATAGTAATGCGCATTATGGACCGAAGAAGTGTCTGGAAAAGTTGAAGTTAGATTGTGCGTTCAACAACATGGGAAGGCGTATACGTAAAATACTGAGTACATGTGACACCTGTCAGAAATCTAAAACGACGACAGTACAGCACAAAGGATATATGCATCCAATTGTACCAACAGCAATTAAGGATATAGTTGCAGTGGATCTCTTTGGGCCACTTCCTGCCTCACGAGGGAATTACACACAAATCTTAGTAGTGGAAGAACTGGTTTCCAAGTATATAAAATTTTACCCATTGAAGAAAGCTACTAGTAGAGCCATCATTAACCATTTTGAGAAAGACTATTTTCAAAAGCTGTGTATTCCTAAGCGAATTTTGAGTGATAATGGGTCACAGTTCAGGTCAAAGGAATGGACAGAGATGCTAAGGGAGCACGGAATAGAGCAAATTGCCATTTCTAGGTATAGGCCAGCTTCTAACCCGGCGGAACGAACAATGAAGGATTTGAACCGTTTATGCCGAACCTACTGTCATAGGAAGCATGGTTCATGGAAAGAATATCTGGAAGAATTTGAGCGGGTTAGGAATCACCTCCCACATTATTCTACGGGGTTTGCCCCATGTGAAGTATTGCTCAATCAAGAACCCGATAGTATTTTTCGTGAGTTGGTAGTCTACCCACCAGGAAGTTCATTGACCTGGGAAAGGAAATTGGAGCTGGTGGAATTAAGTATGAAGGAGAAGGCTAGGAAAAGACAGGAAAGACACGACAAGCTAGTGAAACCGATAACTTACCGAGTGGGAGACCTGGTATTAGTAAAGGTTCATGCTAGATCAAAGAAAATAAACTCTGAAATACATAAGTTTAACCACGTTTATAAGGGACCGTACAGGATTATAAAAATTGGTCATCCTAACACTGTGGAGTTGGAATATGCACGGACAAAGAGAGTGCATGGTAAGGAGCATGTGGAAAACATAAAAAGGTACTACTCACACGAGAGCAGAAATAACCCAGACGAGATGAACTCGATTAGGGCCAATGTCTGAACTGAGAGTGTTCAAGCTCCTTGATGTAGTGGGGTAGGACATGGTTAGAACATTTAGATGTAAAATGCACATTTGAAAGAGGGAAAGGTTTATTTGCATTGTGTTTTGTGATGTGTTACAATTAGAATTGCATATTTCATGTCGAAAATTATCTAAGAATGAGTATAAAACCTGTAATAACTAATTTGTAGTATAGTAATTCATATGTCCTGTGTTTAAGTAATAATTTTTGAGTGTATATGTTGTGTGTTTCATTCAATATTGGACTAGAGAGGACTATTGCTGGTTGATATAAAAATTGTAATTTGGACAATGCCATGTTTATGAGATGTATAACCTTTTGGTAAAATTATTGTGGAGGCAGCCCACTACCGGAGTCGAGGGATTATTTAGTGAATTGTAATTTCATTAATTATTTACACTGTGTGTTTGTTCAAATGTAGCAATGTTTAAATCCCTTGCCGATTCTTTTTCGCCTGCGGCTCTAAAGAAGTTTTCGAGGGCGGGGATGTAAGGGGTCCGCAGGCCCTTACTACTAAGTTTGCACTCACACAGGTCGACAGGGCAACTATCGATTAGTGTGTCAGGTCGCGAGAGCGAGGGTGGAGTAGTAGTCAGTGTGTGTTGGGTAGGTTCCCGCGAGGCGGGCAGAGCTGTGCAGAAGCCAGCAGTTGAAATAATGCAAATTACCGACAAAGGGAGTGCCCATCGCCGCGGTTTAACCCCTTTGTGTTAGTATTATACGGGAAAGTGAAGAAGTTTAATTACAAGTGTAATCAGTGATATTTGGGTGCCGTTATTGAGATTCCGCGTCTACCGCGCCGGCATTATTTGGATTGCAGTGTTGGATTACAGTGATTGTATTTTGCGTGTGACGATTATGAATAACGAAGAAACCTGTGCTGAGATTAGCCGTTATTAACAGTGTATGACGAAGGCAGTGGCTGTCTCCTTATTTTTGTGTTTTTGATACGAATATAGGTCTTGATTAGTGAAGCTGTGTTTGCTGTTCTTCTTGCCAACAGACAGTTCATTATTACAGCATTTGAGAAGGACAAAGATGGAATGTAACATCTCCGTAGCAGTCCATTCCGATTTGCCAGCCCCATTAGGTACACGGTCACATTAATTAATTATTTATTTGGGCTGCTATTCAGAACCGCGAACGAGCGGATACACCAAATTATAAGGGAGTGTTACAAGATGCAATGCAAAGTTTGCTTTTTTATCGTTGCTATTCCTCTGCTTCGCATCACCGCCACTAGCACTGTATCGCTGTTATGAGTTACTAGTAGACTAAGCAGTTCAGCTACGCTCCGTAGCCTCATGCTGTACTCACCACTGATTACCTTGAGTTCCCTCCTCTGTGCCATTAGCAGCCGATATTGTGGTAGCGTGGTAGACAATATCTGGGGCTTCGAAAGGCGTAAATATCAGTTCCCTTTTGCGATCTCACACTCAAGAGGCTCCTTGTTAGTACTTGCGTGACTTGAAGATGGTCGCTTTACCACAGATTGTTTGTTTATAAATAAACACACATTAATGCAGCTTCTGGTGGTTTCAAGTTGCCGTTCTTTAAGTACACTACTGACCATTAAAATTGCTACACCAAAAAGAAATGCATATGATAGACGGGTACTCATTGGACAAATATATTATACTATAACTGACATGTTATTACATTTTCACGCAATTTGAGTGCATAGATCCTGAGAAATCAGTACCCACAAAAACCACCTCTAGCCGTAGTAATGGCCTTGATACGGCTGGGCATTGCGTCAAACAGAGCTCGGATGGCGTGTACAGGTACAGCTGCCCATGCAGCTTCAACACGATACCACAGTTCATCAAGAGTAGTTACTGGCGTATTGTGACGAGCCAGTTGCCCAGCCAACATTAACCAGACGTTTTCAGTTGGTGAGAGATCTGGAGAATGTGCTGGACAGGACAGCAGTCGAACATTTTCTGCATCCAGAAATGAGTACCATCACCTGCAACATGCGGTCGAGCATTATCCTGCTGAAATGTAGGGTTTCGCAGGGATCGAATGAAAGGTAGAGCCACGGGTCGTAACACATCTGAAATGTAACGTCCACTGTTCAAAGTGCCGTCAATGCGAACAAGAGGTGACCGTGTAACCAATGGCACCCCATACCATCACTCCTGGTGATACGCCAGTATGGCGATGACGAATACACGCTTCCAATGTGCGTTCACCGCGATGTCGCCAAACACGGATGCGACCATGATGATGCTGTAAACAGAACCTGGATTCATCCGGAAAAATGACGTTTTGCCATTCGTGCATCCAGGTCCGTCGTAGAGTACACCATCGCAGGCGCTTCTGTCTGTGATGCAGTGTCAAGGGTAACCGCAGCCATGGTCTCCGAGCTGATACTCCATGCTGCTGCAAACGCCGTCGAACTGTTCGTGCAGATGGTTGTTGTCTTGCAAACGTCCCGATCTGTTGACTCAGAGATCGAGACGTGGTTGCACGATCCGTTAAAGCCATGCGGATAAGATGCCTGTCATCTCAACTGCTAGAGATACGAGGTCGTTGGGATCCAGCACGGCGTTCCGTTTTACCCTCTTGAACCCACCGAGTCCATACTCTGCTAACAGTCATTGGACCTCGACCAACGCGAGCACCAATGTCGCGATACGATAAGCCGCAATCGCGATAGGCTACAATCCGACCTTTATCAAAGTCGGAAACGTGATGGTACGCATTTCTCCTCCTTACACGAGTCATCACAACAACGCCGGTCAACTGCTGTTTGTGTATGAGAAATCGGTTGGAAGCTTTCCCCATGTCAGCAAGTTGTAGGTGTCGCCACCGGCGCCAACCGTGTGTGAATGCTGTGAAAAGCTAATGATTTGCATATGACAGCATCTTCTTCAATTTCGAGTCTGTAGCACGTCATCATCGTGGTGTAGCAATTTTAATGTCCAGTTGTGTATACTGAATTTGTGCACCATTGTTTACAGAAAATACTTTTATTTGCGTTTGTTAATATAAATAGGAGAGGGTGAAAGGCTGGAAGCGTTGTGAGGATCGGAACGTCGGCCGGTGTCAGCGTGGCCCATCGTATCCGGAGCCCTCGAGACAGGCCCGCGTCCAGGCGTCCACCCGCTGCTGGATCTCCGGGGAGAGCTTCTCGCGGCCGTCGCCCACCTTGCCGCTGCGCATGAAGGTCTGGTCGGAGGAGGTGGGCCGCAGTCCGACCCCCACGCGCTGGTCGTCCACCAGGCCCTCGAAGTTGACGGCGCGGTTGTCGCGCATCTTCTGGAAGCTGAGGTGGTCCAGCAGCTGCGGCAGCTTCTCGGCCGGCACCGGCCTCTCCAGGAAGTCCGCCACCTTGCGGACCACGGCAGCCAGGTCCTGCAAGGTCAGACGTACACCCGTATAGCTTCGTGGGAACCTCACCACAGTGCGTATTTACACTGAAGCGACAAAGAAACTGGTATAGGCATGCGTATTCCAATACAGATATACACTCCTGGCCATTAACAATGCTACACCACGAAGATGACGTGCTACAGACGCGAAATTTAACCGACAGGAAGAAGATGCTGTAAAATGCAAATGATTAGCTTTTCAGAGCATTCACACAAGGTTGGCGCCAGTGGCGACACCTACAACGTGCTGACATGGGGAAAGTTTCCAACCCTTTTTTCAAACACAAACAGCAGTTGACCCGCGTCGCCTGGTGAAAAGTTGTTGTGATGCCTCGTTTAAGGAGTAGAAATGCGTACCATCACGTTTCCGACTTTGATAAAGGTCGGATTGTAGCCTATCGCGATTGCGGTTTATCGTATCGCGACATTGCTGCTCGCGTTGGTCGAGATCCAATGACTGTTAGCACAATATGGAATTGGTGGGTTCCGGAGGGTAATACGGAACGTCGTGCTGGATGCCAACGGCCTCGTATCACTAGCAGTCGATATGACAGGCTCTTATCCGCATGGCTGTAATGGATCGTGCAGCCACGTCTCGATCCCTGAGTCAACAGATGGGGACGTTTGCAAGACAACAACCATCTGCACGAACAGTTCGACGACGTTTGCAGCAGCATGGACTTTCAGCTCGGAGACCGTGGCTGCGGTTACCCTTGACGGTGTATCACAGACAGGAGCGCCTGCGATGGTGTACTCTACGACGGACCTGGATGCACGAATGGCAAAACGTCATTTTTTCGGATGAATCCAGCTTCTGTTTAAGCCGTCATGATGGTCGCATCCGTGTTTGGCGACATCGCGGTGAACGCACGTTGGAAGCGTGTATTCGTCATCGCCATACTGGCGTATCACCCGGCGTGATGGTATGGGGTGCCATTGGTTACACGTCTCGGTCACCTCTTGTTTGCATTGACGGTACTTAGAACAGTGGACGTTACATTTCAGATGTGTTACGACCCGTGGCTCTACCTTTCATTCGATCCCTGCGAAACACTACATTCAGCAGGATAATGCCCGACTGCATGTTGCAGGTACTGTAAGGGCGTGAAAATGTAATCAGATGTTAGTTCTAGTATGATATATTTGTCCAATGAATACCCGTTTGTCATCTCCATTTCTTCTTGGTGGCCGGCCGTGGTGGTCTAGCGGTTCTAGGCGCTCAGTCCGGAACCGCGCGACTGCTACGGTCGCAGGTTCGAATCCTGCCTCGGGCATGGATGTGTGTGATGTCCTTAGGTTAGTTAGGTTTAAGTAGTTCTAAGTTCTAGGGGACTGATGACCACAGATGTTAAGTCCCATAGTGCTCAGAGCCATTTGACCCATTTTTTTTCTTCTTGGTGTAGCAATTTTAATGGCCAGTAGTGTACGTAAATACACTGGTGTCCAAAATTTAACGACGAAATTAACTTTCGCGTGATGTTTCACTGGAATGTAACATACCTCGATGAAACTTGGACCACACATAGAAAGAACTGCTAAAATATAGTGCAGAATGTAACTGAAATAAATAAGCAATGAGATGAAAAGAAATGACACTTTTATTAGAAAACAATAATTAAACCGAACCTGTGATTGCACGCTTTCTCGGCGTGTTCTCAACAGCTCAGGACTTGACATAAACAGCATCAGGAGGCACTGGCACCTGGATGTCCTCCCGAAGATCTATAAGAAGAATGTCCCACTGCGTCTTATACTGAACACCATAAATTCACCGACATATGGGATAGCGAAGCATCTAGCGCAGTTACTAAAACCACTCGTTGTTCACTGACCACATCGTGTCAAGAACTCGACAGAATTTGTTCTGATGGTTACGCATGGACGAGACGGACCTTCTAGTCAGCTTGATACGTGGCAATATCACTGTGGAGACAGAAGAGAACGGATGCCAACTCTTCTTGATCACTTTGACCAAGAGAAATCCGGCCGGTACGTTGGGTCACTGCGTCTATAGGAAGAAGACGCACAAGGACCGCAATGATGAGCTCAGACATTATGAATGCCTCCTGGAGGTGTTGCGGACACGTGCGCTGTAAGGAAAGAATGCAAGCGGGAGAGACGGATCGGCAGCCATAGCGAAGATACGGGCCGCAAATGCGGAAATGCACTGATCTAAGCGGTTTTCACAAAGGGCATATTGTTGTGGCGCTGCGGCTGAAAACGAGAATCTCTGAAACGACGAAGCACTTGGCGCGGTAACAAAAGTATGTAAGTGCAGCAGACAAGGGCCGGGGGATGACAAGCGAAGATATGGGCTGCAAATGAGGAAATCCTTCGAGATAGACGACTTTGACGAAGGGTAGATTATTATTACGCAGGAAAATTGAAATGGCGTGGGAGTCGGGACAGGTTCCATCAGACTGGACGAAAGCAGTAATCACACCAATCCTTAAAAATGGAAACAGAAAAGATTGTAACAACTACAGAGGTACCTCTTTAATCAGCGTTGTGGGTAAAATCTTCTCAGGTATTGTTGAAAGGAAAGTGCGAGTATTAGTTGAGGACAACTTGGATGAAAATCAGTGTGGGTTTAGGCCTCTTAGAAGTTGTCAGCACCAGATCTTTAGCTTACGGCAAATAATGGAGAAGTGTTACGAGTGGAACAGGGAATTGTATCTATGCTTTATAGATCTAGAAAAGGCATATGACCGGGTTCCTAGGAGGAAGTTATTGTCTGTTCTACGAGATTATGGAATAGGAGGCAAACTTTTGCAAGCAATTAAAGGTCTTTACATAGATAGTCAGGCAGCTGTTAGAGTTGACGGTAAATTGAATTCATGGTTCAGAGTAGTTTCAGGGGTAAGACAAGGCTGCAACCTGTCTCCACTGTTGTTCATATTATTTATGGATCGTTTGTTGAAAGCAATAGACTGGCTGGGTGAGATTAAGATATGTGAACACAAAATAAGCAGTCTCGCATACGCGGATGACTTAGTTGTGATGGCAGATTCGATTGAAAGTTTGCAAAGTAGTATTTCAGAGCTAGATCAGAAATGTAAGGACTATGGTATGAAGATTAGCATCTCCAAAACGAAAGTAATGTCGTGGGAAAGAGATATAAACGGATTGAGTGCCAAATAGGAGGAACAAAGTTAGAACAGGTGGACAGTTTCAAGTACTTAGGATGCATATTCTCACAGGATGGCAACATAGTGAAAGAACTGGAAGCGAGGTGTAGCAAAGCTAATGCAGTGAGCGCTCAGCTACGATCTACTCTCTTCTGCAAGAAGGAAGTCAGTACCAAGACAAAGTTATTTGTGCACCGTTCAATCTTTCGACCAACTTTGTTGTATGGGAGCGAAAGCTGGGTGGATTCAGGTTACCTTATCAACAAGGTTGAGGTTACGGATATGAAAGTGGCTAGGATGATTGCAGGTACTAGTAGATGGGAACAATGGCAGGAGGGTGTCCACAATGAGGAAATCGAAGAAAAACTGGGAATGAACTCTATAGATGTAGCAGTCAGGGCGAACAGGCTTAGATGGTGGGGTCATGTTACACGCATGGGAGAAGCAAGGTTACCCAAGAGACTCATGGGTTCAGCAGTAGAGGGTAGGAGGAGTCGGGGTAGACCGAGTAGAAGGTACCTGGATTCGGTTAAGAATGATTTTGAAGTAATAGGCTTAACATCAGAAGAGGCACCAATGTTAGCACTGAATAGGGGATCATGGAGGAATTTTATAAGGGGGACTATGCTCCAGACTGAACGCTGAAAGGCATAATCAGTCTTAAATGGTGTTGATGATGATGATGATGATGGTGAAGATGGTCAAATGTTCACGTGCTACTGTCATCAGCACCAAGGGAAGAGGTAGCAGGACAGTGAAATTACCACTAGGCGCTAAATGGTTGGACGTCCATCTCTTCACAGAACGTGGGCTTCGAAGGCTTGTCTGCTCTGTAAATTAGGACAGATGGTGATCTGTCGTGTTTCTGCCGAAAGAGCACAATGTTGGGGCACGCATTAGTGTTTCGGAGCACACCTTTCATCGTACATGGTTGAACATGGATCTCCGCAGCAGACTACTCCTACGTGTTCACATGTCGTCACAACGACATCGTCAGTTACGAGTGCAGTGGCCAAGGGACCATCGGCATTCTACATCTACATGTATACTCCGCTAGTCACCTAGCGGTTTATGGCGGAGGGCACAATTCACGCCAAAGTCATATTCCCCCCCCCATCTGCTCCATTCGCGGATCGCGCGAGGGAAAAACGACTGTCTGAACGCCTCAGTACGAGCTCTTATTTCCCTTATCTTTGAATGGTGATCATCGCGCGATTTGAAAGTTTGTGGTAATAGTATATGCTCTATATCCACGGTGAAGATCGGATTTCGGAATTAGTGAGCAGCCCCTTCTGTTCAGCGCGTCGTCTATCTACAAGTGTGTCCCACTTCAAACTTTCTATGAGATTTGTAACGCTCTCGCGATGGCTCAATGTACCAGTCACGAATCTTGCCGCTCTTCTTTGCACCTTATCAATCTCTTGAATCAGACCCAACTGGTAAGGGTCCCATACAGACGAACAATAAGACTGCACGAACTAACGTATTGTAAGCTATTTCCTTTGTTGAAGGACTGCATCGCTTCAGGATTCTACCAATAAAACACAATCTAGAGTTCGCCTTACCCGTTACTTGTGTAATCTGATCATTCCACTTGAGATCATTTCGAATAGTCACACCCAGATACTTGGCGGACGTTACCGCTTCCAAAGACTGGGCATTTATTTTGTACTCGTACATTAATGGGGATTTTCGCCTCGTTATACGCAGTAATTTACACTTAATAATATTGAGATATAACTGCCAGTCATTACACCACGCATTTATTTTCTGCAAATCCTCACTGATTTGTTCACAACTTTCGTGTGACACTACTTTCCTGTAGACTACAGCATCATCGGCAAACAGCCTAAGGCCGCTGTCAATACCATCAACCAGATCGTTTATGCAAATCGTAAAAAGCAGAGGATCTATTACGCTGCCCTGGGGCACACCTGAAGTTACTCTTGTTTCTGTTGAAGTCACCCCGTTCAGGAGGACATACTGCTTCCTGTTAGAAAACTTTCTGTCCAACCGCATATGTTATCGGATAGACCGTAAGCGTTGGTCAATGGAAATATATCGGATCTTCGAGGTGAATCGCATTTTTTCTGCATTTGGTGGATGGTCGTCTCCATAAACGCCGTCAAGAGGTGAACGGCGCCTCAGAAATGTGTTGCGTGCCAAGGAGACAGACTGGTGGGATACTTCAGACAGTTTTCTGTGCTTGCATGCTGCTAGCATGAGTTTCTTAGAAGTAGATACCTTAGGGGTTGCGAAGCAACTCAAATCGCTTGATACGGGCAAATCTTCAGGTCCAGATTGTATACCGATTAGGTTCCTTTCAGATTACGCTGATACAATAGCTCCCTACTTAGCAATCATATACAACCGCTCGCTCACCGATAGATCTGTACCTACAGATTGGAAAATTGCGCAGGTCGCACCAGTGTTTAAGAAGGGTTGTAGGAGTAATCCATCGAACTACAGACCTATATCATTGACGTCGGTTTGCAGTAGGGTTTTGGAGCATATACTGTATTCAAACATTATGAATCACCTCGAAGGGAACGATCTATTGATACGTAATCAGCATGGTTTCAGAAAACATCGTTCTTGTGCAACGCAGCTAGCTCTTTATTCGCTCGAAGTAATGGCCGCTATCGAAAGGGGATCTCAAGTTGATTCCGTATTTCTAGATTTCCGGAAAGCTTTTGACACCGTTCCTCACAAGCGACTTCTGATCAAGCTGCGGGTCTATGGAGTATCGTCTCAGTTGTGCGACTGGATTCGTGATTTCCTGTCAGGAAGGTAGCAGTTCGTAGTAATAGACGGCAAATCATCGAGTAAAACTGAAGTGATATCAGGTGTTCCCCAGGGAAGCGTCCTGGGACCTCTGCTGTTCCTGATCTACATAAATGACCTGGGTGACAATCTGAGCAGTTCTCTTAGGTTGTTCGCAGATGATGCTGTAATTTACCGTCTAGTAAGGTCATCCGAAGACCAGTATCACTTGCAAAGCGATTTAGAAAAGATTGCTGTATGGTGTGGCAGGTGGCAGTTGACGCTAAATAACGAAAAGTGTGAGGTGATCCACATGAGTTCCAAAAGAAATCCGTTGGAATTCGATTACTCGATAAATAGTACAATTCTCGAGGCTGTCAATTCAACTAAGTACCCGGGTGTAAAAATTACGAACAACTTCAGTTGGAAAGACCACATAGATAATATTATGGGGAAGGCGAGCCAAAGGTTGCGTTTCATTGGCAGGACACTTAGAAGACGCAACAAGTCCACCAAAGAGACGGCTTACACTACACTCGTTCGTCCTCCGTTAGAATATTGCTGCGCGGTGTGGGACCCTTACCAGGTGGGATTGACGGAGGACATCGAAAGGGGGCAAAAAAGGGCAGCTCGTTTTGTATTATCACGTAATAGGGGAGAGAATGTGGCAGATATGATACGCGAGTTGGGATGGAAGTCATTAAAGCAAAAATGTTTTTCGTCGCGGCGAGATCTACTTACGAACTTTTAGTCACCAACTTTCTCTTCCGAATGCGAAAATATTTTGTTGAGCCCCACTTAAATAGGTAGGAATGATCATCAAAATGAAATAAGAGAAATCAGAGCTCGAACAGAAAGGTTTAGGTGTTCGTTTTTCCCGCGCGCTGTTCGGGAGTCGAATGGTAGGGAGATAGTATGATTGTGGTTCGATGAACCCTCTGCCAAGCACTTAAATGTGAATTGCAGAGTAATCATGTAGATGTAGATGTAGATGTAGATGCATGGGACCTGTGGTAGTAATCGAAGGCACGCTGATGGCTGCGAACCATCTGCATCCCTTCATGCTTGATGTCTTCCCCGACGGCGATTCATCTTGTCCGTGTCTCGGAGCCAGAACAGTGCTGCAGTAGTTTGAGGAGCATTATCGTGAACTCACGTTGATGTCTCCGCGACTAAATTCGCCTGATGTAAATGCTGTGGAACCCATGTGGGTCACTATCGGGCGCCGTCACCGCATACGCAAATTACCGGCCCGTTATTTACGCCAATTATGTGACCTGTGCGCAGACATTTAATACCACATGCCTCCACAAAAGTACCAACGAATTGTTGGATCCTGGCGCGCAGAATCAGTGAAGTACTTCGTTCCAAAGATGGACTAACAAGCTATCAAGCAGGCAGTCATAATGTTTTGGCTCATCAGCGTGTGAAACAAGTCTGAGAAAAATTTGCTAGTACAACAAAGTTCTACCTAAAACAACTTTTCGTTGCATATTTTTATATGTCAATATAAACGAATTATATGTTATTTATGATTCTTGAGTTTCTCCCGGCGTATTTGATAATCAAAATATCCACGGGTGTACTGCCGGTCTACAGTGTCCAACGGGCACAATATTTCGGCGATCATATATGTCGCCATCATCAGGTGAACTGACGGACTGAGCAGATTCAACGTGCCCTCCGCCCAACCACTACAGCACAACCTGTGGAGATGGATGAAATGACGAGGGAGGAGGTGGGCACAGCGTTTATTCCATATACAGGCGCACTCTCGGGGACAATCGCCTGCATTTTGAAGAAACACCGGGTCGGAACTCTGTTTTGTTCTCCTAATAAAACACGTGCACTGGTGGGAAGCGCCAAAGATGACCTCGGTCTGAGGAAGGCCGGCGTGTACCAGATTCCGTGTGAAAGTGGCAAGTCGTATATTGGTCAGTCGATGCGTACCGTCGAGGATCGATGACGTGAACACCAGAGGCACACTCGACTGATGTATCCGAGCAAGTCGGCGGTCGCTGAACATTGTTTGTCGGAAAATCACGCTATGGAGTATGAACGCACGAGGATTCTGGTACAGACATCGAGATTCTGGGACAGCGTTGTTAGAGAGGCCATCGAAATTCGCACCAATGACGACTATAATCTTAGCGAGGCTTGGGAACCAGCGATTGGGTTAATCAAGAGTAAATCGAGCAAACGTATAGTTGTGACGACCACGGCGGACAGAGCCATCACACCGACGTCATCTCAGACGCCGTCGCAATCTGTTGCACCGGGCGACCGCGGCGCGGAGCGCGGACGGCGGAGGGAGCGCGCCGCGGGCGGAGGGTATTTAAATCGGCGGCCGCCGCGACCGAACCCAGTTCCCTCTGAGCAGCCATAGCGTACGGATCTCCGTGCCGGCACGTTCACAGGAGCTCAGTCCGTTAGTTCACCTGATGATGGCGACATGTATGATCGCCGAAATATTGTGCCCGTTGGACACTATAGACCGGCAGTACACTCGTGGATATTTTGATTATATGTTATGTTTTATAAAATAAAACTGTGTTGCATGAAGAATTTCATTGGACTGGGTGGTGGCTAGTGTACAGTGATTGGACAAAAATATGGGAACTCCTCGAGAAATCCACGGTTCAAAATAAACGGAGCTGTTAGCCAACGCTGCAGGGACCACGAGCAGCACCTGTGAGATGTCATCAACACGGTGCAACTGTGGGTCGCGGTCAGAACACTGTTCTGTGAAGTTGTGAGTGCGTTGTGTCGGATCTAAGTAAATTCGAATGTAGGCGAATTATTGGGTCCCGTGTGATGGCTGCTCCCGCAACCAAGGCAATGGAAGTGATTGGTATTTTCAAGAGGCACCATATCGAAGACTCGCACTGCGTTTAGGGAACGTGTACGATATTGTGTGTCGAGTGATGATGACAAACGGTCATTGCAGGGGCTTTTGAAGATAGATAAGACGACAACAGCTGAAAGAGTCGCTACAGAACTGAATGTCGCGCTCGCGAACCTGTCAGCACCAGAACACGAACGGAGCTCCATGAACTGGGAACTGAAGAACATGCTGGATTGCCCATAATAGGAAAACGTGGTGCAGAAGCTATAAAATCTGTACTATAGAGTTATGGAAGAAAGTCATTTGGTTGGGTTGAGTTGTTTGGGGGAAGAGACCAAACAGCGAGGTCATCGGTCTCATCGGATTAGGGAAGGACAGGGAAGGAAGTCGGCCGTGCCCTTTCAAAGAAACCATCCTGGCATTTGCCTGGAGCGATTTAGGGAAATCACGGAAAACCTAAATCAGGATGGCCGGACGCGGGATTGAACCGTGGTCCTACCGAATGCGAGTCCAGTGTTTAACCACTGCGCCACCTCGCTCGGTAAAGTAATTTGGCCAGATAAGTCTTGTTTCATACTATTTCCAGATTCTGGTCGAGTTTATGTCCCTAGGTTATCGCCGAAAGCGTATACCCAGCATTGAAGTGGCAAGAAGTCTGGTAATGTTTTATTCGGGACTAATCATCTGTATGCTGATAATATACTCTAAAGCATTCCAGTAACACTCCGTCTTCCAATATTCTTAGTGCCATAGCTAAAACCCAGGAAAAAACCCTGCGATATGCAGTAAAATAAAGGGGTCTTCTTTTAGAGACAAGTGGCGCTGTTAACAGGAGAAAACAATTGCCTTGTTTTGTGGTTGTATGATTGAAGCACAGTGAAAATCGTGAGTCTTTTACCTTGTGCTCGTCGGTTTCGTCCAAAGTACACTACTGGACATTAAAATTGCTACACCAAGAAGAAATGCAGATGATAAACGGGTATTCATTGGACAAATGTATTATACTAGAACTGACATGTGATTACATTTTCACTCAATTTCGGTGCATAGATCCTGAGAAATCAGTATCCAGAACAACCACCTCTGGCCGTAATAACGGCCTTGATACGCCTGCACATTGAGTCAAACAGAGCTTGGATGGCGTATACAGGTACAGCTGCCCATGCAGCTTCAACACGATATCACAGTTCATCAAGAGTAGTGACTGGCGTATTGTAACGAGACAGTTGCTCGGCCACCATTGACCAGACGTTTTCAATTGGTGAGAGATCTGGAGAATGTGCTGGCCAGGGCAGCAGTCGAACATTTTCTGTATCCAAAAAGGCCCGTACAGGACCTGCAACATGCGGTCGTGCATTATCCTGATGAAATGTAGGATTTCGCAGGGATCGAATGAAGGGTAGAGCCACGGGTCATAACACATTGGAAATGTAACGTCCACTGTTCAAAGTGCCGTCAATGCGAACAAGAGGTGACCGAGACGTGTAACCAATGGCACCCCATACCATCACGCAGGGTGATAAGCCAGTATGGCGATGACGAATACACGCTTCCAATGCGCGTTCACGGCGATGTCGCCAAACACGGATGCGACCATCATGATGCTGTAAACAGAACCTGGATTCATCCGAAAAAATGACGTTTTGCCATTCGTGCACCCAGGTTCGTCGTTGAGGACACCATCGCAGGCTCTCCTGTCTGTAATGCAGCGTCAAGGGTAACCGCAGCCATGGTCTCTGAGCTAATCGTCCATGCTGCTGCAAACGTCGTCGAACTGTTCGTGCAGATGGTTGTTGTCTTACAAACGTCCCCATCTGTTGACTCAGGGATCGAGACGTGGCTGCACGATCCGTTACAGCCATGTGGATAAGATGCCTGTCATCTCGACTACTAGTGATACGAGGCCGTTGGGATCCAGTACGGCGTTTCGTATTACCCTCCTGAACCCACCGACTCCATATTCTGCTAACAGTCATTGGATTTCGACCAACGCGAGCAATAACATCGTGATACGATAAACCGCAATCGCGATAGGCTACAGTCCGACCTTTATCAAAGTCGGAAACGTGATGGTACGCATTTCTCCTCCTTACACGAGGCATCACAACAACGTTTCCCCAGGCAACGCCGGTCAACTGCTGTTTGTGTATGAGAAATGGGTTGGAAACTTTCCTCATGTCAGCACGTTGTAGGTGTCGCCACTGGCGCCAACCTTGTGTGAATGCTCTGAAAAGCTAATCATTTGCATATCACAGCATCTTCTTCCTGTCGGTTAAATTTCGCGTCTGTAGCACGTCATCTTCGTGGTGTAGCAATTTACTGGCCAGTAGTGTATATTCAGACCTAAAATATGAGGAATGTAGTAGTTATCACTGGTAAACAAAACATTATTTGAACTTTTGTGTGCTTTGCTCATAAAAGGATATACTCTTCTTTTCTTAATCTCAGTGGTTGAAAGGTACGAGGGCTGACTGAAAACTAATGCCTCCACATTCGGTAATTGGGTTTGGCTGGAATATTTTAACAAATCAAACGCAAACATCATGCTTAGAATGTGATTTTTAACTACCAGTATTCACTTTTCCACATAATCACCAGCCAATTGGATACATGTTTGCCAACGCTGAACAACTTCTCTGAAGCCGTCACGGAAGAAGTCGACACTCTGTTTCTGCAACCACCGTCTCACCGTCCTGTCTACGTCTTCATCAGAAGCATAATGATGTCCCAGCAGATCGTCTTTCATTATCGGGAACAGATGGGTGTCAGACGGTGCTAAATCTGGACTGTATGGAAGATTAAGTCTCTGAAGTTCTGCTGTCGTGGTACGTGACGTGTGTGGTTTGACATTGTCAGGCTGCAAGAAAACATTTCTTTTTTCCAGAATGAGATTTTCACTCTGCAGCGGAGTGTGCGCTGATATGAAACTTCCTGGCAGATTAAAACTGTGTGCCGGACCGAGACTCGAACTCGCGACCTTTGCCTTTCGCGGGCAAGTGCTCTACCAACTGAGCTACACAAGCACGACTCTTTCAGAAGTGCTAGGTTCGCAGGAGATCTTCTGTTAGGTTTGGAAGGTAGGAAACGAGGTACTGGCAGAAGTAAAGTTGTGAGGACGGGGCGTGAATCGTAGCTCAGTTGGTAGAGCACTTGCCCGCGAAAGGCAAAGGTCCCGAGTTCGAGTCTCGGTCCGGCACACAGTTTTAATCTGCCAGGAAGTTTCCTTTTCCTTTCGGATCCTTGTTTGCCGTCGTTTCATATTTCGCAGCGTTATGATGTAATACTCTGAATTTTTCGTTGTTCCACGATCAAGGAAATCAACATGGATAACACCACCTGCGTCCCAGAACACTGATTTTTCCAGCTGAGGGCTGCGTCTTGAATTTCTTTTCCTGAGGCGAGTCTTCGTGTCGATATTCCTTAGACTGACGTTTCGTCTCCGGGTCGTAATGGTGTACCCACGTTTAGTCTCTTGTCACAATTGAACCGAGAAAGGCGTCACCTTCATTCTCATAACGCGAGAAGAGTTCCTGGCAAGTTTCAAGTCTGTGCGGTTTCATTTCAGTAGTCAGCGTCCGGGGTACCCACCGTGCACAGATCTTCCATTAGCCAAGCAAAGCAATAATGTGAGGCACACGTTCTTGTGAAATGCCAGTTGTGCTTTCAATTTCTCTCTGAGTGATACAACGATCGTCCTGGATCAATGTGTCAACATTTTGCTTGTGAAACTCGCTGGTTGCTGTCATAGCACGTCCTACTTTTTATTTGTCACGTAGGTCAGATGATCGCGCCTCAACATCTTTAAACTTACTCGCCCAACGACGCACAGTACTCACATCAACACAATCACCATAAACTGCTTTCATTCTATGCTGAATCTCCTTAGGGGTGACACCTTCTGCTGTCAAGAATTCAGCGGGTGCACATTGCTTAAATCGCATTGCCCGACCGTCTGCGATGTGTTCCATACTTGACACTGTAACAACACAACCTTTCAATGCTAAGACTTCCCGCCAACTGGAGCTGTAGAGAAGAGACTACGGAACAAGCCAGTACCTGCTGCATACCAATGCTGCCAACTGTTGAAAGTTACGATGGTGGAGGGATTGCGTCTTACAAGGGATTGCTGAAATTATGTAGCTTTGGTACAACACAGAAGGTCTGGTGAAAATCAAATGATTGGTCTATGAACATTTCTAGAACTGGTACACCCCATCCCTATCCAGAGGGCGGCTGCAAGGTTGAAATTGCAGTCCAGAAAAACGATGAAGACCTAAATGGATTACGGAAGTTGAAAATGGATGAAAGCCATGCGTCGTTTCATAAAATAAAGCTAAACAAAAAGTGTTTCTCTGTTTCTTCAAGTAATTGAATTAAGTCTCTGTTTCATTGGCAATGTTCTCGATATTGCAGTTTGTCATTTGCAACTATTTTGGTATTTGATATTATTGGATTTTAGTAAAAAGAACGTATTGAAGCTTCTTCTGATTTTAAATCTCTGTTACGAGCAATGAAATTCAAAGTTACCGCACATTTCCTCGTCTAAATAATGTAAACTAAATCATTGCTGTTGGAGACTACAAAATGTAAGACGCCTGTCCTATAGTCATTCACAAATATTAAAGTTTTTTACGGGACGAGAGAAAACTAGTATTTATGTAATACATAAAACTTCCAGCTGTAAGATGGTCTTCAGAGCGAGCTTTAAAAGTGACCGAAGAGTTTGGGGGGGGGAGAACGAATCGCTTGTCTGATGGGTCTAGGACCTCTGTTGTCTCGAACGATCGCAGTCACATCAATTTATATCCATCATTATTATCTAATTAATTCGGGTACGAAAATGACTCTATGCTAGCGTCATGAGTGTTACTTGGTCTATAGTTGGACTGAAGATTTACGGAATACAAAAGAGTCTGTTGTCGTCATTTTGGGAAACAATTATCTGATGTCAGGGGGACTGATTTCTATATTTCGGGGGAGGGTAAAGGGAATAATTGTGTTCTACTGAAAAAGATTTGTGACGTAGCCTGAATGATTTGAAGCATTTTGTCAATGTTGAGGTTTATGTAGCAGTTTTGTTGGGTTCGTACCAACTGGCATCCATGGTATTTCTGATAAAGCTGTTTTGGATTCGTTGAACCTAGATGATAGTATCGGAGGCCATCGACCTTATGTCGAGACCATACATAATTACTGGTAGGAGGATTTTTTCGAAAATTATCTTTTTTGTAGTGATAAAACTTTCTCCCCTAATAAAAGGCGATAGGCTAAAGAGCAAGCCGAATCTTTTATTGAAAATGTCAGTGACGTGATCTTCAAATGTCAACCTCTCGTCCAGTTTGATACCGAGAACTCTCCCTTCCACCTCCTATACTGGTAGGGCGATATAAGTGGGCTGGCGTACGCGAAAGATGAAAACGGAAGAAATGGGCACGAGAGATATACGAGTAGTGATCAAAAGTAATGTAAATGTACGATTATCTTAAAGAACCTATATTTATTCATGGACATCAACTTCGTCCCCTTCAAAGAAATCCCCCTCGGATATAATACACTTGTGTCAGCACTTTTTCCAATCTTGGGAGAACTTCTGGAACTCACTTTTCGTTATAATGTTCAGCTTCTTTAGTGATTCTGTTTCTGTATCATCAAAAACGACATCCTATCATGGTTCTCTTCAGTCTCGGGAATAGATAAAAAGTCGTAGGGGGCCATGTCCGGTGAATACGGTGGCTAACGAAAGGTGACATGTTTGTTTTTTTTTTTGCAAAAAACCACGAACAAGCGTTGATGTGTGAGTGGGAGCATTATCGTGATGTAGTTTCCACGAGTGGTTTTTCCACAATTTTTGCCGTTTTCTTCGGACTGCTTCACGCAAATGGCACCTAACTTCCAGCTAGTATTCCTGATTGACTGTACAACCATAAGGCAGACACTCCTGATGCACTATCCCATTGTAATCGAAGAAAACAGTGAGAAGAACCTTCACATGTGATCGAAGTTGCCGATTTTTTCTTTTTTTTTCGGTTCTGGCTCTTCAAGCAGTTTCGATTGGGGCGGTTGGGTTCAAAATGGATCTGAGAACTATGGGACTTAACATCTGTGGTCATCAGTCCCCTAGAACTTAGAACTACTTAAACCTAAGGACATCACAAACATCCATGCCCGAGGCAGGATTCGAACCTGCGACAGTAGCAGTCGCGCGGTTCCGGACTGAGCGCCTAGAACCGCTAGACCACCGCGGCCGGCAGGGGCGGTTGGGCCTTGATATCGACGTCATACCCAAATACCAATGTTCCCTCACATGCCATAACCTTCTTTAGAAGTTATGGATCGTTGTCGACTTCATTGAGCAATTTCTGAGCGGTGCCTATACGATATCGCTTTAGGTCGAACTTCAACAATTTCGGAACAAATTTTGTTTACGTTTCGTGCCCATAACATCCGAAAAAATTGCTCGGTATGAGCCAAAGAATGTGCCAGCGTCATTAGCAACGTCTCTGATGCTGATTCAGCGATTTTCCAGAACCATTTTCTTTCCGGTACTTCTTGCACATTGTCGTCAGTAACTGATATACTAGGGCGACCAGGGTGGTCGTTCTCTTCAACGTCTTCTCGACCCTCTTAGAAACTTCTATAGTACTCGTATACTCTTGCCTTACATTCGCCAAAAAACACAGTCAACATTTCGAATGCAGTGCAGCACTTTATGCCATTTTTAAAGCAAAATTAACTGCAAAGATCCATTTTTTTCGAAATTAATATTTCACCGATCGTAGGAAAACACCTATAACCTTTCCGAATGTCAACAATAAATTAAATATTCAAAACAGCTGAAAATGCAAACGTATATCAGGAAAACGTGTACCAACAAAATATAAAAATATGGGAAAGCCAACGAAATCAAAAAATTGCCGTCACTTTTTGAACACACCTCCTACGCTACCGTTGCTCTCTCTGTAGAGGATGTGTGTCAAATTATGGTCGACAAAGGGGACAGTGTTGTTGTCTATGATGGCTAACTATTAGCACTGCCAAATTCCACATTTTATCGAATTAATTAAATTAATCGCGAAACGTATAGTCAAAAGCCAAAGAAACTGGTACACTTGCCTAATATCGTGTAGGGACTCCTCGAGCAAGCAGAAGTGCCGCAACACGACTAATGTCTGAAATAGTGTGGGAGGGAACTGACACCATCTTGCAGGGCTGTCCATAAATCTGTAAGAGTACGAGGGGGTGGAGGTCTCTTCTGAACAGCACATTGCAAAGGCATCACAGAAATGCTCAATAATGTTTATGCCTGGCGAGTTTGGTGGCCAGTGGAAGCGTTCAAACTCAGAAGAGTGTTCCTGGAGCCACTGCGTAGCAATTCTGGACGTTTAGGGTGTCGCATTGTCCTGTTGGAATTGCCCAGGTCCATCGTAATGCAGAATGGACATGAATGGATGCAAGTAATCAGACAGGGTGCTTACGTGTGTGTTACCTGTCAGAGTCGTATCTAGACTTATCAGGGGTCGCATATCACGCCAATTGCATACGCCCCACACCATTACAGAGCCTCCACCATCTTGAACGGCCCCCTGCTGACATGCAGGGTTCATGGATTCAGGAGGATGTCTCCACACCCGTACACGTCCATCCGCTCGATACAATCTGAAACTAGACCCGTCCGAGCAGGCAACATTCTTCCAGTCATCAACAGTCCAATGTCGATGTTGACGGGCCCAGTCGAGGCGTAAAGCTTTGTGTCGTGCAGTCATCAAGCGTACACAAGTGAGAATTCGGTGCCGAAATCCCATATGGATGATGTTTCGTTGAATGGTTCGCACGCTGACACTTGTCGATGGCCCAGCATTGAAATCTGCAGCAATTTGCGGAAGGGTTGCACTTCTGTCACGTTGAACGATTCTCTTCAGTCGTTGTTGGTCCCGTTCTTGCAGGATCTTTTTCCGTCCGCAGCGATGTCGGAGATTTGATGTTTTGCAAGATTCCTGATATTCACAGTACACTCGTGAAATGGTCGTACGGGAAAGTCGCCACTTCATCGCTACCTCGGAGATGCTGTGTCCCATCGCTCATGCGCCGACTATAACACCACGTTCAAACTCACTTAAATCTTAATAACCGTCCATTGTAGCAGCAGTAACCGATCTAACAACTGCTACAGACATTTGTTGTCTCATTCAGCGTTGTAGACTTCATCACCGTATTCTGTCTGTTTACATGCCCCTGTATCTGAATACGCATGCGTGTGCCAATTTCCATGGCGCTTCAGTGTATTTGAATGCTTTCACTGATGCAGCACCCCGAATAGAATTACGTATCAATCGATAAACAGCACGAACAGAAGATGACGCAGCTGTGTTCAAATATGTTTCGGAAATAAAAGCAAAAGCATAAATAGCTGTATTTTGCAAAGGTGGACCCTGCAATACATGGCACCTCCCTGCAGCGTATATAACTTTCCATGTAGTTTTCATGTTTTATCTGCCGCCGTCATTTTCCTCGCTAGGTATCCTTTACCACGGATTAGTCGCTCACTTGAGCAATCTTATCTCCGGTGCCATCTCTTTATCAGTTGTCTTACATGAATGAAGAGAGCAGACGGAAATTAAGTTGTCTTCTCCTGGTGTGTGCTAAACTAAGCTCACGCAGAAAGAGGCGCACTCACGCCATCGTAGCAGATATGTTTAGATAAATGGTGAGTTTCAAAATACTTTGATGTGGGCAACGTTAGTTGACAACCTAATTGTCTTTATATGTAGTGAGAAGGACGAATAAAGAGTTTTTCTGAAAGGAAAGAAAAGATTTCTTCCGTCTATGCTGTATCTCTCGTCATAAGTTATTTTTTGGCTAAAAATGGTTCAAATGGCTCTGAGCACTATGGGACTCAATTTCTGAGGTCATTAGTCCCCTAGAACTTAGAACTAGTTAAACCTAACTAACCTAAGGACATCACAAACATCCATGCCCGAGGCAGGATTCGAACCTGCGACCGTAGCGGTCTTGCGGTTCCAGACTGCAGCGCCTTTAACCGCACGGCCACTTCGGCCGGCAGTTATTTTTTCTGGTGCATAATATGTACATATGTACGTACGGTTTTCATATCCTCGTAACTGTAGAACAAGATGTTTGGTTCATTCCTCAGCCGCCAGAATGCGAGGATGTGGTCCCAGAAAGGCAGGTACGAAACTGGAACATGAAGCAAAAGAACATACCACGAACAGAATGAAATAGTAAAGCAGCAATTTTATATAAAGTCTTTTAAAAGTACACTACTGGCCAATAAAATTTCTACACCAAGAAGAAATGCAGATGATAAACTGGTAGTCATTGGACAAATATATTATACTAGAACTGACATGTGATTACATTTTCACGCAATTTGGGAGCATAGATCCTGAGAAATCAGTACCCAGAACAACCACCTCTGGCCGTAATAACGGCCTTGATGCGTCTGGGCATTGAGTCAAACAGAACTTGGATGGCGTGTACAGGTACAGCTGCCCATGTAGCTTCAACACGATACGACACTTCATCAAGAGTAGTGACTGGCGTATTGTGACGAGCCAGTTGCTCGGCCACCATTGACCAGACGTTTACTATTGGTGAGAGATCTGGAGAATGTGCTGGCCGGGGCAGCAATTGAACATTTTCTGTACCCAGAAAGGCCCGCACAGGACCGGCATCATGCGGTCGTGCATTATCCTGCTGAAATGTAGGGTTTCGCAGGGATCGAATGAAGGGTAGAGCCACGGGTCGTAACACATCTGAAATGTAACGTCCACTGTTCAAAGTGCCGTCAATGCGAACAAAGGTGACAGAGACGTGTAACCAGTGGCACCCCATACCATCACGCCGGGTGATACGCCAGCATGGCGATGACGAATACACGCTTCCAATGTGCGTTCATCGCGATGTCGCCAAACACGGATGCAGCCATCATGATGCTGTAAACAGAAGCTGGCTTCATCCGAAAAAATGACTTTTTGCCATTCGTACACCCAGGTTCGTCGTTGAGTACACCATTGCAGGCGCTCCTGTATGTGATGCAGCGTCAAGGGTGACCGCAGCCATGGTCTCCGAGCTGATAGTCTATGCTGCTGCAAACGTCGTCGAACTGTTCGTGCAGATGGTTGTTGTCTTGCAAGGGTCCCCATCTGTTGACTCAGGGATCGAGACGTGGCTGCACGATCCATTACAGCCATGCGGATAAGATGCCTGTCATCTCGACTGCTAGTGATACGAGGCCGTTGGGATGCAGCACGGCGTTCGCTATTACTCTCCTGAACCCACCGATTCCATATTGTGCTAACAGTCATTGGATCTCTACCAACGCGAGCAGCAATGCCGCGACACGATAAGCGGCAATCGCGATAGGCTACAATCCGACCTTTATCAAAGTCGGAAACGTGATGGTACGCATTTCTCCTCCTTATACGAGGCATTTCAACAACTTTTCACTAGGCAACGCGGGTCAACTGCTGTTTGTGTATGAGAAATGGGTGGGAAACTTTCCTTATGTCAGCACGTTGTATGTGTCGCCACCGGCGCCAACCTTGTGTGAATGCTCTGAAAAGCTAATCATTTGAATATCACAGCATCTTCTTCCTGTCGGTTAAGTTTCGCGTCTGTAGCACGTCATCTTCGTGGTGTAGCAGTTTTTATGGCCAGTACTGTATGACATCCCTTATACCCTAAAACGAACGTACGATTCAGTCTTTCACACTTTTCTTTAGCGTCTATTCCGTCTAGCACACGATCCGCTTTTTTCACGATTTGGCAAAATTTATCTTTGTTTAACTTTTTGGTCGGGTGCCGTAGTGGTTAATGAACCTAAGGATAGGACACCATCTGGCTATGAATCGTGTGAACTTTGTCTCTTGTGTTATCGTGTTGTAGCTGTTCGTGTATCGTATGTATTCAGTTAGCGTTTTGGTAGCAGTCCACCCTTTGCCTAAACGACCGTGGGGAACCGGTGTACCAGAATGACGGTCATTAGTCCACCGGGGAACTGTTCCCAGCCTACGTCCGCGTCCCACGAAAGAAAAAAGGAATGAAGAGTGGGTTTAACGCCCCGTCGAGATTGGCATTGGAGACGGAGCACAAGCTATAAGCTTGGATTGTATCAAGGATGGCGAAAGAAATATGCCGTGTCCTTTCAAAGGTTCAAATAGCTCTGAGCACTATGGGACTTAACTTCTGAGGTCATCAGTCCCCTAGAACTTAGAACTACTTAAACCTAACTAACCTAAGGACATCACACACATCCATGCCCGAGGCAGGATTCGAACCTGCGACCGTGGCGGTCGCGCGGTTCAAGACCGTAGCGCCTAGAACTGCTCGGCCACCCCGGCCGGCGTTTCAGAGCAGAATCCCAGCATTTGTCTGGAGCGATTTAGGAAAATCACGGAAACTTAAATCTGGATGGCCGGAGACGTGTTTGAACTGTCGTCCTCCCGAATGCCAGTCCAATGTACTAACCAGTGGAGCACCTCGCTTGGTCGATGTCCCAAAAGGTATCGCTCTGCGCGCTACGCTACACGAACAGATCTAACCGCGTGATAAACTGCCGAGGGGATTTCAGCAAAAAGCCATCAGTAGATCAGCAGATTCACTCTAAAGAAGACCAACTCTGGAATATGTTCATATTTCGCATGTTGCTAGCTTACGGCGCCAGTGTGCTCACTAAATTTCACTACAGAGGTTATCAATTAATTGCAGAAATATTGTTCTAACTTCACTGACGTGGCAGAAATCATGGGATACCTCCTTGGGTCTCCTTTTGCCCGGCTTAGTGGAGAGTCGTGGCATGAACTCAACAAGTCGTTGGAAGTCCTGTGAGGAAACGGGCGAGTCGTAGCGCCCTGAAAATATTCTAAGTTCAGAGTCAGCGTGGCCGAGCGGCCCAGCAGCAGCCACGTGGTGCCGAACGTTGACTTAGCAACCGCGTGATGCCGCACAACGGCCGGACCACGCGGATGGGAATTCCATGGTGAAGCTGTGTAGGTGGAGGAGACACGCCGGGAGTGCCAAAGATGGCGGAGTTAGTGAAACCATAGTGGCAGTCATTTCACAGTTCGTATAGAAATTAATAGTAGCCAGATGAATCATGATACCTCAAAAAGAAACATGTACATGACCATTATTTGCACGACGATTCTGATGGTGTAATCAGATTTCCAATATCTTTATTAGTTTACAGTTTAGTATCTGACGATAAATTATACAAGTAACACCCAGCAACGAATTTCCAAAATCCAAACGCTTCATCCCATTTCGTCGATCGACTTGTCTTTAGAAAGCTATTAGTATAAACCTAAATTGGTATAAGTTACAGGCATGTAACTTTAATAGTAGATGGGTTATTGGAGGTCAAAGTGCCAATGACTATCGATCGCGTCAGGGCATAAGTACTGCACAGTTACACGAAAAAACGGTAGCAGCATGATTATAAATATATTTATTCGTCTATGTCTTTCGTTATGGGTCAAATGGCTTTGAGCACTATGGGACTTAACTTCTGTGGTCATCAGTCCCCTAGAACTTAGAACTACTTAAACCTAACTAACCCAAGGACATCACACACACCAATGTCCGAGGCAGGATTCGAACCTCCGACTGTAACGGTCGCGCGGTTCCACACTGTAGTGCCTAGAACCGCTCGGCCAACCCGACCGGCGTGTCTTTGTTTATATCCGATATATACTATTCACGAAGAAATTGGTTAAATATTTACTGTGTTTTAGAAAGCACAGACACATTAGGCTACTGACCGACTTTTTGGTGCTGTTCCTTTGATATATGTTTAATTTAATTTGTTTAGGTACTTAATAATGTGTGTTAGAGAGTGTTTATGGCCCATCCGTAGGAATATTTATTTTATTTCAAGTTATTTAAATGTAAATCCAGTATTTGGTGTGTGTTTCAATATGTTTATGAGTGGATGATGGCTTGGAGACATGGCGGGAGCGCTGTAGCCAATCACAGCGCTCGTTACTTCGAGAGACGTACGGAGGTTTGGGAGGAGCATCGATTCCAGAGAGGACACGAGGTAGTTCGAACAGTGCGGCGCGATGGAGAGTTCAGCACAGGACACAGGAAGTGCTGGACGCGACGATGCGAAGGACGCGGGGTCGGTGGAAAGACTTGGACAGTGGAACAGTTTGCGCGTGGTCGCGGAGGAGAGAAATATTTCAGAGTGCCGACCTGTGCTCTTGTGTGAATTCCGTGGCTTCTGCAGTGAAGACGTAGTGCGCTTTTATAAGTGAATATCTCGCCAGCTATGTTCTTGTTCATAACTAATTACGTGAAGTAGGAATCTATTGTTTCCCTGTTATTCAACTTATATTTTATTTAATTGCTGCACCACCGTCACCAATAAGTGTTTTGCAGAAATGTACCACATTCTCAAAAGTACTTCTACTACCGTACTCATCATTTAAAGTCGTTAAGATAGTACCTGCAGATTTTATTTAATTGCAATTTTTTCATTTATAAATTTATATGTTACATTCATAATTCGCAATTGCTGAGTGACAGAAACCTTCGGCCATTCGATTCATGTATGTATTCTTATCGTATACTGTACACTCAGCAGTATTTTGCCTGTAATGTGGCAACTACGTATCGCAGCCCCTAGACAACGAGACCAACCAAAACTTTTAATATTTCAGTTCTGAGTCGGAGGGTACGTAGTTGAGGGCCACCACCACACCATCATTTCAATTATTATTTTAAGAGCCCGCAGTCCCCTGCAGAAATATTGTGCCATGCTTTCTCTTATAGCTGTCCATAATTGCGACAATGTTGGCGATGAATGTTTAGTACAGGAAGCGACCTCCTGATTATGTCCCATAAATGTTCCACGTCATTCATGTTGGGCGATATGGGTTGCCAAATCACTCGCTCGAACTGCCGGAATGTTCTTCAAGCCAATCGCGATCAGTTGTGGCCCACTGATGTGACACATTGTCATCCATAAAAATTCCAACATTGTTTGGGAACATGAAGTCCATGAATGGCTGCAAATGGTTTCCAAGTAGCCGAACATAACCATTCAGGTGGACCAGAGGACCCAGTACATTCCGTGTGAACACAGCCCATACCATTATGGAGCCGCCACCAACTTGCACAGTGCCTTTTTGGCAACTTGGGACTAAAGCTTCGTGGGATCAGCGCCACACTCGAAACCTGCCATCGGCTAGTACCAACTGAAATTGGGACTCATCTGACCAGGCGACGGTTTCCCAGTCGGGAAGCCTTAGCATCGAACGGTTGTGTTGTTACAATGTAAAAGTGTGGAACTCTGTGCAGGCGGTCGGTCAATGCGATTTAAGGGGCTCCGGAACGCCCTATATTTGCAATGTTAAAATAACGCTTATAAATTACATCTTTCCTCACAAAGTATTTGAGGTAGGAAGTTGAACTTTTTACAGATTATTTATTGGAATATGGGCTACAACTTAACACAGGGATTTTACAAAATTTTAGTTCAGTTATTAAAGATGATTTTTTTTTCAATTGTAATGAAAATTCACAACATTTTTTTGCAATTTTTTATTTATAGTCAAAAATATACAGTTTTTTGGAAAAAGGCTGTGTTAAATTATGCAGAAGGTACTGTGTAACATTTACTGAAAGTTTGAAACAAATATGGTTGGAAGATCCTTAGAAAACATGTAATTAGTATGAGAAAATAAAAGTTTTGGGAATCGAGCGACAAAGATTGGATTAACTTTTTAGTGCATTCCAGGTCCATAGGATGGATTATCTTCATCCTCTGCAAACTCCTCCTCCAGCTTCCTCTTGTTCCTCCTCCTGTTTACTCTTGCTTGTATTTCTAGACTCTTTACAGCCCTGTCTGCAGCCCGAAGGCGTTCCTTGTCTAAAGCAAGCATCGCTCGTACCATGTTAGAACCTATCTTCATTCCCATATTTCTAAATACCTTTGGCTTTCCAACATTTCTCCTTTTCTTAAAAGCCTTCAGAGGATTTCTAATAACTTTACTTTTACTCATTATTATACTTCAACAAAACAGAGACTCAAGAAACAGAATTAATTACGAATATTTTCGAGATAACGACAGAGTAAATAAACATGAAACAATCGACAATCACACCAGCGATATATATTGAACCATCACAGGTTAGCCACAACACATACTTTATCTCACATCACTAAAATGTACCTGATGAACACGGACGTTAATAATAACACCATTTGACAGCAGTTTAACAGCGCCACAGTGGGTCACGCCCATGTAGAACACATTTAAAAAAAAATTTAAAAATAGTTGTAGTCTTCGGAATTGTATAAATATCTATTAAAAGGTAATAGTCTGCAGATTCAGAAAACGCAAAAAAGTAAAAATTGAACTTTTCATGATTTTGAGCCTTTCCGGAGCCCCTTAAGGAACGTGCACCCGCTGAATTCTTCACAGCAGAACGTGTCACCCCAAAGGACATTCATCAGAGAATGAAAGCAGTTTATGGTGATTGTGTTGATGTGAGTACTGTGCGTCGTTGGGCGAGTAAGTTTAAAGATGTTGAGGTGGGAACATCTGATCCAAGTGACAAACAAAGAGTTGGACGTCCTGTGACAGCAACAGGCGAGTTTCACAAGCAAAATGTTGACAGATTGATTCAGGACGATCGTCGTATCACTCACAGAGAAACTGGAAGCACTATTGGCATTTCACAAGAACGTGTGGCTCACATTATTGCTTTGCTTGGCTATCGGAAGATCTGTGCACGATGGGTACCCCGGATGCAGTACTTCAGAGACTGAATCTCACCACCGTACGGCATCCTCCATACAGTTCAGATTTAGCACCGTCTGACTTCCATCTGTTTCCTATAACGAAAGACGATGTGTGGGAACATCATTATGCTTCTGATGAAGATGTTGAGAGAACTGCGAGACTGTGGTTGCGGAAACACAGTATCGACTTCTTCCGTGACGACTTTAGAAAACTTGTTCATCGTTGTCAGAAATGTATTGGCTGGCGATTATGTGGAAAAGAGAATACCGGTAATTAAAGATCGCACTCTAAGGATTATATCTGCGTTTGATTTATTAAACTATTCCCATCCAATCTCAATTAACGAAAGTGAGGGCATTACTTTTCATTCAACCCTCGTAGAAACAGATGTCGTTTTGCTGTTTATGCGATTTTTGGCCCCAGGATAATTAAAAACCTATTTTTTCCAATTGGCTCTGGTACGGCATAGGCGTGGTGGACTGGCTTACCTAGGTAAAACTGTCACAACTGTTGACTCTGGAATTTGGCAGTTATGCACACTGACCTGCCCGATTGGTGTGGTGTCCAACTCAAACCATAGCTGTTTTATTGTGGTTCATTTGTCAAGCACTGTTTAAGTTATGGAGGAGGAGGAGGAGATTAGTGTTTAACGTCCCGTCGACAACGAGGTCATTAGAGACGGAGCGCAAGCTCGGGTTAGAGAAGGATGGGGAAGGAAATCGGCCGTGCCCTTTGAAAGGAACCATCCCGCCATTTGCCTGAAAGGATTTAGGGAAATCACGGAAAAACCTAAATCAGGATGGCCGGTGACGGGATTGAATCGTCGTCCTCCCGAATGCGAGTCCAGTGTGCTAACCACTGCGCCACCTCGCTCGGTTTGTTTATGTTAAGACGCTTACAGCATCATCCGTTGGTAAAATTTTCATTATTTTTTTCCATGACGTTACCCCCTGCATCAATAACATGCTCTTCAAATTTAACGTCATTCCGAGCATTGGTTCTCTTTCTACGGCGTTTTCAATCTGGAACTTTAATTATAGACAGCCTGTTCATATTGGGAAATTGCTCAGGTTTGCATCAAATTTACCTAGAAAATAGCCAAGACTCGTGGCCTAGAAGTACGGGTAGACATCTTCATTAGCTTTTTTCTTAATTTGAGTGTTTTGGATGTACTGTCGATTACTTACCTACGTTTTCCATGAAACATTCTGCAAACTCGTCTAGTGTCAGTGTACACTCATTCCACAGGCGATGGTGATAGTAGTAAGATACTATGACATCCTTTGCGTTGCGAGCCACGTAAATTATCTGTAACACAATACAATAGCAAATTAGGCTGTTTATCGAGATGAACAGAATAAAAAAACCTTGACAAGAAATACTCCTTCTATGATTTATAACCCTTCAAAGTTGTACGATTATCAGTAGTACAGTATAATCCAGTATAGGTTGTCGAGAAGGGGCATCGAACAGTTCATTTTTATTTTTCAAATGGTTCAAATGGCTCTAAGCACAATGGGACTTAACATCTGAGGTCATCAGTCCCCTAGAATTAGAACTACTTAAACCTAACCAACCAAAGGACATCACACGCTGCCATGCCCGAGGCAGGATTCGAACCTGCGACCGCAGCAGCAGCGCGGTTCCGGACAGAAGCGCCTAGAACCGCTCGGCCACAGAGGTCGGCTTAATTTTTCAAGTAGCGATGCAACGCACATTTCATATATGGGTGTTAGCTACCCTGTATTATATTAACTTCTATCACATTTCAATACTCTGACCGAGAACAGACAGATTTGAATCAACAACACTACGTTTTGCTTTGTAAGGGGCATCAGTTACTTTTACATGATTCGTGTAACAACTCATTACTTTTTCAGCGTTCCACATTTTATTTAAAAAATTCATAAATTGTATGAGTATGTCACCGTGTTTACAGTGATGATGAACTTACACACCTGAAAATTTATGATACTTCTCAAAAGTCCGATTTGCAACACCGAAAATGATCGTAAATGTGATTAAAGTGTTTAGACATTGAAAAATGAAAAATACCTGTGAAATTCAGAAGTCTGTTGCTATTTTATACTACACTACTGGCCATTAAAATTGCTACACCAAGAATAAATGCAGATGATAGACGGGTATTCATTGGACAAACATATTATACTAGAACTGACATGTGATTACATTTTCACGCAATTTGGGTGCATAGATCCTCAGAAATCAGTACCCAGAACAACCACCTCTGGCCGTAATAACGGCCTTGATATGCCTGGGCATTGAGTCAAACAGAGTTTGGATGGCTGCCCATGCAGCTTCAACACGATACCACAGTTCATCAAGAGTAGTGACTGGCGTATTGTGACGAGCCAGTTGCTAGGCCACCATTGACCAGACGTTTTGAATTGGTGAGAGATCTGGAGAATGTGCTGGCCAGGGCAGCAATCGAACATTTTCTGTATCCAGAAAGGCCTGTACAGGACCTGCAACATGCGGTCGTGCATTATCCTGCTGAGATGTAGGGTTTCGCAGGGATCGAATGAAGGGTAGAGCCACGGGTCGTAACACATCTGAAATGTCCACTGTTCAAAGTGCCGTCAATGCGAACAAGAGGTGACCGAGATGTGTAACCAATGGCACCCCATACCATCACGCGGGGTGATACGCCAGTATGGCGATGACGAATACACGCTTCCAATGAGCGTTCACTGCGATGTCGCCAAACACGGATGCGACCATCACGGTGCTGTAAACAGAACCTGGATTCATTACCATTAGGTCTAGAACGTGCTTTGCGAATAATGTCCAAACTCGGTTACTGTTTCTATGTGTTATCACCATGGTCCCAATAATTATGCCTTTCAACACTGATTCTGGTAAACGCATGCTGTTTAGTCCGTTTCTCAATGCATTATTATTATTATTATTATTATTATTCTATCGATGGGATTGTGGTGACATCGTCTATTACCATTAGGGAACAACGTAATTTGAAGCTGAACATTTCACAATTAGCGGTGTCGGGATGAATCATACAGAATCATATCTGTCAGAGCGGTAATGTGCGTTATGTGGAACAGTGTTGAGGGCTGATGGCGTATTTATACTGCATGTGCTGTCCACCAGACATGGACTAGTTGCGAGAGAATTAACGCGCCCGTGACAGATTGCAACGTAAATGCGTACACGTATCGAATTTTCTCATCATAAACCTCTAAACCAGTTTGACATCTACACCTACATCTACATCTATACTCCGCGAGCCACCTTACGGTGTGTGGCGGAGGGTACTTATTGTACCACTATCTGATCCCCCCTTCCCTGTTCCATTCACGAATTGTGCGTGGGAAGAACGACTGCTTGTAAGTCTCCGTATTTGCTCTAATTTCTCGGATCTTTTCGTTGTGATCATTACGCGAGATATATGTGGGCGGTAGTAATATGTTGCCCATCTCTTCCCGGAATGTGCTCTCTCGTAATTTCGATAATAAACCTCTCCGTATTGCGTAACGCCTTTCTTGAAGTGTCCGCCACTGGAGCTTGTTCAGCATCTCCGTAACGCTCTCGCGCTGACTAAATGTCCCCATGACGAATCGCGCTGCTTTTCGCTGGATCATGTCTATCTCTTCTATTAATCCAACCTGGTAAGGGTCCCATACTGATGAGCAATACTCAAGAATCGGACGAACAAGCGTTTTGTAAGCTACTTCTTTCGTCGATGAGTCACATTTTCTTAGAATTCTTCCTATGAATCTCAACCTGGCGCCTGCTTTTCCCACTATTTGTTTTATGTGATCATTCCACTTCAGATCGCTCCGGATAGTAACTCCTAAGTATTTTACGGTCGTTACCGCTTCCAATGATTTACCACCTAAGGCATAATCGTACTGGAATGGATTTCTGCCCCTCTGTATGCGCATTGTGTTACATTTATCTACGTTTAGGGAAAGCTGCCAGCTGTCGCACCATTCATTAATCCTCTGCAGGTCTTCCTGGAGTACGTACGAGTCTTCTGATGTTGCTCTTTCTTGTAGACAACCGTGTCATCTGCAAATAGCCTCACGGAGCTACCGATGTTGTCAACTAAGTCATTTATGTATATTGTAAACAATAAAGGTCCTATCACGCTTCCTTGCGGTACTCCCGACAGACGTATGGCATACACAAACGATGATTATGTGGATATGCTTCCGTTTTTTGGTGCATCTGATAACCAGGCTGGTGTTACCACTCGTGAATATGTTGCTAGATATCCTAATCGACGCCATACAGATAAAATGTGTTTCGGCGTCTGGAGCTGCGCCTTCGGGTGTCAGGTTCTCTCCTTCCACCATCGCGTGACAGAGGTCATCCACGGACTCGCCATACTCCAGCTACTGAGGAAGCTATTCTGGAGGTCATATAGGAGGTTTGTCCGTAAAATACGTATAAAAGTTGAATAATGTCTTTATGTTACAGGTTGCAGTCACCGCCAGGTGGGACTACTGCTGTAATCAATCCCATCAACGCTCAGTTCGAGTCAGAGCACTCTGCGTGAAGGTGGGAGTGTGCGGCAGCTTGTTGACAGTCACCCTTTGTCTCCTGCCGTCGCCATGGAGCTCTCTCTGATTGAGGAACAGCGCGTCAACATCAAGTTTCTTGCAAAGCTAGGCAAGAACGGCCGTGAGATTTTTGAGTGTTTGAAACAAGTTTACGGAGACAATTATCTGAAGGAACCAACCGTGAACAAGTGGTTAAAAAGGTTCCGGGATGGCCGAGAAAAGTTCACGATGACCCTCGCCCAGGACGCCCGTCGACATCTAGTTCCGATGCAAATGTTGAACGAATTCGGGCTTGTGTTCTTAAAGACCGTAGATTGACAGTCAGAATGATTGCTGACGAGCTGTCAATCCCCAAAACAATCGTTCACGAAATCCTGACACAAAAACTCGAAATGAAGAAATTGTGTGCGAAAATCGTACCGAATCTCTTGACGCCAGAACAGAAAGCAAAGAGGGTCGAGTGCTGTGAGGATTGGTTGGAAGCAGAGGAACGAGGGGACTTTCTCAACTGAGTCATCACTGGAGACGAGTCCTGGTTTTACGAATTCGATGTGGAGCTCAAATCTCAAAGCAAGGAACGGAAACTAGCAGGAGAAACGAGAACAAAAAAGTCGCGAAAATCAAGATCCAATGTGAAGACAATGTTGATTATTTTCTTTGATTCCAGAGGCATTGTTCACAAGCAATTTGTCCCTCCCGGCCAGAGAGTGAACGGAAATTTTTACGTTGAAGTTCTGACTCGTGTGGCCCGAGTTCGACCGGAGTTGGCAAAAGGGAGCAGGTGGATGCTTCATCACGACAATGCGCCCGCTCACACTTCGCTCGTTGTGCGCGAGTTTTTGGCCCGAAGCTCAATCACCGTGACAGACCACCCGCCTTATTCACCCGATTTAGCCCCGTGTGACTTCTTCATGTTCCCGAAATGCAAAATGGTGCTTCGGGGGCGGCACTTGGGAGATGTGGAAGCCATCAAGGCCGAAACGACACGGCAACTGAACAACATCACAAATGAAGACTTTCAGCAATGTTATCAACAGTGGAAACGGCGTTGGCAGAAGTGTATCGCGTCTCAGGGCGAGTACTTTGAAGGAGACCATATTGTAATACCTGAATAATTGCAAAATAAAGTTGTGATTCAACTTTTATACGTATTTTCCGGACAAACCTCGTACCAAGAACCTCAGAGAAGTACACGTAGCGTAGCAAGGCAGCTGCGTGTCTCGCAACGCACGGTCGTTAAGGTGCTGCACGAGCATGGGCTGCACCCCTATCATTATGCTTCCACGCAACACCTGCATCCTACAGATCGCCATCAGCGGATGCAGTTCTGTGAATGATTCCAACAACACCAGGAAGCCAACGATGACTTTGCGAACAGCGTAATACGGTCGGATGAAGCAGCATTCACTCGTGAGGGTATCTTTAATATGAACAATGCCCACCACTTCTGTGAGGTTAACCTGGACGTTACCCGCGACCGTGGATAGCAAGTTCGATTTGGCATCTACATCCGGGCCGGAATTTGGGCGATAGGCGTTTGGGCCCCTACATGTTGCCTGACTGGTTGACTGTACGAAGGAATCATGCATTCGTCTCAAACTATCTGTCTGATGCACCGGAAGATGTTACACTACATGTTCGGCAGAGGATATGGTTCCAACATGATGGTGCACCTCCACACTCTGGAATTAATGTGTGACAGTATTCCAATCCCAAAGAAAAGAGGTGTTGACAGATGTGAAAATTACCGAACTATCAGTTTAATAAGTCACAGCTGCAAAATACTAACGCGAATTCTTTACAGACGAATGGAAAAACTGGTAGAAGCCGACCTCGGGGAAGATCAGTTTCGATTCCGTAGAAATGTTGGAACACGTGAGGTAATACTGACCTTACGACTTATCTTAGAAGGAAGATTAAGGAAAGGCAAACCTACGTTTCTAGCATTTGTAGGCTTAGAGAAAGCTTTTGACAATGTTGACTGGAATACCCTCTTTCAAATTCTAAAGGTGGCAGGGGTAAAATACAGGGAGCGAAATGCTATTTACAATTTGTACAGAAAGCAGATGGCAGTTATAAGAGTCGAGGGGCATGAAAGGGAAGCAGTGGTTGGGAAGGGAGTGAGACAGGGTTATAGCCTCTCCCCGATGCTATTCAACCTGTATATTAAGCAAGCAGTAAAGGAAACAAAAGAAAAGTTTGGAGCAGGTATTAAAATCCATGGAGAAGAAATAAAAACTTTGAGGTTCGCCGATGACATTGTAATTCTGTCAGAGACAGCAAAGAGAAGAGCAGATGAACGGAATGGACAGTGTCTTGAAAGGAGGATATAAGATGAACATCAACAAAACCAAAACGAGGATAATGGAATGTAGTCGAATTAAATCGGGTGAGGCTGCGGGAATTAGATTAGGAAATGAGACACTTAAAGTAGTAAATGAGGTTTGCTATTTGGGGAGCGAAATAACTGATGATGGTCGAAGTAGAGGGGATATAAAATGTAGACTGGCAACGGCAAGGAGAGCGTTTCTGAAGAACAGAAATTTGTTAACATCGAGTATTGATTTAAGTGTCGGGAAGTCGTTTCTGAAAGTATTTGTATGGAGTGTAGCCATGTATTGAAGTGAAACATCGACGATAAATAGTTTGGACAAGAAGAGAATAGAAGCTTTCGAAATGTGGTGCTACAGAAGAATGCTGAAGATTAGATGGGTAGATCACATAACTAATGAGGAGGTATTGAATAGAACTGGGGAGAAGAGGAGTTTGTGGCACAACTTGACTAGAAGAAGGGCTCCGTTGGTGAGGCATCAAGGGATCACCAATTTAGTACTGGAGGGCAGCGTGGAGGGTAAAAATCGTAGAGGGAGGCCATGAGATGAATACACTAAGCAGATCCAGAAGGATGTAGGCCGCAGTAGGTACCGGGAGATGGAGAAGCTTGCACAGGATAGAGTAGCATGGAGAGCTGCATCAAACCAGTCTCAGGACTGAAGACCACAACAACAACAACAACAGTATTTGGACAAAACATTTCCAGGGAGATGGCTCAGACGTGGAGGTCCAGTTGCATGACCACCACGTTCACGTGACGCAAATCCCCTGGGTTTCTTCCTGTGGGGACACCTGAACGAGCACGTGTACTCTACTCCACCTTCGAATGTGCAAGAATTGGTAGGGCGTGTTCATGCTGCTCTTGTTACTGTGGACGCCCCTTTGCTGCAATGGGTCCAGAGCTGTACGATCCGGCGGGTTGCGCAATGTGTGGACGTGTGGGGAGGTCTCTTTGAGCATCTATTGGTCTGAGGACAACGTATTCTGTTGTGAAGGTCATGCAGTCATTAATATGGACATTATTATTGTCACTGGTTGCTAATGTACAACATCTGAGCGCTCATATTACATGTAGTATAAATGAGAAGCAAATGTTGTGCTACTGTATTGTGCTATCATCTTTAACATCTCGAAACTAATATTGATTTTGTAGTTATTCTGTCGTATGACAGGTTATTTGTTTCAATTCTCTACTTCTTATTTGACTAACCACGTATTTGTTATGTTCAGCGGTACAAAATGTTCAAAAATGGCTCTGAGCACTATGGGACTTAACTTCTGATGTCATCAGTCCCCTAGAACTTAGAACTACTTAAACCTAACTAAGGACATCAGACACATCCATGCCCGAGGCAGGATTCGAACCTGCGACCGTAGCGGTCAGGCGGTTCCAGACTGTAGCGCCTAGAACCGCTCGGCCACACCGGCTGGCTACAAAATGTAAATTTAGGAGACATGTAACCAAAGAAATGGTGTATATTACAGCAGTAAATGACAGAATGAAATTAACAAATAAAAAAAGGCCCTCCAACGCAGGATCGAACCCTCGACCTCCTATACGCTAACACAAAAAACTCTGGCTATTGCACCAACTGTACAGCACAACTAATCTATGCCGACAGAGATAGTTACCATATATGTGGTTAAAGTTTTGCCAGATTGCCACTCTCTAATGTCCTTCTTTTCCTGCCGGATGTACTCGCCGGACGAAATTTTGTGAGCGACATGTTTTTATCGTTGGCCTGTGAGGAGCCGCGCTGCGAAGCCCGAGTGCGCGAATTTATATATGGGAAAACACATTAAAAAAACCGAGGCACAAAGGGTATAAGCATGGGCCAAGGAAAGAACAAATTTGAAGTGAAATGTTTAGCCTTCGCGGATGATATGGCATTGATAACTGAAAACCGAACAGACGCAACAGTTATGCTTGATCTGTTACACGAGATTGCTGAAAAGACTGGGCTAAAAATATCCTATGAAAAAACCGAGTATATAGAACACAAACATCATACAGAAAAGTTTATCAAAACAAACTATGGAAAAATTAAAAGAGTTGATAGATTCAAATTCCTGGGGGAGTGGATCCAAGCCAATGGACTGGATAACACAACAAATAAAGAAAGAATAAAAAAGTTAGAATTTGCATACAAATTAACACAAAACTGCTACAATAAGAAATCAATATCCATACAAGCAAAGATTAAACATTATAATTCAGTTGTTAGGACACAAGCAACGTATGGATCAGAGTGCCTAACATTGAATAAGAAAGGCGAATGAAGAGAACTAGAAAAAAGAGAGAGAACAATATTAAGAAAAATTCTAGGTCCTGAGAAAAACAAGGAAAATAGGTGGATTAAAAGGAGAAATGAAGACCTATACAAAAATACAGAAAAGATCACAGATACAATGAGGAAGAGACGGCTAAAATTTTATGGACATTTAAAAGAATGGAAGAAACACGGATTACAAAGAAAATTTTTAATTACGTTAGTAAGCTGAAAAAACTGTAGGATGGATAGAAGCAGTAAAGAAAGACGCCAACAAAATAGGTGTTACAGAAATAGGTGTTACAGAAGAAATAATACGTGACAGGAATAACTTTAGGCTACTTATAGAAAACGCAAACTATGAAGAAGATGAGGCAAAACCTCGACCCAAGAGAATGTGGACAGATGAGCAGAGACGAGCAGTTGGCGAGAAAATGAAGAAGTACTGGGAAGAACGGAAGAAAAAGAAACACCATAAGTCTTAAGTTGTATGCGGTCCATAGCTGGACAAATTTATATAATGTGTGTGTAATAATCAGATCAATTGACTTTTTGTCAAGCACCAAGTTTGCTTCAAAATATGGTTTGTGTGACTTCAGTGTTGGTATGTTGCACTGTATATTTCTTACGCTGCGAGGAAGACTGTTCATGGAACCAGTTTAGTTACAACAAGAATTCATGCTTTAATTCCAGTACTGCAAGTAGTAATTATCTCTCATTACATAAGTTTCATGCCGTTTCATACTCTTTGTGTTAGCTGTTGAGCTGTCTCCCAGCACAGTTATTCCAAAATCGACCTACAGACCTAACACAGTATGGGAGCGAGAAGCTGTGACGTGTAAACATAATCGATAACGACCGATAATAGTATCGAATTCATGGTTTTCAGGACTGCTATGCTCATTGGAAAGAGGCCCGATAAATTTGCATCCATGGACCATGGACCATCGCTGAACTAGCGTTTACTGGGCGCATGAGGGATCTAAGGGATGTTGAAAGGTATGCCTGTCATGCCGGCGCCTGGGAATCAATAGCTGTCTGTCCCTGTGTAGGTACGTTTTTAAAGGGCCCAACAAAGACGCGCAGGTGGCCCCGAGAGTGTTGCTGAGTTGATGGGTCTCAGAGGGACCCTTTGCCACTCTACTCACACATGTGTCAATCACACACCCCTCTCTCCTCCCCGTCCCATGATTACAGCAAAAAGCACTCCGTCTTCAGGCCACAAGTGACCATCGGGTCCATCCGACCGCCGTGTCATCCTCAGCTGAGGATGCGGAAAGGAGGGGCGTGTGGTCAGCACACCGCTCTCCCGGACGTTATGCTGGTTTTCTGTGACCGGAGCCGCTACTATTCGGTCGAGTAGCTCCTCAATTGGCATCACGAGGCTGAGTGCACCTCGAAAAATGGCAACAGCGCATGGCAGCCCGGATGGTCACCCATCCAAGTGCCGGCCACGCCCGGCAGCGCTTAACTTCGGTGATGAAAAAGCACGAACACGCTTTGCTGCTATTTTTTTTATTTTCGCCTTAACCACTTTTTTTCTTTTTTTCTTTTTTTTACAAGGAAACCTCTTTTTTTATATAAAATGGAACTAAAAAAAACAAGTGCCACCGCCACTTTTAATCCTATAACAAAAAAATCTGGGCCACTTCAGGCGTTGGCTCCTGACTAAACCTACCCCAGAGAGCTGCCTATATACCAGGGGAAATATGGGAAATCAAGGTTAGGGCTATCCTTACAAACAAAACAAAATCTTCCTTTTTCTGAATTTTATTTTAATTTTTTTTTTGTATTTATTTATTTTTTTTATTTTTTATTTTTTATTTTTTTAATTGATCAGAGGCCTTCTGCGCCCCGCTGGTAATATGTTTTGTCACGTCTTCTCGAAATTGATGTGTTCCGTTCAATTGTTCAGAAATGTTCATTGGTTCAAACAGGAAACCTTCTTCTCTCTTGGCTTAACACATTCCAGCTGCGAGGCGGCTCGTGGAAAGCACTCCCAAGGAAGTTCGAGAAAAATTGTCTGTATTTTGGGTGACGGACAACGACATAATGACGGTCATTGAGGTATGTCCAAAAATCGAGTACAGAGTCTACAGTTTGTCCAAATAAGTAGTGAATGGCATGTCTGCGAATCCAATTCACAGCATTGGTCTTTGTCCGAGGAAAATATCCACGTTCCGGAAATAATAATGAAAGGGGAGTAATCCGATCCGGAATGTCCCGCGTTAGAAAAGCCACAATACGTCGAACCAAGTGCCAAACCTCCGCCGCCGGTCCGCAAACAAACCGATGTTCATCATTGTCTGGCACTCCACACGTGGAGCATAGAGGTGATTGGGCGAGGTGGATACGATGAAGGCGAAATTGGTTGATTTGCTTACCACTGACAGTTAGGTACCAGACAGATTGAACATTCGTGTCAAGGTAACAGGCGAACACCGCGCGCCATACATGACGCCAGTCAACCTGGGGGAACTTTTGTTCAATCGGGTTAGGCGGACGACCTAATTGGAGGACATTGTATACTGCCTTTGTCTTGAGTAAAAGCTGTCTTAGTAAGGTGAGGCGTAGATAACTGAGTTCCAGAAAGAAGTACCGTATATAATGGAACTGGGCCGGAACATCCGAGATCATCACTGGGGCTGACAGTGAGACCGGCGAGTATGCCGACAGGAGGAGACCAGTGAGGCTCGTTGGGCAACGTGTCCATACCGTCATCTGGGAGCTGACAAATAGGGCGCGAGCTCTATCCGGCACGTGAAACAGACCTATCCCACCTCGTTCACGGGGAAGAGTAAGGGTTGTATAGTTAACTTTGAACAACATCCCAGAGCTGAGGAAAGATGCCATCGCTGCCAACATGCGACGTGCCACAGTAAGCGGGAAAGGTAGAACTTGCGCTACATGGGGAACTCGGGATGCGATATATGTATTGACATATCGAGCTCGTTGGAGAATATCTAGGGATCGAAGGCGATGGTCCATAAGACCTGCTCTGATCATTAAAAGGAGGCGTCGGCAGTTGATGGTGGCTGAACGCCGGAGATCAGATGAAAAATCTATTCCCAAACAACGAATGGTATCAACGATGGTGAGAGGTGTAACGCACTCCACGGGAAGTCCCGTGCCAATGAACATAACTTGTGACTTACGTAGGTTTAAAGAGCTACCCGACGCCTCACCATAAGTCGCTACCCACGTCAAAACAGCTCGAACCTCGTCGGCATGACGTAAACAGATGACTAAATCGTCAGCATAGGCCGTGCAACAGAATCGGTAGCGATCTATGGACAACCCTACCAAACGTTGTCTTAGTCCACATAGCAAGGATTCCAAGGAAAAGGCGTACAAAATTGCCGATAGAGGGCAACCTTGACGTACAGATCGACCTATTATTATCGGTGGAGTGAGTCTGCCATTGTACATAATCCTGGATGAGGCACCCCGCAGAAGGCGCATCACTACCATGATGGCGACTGGGAAACCCATATGGTGGAGAACGGCCGTAAGGAACGAATGGTCAACCCTATCAAAAGCTTGACTAAAGTCCAAAGACGCAAGTGCCCCAGAGAGGCGTTGTGCCTGGGTAACGGCGATTATATCCCTGTAGCGGCATAAAGCCGTGCGAATGTTATTATCTCCTCCCAAAAATGCTTGGTCTGGCGACACAACATATCGGGCAACGTTTTTAAGTCGTGCTGCCAAAACGCGAGTGAAGATTTTCATATCACTGTTAAGGAGGGTGAGGGGCCGATAATCACTGATATTGTTGCCACCGTGCGGTTTATGTACAGGAATAATAATTCCTTCCATGAAAGCGTACGGCACGGGTACTTCCGGAGACATCATTTCTCGACAGATGGAGGTGAAGGTGGACTCTAACAAATCACGGAAGGTGCGATAAAATTCAAGGGGAAGACCGTCGGGTCCTGGGGAGCGATTGATGGTGCCTGCCCGGATCGCATCGCGGACTTCCTCATCAGTCACCTCCGACATCAAGTCAATCGCCGCATCTCCTGGGATACCACCGAAGTTGAGCTGTGAGACTTCCTCGATCAACTCTGGGGAATGTGGAATTGCGGCGTAGAACTGCCGGTAGTGGGCGTGAAGCACATTCCCTATTGCAGATTGGGTTACGTAGCGACGCCCTTCTTGATCCGTTAGGACGTGAATCAATTTTCGGCGTCGATTTTGTCGTTCTTGGATGATATGGTACATCGACGGATGTTCATGAGGCATGCGATCAGCAGTACGAGATCGTACTATCGCTCCTTCCAAATGCCGTCGCATGAGATTGGAGATTTGGGCCTTAGCTTGGTTCATCCTTGTATGGCGCTCAGGGGAGGCTGGCATCGTGGAGCATTCTCGTAGGACCCTGTAGTAAAAGTCCATAGTGCTCTTCCTCCAGGCGACAACATCTTTGCCATACCGGATTAAAGTTTTTCGAAGAGCAGGTTTTGCACACTGGATCCACCAGGATATGGTAGACGGATACGTGGGTCGGCGTCTATTACATGTAATCCAAGTGTCTTCTATTAGAAGTCGACAGTCAGGTGAATTAAGAAGTGCCGTGTTCAGTTTCCATAAACCACGTCCGTGCCATACTGCCTGTCTTGTGAGAACAACATCACAGAAGTAAGCCTCATGGTCTGAGAAAGCAACAGGCCAGATTTCAGCCTGTCGAGTGTGTTGAATTAGGGATCGCGAGATGTAGATGCGATCCAGTCGGCTAGAGGAGTGCGCAGTGTAGTACGTAAAGCCCAAAAGATCACCGTGAACATGTCTCCACGTGTCGACAAATTGGAGCCGCGTGACGACTGTTTCCAGAGCTGCGCATGGTGAGTGACGCGGCAATTGATCCTGAGGTCGCTGGGTGCAGTTGAAGTCTCCACCCATGACCCAGTCATCGTGTGGTCCCATAAAAAGGGGTGTGACTTCATTCGCGAAGAAGGCATTGCGTTCACGACGGTAGCTGGAGCCCGACGGCGCATAAATGGTGACGACGCGTACACCAAAGAGAGTAAGGGCCATACCTCTGCCGCTGGGGAGGTATAGGACATCTTCGGCAGGAAGACCTTCGCGTAAGATGATGGCAACACCACTACCGGTGTCCGAAGCGGGAGAAAGATTCACCGTGAAGCCATGTGGTGGTGAAAAATCGGCGACATGCACTTCGTGAAAAAGCGCAATATCTATGTCCGCATCATAAATCATATCGCGGAGCAGCGCTAGTTTGTGGGGCGCACGAATGGTCGCGAGGTTAACCGTTGCGACACGATAATGCTGGTGTTGGAGTCCCACAGGCACAGGTGGGGCTTCTTCTTCAGGAGCGAGAGGTCGTCGATCTTGCCGGTCCGCTGAAGAGGCTGCTATTGTGGAGAGTTTGCGGGCGCGGGCGCAACCGATGGGGGTGCCCCATCATCATCAGCGCCCACCCCAGTCCCTTCGATCTCCACGTCGTCTGCCCAGGAGACTGATACTGCGGTAGGGCATCGGCTGTGCACGTCATCCACGTGGAGAGGAGACGTAGTTTTCGTCTCATCGGATAGGCTCTCTTCAACGTCGACCTGTGGGGGCGACGGCGCCAGTAAGGAGGGGTGTTCGTTGCCAGTGGTCGCCTGTGGCGGGTCTTTCGCATCAGACTTTTGGTCATCAAAGAGCGGTTTGTCGTCCATCTTCGGGTCTGCATCCCTGGTATCCATCCGTAGAATGGATTCATCAGGGGGTGTACGGCTACGTTTCTTTCTCTTTCGTGTCGACCCTTGTTTTCTAACATGTCGTTCAGAGTCCGATTGCGGGTAGCTTTCGTCTGACTCTGGACCAGTCTGAAGGAAAGCAGAAGTAGGTACCACTCCCGGATCAACGTCCATCTCAGTAGCATTTTCAGTCACAGTGCTGCGATGATTCGGCAGGTTAGGATCTGGCGTCTGGGGCACATCAGAAGGAATCTCAGGAGCGGTTGCATCTACCTGATCAGACGACGTCAACGGAGCAGGAAGACTCTGTGTAGACGTGCTACCTTCCTGGGCAACCTTGGCGTATGTGAGAGGGATCTGAGTCATCACCGCTGGGGACGCTTCCTCGCCGACCGGCGTCTGGATCAGGCGGCGTCGCATGCAGGCGGATCGGACGTGGCCTTCTTGTCCACAACCCGCACATGTTCGGGGTTGGCCGTCGTACATGACAATGGCTCGCACCCCGCCAATGGTCAGGTAAGATGGAATATGTTTTTTCAGTTCAATTTTGACCTGACGCACACCATTAAGGACATGGTAGGTCGTGAAGGTTTGCCATTTTTCCTCTACGTAACCGATGACGTTACCGTATGGTTGTAACGCAGAGACAACTTCGTCCTTCGGCACTTCAAAAGGTAGTTCAAACACCCTAATCGTGCGTTGACCGTACTCTGCGAGTTCAAGTGTTACAGCTCCAACGTGACCGTCAGAGTATTTGAACTTAAGTCCATTGGCATGGCGGCGAATAACATCTTCACACACCTCGGTGTTTGTCATTTTAATATGAACGACACTACTCGTGATCGAAAAATGGATTCCGATAACGTGGTGAGGATCTAAACGAACTTCTTCACGTATGAACGTTTCAACTTCATGTGCACGAGGTCGCGCATGTTCAGCTGGGAAGGAAACTTTAAGGGTCGCACGGCGGTAAGCGCTCGACATGTTGTTCACGGTGGACGGACACAAGCCTTAAAGCTACGACGCGGAAGTAAACAAACCCTGCAGCGGAGCACTGGCCGGCGCGCGGGGCCGTCCGCACGCTGCCACGGCTGAGAGCCGACTTGCTGCTATGAGTCACATTCAAATTTCGTCGGACGGTTTTCAAGGATCCCTATTGGTTCCACCAACATACACGGTATGGGTCACGCGCAGGTAGGCTGTGACCTGTGACATCACCGTGGACCCTCTTGCCACCCTGTGCTGCATTGGAGCTTATAGGTACACGGTGCACAAATCTTTAAGTCATATGCACGTATGAACCTTATCAGGATCTTCCATGTTTAATGTGTTATTTTTGTTGTAATTATTATTATTAAGCTTTACGTTACACATTTTTTTTTTCTATGGCCGATGATTCGCTAGTGTTGAGCATCCAAAGGACGTCAAATTCTTTGACCATCTCAGAGGGCGCTGCTTTTTATTTCTTGGGGAAGAGGCTCACAGGGGCATAGAGCACATATACCTACAGTATGGAGCAACCCCTATAATATTATTTTATAGACTTTAACTATATTAACAGGTTTTAGTTTCCTATTCTGGAAAGGTATGTTACAACTTTCTCATTTTCTCCGTTTTTGTCTTCTCTCAGTTCACTTACTACCTTCGCTTTTTTTTTTCTCTTGTTGATAGGTTTCATCGTGAATAAAGTGCATGTCTTTACGAAACACATGACAGCAAAGTACTGACATAAGACAGAACTGTATAATTTTTTTTTTTTTTTTTTTGTGTCATCAGCCTTCTGAGTGGTTTGATGCGGTCCGCCGCGAATTCCTCTCCTGTGCCAACCTCTTGATCTCAGAGTAGCACTTGCAACCTACTTCTTCAATTATTCGCTGGATGTATTCCAATCTCTGTCTGGCGTGAGGTCGGTCGCTTGACGGCGCGTTCGGCGCGGCCCTGCCCGTTGCCGGCTCGCCGTAAGGCACGGAGGCTCGCACTGGGGCGTATCGCTTCCAGTCGGGCGTGCCGCGGCAGTCCTCACAGGGGAAGTGATGCGTCTCTCATAGCCTCTCCTTCCCAAGTGGCTCTTTCCGGCTTCCCGTGGTGCCAGATGTTAAGCTCGGCATTCTGCCTTGCGACAAAAGGGAGAGCTGCGACCCAACCCGATGCGAAAGCGAAGGGTGCGTGCACAGGGGGAGCTGTGTCGAGGGACCGAACACCAGTGCCTTTGTGTTCGCAGGGCACAGACCAGCAGGTGCTCTGCATGCCGGCGATCTCGTTTGTCGGCGAGGGATCGCGGCGCGAGTAGGCAAGGGTGCTTCGGCGCACCCCTGGGTAACCGTGGCGTGTTCTGCCAAACCCAGGAGGTGGTGACATCGCCTGGGCCAGGTTAGATGGGTCCAGACCGCCGAACGACTGGGTGACCGACCCACCACCTGAGTAGGTGTGTGTCCTTGGCCGTCAGGTGGAAGCTCGGGCAAGTAGGCGGCGAAGGGCGAGGGGCGCATCTGCCTCTCCGGAGTGCGGGGTGCAGTTGCCGACGAGCGTCGCGTGAAATCGTCGATGACGGGGTCACCGAGGGGGACCAGTGCACTGGCGACGGTGCGCTGAACCCGGCAGTTCGGAAGTGCCCTTGACCTAGGGGCGAGGTCGGTGGGCGAGCTGCGAAAGTCCCCCCCCCCCACCCCCATGCCAGAGAAGCCGTTCCGGGGTAAGAGACGGGCTCCCACCTCCTTTTTATCACTCGTACAAAATGGTGACACCAGAAACGAGTGATACAAGTGCGATTATTTCGAGAGCTTCTCTTGCGCCTGACCCCTCTCCACAGGACGAGGTGGGACAGGCAGAGGAGGATTACACAGTAATGAAGAGGCACGCTAAAATTACGCTGCTCCTGGGGCAAAGCATAAAAAATGGAAAAATAAGCCAGGCAGCAATCTCGCAAATAAAAAATAAATTAGCTGCATGGGCAATTGCTCACGCAAATGTCGAAGGACGTGTAGAGGAGCTAGAGAAAGAGAATACCCGATTGAGACAACAACAACAGAGCAAGACCTGGGCGGCTGTGCCTGCACAAGCCCCCATTAAACAGAGCAACACGAAAGAGACCATAGACAGGGTGACTAAGAAACAAGAGACGGCGGTCTTTCTCAGGACCTTGCCTGGACAAAATACAAGCGTCAAAAGAATCCAGGAACTCCTAACCATCACGATTGACTCTGCAAAAGACAAAATAAAGATTAAGCGAGTCAAACCAAGCCGAAACTCGGTGATTGTAGAAGTAGCGTATGAGGAGGACAAAAACAAGCTGCTTGAGAACCCGAAATGAAACGCAGTTGTAAAGTGTGAACCATCAAAAAAGAGGAACCCCTTAGTCATACTGTACGATGTTCCTACAGTAATGACAAACGAGGAACTATGTGAAGCAATTAGAAAGCAAAACTTTGAGAGCATGAATGAAAATGATTTTAAAAACAGCTTCAAATTGAGATTTAAGACGGGTCCTGGGGACCATGATGTCGTACATCATATTGCCGAGGTCTCCGCAACAATGTGGAAGCTAATTACAGCTATGGGCAGACTATACGAGGGATTCCACGCAACAAACACCAGAGACCACATTGTGGTACCTCGTTGTCACAATTGCGGCGACTTGGACCACATTCTGAGGCACTGCACCAGGGGGTCGGCCCGCTCCAAGTGTGGTGATAGTGGTCACACCCGAAAAGATTGCAAGGCCACAGGCGTCTGCATCCCCTGCAAGAGTCGTGGCAAAAAGTCTTGTGGAGCCACAGGACGGAACTGCCCTACGTACAGGATGCTCGAACAAAGACTAATATCACGAATTGATTATGGTTGAAAACGGCATACCAAGCAGGATGCCAAAGCATAAATCCCCGAGCAAAAGGAGGAGGGATGCTATGAGAGCAAGCAGATTCAGGAAATTCCTTAAGTCGCTTTCCAGCGCTGACGCACCAACAGTCGACAAATCAATACAAACAGAGTCCCCCACTGGGGACATTGGCATTCAAACTGAGCTCCCTCCAGTGGTCAGAGCACCCTCCTCCCAATGCCGGGACACGCTGCCGACTAAAGATCCAGAACGGCAAGAGCATCCTGTGGTAGCGATAGATAAAGCTGCAAAACCTCTTCAAGAAAACAAGACAACAAGCTCCACCGCCAGCTCCGTCACACAACACAGCCCGGTGGTCAGGTTGCCACCTGTAGATCCGGTGAGGGTGCACCCGAATCTCGAGTACACCGTGCAACTAGCCAGGCTGGGGCAGCCGACTACCCTGACCACTGCCTTACGACATGTGGTCCGAGTAGGACATGAGAACGGACGGAGGGTAACCTTCTCGGTGATGGAGGCTGTGGACAAAATACAATTAAAGTCAGTGAACCTCCCCACTGACTTCGGAGCACTGCGCGACCTACTCAAAAAGGTTTCTGAAAGACGAGGAGAAAAATTTGACCTGGATGAAATCTACCATCAATCAGTGATGGCAAACGGACGACTAGCATATGATTGGAAAAAAACCTGGCCACATGATCACATACACACCTACTTTCCATGACGACCAAAATAACAATAGGACAACTCAATACTCACAACAGTCGACTAGTAATGCAGGAGCTCCGTAAGGGAGTGGTGGAAAAGAGACTGGACATACTCTGTTTACAGGAGCCGTACTCTCTGGCTGGAAAAGTTGCGTTCACTGCCGCAACATGGCAAACCGTCAGCAGTGCGGATACCACCAGAGCGGCCATCCTGGTAACAAACACCGCACTGCGCGTAACACCTGTGTCACAGTACTCCAATAGTCACTGCAACGTCGTGGAGATACAATCTCCTGCTGGAATTGTAATTACCATTAACACGTACTTCCAGTACGGAGACAGAATCGAACAGCACATAGGCCATCTAGTGAGTGTGGCCACGGCGTTGCGGGGACGCAAAATCATCGTAACTGCTGACATAAACGCCAAATCCCCTCTATTGGGAACGCCTAGCCAGAGAGTGCGACATTCCTCCATTACCAGAAGGGGACGCACGACAGGACTTTAACGTGGACGACAGAGCCGAGGGGCTGGTACGCGCAATAACAAGGGCGATTAAGGCGGCCGTACCAACCAGGAGGAGGGCCGTGGCGGCCACACCGGCACCATGGTCAGCCGAGCTACAAGAACTGCGTCAGTCTGTCAGAAGACTGAGGAATCACTACCAGCGCAGTGTCGTCTGGTGGGAAAAGCAAAGATGGCTGCAGTTATACCGGGAGGCAAAAGATAACTTCCAAAAAGAGCTACAGAAGACCAGAATAAAAAGTTGGGAAACTTTTGTAACCAACCAGCTGGCCCTCGACCCTTGGGGTGTACCATATAGATTGGTGAGGGAGAAGGTCCGCTCCCCAACGATGATATCAACGATCAGGCACGGGGACGGGATGACGGAATCCTGGCAGGAAACTGCCGAGGTCCTCCTCCGGTCCCTGTTGCCTGACGATGACAGGAATGACAACACTGAAGAGCAGCGTCAATTACGGAATGAAGACCTTATTAGGTATGAAAATGATGAAGCGGTCCTCCCCTTCTTTGAGGAAGAGGTTGCCGCTCTCATTAAGTCTCTAAAGAAAGGAAAAGCCCCCGGGCCAGACCGCATTGTGGCGGAGGTGGTGCAGTTCTTAGCCCCATAGCTAGATGCGCCGCTCACACATCTCTTCAACGAATGCCTCAGGCAGGGCAGATTTCCAAAAATATGGAAAGCCGCAAATGTGGTGATCATTAAGAAGGGCCCTGAGAAGGACCCTGCTGAGGCCAAATCCTACAGGCCCATCTGTCTGCTGGATGGCTTTGGCAAACTTCTCGAAAAATTATTAGCTGACAGACTGACTGCACACTGCATGCTGCATGGGATGAGCAACAGGCAATTCGGTTTCAGGCCAGGGCGATCGGCATCTGATGCAATCGCCTTGGCGGCCGAGGTCTGCGGCTCAGTCCCGTGTAAGTATATTGTTGGCATCATGGTGGATATCAGTGGCGCCTTTGACAACCTGTGGTGGCCTTCGCTTTTCTCCTGCCTTCGGGAGAAAGAGTGCCCAGGGCTACTATATGGCTGTCTGAGGAGCTATTGTGAGGATCGGGAGGTATGGCTATCATCCCCTAGCGGGAAGGTCGGGAAAACTATCACCAAGGGTTGCTCCCAGGGCTCTGTGTTGGGTCCCCTTTTCTGGGACCTCCACATGGAGCCTCTTCTGGACAGCCTGCAACAGAGCAAAGAGGTGCTAGAGGTGATAGCCTACGCTGATGACCTCCTCCTGCTGGTCGGCGGCCGAAGTCGCGAGGACATAGAACCGAAAATAGAGAGAGTAATAGACAAACTACAACTATGGTGCCGCAACACCAAGATGACTATTTCACCAACCAAGTCGACTTATCTAGTACTCAAAGGACAGCTAATGAGAAATCCGACCGTGAGAATTGACGGTACGCCGGTTCTTCGGAGACGAGAAACGCGATACTTGGGAATCATCATCGATGAAAGGTGGAACTTTGCAAGGCACATTGAAACCGTAACCCAGAAAGCATTACAACTACTAAATAACCTGATTTCCATCGGACATAGATTTCACCTTCCGCCTCATCTAATTAATCTTTATCATAATAGTATACTGACGTCAATAGTGGGTTACGGCTCGGGAGTCTGGGCTCACAGGCTGACGAGGGTGGTGCCCGCCGTGACGGTGAGAAGAGTACAAAGGAACATGCTACTAAGGTCCGTGGGAGCATACAGAACATCTCCGGGAGGAGCCCTGTTAATCATAATGGGGCTCTGTCCCCTGTATATAAAGATAAGGGAACAGGCCGCATGGTACTGGACCAGCAAAGATAATATCACAAAAGTGGAGGAAATTATGGGGGCACCAGTTAGGGAAAAAGGGGAGTTAAGGGGAAGGGGTGAAGATCTATGGCAGGAGTTATGGGAGTCAGATGAAGCTGGTAGAAGAACCTGTCAGTTCCTACCAGATGTTAAGGAATAAATGAAAATGAAATATTTCGAGCCATCTCGGGGACTGTTCCACTTTCTCACTGGTCATGGCCCCTATCCGACTTATCTATGTCGGTTTGGGGAAAGGGCTACGCACGCTTGTGACTGTGGCGCATCGGAGGGCACTCCTGACCATGTGGTTTACGAGTGCCCCCTTTTCGATGATGTAGCAGACACACTAAGACGACAACTACCAAGTACAGACACTTGTGACCTACTAAGACAAGAGGAGACCTTTCAGAGACGCCAACGAGGTATCACAAAAAGTGTTAACAACTTTTCTGAGAGACCTTCGTGACTAGATAACTAGAAATCACCGATTGCGACCACCACCCCAGTCCCGTACCGCCTGTTCGTGGATAGGTCGACTTACAGTTGGAATCCGCCACGTGCAGGACTAGTGGGACTGGGATGATCCTCATCACGAACTGAGACAACGCACCAACTATGACGTAGAATAGGTGGTAGATTCAGTTAAATAGAATAGGATAGTAAGTTAGGAACCTGCAGCGATAAATAACTTCTTGCCTGCCCTGTGCCAGGGGCATGCTCATAGGGATTAGCTCTATGGGCTAGGCACACAAGTAGGTAACACTGGCACAACTGTAACGCTGCAGGCAGTCAATACTAACTGTTCGTAGATACTAGAAATTATGCTAACACTAGTAAAATTAGAAGTAGTCTGCCTAATAATAAATATAGTACTGTCTGTAGTCAAGTAGAATGTAGAAGCTGCTATTGTAACACTAAGAAATATAGGACCCACTAATCATTAAGGTGGTGGGTCATTTTGTATCATTATTATTGTTATGAAAATAAATAATTTTTTTAAGAAACAAAAAAAATCTCTGTCTTCCTCTACAGCTTTTGCCCTCTGCAGCTCCCTCTAGTACCATGGAAGTCATTCCCTGATGTCTTAACAGATGTTCTCGAACCGTGTATACTTCCATCTTTCCACGGCTCGTTTCCTGAGCGTCGTGTGGAGCCAATATCTTTGGTAATCGACGGTGATTGGGCGCGATCGGGCTCTAGCATCTCGTTGCTGTCTTTTATTGCTTCGTTTCTATTTCGTTTTTCCGCGGTTGTTCAGGGTTGGTCTTTTATGGAGCTCTTTCGTTGAACTCCCGCCCGTAGTGTACCCACTATCGATTGCGAGTTCTGTCTTTGGTGTACTTAGAAACCGTAGGTTGGTAACACGACCGATCCACGTGTTTACTGCAGCAGACTCCTTGGCCTGTACTATTTATAGGCGAGCGCGGTCAAGCTGGAGGAGGTCCTCTGTTATGCCAGTCCTGCCTGGATATCTGTCCCCCCCCCCCCCCAAATTCTATAGGTCCCTCCAGATCCTTGAGCGTCATGCACTCCGCCTCGCCTTCCGTATACACCTCCCGTCCCCCACACGGATCCTCTATGATCTCATTCCTTTCCCCCATCTGCTCCTACTCCTCGAACATATCCGCATCCTCTACACCTCCCGCCGTCTTGAACCCCCTCACCCCCTGGTTGCTCCTCTCCTCTCCCATCCCCGCCCCCTGCCACGTCTTCACCGTTGTGTCCCCCCTACCCTCCATCTCAACACCCTGCATCTCCTTTCCCAAGGTGGCTTCCATCAACTCCCCCTCCCGGATGATGCCCTCTCTCCCTCCATTTATCCCTCCTATCAACTCTGATCCTCACTCCCCCTCCTTTCCTCTGTCCTTTCCCTGGGTTCCCTCTTCCCCTCTTCCGTCCTGTTTTCTCCCCACTAAACCTCTCCCTACCTTCCTTCTCCCCCCCCCCCCTGAGTCCTTTTGTATTCCCCTCCTCTGCCTACCCCACTCCCTGTCGCGTCTGCCCAGCGCCCCCCACCCCTCTTATGGGTCCTCATCCTCCATCAGCTCCTTTCCCGGCTCCCACCCCCCTTTTTTTATTTTCCCATCATCAGTTTCCCCCCACCTGTTCTCGGCTGTGGTATGTCACATTTGCCAACTTTTTAGTGCAGTGTTCCAGTGACTGTTCAGTGTTGTTCGTCTTTCTTGTGTTGCGAACAGAAACCATGATGTCGCTGGGTGTGAATTTTATGTCTTTTGCGAACGGAAACCAGACTGTCGCCGTGTCTTTTTAATTGTCTGTCTATTGTTTTACCTGTCTGCTTTGTATGTATTTTCTTCGCGTCATCATCCCTCTGTTCTTTGTTTTAAGTTCCACGGTTTCTTTTCGCCATGTTACTCTTTAAGTCTCAGATTTTATCGCCTGTTTTTATTATTTCTTCTCTTCATCATTCTAACAAAGTCTGTAGGCTGAAGAGCGGCATACTAAGCTGCTGCCAGCCCGCCCCCTTCGGGGGGAATTGAATTTCAATAAAGGAAAAAAATATAAAAAAAAAAGCTGGAGGAGGCTGTCGCGCAGTGGCCTTCGTGTCAGCTCTGGTGACGTCGACATCCTGCCTTCTGCGTACGGGTGTTGTTATCGAACCCGCACTTCTATCCGTGGAGGAACACCGGCCGGATTGGGCCCCTCTGTCCGCTCTTCACTGGTTGTCCGCGGGAGGCGGATGGCAGTCTAATCATCGCATGCGTCGACGAAGGCAAACAAACAGTAACCATCATGGGGCAGTGGAGCCGCCGTTCGGCGAGGGTTTGAGTCCGGGAGCAGTTCGGCTGGGTCGGTGTCTGCCGGGACGACTGGGGACGGCTCAGAATTGTGCACAGCAGTCCCGGACAAACGACGAAGTGCGCCGAGGGAAAAGAGAAAAGAAGTTAAGTGTGAATGTTTCAAGTTGATCGTCCATTGGGATTGAGTTCATCCAGGATCGTCTTTCCCGCCTTGTGGCCACCGCTGTGGCAATCCTCTGTTCTGTTCACTGGTGCAATTCTGACAGTGCAGATTCCTCCACGCATCGTTGCTAACCGGTGTAGTGGTGTATTTTGGTAGTTATTTGTGTACGTTTACACTTCTATGTTTTGGTAGTTCATCCTCCCGCTTTGTGGTTGCAGTATTTCGGGTGGGGAGTTGGCTCAAATGGCTCTGAGCACTATGGGACTTAACATCTGTGGTCATCAGTCCCCTAGAACGTAGAACTACTTAAACCTAACTAACCTAAGGGATCACACACATCCATGCCCGAGGCGGGATTCGAACCTGCGACCGTAGCGGTCACGCGGTTCCAGACTGAAGCGCCTAAAACCGCACGGCCACACCGGCCGGCGGTGGGGAGTTAGTCCTTGTCTCCCAAGATCTAGTGGTGTCTTATTAAGGTTAATTCTAGTTCAGTCTAGTGTTCTGTTAATCCCTGGGTATATGTGTCCGCCATACTATTTGCGCTGTATTTATTCTAAGTGAGTGGCACTGACAGTTGGGGGTTCGTGTCCTGTCACGGAGCTGATAAGGGGTAACATTGGTTTCGGCTTGTCAGTTGGAGGGTGTTGCCTTAGAGGTTTTTTAACATTGGCATGTCAGCGTTGTCTAGCGCTACCGGGACCTAAAGAAGAACATTGTGCTGATTAGGGAATGTTGTTAAATGTTCTTGTTTTCATTTCGATATCTGTATTTGTGAAGGCAACCGCATGAAGTAAGATCTGTTCTGAAACTATGCTGGATCTTGCGCTCTTGTGATTTTTGGTTTTGTTTTGATGCCGACTATTTGGGTGTGAGGAATATGGAACTGTGTTGTTAATGTTTGGCTTGAACAGTGGATACGCGGCTAGTTTAGTACGTGTGTAGTGGCATGGCATCCTCGTGAAGGCTTGCCCGCTAGATTGCTATTGCGTCTCCTCAAAGTGTAATTTCCACTTTACTAAAACCCCTCTTGTTAAAAGGGAGGAAGGAAAAAAAAACTTTCGAAATACCTTCTATTTGCATTAACTATCTTACCTGTCGCTTAAGTAAATATCTGCTCAGTGATTAAGCTAATGGGAGCACCTATCCCAAAAGCAACTAGCGCACTTCTGTTATGGTGGCCCTCGTGCCTATTTTGGTCCGAAAGATTGTATAAACAGGCTTACATACTCCGTATCGAACTTCTGATGTTTTTGAGTGATTGTGGATTATTGGCTCTGAGCACTATGGGACTCAATTTCTGAGGTCATTAGTCCCATTGTGGATTATTAAAATAGATTATAGTGCAAACGTTTGTACTTTATCAACCGTGTTTATAAGTTATTAATGTGATTGGCGCCGGCCGCGGTGGTCTCGCGGTTCTAGGCGCGCAGTCCGGAACCGTGCGACTGCTACGGTCGCAGGTTCGAATCCTGCCTCGGGCATGGATGTGTGTGATGTCCTTAGGTTAGTTAGGTTTAAGTAGTTGTAAGTTCTAGGGGACTGATAACCACAGCAGTTGAGTCCCATAGTGCTCAGAGCCATTTGAACCATTTGAATGTGATTGGCTGGAATGTAATACGAAAGTTTTAGGACCATAGGTTGTCCAGGTAGAAATTTTGAAGCCATGCTGTGTTGTGAATTCATGTATTTATGTTTTATATTGCAATGAGAATTTAAATGTGGTAAACCCACGCTTTGTGATTAATAATTAAAGATTTAAGAGTGCGTTCACTTAGCGCTTACTTACGTGTTGTGTTATTATTATTTTTAAAAATTATAATAGCCGTTTTAATTTCTTAAATTAAAGCCTTTCCAATTCGAAAGTGGTGGCCCTCCCATTTTGGGCAATTGTAAGCATCGAAGCAGGATTTACGTAGTTGGTGTTATGTACTGTATGTTATGAATAAATTATTTATGTGTTAAATCACGTCTGGTATGTCAGTTCCTTGGCCTCGTTTACATCTTGGCCGTAGTCTTTTAATATTAAATGATCAGACCACCGTACCAGTCCTATCGTTCTGTCCCTTCTCCTTGTCAGTGGTTTCCACATATTCCTTTCCTCTCCGATTCTGCGCAGAGCCTCGTTATTCCTTACCTTATCAGTCCACCTAATTTTCAACATTCGTCTGTAGCACCACATCTCAAATGCTTTGATTTTCTTCTGTTCGTTTTCCCACCGTCCGTGTTTCGCTACCATACAATGCTATGCTTCAAACGTACATTCTCAGAAATTAAGGCCGATATTTGATACTAGTAGACTTCTCTTGGCCGGGTATGCCCTCTTTTCCAGTGATAGTCTGCTTTTGATGTCCTCCTTGCTGCGTGCGTCATTGGTTATTTTCCTGCCTGGGCATCAGAATTCCTTAACGAAATATCTTTTGTGACCATCAATCCTGATGTTAAGTTTCTCGCTGTTCTCATTTCTGCTACTACTGATTACTTATGTCTTTCTTCAATTTATTCCCAATCCATATTCTGTACTGATTAGACGGTTCACTCCATTCAGCAGATCATGTTTTTTCTTCTTCACTTTCACTCAGGATAGCAATGTCATCAGCAAATCGTATCATTGATACCCTTTCAACTTTAATTTTAATTCCACTCCTGAACCTTTCTTTTATTTCCATTATTGCTTCTTCGATGTACAGATTGAACACTAGGGGCGAAAGATTACATCCATGCCTTACACCCTTTTTAATCCCAATACTTCCTTCTTGATTATCCACGCTTATTATTCCCTCTTCGCTATTGTACATATTGTACCGGGTATTCAAAAAGTCAGTATAAATTTGAAAACTGAATAAATCACGGAATAATGTAGATACAAAGGTACAAATTGAGACACGTGCTTGGAATGACATGGGGTTTTATTAGAACCAAAAAATACAAACGTTCAAAAAATGTCCGACAGATGGCGCTTCATCTTATCAGAATAGTAATAATTAGCATAACAAAGTAAAACAAAGCAAAGATGATGTTCTTTACAGGAAACGCTCAATATGTCCACCATCATTCCTCAACAATAGCTGTAGTCGAGAAATAATGTTGTGAGCAGCACTGTAAAGCATGTCCGCAGTTGATTTTATCCATACTGGATGAGAGGTCGTCGTTGTGAATGTCAATATTAAAAAATATATCGGCTCAACCACTTGTTTATAGCATAAAACACTAAGATTGACTCGTTTCGGAAGTCAAGCTTCCATCATTAGAATAATGAAAAGTAAAAGAACCTGTTAAAACTCGCTAAAATGGAACATGCACCAGGCACAATAAAACTGATAATAAAATTAAAACAGCGTGGCTACTTCCCTTGTTGCAGCCGTGTCTTCCAAGGTGCATCTCCACATAGTCGTCCAAATATAAAAAATTCTAAAACAGTGTCGCCTATGGCGTTCAACATCTAACTACGTGGCTATCTCCTCTATCGTCGTAAACCGCCCGTGCGTCTTCGTTGATACCACACACGACGCTGAAACGCGAGTGAGCTCACGCGCAAGTAAACAAGGAAGTCACAGAGATATCTATACAAACAGATAACGTATACATGTTCCAAGGACCTCATGAAATGATGGTATGGTTCAAATGGCTCTGAGCACTATGGGACTCAACTGCTGAGGTCATTAGTCCCCTAGAACTTAGAACTAGTTAAACCTAACTAACCTAAGGACATCACAAACATCCATGCCCGAGACAGGATTCGAACCTGCGACCGTAGCGGTCTTGCGGTTCCAGACTGCAGCGCCTTTAACCGCACGGCCACTTCGGCCGGCCGAAATGATGGTATCTTGCCAATTGCTAAAAATGTAGTTACTAAAAGAAACCAGTGAAATGTTTGAAAAGGTTATTTGTATCAGCAGTTAGCTGTTCATTCAGTGTTCTGATTATCTACGCTATGTATCGTAATTTCCAGCTGTTCTAGTAGATCCAGCTTTTTGTCTTTGTCCTGTCTGTGTAAAATAACGAGATACTGATCTCCGTTTCCTGATCCCTTTTGCAAAATATGCGTGGCTGCAGCAGACTTTTCGAAATTATTAAGCCGGAAAGCATCGCTATGTTCTTTGTAACGTACTTCAAAGGACCTACCAGTTTGGCCTACATAGCTTGCCTTGCACGTGTTACACTGAATTTTATAGACCCCAGCTCTCTCACATTTATCGCTTTCCTGCTGTAAATTATTTCTTACAAGGGAACCTCCCCATCGCACCCCCCTCAGATTTAGTTATAAGTTGGCACAGTGGATAGGCCTTGAAAAACTGAACACATATCAATCAAGAAAATAGGAAGAAGTTGTGTGGAACAATGAAAAAAATTAGTAAAATATACAAACTGAGTAGTACATGCGCAAGATAGGCAACATGAAGGAGAACGCGGCTCAAGGAGCGTCGTGGTCCCGTGGTTAGCGTGAGTAGCTGCAGAAGGAGAGGTCCTTGGTTCAAGTCTTCCCTCGACTGAAAATTTTACTTTCTTTATTTTCCGAAAGTTATGATCTGTCCGTTCGTTCACTGACGTCTCTGTTCACTGCAATAAGTTTAGTGTCTGTGTTTTGCGACCGCACCGCAAAACCGTGCGATTAGTAGACGAAAGGACGTGCCTCTCCAATGGGAACCGAAAACATTTGATCGAAGGTCATAGGTCAACCGATTCCTCCAAGGGAAAACACGTCTGATATATTCTATACGACACTGGTGACGTCATGTGAGTCACATGACAGGAATATGTTGTCGACCCACCTAACTTGTACACTTGGCGAATGGGTAAAAAGATTCTTCTACCTTGCCCGATTTAGGTTTTCTTGTGGATGTGATAATAACTCCCAAAAAAGTGATGAAAACATAAGAGTTTGTCACATAAACTGAAAATAAAAAATTAAACTTTTCACTGGAGGGAAGACTTGAACCTAGGACCTCCCATTCCGTAGCTACTCTCGCTAACCACGGGACCACGGCGCTCCCTGATTCCCAGTGTCCTTGATGTTGCGTATCTTCGCATGGACTACTCAGTTTGTATATTTTACTAATTTTTGTCGTAGTTCCACACAACTTCTTCCTGTTTTCTCGATTGATCTGTGTTCAGTTTTTTAAGGCCTATCCACTGTGCCAACTTATAACTAAATCTGAGGGGGGTGCGATAGGGAGGTTCCCTTGTTAGTTTAAACCGCAGCGTATTATTGGTCTGAAAAGCGGTATCAACTTTAAGAGGTTTTCAAATTTATACTGACTTTTCGATCAACCTGTATATTACCCATCTCCCTATACCCCTATTTTTCTCAAAATTTTGAACACCTTGCACCATTTTACAATAGGGAACGCTTTTTTCCAGGTCAACAAATCCTATGAACGTGTCTTGATTTTTCTTTGGTCTTGCTTCCATTAACAACCGCAACGTCAGAAATGCCTCTCTAGTGCCTTTACCTTTCCTAAAGCCAAACTGATCGTCATCTATCACATCCTCAATTTTCTTTTCTATTCTTCTGTATATTATTCTATGTATCAACTTGGATGCATGAGCTATTAAGCCGATCGTGCAATAATTTTTGCACTTGTCAGCTCTTGCAGTCTTCGGAATTGTGTGGATGCAATTATTCCGAAAGTCAGATGGTATGTCTCCAGACATACATTCTACACACCAACGTGAATAGTCGTTTTGTTGCCACTTACCCAAATGATTTTAGAAATTCTGACGAAATGTTATCTATCCCCTCTCCCTTATTTGATCTTAAGTGCTCCAAAGCTCTTTTAAATTCTGTTTCTAGTACTGGATGCCCTATCTCTTCTAAATCGACTCCTGTTTTCTTCTTGTATCACACCAGACAAATCTTCACCCTCACAGAGGCCTTCCATGTACTCCTTCCACCTACCCGCTCACTCCTCTGCATTTAACAGTGGAATTCCCGTTGGAAACTTAATGTTATCACTGTTGCTTTTAATTTCAGGGAAGGTTATTTTGACTTTCCTGTTTGCTGAGTCAGTCCATCCGACAATCATATCTTTTCCGAATTCTTCACATTTTTCATATAGTCATTTCGTCTTAACTTCCCTGCACTCACTATTTATTTCATTCCTCAGTGTGGTGTGCGTACTGTAAGACCTTCAGTACACACACCATCAGATTATTTGACTTGTCGCTCAAACGAAGTAGGCGAGTGTCAGCAATATGTCTCGTGGCCTTATCATGGCGTGTTTATCTTCTGCCGTTAGGTCAGACGATAGAAATGCCACTTGCACGCTTAGAGTAGCAGATTGACGGTGACCAACTTTAAACAGAACTTGATTAATTTTCACACAGATTTATTAAAATAATAACAAGCATAAAAATTACTTAACTTGGTTCTGGATGCTATTTACAATTGACAATCTGAAGTTCCTTTGGTATTGGTACGTTAATCTTATTCTCACATATATCTCTGATACTTGACAAAAGTGTCTATACATTTATCTTCATGGCTATATACAGGAATATGGTAATATTATTAGGCGCAGACTGAAACGTGACTATAGACTGGTACAGACAAATGTAGGACTCGTACAGACTAATGCAGACAAATGCAGACTGATTAATCGGAGGTCTGTACACTCGTTATAATACCTCGCGCGTTCATCTATCACTGCGCGAGTGTGATCCACGAGGAGAAAAGGTTCTACGTTAGCAGCAATCTCATTGGTTGCGTTACATATTAATACGCGGATCGGCGGAAGCAGAATTTGGTCCGTCTCTAAGGCAGCGCCATCTCGTAGTGCGGAGATGGACGAGCGTGCGCCCGCGCTGTTGTGCTTAGCGGGGCGTGCTCTAGTGGGAAAGTTGTGTACGCGCTGACTTTGCGGAACTATGTACACAACACTAAGAGACTTGTATTTCTCTATTCCTGAGTTTCCCAGAACATTTTTGTGCTTCCTCTTCCCATCAATCAACTAAGGTATTTCTTCTGTTACTCATGGTTTCTTCGCAGTTACCTTATTTGCACCTATGTTTTCCTTCCCAACAGCTGTGATGGCCCTTTTTAGATATGTCCATTCCTCTTCAACTGTACTGCTTACTGAGCTATTCCTTACTGTTGTATCTATAGCCTTAGAGAACTTCAAGCGTATGTCATCATTCCTTAGTAATTCTCCCACTTCCTTGCGTTCTGTCGTAAACTTTAGCCTACTCTTCATCATTACTAAATTGTGATCTGAGTCTATGTCTGCTCCTGGGTATGCCTTACAATCCAGTATCTGATTTCGAGATCTCTGTCTGACCATGATGTAATCTAATTGAAATCTTCCCGTATCACCCGGCCTTTTCCAAGTATACCTCCTCCTCTTGTGATTCTTGAACAGAGTAATCGCTGTTACTAGCTGAAACTTGTTACAGAACTCAATTAGTCTTTCTCCTCTCTCATTCCTTGTCCCACGTCTCGTAACCGTTTCTTCAACTTCTTCCCCTACAACAGCATTCCAGTCCCCCATGATAATTAGATTTTCATTTCGTGGCATGTATACCTGAACTATCATTGTCGCTGTTGATTCTGATAAGAACAATCACTGAACTGTTCACAGTAACTCTGCCCCGCCTTCATAACGAATCCTACTCCCATTATACCATTTTCTGCTGCTGTTGATATTACCCTGTACTCATCTGACCATAAATCGATGTCTCCTTTCCATTTTACTTCAGACTCCTACTATATCTAGACCGAGCCTTTGGATTTCGCTTTTGAGATTTTCTAGCTTCCGTACCGCGTTCAAGCTTCTGACATTTCAAGCCGCGACTCGCAGAACGTTATGCTTTCGTTGATTCTTCAGTCTTTTTCTCATGGTCACCTCCCCCTCTCGGAGATCCGAATGGGGGACTATTCTGGAATCTTTTACCAATGGCGAGATCATCATGACACTTCTTCAATTACAGGCCTCATGTCCTGCGGATCCACATTATGTTTCTTTAATGCAGTGGTTTCCATTGCCTCTTCATCCCCATGACATTGATCATTTCTGCCTGTAGGGGCAGTTTCCGACCACAAGGACAAGAGAGTGCTCAGAACCTCTGTACCCTCATCTGCCCTCAGCAGAATGAGGGTGACCTCTTATGCCTGACGTCTTCGGCCGCCAATGTTGATTATTAATCAAAATTTGAGGGGTGGCGGGTCTCGATCCTGGGAACGATGACATTTTGATTAATGATGAAAGACGCTACCCCCAGGCCACGGGTTCATATCCTTCGCTTTATGACGGGTGAAATTCTCCGGGGGACAGTTTCGTTCAACGGAGTGATTGGAGAGCCCATACCAGAGGAGGTAGTGATAATGGACGCTGGTGCGGAGTCGACGTTCTAACTCACCCCAAAAGTGTTCCATTGGGTTCAGGGCAGGTATGTCATTGTCCACATACCACATTCTCACAGATGTTGATTTATGACAGGATGCTGGTACAATCATCGTCTCCAAACGCTTGCTCCTGTGAACGCAGTAGGAAATACTGTAAAATATCTTGATATCCTTCTGCATTTAGTGTTTCCTTAACCGCAATAAGGGGACTACATCCCCAACCACGAAAAGCGCAACTCCACATTCTCCGTACTTCACTGTTGCCACTACAGATGATGGCAGCTAACGTTTTCCAGGCACGCGCCAACCCAAACAGTTCCATCGGATTGCCATGGGGTATAGCGTGATTCATCTCTCCAAATCATTTTCACCCACTGTCCAATGGCGTAGGTTGTTACACCACCTCATGCCTAACTACAGAAATGTATAGTTTGTTCGGAGCTACTCGACCATTGCACACTATTGTTTTTAACTCCCTACGCAGAGTAGTTGTGTAAGCTGGACCGCAGATAGCAGTTTAGAACTCACGACATTGATTTCGCGCGATTTATTACAACCGCCCTCTGCAAGCTCGACCGTCTCTATCCGTTACTACATGGGGCCTGCCTGGTTTTGACATAATATGCGTTGTTCCTTCACGTCTCCACTTCACAACGGCATCAGAACAGTCCACTTAGCCAGCTTTGGACGGGATGAAATGTCGCTGATGGATTTGTTATTCAGGTGACATCCAATGACTAGTTCACTTTCGAAGTCACTAAGCTCTTCTGATGGACCAATTCTGTCCTTCCACTTCCTTTTATATCGGGTGGCGCAGATAAAAGTAACCCGTGTAAGTACACTATGTGATCAAAAGTATCCGGACACATGGCTGAAAATGACTTACAAGTTCGCGGCGTCCTCCATCGGTAATGCTGGAATTCAATATGCTGTTGGCCCACCCTTAGACTTGATGACAGCTTCCACTCTCGCAGACATACGTTCAATCAGATGCTGGAAGTTTTCTTGGGGAGTAGCAGCCCATTCTTCACGGAGTGCTGCACTGAGGAAAGTAACGATGTCAGTCGGTGAGGCCTGGCACGAAGTTGGCGTTCCACAATATCCCAGGGGTGTCCTATAGGATTCAGGTCAGGACTTTATGCAGGCCAGTCCATTACACGGATGTTATTGTCGTGTAACCGCTTCGCCACAGGCCGTGCATTATGAACAGGTGCTCGATCGTGTTGAAAAACGCAATCGCCATCCCCGAATTGCTCTTCATCAATGGGAAGCAAGAAGATGCTTAAAACATCAATGTAGGCCTGTACCGTGACAATGCCACGCAAAACAAGAGATGCAAGGCCCCACCATGAAAAACACGACCACACCATAACACCACCGCCTCCGAATTCTACTGTTGGCACTACACACGCTGGCAGATGACGTTCACCGGGCATTCGCCATACCCACACCCTGCCATCGGATCCCCCCCATTGTGTACCGTAGTTAGTCAATCCACACAACGTTTTTCCACAGTGCAATCGTCCATTGTTTACGCTCCTTACACAAAGCGAGGTGATAGTTTGGTATTTACCGGCGTGATGTGTGGCTTATGAGCAGTCGCTAGTATTTGAAATCCACGTTTTCTCGCTCCCGCCAAACTTTCATAGTCCTTGCAGTGGATCCTAATGCAGTTTGGAATTCCTGTGTGATGGTCTGGACAGATGTCTGCCTATTACACATTACGACCCTCTTCAACTGTCGGCGGTCTCTGTCAGTCAAAAGACGAGGTCGGCCTGTACACCTTTTGCTGTACGTGTCCCTTCACGTTTCCACTTCACTATCACATCGGAAATTGTGGACCTATGGATGTTTAGGAGTGTGGAAATCTCGCGTACAGACGTATGACACAAATGACACCCAATGACCTGACCACGCTCGAAGTCCGTGAGTTCTGTAGAGCGGCCCATTCTGCTCTCTCACGATGTCTAATGACTACCGAGGTCGCTGATATGGAGTACCTGGCAGCAGGCGGTAGCACAATGAAAAAGTATGTTTTTGAGGGTGTCCGGATACTTTTGATCACGTAGTGTATAAAGGAAATGCAGTGAAATTACAGAAACGAGTAGTTGAAGTGGACTTACCATTTATTTACAATGAAGAATACAGTGAAAAACAAATTTATAGAAGATGTCCCAAGTGACCCCCTGCAACATCAGTACACGGCTGTGCATGTCTAAGCATACTCAGACACACCCGGTGTTGTGTCTAGACCATACAGCCTAGACACAATGCTGTAGCCGATAGGGCACGCAATGCTAACGCAGACGGGCGTGAAGTCTGGAACATGAGACTTATAAATGAATAAGAAGAAAAGTACGTAGATGCTTGTTACTTAACTTTTAATTAGTCCTTGGAATACATCTCTCTTGAATATTAGTAAGCTATAGGCACTGATACAAATGGCGCCTTGCTAGGTGGTCGCCAGTTAACTTAGCAGAGGGCTATTCTACGGTCTATCTCTCGGCAAATGAGAGCAAGGCTTAGCACGTCCAATCGCTAGCTATGTTGTCCGTACAACTGGGACGAGGTCTCCTCAGTCTCTCGAGACCTGCCATGTGGTGGCGCTAGGTTTGCGATCACACAGTGGCGACACGCGGGTCCGACATGTACTACAGGACCGCGGCCGATTTAAGTTACCACCTAGCAAGTGTGGTGTCTAGCGGTGACACCACACCCGGCATACAGTTCGGATATCGATAGCGGCAACTTCACGGGTGACGTTGTCTTTCGGTTCCTGTATTATGTGTGGATTTTTTTCATAAATCTTGCTCTTCAAGCGTCCCCACAGGAAAATATCACATGTTACCACATCAGGCGAACGTGGTGGCCATAAATGTTTGTTTCGTCCCTCAGTGAAAACATCACCGACCCGTTTCAGGGATATCTTAGATGTGTTGCACGTTGCTCCATCTTTCTGGAAGAAGCAGTATTGCCTTACATATTCAGTGAGCTGAGCATAAAATGTAACAAAACTTTCAATATATGTAACCATATTCAGTGTAATGTCAAAAAATGTCGGTCTAACGATGAGAGCTCCTGTTACACTGTACAAGATGCTGATTGTGCATCGTGGTTTGATTGCTGATACACAATGTTAATTCTCCGTTATCCAGTACCTCGTGTTCTGTGAATTCACAATTTTCGGAAAGATGAAACCATGCTTCATCAGTCGTGAAGCAATGGAAAGTGACCAACAAACCATCGTTGATGTTACTCAAAAGCCACATCCAGTAACCAACACGTTTCTGACTGTCATTTTTCCGCGATTACTTCACAACAGTCACACGATAAGATTTTAGGTTAAGTCTTTACGATATCCGCTGGCAACTCCTCTAACTTACATGCGCCTGTTGGGCCGATTAACGTGCAGGCTTCTTTGGGCTCCGTATAATTCTTCGGCGAATGTCTACAATAAGTACAGCTGTGACAACTGAAGGAATTCTTAGTTGTCAATATCAGTTAAATTCTCCAACAGCCGTGTAACTAAGATTTTATTTTATTTAGAAGGCTACCAGTTTTGTCATTTCACTATGCTATCTTCAGGTTCCTTATGCGTCTCTCCAAATGAACGATATGTCCTGTTGTTGTTGTGATCTTCAGTCCAGAGACTGGTGTGATGCAGCTCTCCATGCTACTCTATCCTGTGCAAGCTTCTTCATCTCCCAGTACCTACTGCAGCCCACATCCTTCTGAATCTGCTTAGTGTATTCATCTCTTGGTCTCCCTCTACCATTTTTACCCTCCACGCTGCCCTCCAATACTAAATTGGTGATCCCTTTATGCCTCAGAATATGTCCTACCAACCGATCCGTTATTCTAGTCGAGTTGTGACAGAAACTCCTCTTCTCACCAATTCTTTTCAATACCTCCTCATTAGTTATGTGATCTACCCACCTAATCTTCAGCATTCTTGTGTAGCACCACATTTCGAAAGCTTCTATTCTCTTTTTGTCTAAACTACTTATCGTCCACGTTTCACTGCCATACATGGCTACACTCCATACAAATAATTTCAGAAATGACTTCCTGACAAATCTACACTTGATGTTAACAAATTTCTCTTCTTCAGAAATGCTTTCCTTGCCATTGCCAGTCTACATTTTATATCCTCTCTATTTCGACCATCATCAGTTATTTTGCTCCCCAAATAGCAAACCCCATTTACTACTTTAAGCGTCTCATTTCCTAATCTAATTCCCGCAGCATCACCCGATTTAATTCAACTACATTCCATTATCCTCGTTTTGCTTTTGTTGATGTTCATCTTACATCCTCCTTTCAAGACACTGTCCATTCCTTTCAACTTCTCTTCCAATTAATACCTACTCCGAACTTTTCTTTTGTTTCCTTTACTGCTTGCTCAATATACAGATTGAATAACATCGGGGAGAGGCTACAACCCTATCTCATTCCCTTCCCAACCACTGCTTCCCTTTCATGCCCCTCGACCCTTATAACTGCCATCTGGTTTCCGTACAAATTGTAAATAGCCTTTCGCTCCCTGTATTTTTACCCCTGCCACCTTCAGAATTTGAAAGAGAGTATTCCAGGCAACATTGTCAAAAGCTTTCTCTAAGTCTACAAATGCTAGAAATGCAGGTTTGCCTTTCCTTAATCTATTTTCTAAGATATTCGTAGGGTCAGTATTGCCTCACATGTTCCAACATTTCTACGGAGTCCAAATTGATCTTCCCCGAGGTCGGCTTCTGCCAGTTTTTCCATTCGTCTGTAAAGAATTCTCGTTAGTATTTTGCAGCCGTATCTTATTAAACTGATAGTTCTGTAATTTTCACATCTGTCAACTCCTGCTTTCTTTGGGATGTGAATCATTATATTCTTCTTGAAGTCTGAGGGTATTTCGCCTGTCTCATACATCTTGCTCATCAGATGGTAGAGTTTTGCCAGGGCTGGCCCTCCCAAGGCTATCAGTAGTTCTAATGGAATGCTGTCTATTCCCGGGGCCTTGTTTCTACTTAGGTCTTTCAGTCCTCTGACGAACTCTTCACGCAGTATCATATCGCCCATTTCATCTTCATCTACCTCCTCTTCCATTTCCATAATATTGTCCTCAAGAACATCGCCCGTGAATAGACCCTCTTTATACTCCTTCCACCTTTCTGGTTTCCCTTCTTTGCTTAGAACTGGGTTTCCATCTGAGCGCTTGATATTCATGCAAATGGCTCTCTTTTCTCCAAAGGTCTATTTAATTTTCCTGTAGGCAGTATCTATCTTACCCCTCATGAGATAAGCCTCTACATCCTTACATTTGTCCTCTAGCCATGCCTGCTTAGCCATTTTGCACTTCCTGTCGATCTCATTTTTGAGACGTTTGTATTCCTTTTTTGCCTGCTTAACTTGCTGCATTTTTGTATTTTCTTCTTTCATCAATTAAATTCAGTATCTCTTCTTTTACCCAAGGATTTCTACTAGCCCTCGTCTTTACCTACTTGATCCTCTGCTGCCTTCACTACTTCATCCCTCAGAGCTACCCATTCTTTTACTGTATTTCTTTCCCCCATTCCTGTCAGTTGTTCCCTTACGCTGTCCCTGAAACTCTGTACAACCTCTGGTTCTTTCAGTTTATCCAGGTCCCATCTCCTTAAATTCCCACCTTTTTGCAGTTTCTTTAGTTCTAATCAACAGTTCATAACCAATAGAATGTGGTCAGAGTCCACATCTGCCCGTGGAAATGTCTTACAATTTAAAACCTGGTTCCTAAATCTCTGTCTTGTCATATAGTGCCATAAATCCCTGTATGTCGTGAATTCAGGAGTTTCAATAGTGCTTCATTCCAAGATTTGATAGCAACTGTAAAGTTGATTTGAGATGAGTTGCTATCAAGTCTTCGAATGAAAGACTACTGAAAGGATTGAATTCACAACATCCAGGGATTTATGGCATCGTTGATGTGGAGAGATGCATATGGGACCTGCTGATGGCACAGCGGAATGCCGAAACTGGTAGCCTTCAAAATGAAATAAAATAACATCTCATTTACACGGATGTTCGAAAATTTAATAGATATTGACAGTTACTTAACTAACCGATGCCCCCTGTCGATGACGGATCAGCACAGATGAAGGAATTCTTTGTCGTTTTACGTTTTACACAGATCCGTAGGTGCGCCAGTTTTTATACGGACTCCGAACTGCTTTTTTTGCTGGCAGTCCTGTATCCGGATACTTGACCCTCTAAATTTCGCGAGTTTCCTTAATCGAACCTATTTTCACATGTGCTTCCACAATTTGAATTCTTTCTTCTGCCGAGAAAGTCTTTTGTAGACCGCAAAGTGAAACATACGAGGGCGGTTCAGAAAGTAACCTCCGATTGGTCACAGTGCGGGTTGTGGGGGGAGTAGCGACGCCATCTGTGCGTTCACGCACTCAACAGGTCAGTCGGCATCAAGCCGTGGTCGAGTGAACGTCGTACCTGCGCTAGTTTAGTTTTTGTGGCAGTTTGAAATGTGTGCTGCAATAGAAAACCCCGCCAAATGTGAAGTGCGTGCTGTCATAAGGTTTTTTACAGCCAAAGGATATTCTGCAGCAGCTATTCATCGTGAGCTTTGTGCCGTGTACAGACCAAGAGTTATGAGTGAAGGAGTTGTCCGTGAATGGGTACGTTTATTTAAAAGTGGACTAGAAAACGTTCATGATGAAGAGAGGAGTGGTAGACCATCATTGGTGACTGACGAACTCGTTCAGACAGTTGATGCAAAAGTTCGTGAAAATCGACGTTTCTCAATGTCGGAGTTGTCTACTGGTTTTCCACAGATTTCTAAGACTCTCTTGTACGAGATAGTGACAGCAAGATTGGGTTACCGTAAGTTCTGTGCACGATGGGTGCCCAAAATTCTTACCGACCACCACAAAACTCAAAGAATGGCCTCTGCATTAGACTTTCTGTCACGTTATGAGGACGAAGGAGAACCATTGTTAAACAGAATCGTGACCGGTGACGAAACCTGGATTAAGTACATGAACCCTGAGACAAAAGAACAATCAAAGATGTGGGCACATTCAAATTCGCCTACCAAACCAAGAAAAGCCTCACAAGATTTTTCTGCCAGAAAACTGATGTCAACGGTGTTTTGGGATGCCAAAGGGGTGTTGTTGGTTGAATTCATGGAACGTGGTACGACCATTAATCAAGACGTGTACTGTGAAACAATAAAAAAGTTACGACGGGCTACACAGAACAAACGCCATGGTATGCTGACTTCCGGTATCGTTTTTTTTGCACGATAACGCCCGTCCTCACTCTGCTCGCAGAACAACGGCCCTTATTGAGTCCTTCAAGTGGGACGTTATCAACCATCCACCTTACAGTCCAGACCTGGCGCCAAGTGATTATCACCTCTTCATGCATTTGAAGAAATGGCTCGGGTCACAGCGGTTTGATGACGACGAAGAGCTCAAAGATGCGGTCACAGGCTGGCTCCAGGCACAAGCGGGTGATTTTTATGCAGAAGGAATTTCAAAGCTTGTGAAGAGATACGATAAGTACCTCAATCGCTATGGAGACTATGTAGAAAATTAGTGCAAAGATGTAGTTGTAATACGTATATATTAAAATATTTTTATTTAACTTGGTGTATTTTTTTAAATCAACCGGAGGTTACTTTCTGAACGGCCCTCGTATATCTTCACTGATGAAATAAACTGAAATGCTGACAGAAGAATGCTAACAATAGATTATTGCACAAAACCGTCCATTGTTATAGCTGTTTGCCGGCCGGAGTGGCTGTGCGGTTCTAGGCGCTGCAGTCTGGAACCGAGCGACCGCTACGGTCGCAGGTTCGAATCCTGCCTCGGGGAATCCTGCCTCGGGCATGGATGTGTGTGATGTCCTTAGGTTAGTTAGGTTTAATTAGTTCTAAGTTCTAGGCGACTGATGGATGACCTCAGAAGTTAAGTCGCATAGTGCTCAGAGCCATTTTGTTGTAGCTGTTTATTCCAGAAGTCGAAATATTGCATCCGTATTCAAAGTGGAGGCGGGCTACTTCGAACTGCGCCTCCCCTGTACTTGAGAGTCCATATCTCGTGACATCTACTGGCCCATTCCATGTTATATTGGGTGTCCCGATACTTTTGATCAGCTACTGCACAGAGAGCAGTTTTCCCTCGGTCAATATGCGAATGAAATAGGAAAGAACATCGATGTTATTATAGATCTTACAGTTAAATGTTTCCCTGAGACATTTAAATCTCTTTTTACTATCTACAATAATAATCATAAGATCTATAAGATCACCAATGGTACAAGGATGACCCATTACGTCCAATGCTGGGGTTCTTGTTGTAACGGAACCTATTAAAGGCTTTACTTTACCGAAGTATGCGATACCCTCCAAATTCAACCAGTTTAACGAGTATTTATATTAATAGAAAAGTTATTGTGTATGTTAACAATGATTGCATAACATGTCTCCATAAACAGTCAACCCATTAAATTATACTGAATAACTGACCCACACAAAAGTTAATATCACTTGATCACTGATACAGCAAATGTCATCATGTAAAAACACTAAGTTCATCTTAAATAATTAATATGAAGTACGAAAAATAGTGGCCAACTTAGGTATTTTGGATCTCCTTAAATAAAAATCACCCAGTGAAACCTATTTGTTCACTAGGAGGGTTTTCACTCAGTATTCACGTAAACACTCTTATTTTAGACGAAAACCAATGTAATTCTTAATAATTCATGTTATTTACTTATTTATGCAAATTAGAGAAGAAACTTCTAAAAAACGGCTTTTTTGTAACAAAGAATAATGCTGTCAAGTCAACAAATCTGTCATTTTAATAACCTGTTAAATTATGTCACTCGATATAAATTAATAACTTTTCTGCACAAATTACGATAACAGATGTACATGTGACTTATAAACTATATCTCGTTTTAGTAGTTCTTTGACAAGGTTATAAATACAAGCAGAAAGAAGGGTCGGGAGCGGAGTCTGAATGTCACTTTGGTAAAGTGTGTGTGTGTTATTATTCGGGGTGGAAAACATTGCAAAGAACATGTAAAAGAAGTGCTACTTTGTGTTGTCATTGTCTTTGGTGGACAGTGGAATTAAGATGGCCACCAGAGTAATAAATATTTGAAGTTTAAATATTTGTTGGTTTCGCTCATTATTTATCATCAAAAACACGGGACCTCATCTTTTTACCGCTAGACAACCAGATTTAGAGCCAGCATTAGCATCGACACACAGCAGCGATCCAGCAAGCAGCAGCGATTACTACAATGCATTTTAATGGCGCCAACCTAACATCAAGTGCTAACAAGCTCCGTAAATGGGAGTGAAATAGTGCGATTATAGCAATATCTACGACTAGGCAACCATTATATTGTCAATATCGGAGAGCCCTGGCAGTAGTGACAATATACTGTATAAGGGAAAAATGAAGTTTGTGTTGGGGACGGCACTCGGCTTAGGTAGTTCATGCAGCAGTGTTGACCATCCGGCTGTGGTAGTGTAATGGTTAGCATTTCTCTTTAGCAAACAAAAGTCCCGGCCGCAGCACAAATTTTAATTCATTCATCTGCTTCGATCATTATCGATGTTATTGGTAGGATGAACCCTCCTCCTTGCAGTGTACACCGTTTTGTGTAGATTTGGTTATAATTAAACTGTCCCTGTTTAACACGGAAACTAATTACCGTACGAGTACTAAACCTGCCAGCATTAATGTCCAGAATATGGGGTGCATGATTTCCATGAATCACAGCGCCACCGTCCAGTTCCAGTTATGGCCACCAATTGCCGTGATCAGTCATCGTGATTCACAGTCTCACACACCTGACCAGTCACAGTGCACTTGTTGACGTGTCAACATGAGCTTGGACAAAACGAGCACGGCATTATTGGTGAAGCTCTATTGCCAAAACGACAGCAATGCTGCAGCTGCACTTCGAGAATATCGCCGGCTGGAAGGATGACAGAAGGGTCCTGTTTCTCCACGTGCTATGCGGAGCATTATGAAGAAGTTTGAATCAACTGGTGAACTTGCCGTCGCTCCGGGAAGAGGTCGACGACCGGTTGCACCACAGATGGTTGATAAAATCGCTGTTGCTATGACAGACAACGCTGCGCGCAATTCCCGATTGTTAGGCAGTGCGCATGATGTGTCACGACAGTTGAACGTACCATGGTCCACTGTATGGAAGGTGCTTCAAACCATTCTCAAATAGTATCTATAAAGGATCCACATCGTACAGCAGCTTGCACCTAAGGACACACAACGACGTGTTGATTTTGCTCTCCAGTTTCTCACAAGGATTGAAGTTGACGAGGGCTGGCCCAGGACCATCCTATGAACAGACGAAGCTCATTTTTCTCTGACATGTGAGGTGAGCACACAGAATTGCCGAGTGTGGGGATCTTCACCTCCAGTCACTGTGCATGGAGTTCCTCTGTACTGTGAACGTGTCACAGGTGTGGCTTCGCAGCTATCTTCGTCTTCGGCCCAATCTCTCTTGAACAGGTTGGCGCTCAAGAACCAAAGACGTGCAGTGTGACTGGCCAGCATTACTGCGACATGCTTCGCCAGCATGTCGTACAAGCCCTACAGGAGAGAGACGCATCGAAGTCAACAGTTTTAATGCAAGATGGGTCCCCACGGCACATAGCTCGTGTAGTTCACCTGCTCCTCAGAAACACATTGCAAACGATAGAATTATCAGCCGATCGTTTCCAAATGCTTGGTCGGCGCGATCACCTGATCTCACTCCCTGTTCTTTCTGGTTGTGGGGCTATCTGAAGGACAGGCTTTACCAGGGAACATTCACAAATGTATACTAAGATGGTATCTGTTCTTACGGACATGTCCGAAAGAACAGATACCATCGGTGACCATGCAGCTCGTTAGAATGAAATTACAATGAAATGAACACCCTTAGCTGCTTACAGGCGTTGACATACGTCAACGGGGACAGATGAAAATGTGTGCTCCGATCGGGACTCGAAGCCGGGATCTCCGCAGACGCTCTATCCATCTGAGCCACCGAGGGCACAGAGGATAGCGCGACTGCAGGGATTTATCTCTGGCACGCCTCCCGCGAAACCCACATTCTCAACGTATTGTCCCGCACTACATTCGTAGTGCCCCCGCCCATTATACTCATTACTCGCGGCGCGTTGCCGATTCCCGTAATAGTTCGGGCACTGTTTGTGCATTCGCACAGAATAAGAAGATGGCCAAGTGGCCGGTGAGCCTTAACTATGTATATATACTAAGATGGTATCTGTTCTTTCGGACATGTCCGTTAGAATGAAATTGCAATGAAATGAACACCCATAGCTGCTTACAGGCGTTGACATACGTCAACGGGGACAAATGAAAATGTGTGCCCCGACCAGGACTCGAACCCGGGATCTTCCGAAATCTTACGGGAATCGGCAACGCGCCGCGAGTGTTGAATATAATCGGCGGGGGCACTACGAATGTAGTGCGGGACAATACGTCGAGAATATGGGTTTCGCGGGAGGCGTGCCAGTGATAAATACCTGCTGTCGCGCTATCCTCTGTGTCGTCGGTGGCTCAGATGGATAGAGCGTTTGCCATGTAAGCAGGAGATCCCGGGTTCGAGTCCCGGTCGGGGCACACATTTTCATCTGTACCCGCTGACGTATGTCAACGCCTGTAAGCAGCTAAGGGTGTTAATTTCATTGTAATTTCATTCACAAATGTGCTGATCTGCAACGCAGCATATCGAAAGAGGTAGCCAACACACATACGGACAAACTTCGTTCTGCTGTGCTGAATGCAATCCAGCGCTTTCAGACTCTTCTGATGGGCGCCATATTGACCCCCCTTTGTAGCAGTAATGGTCCCAGTACATGATGGTATGATGTACCGTAGCAGCATATTAAAAGTGCTTCAATTGAATTGATTCTGCATTTTTTGCCTTCCCCATGACATTAATGCCGCCAAGTTTGGTACCCATGCGGCAATTAGTTTCCGAGTTATAACGTGTTTAATTATAACCACGCTGTAGACGCCGCTGAGCCGTACCTTGGGCTTGACCGACCAGATCTGCTTGGGCAGCAGCTCCACGGGCAGGTGGCACTTGATGAGCCTCGGCGACTTCATGCCACCGACCACGTCCAGCGAGTGTGGCGGCTTCTTCACTGCCTGAGGGATGATCGTCGACGCCCTGAAAATGTCACGGTGAAATCTGAGCGAAATTCACTAACTTCATTTTCGGCTACGCTCGTTTGTCTGGTGTTAGACTTACTCCAGGAAAGGAAATCTGTCGATTAGCGGAACTTTCTTCGCCTGGTCGAAGTCCAGGTCGTTCATGAGCAGCCACACAAGTTCCTGAGACCATGTGGTACCTGCAACAATCACATCACACAATGAACACACTGATCAGTCCACAGCTCGTGGTCTAGTTGCTAGCGTTGCTGCCTCTGGATCATGGGGTCCCGGGTTCGATTCCCGGCCGCTATGGGGATTTTCTCAGACTGGAGATTGGGTGTTTGTGTTCTTCTCATCTTTTCATCACCATCATTATCATTCGTGACAGTGGCTAATTGGACTGCGTAAAAATTGGGACTTTGTACTGGCGCTGACGACCGCACAGTTGAGCACTCCACAAACCAAACATCATCATCATCGTCACACTGTGATCATTACAGAGTTTATGAAAACAAATCAAATGATATTCTGCAGACAACGACAGCTATGAGTAATTACCTTGGGTACTAATAAGTCGATTCAGCTGTATTTAGTCCTTTACTTTTAGATCACTACCGATTTCATGACATCATCTTCAGGAGAAACATCTGTATATCAAAAAAACCCAGAAGGAATAAAACCGTGAAACATCTACTGATTTGATAATTTCCTAAAATTATTTTAAGAGTTTTTAAAAAAAATTTAAAAACCTATTGAAAGGAGGGTGTAAGCTAAACATCAACAAAAGCAAAACGAGGATAATGGAATGTAGTCGAATTAAATCGGGTGATGCTGAGGGAATTAGATTAGGAAATGAGACACTTAAAGTAGTAAAGGAGTTTTGCTATTTGGGGAGCAAAATAACTGATGATGGTCGAAGTAGAGAGGATATAAAATGTAGACTGGCAATGGCAAGGAAAGCGTTTCTGAAGAAGAGAAAATTGTTAACATCGAGTATTGATTTAAGTGTCAGGAAGTCGTTTCTGTAAGTATTTGTATGGAGTGTAGCCATGTATGGAAGTGAAACATACACGATAACTAGTTTGGACAAGAAGAGAATAGTAGCTTTCGAAATGTGGTGCTACAGAAGAATGCTGAAGAATAGATGGGTAGATCACATAACTAATGAGGAAGTATTGAATGGAATTGGGGAGAAGAGAAGTTTGTGGCACAACTTGACCAGAAGAAGGGATCGGTTGGTAGGACATGTTCTGAGACATCGAGGGATCACCAATTTAGTATTGGAGGGCAGCGTGGAGGGCAAAAATCGTAGAGGGAGACTAAGATATGAATACACTAAGCAGATCCAGAAGGATGTAGGCTGTAGTAGGTACTGGGAGATGAAGAAGCTTGCACAGAATAGAGTAGCATGAAGAGCTGCATCAAACCAGTCTCAGGACTGAAGACCACAACAACAACAACAACATTGAAAACGTTTAGATGAGAAATTTTAAATATTTGTACTCACATAACTAAAATACTACCGAACGAGGTGGTGCAGTGGTTGGCACACTGGAGTCGCATTCGGGAGGACGACGTTCAAACCTGCATCCAGCCATCCTGATTAGGTTCTCTGTGATTCCCCTAAATCGCTTCAGGCAAATGCCAGGATGGTTTCTTTGAAAGGGCACTGTCGACTTCCTTCCCAACCTCTACCTAATCCTATGGGACCGATGACCTCTCTGTTTGGTCCCCTCCCGTAAATCAATCAATCCACCAACTAACTGAAACCTTAGAGCTTTGTTGTCTGTCACAACAAAACACCGGTAAAAGACGGTACATCATTGAATAAAACAGCCGGATCTCAGTCCAATGTGGTGGATTAGTCCTAAACAAATTATACTAGAGTGATTCATTTTTGAGATGAAATTAAATGAAAAACTATTAAAATCTGATTTGTAGCTAGCATGAAAAACCAAGAAGTGGGCGCAATAAAATAAAATGGAGGGATGTTCTACTTGGACGAAAACCAAGTAAACAGTTACTGACGTAAAGTGGAACCTGAAAACCTCACATTCCGCTTCTCTGGTTTATACGTAATAGCAAGAGGCGATGACACCGCGTGCTGCGTCTTCCTGGCGGCAAGACGGTTAACAGCTCTTGGCGGACACACAAATGGTGAATGACAACAAGGAATGTTGGGATAAAAAGTAGGAAAACATTTATTGAAAGACAATCGGTAAAAATAATAGTCACATCTGAGATATACAGGGTGTCCCAAAAAGAATAACCCGATTTTAACAGGTAATAATATTGAGACTAATGTCACTAGGTAACTGAAACAGAGCTAGATGTAATCGGCATGGTCTAGAGTTTCAGAAAAAATCCTCTAGACGTCGCTACGAGCGCTGACCTGGAGCGTGCAGCCAGTCTCACGCAATATGGCGTCCGCGCATCAGAAGACGTATTGTGTTATTGAATTTAGTCGTACTCAATCAGTGATCGCAGTTCAGCGGGCGCTTCTTATTCGATTTCGTGCTAAACCACCATCACCAAAGAACATTCGACGGTGGTATAAACAGCTTGAAGAAACAGGGTGCCTCTGTAAAGGCCGAAGTCCTGGCCGGCCAAGCGTTCCTCAACATACAGTGGAACAAATCCGACGAGCATTCGAGCGGAGCCCTCGCAAGTCTACGGGTCGTGACTCTGACAATTTCATCTATCAGCAAGATGGAGCACCACCGCACTGGCACAACAATGTGCGCAGTTTCCTCAATGCCAGCGTGCCTCAACGTTGGATAGGATCGCAAGGCCAGGTTTTACACTCTCGGCCTCCTAGGTCCCCTGACTTAACACCATGTGATTTCTTCCTGTGGGGATATGTTAATGTGTTTACGTTCCTCCCTTACCTCGTGACATTGATGAACTAACAACCAGAATATCAGCTGCTTTAGCTTCAGTGACAAGACACCTTACGCTCATTTTAGGATGAATTCCGCTATCAGCTAGAGTCATCCGTGCAGCCAACGGAGGGCATAATGAACATTTATGAACTTCTGTCTTTTCTGAGTAATTTAGTATGCAATTTGTTGGTGTTAAGCCCTTCTTCCTAATAAACAATTCTATTTAAAATCGGGACATTCTTTTTAGGACACTCTGTATTCCTATTTATAACGCCCATAGTTTCTCCTAACCTATACCGCGCCGGCTGGTCCCCAACGACGAGTGAAGACCTGTCCGGAGACTCCCCCTGACAGAGGTCGGGTACCAGCTTGACATAGCCGTGGCTGATGCTTGTACAGTGAAGAGCCAAAGAAACTCGTATAGGAATGCGTATTCCAATACAGGTATACACTGCTAGCGATTAAAATTGTCACACCAAGAAAAAATACAGATGATATACGGGTATTCATTGGACAAATATATTATACTAGAACTGACATGTGATTACATTTTCACGCAATTTGGGTTCATAGATCCTGAGAAATCAGTACCCAGAACAACCACCTCTGGTCGTAATAACGCCCTTGATACGCCTGGGCATTGAGTCAAACAGAGCTTGGATGGCATGTACAGGTACAGCTGCCCATGCAGCTTCAACACGATACCACAGTTCATCAAGAGTAGTGAATGGCGTATTGTGACGAGCCAGTTGCTCGGCCACCATTGACCAGACGTTTTCATTCGGTGAGAGATCTGGAGAATTTGCTGGCGAGGGCAGCAGTCGAACATTTTCTGTATCCAGAAATGCCCGTACAGGACATGCAACATGCGGTCGTGCATTATCCTTCTGAAATGTAGGGATTCGCAGGGATCGAATTTAGGATAGAGCCAAGGGTCGTAACTCATCTAAAATGTAACGTCCACTGTTCAAAGTGCCGTCAATGCGAACAAGAGGTGACCTAGACATGCAACCAATGGCACCCCATATCATCACGTCAGGTGATACGCCAGTATGGCGATGACGAATACCAATGTGCGTTCACCGCGATGCCGCCAAACACGGATGTGACCATCATGATGCTGTAAACAGAACCTGGATTCATCCGAAAAAATGACGTTTTGCCATTCGTGCACCCAGGTTCGTCGTTGAGTACACCATCGCAGGCGCTCCTGCCTGTGATGCAGCGTCAAGGGTAACCGCAGCCATGGTCTCCGAGCTGATAGTCCATGGTGCTGCAAACGTCGTCGAACTGTTTGTCCAGATGGTTGTTGTCTTGTAAACGTCCCAATCTGTTGACTCAGGGATCGAGACGTGGCTGCACGATCCGTTACAGCCATGCGGATAAGATGCCTGTCATCTAATGGTTCAAATGGCTCTGAGCACTATGGGACTCAACTGCTGTGGTCATAAGTCCCCTAGAACTTAGAACTACTTAAACCTAACTAACCTAAGGACAGCACACAACACCCAGCCATCACGAGGCAGAGAAAATCCCTGACCCCGCCGGGAATCGAACCCGGGAACCCGGGCGTGGGAAGCGAGAACGCTACCGCACGACCACGAGATGCGGGCGCCTGTCATCTCAACTGCTAGTGATACGAGGCCCTTGGGATACAGCACGGTGTTCCGTATTACCCTGCTGAACCCACCGATCCCATATTCTACTAACAGTCATTGGATGTCGACCCGATGATAAGCCGCAATCGCGATAGGCTACAATCCGACCTTTATTAAAGTCGGAAACGTGATGGTACGCATTTCTCCTCCTTACACGAGGTATCACAACAATGTTTCACCAGGCAACGCCGGTCAACTGCTGTTTGTGTATGAGAAATCGGTTGGAAACTTTCCTCATGTCAGAACGTTATACGTGTCGCCACCGGTGCCAACCTTGTGTGAAGGCTCTGAAAAGCTAATCATTTGCTTATCACAGCATCTTCTTCCTGCCGGTTAAATTTCCCGTCTGTAGCACATCTTCGTGGTGTAGCAATTTTAATGGCCAGTAGCGTACGTAAACAGGCAGAATACGGCGCTGCGACCGGCGATGCCTGCATATGACAAGTGTCTGGCGCAGTTGCTAGATCGGTTACTGCTGCTACAGTAGTAGGTTATCAAGATTTGAGTTTGAACGTGGTGTTATAGTCGGCCCCCGAGCGGCGGGGCACAGCGTGTCCGAGATAGCGATGAAGTGGGGATTTTCCCTTACGACCATTTCACGACTGTTCTGTGAAAACCAGGAAAATGATAAAACATCAGATCATCGACACTGCTGCGGCCGGAAAAAGACCCTGCAGAAACAGTACCAACGACGACTTAAGAGAATCGTCCAACGTGACAGAATTGTAACCCTTCTGAAAATTGCTGCACATTTCAATGCTGGACCATTAGAGACTGTCAGCGTCCGAACCATTGAACGAAACATCATCGATATGGGTTTTCGTAGCCTAAGGCCGACTCTTGTACCCTTGATGACGGCATGACACAAAGCTTTACGCCTCGCCTGGGCCAGTCAACACCGACATCCGACTGGTGATGACTAGAAACCTGTTGCCTGGACGGACTAGTCTCGTTTAAAATTGTATCGAGCGGGTGTACGTGTACGGGTATGGAGACAACCTCACGGATCCATCGACCCTGTGTATCAGCAGGGGACTGTTCAAGCTGGTGGAGGCTGTGTAATGGTGTGGGGTGTGTGCAGGTGGAGTGATATGGGACCCCTTACACGTCTAGATACGACTCTGACAGGTGATACATAGGTAGCATCTTGCCTGCTCACCTGCATCCATTCATGTCCATTGTGCTTTCAGATGGACTTCCTGCAGGACAGCAGGACAATGCGAAGCCCCACATGTTCAGAATTGCTACAGAGTGACTCCAGGAACACTCTTATGAGCTTAAACACTTGTGCTGACCACCAAACTCCCCAGGCATGAACATTATCGAGCATATTCAGGATGCCTTGTAACCTGCTGATCAGAAGAAATCTCCACACCCTTGTACTGTTACGGATCTCTGGACAGCCCTGCAGGCTTCATGGTTTCAGTTCCCTCACGCACTACCTCAGACATTACTGGAGTCCATCCCACATCGTTTTGCGGAACTTTTGCGTGCTCGCGGGGGCCCTATACGATATTACTCACGTATACTAGTTTCTTTGGCTCTTCTGTATAGTAAATACATATTAGCTAAGCTGAAAGATAAGTTATTACAGTGTCATATTGACGGCAAGATGTTATGCAACCATTTATTACATTTTTTCGATCTCCTGAAAAATGTAAAATTTGTTATAAGGTCTGCAAGTTTCCTCACATGCCCCCATATTTACGAGGTGCATTCAAGTTCTAAGGCCTCCGATTTTTTTTCTAATTAACTACTCACCCGAAATCGATGAAACTGGCGTTACTTCTCGACGTAATCGCCATGCAGACGTACACATTTTTCACAACGCTGACGCCATGATTCCATGGCAGCGACGAAGGCTTCTTTAGGAGTCTGTTTTGACCACTGGAAAATCGCTGAGGCAATAGCAGCACGGCTGGTGAATGTGCGGCCGCGGAGAGTGTCTTTCATTGTTGGAAAAAGACAAAAGTCACTAGGAGCCAGGTCAGGTGAGTAGGGAGCATGAGGAATCACTTCAAAGTTGTTATCACGAAGAAACTGTTGCGTAACGTTAGCTCGATGTGCGGGTGCGTTGTCTTGGTGAAACAGCACACGTGCAGCCCCTCCCGGACGTTTTTGTTGCAGTGCAGGAAGGAATTTGTTCTTCAAAACATTTTCGTACGATGCACCTGTTACCGTAGTGCCCATTGGAACGCAATGGGTAAGGATTACGCCCTCGCTGCCCCAGAACATGGACACCATCATTTTTTCAGCACTGGTGGTTACCCGTAATTTTTTTGGTGGCGGTGAATCTGTGTGCTTCCATTGAGCTGACTAGCGCTTTGTTTCTGGATTGAAAAATGGCATCCACGTCTCATTCATTGTCACAATCGACGAAAAGGAAGTCCTATTCGTGCTGTCGTTGTGCGTCAACATTTCTTGGCAACATGCCACACGGGCAGCCGTGTGGTCGTCCATCAGCATTTGTGGCACCAACCTGGATGACACTTTTCCCATTTTCAGGTCGTCATGCAGGATTGTGTGCACAGAACCCACAGAAATGCCAACTCTGGAGGCGATCTGTTCAACAGTCATTCGGCGATCCCCCAAAACAATTCTCTCCACTTTCTCGATCGTGTCGTCAGACAGGCTTGTGCGAGCCAGAGGTTGTTTCGGTTTGTTGTCACACGATGTTCTGCCTTCATTAAACTGTCGCACCCACGAACGCACTTTCGACACATCCATAACTCCATCACCACATGTCTCCTTCAACTGTCGATGAATTTCAATTGGTTTCACACCACGCAAATTCAGAAAACGAATGATTGCACGCTGTTCAAGTAAGGAAAACGTCGCCATTTTAAGTATTTAAAACAGTTCTCATTCTCGCCGCTGGTGGTAAAATTCCATCTGCCGTACGGTGCTGCCATCATTGGGACGTATTGGCAATGAACGCGGCCTCATTTTAAAACAATGCGCATGTTTCTATCTCTTTCCAGTCTGGAGAAAAAAAAATCGGAGGCCTTAGAACTTGAATGCACCTCGTACAATCTAGAGGGGTAAGATGTGGTGAACGAGCTGACCAGGGAAGTAGACCACCTCGACTAATCCACCTCTGCGGATACATCAGCATCTGGAGGCTTCCGCTGGGCGGTTGTGTGCCGCCATGTTGGTATCACATCACCTGGCGGACCGACAGAGGAACATCTTCTAAATACGATGGAAGACGTTTACATTGATCGTTGAATATGTCCGTCCGTTTAAACGTGGAGGAAGGGCAACAAGCAGATTCCATATTCCTAGATTTCCGGAATGCATTTGACACGCTGCCTCACTGCAGACTGTTAATGAAGGTTCCCACATATCTGAGTAGCTTGAAGACTTCTTAGTAACAGAACTCAGTACGTTGTCACCTGAGGCAAGGGTATCGTCAGAAGTGCCCCAGCGAAGTGTGATAAGACTCCTGTTGTTTTCTATATACGTAAATGATCTGGTGAACAGGGTCGGCAGCAATGGATGTTGATTGGTGATGATACTGTGCTGTACGAGAAGGTGTCCAAGTTTAGTGTCTGTAGGGGGATGCAAGACGACTTAGACAAAATATCTAATTGGTATGATGAACAGCAGCTAGCTCTAAATGTGGATGAGTGGGGAAAACAAACCTGTAATGTTCGGATACAGCGTTAGTTATGTCCTGCCTGATACAGTCACATAGTTTACATATCTGGGCTTAACGTTGCAAAGGAATACGAAATGGAATTAGCGTGTGAGGACTGCCGTAGGGTAGTAGAACGGTTGACTTCAGTTTATTGCGAGAATTTTAGGAAAATGAGGTTCATCTGTAAAGAAGACGCTAGTGTGACCTATTCGTGAGTACTGCTTGTGTGTTTGGGATCCGCACCAGGTCGGATTAAAAAAAGACATCGAATCAATTCAGAGGTAGAGTGATAGATTTGAAAATGCACTTCTCGGGTTTGCTACTGGATCGTATTGTGTAAATCACACAATATTTCATTGATGGAACTGCTCGACATCTTCAGGTGGCGGTAGCTGTTGCTATCACTGTTGCAAGACACGTCTTGCAGCAGAGACAGCACCAGCTATCATCACCTGAAGATGTCGAGCAGTTGCATCGATGAAATATTGGGGGATTTACACGATACAATGCGCCGGGAAACCCGAGAAGTGTATTCGCAACAGATCCGTCGGGAAAGCCTTGAAGAGTCACAATGGTAGATTTATTACCAATAGGTTCCAGCACCACAGAGATGCTTTGGGAGCTCAAATGGAATACCCTGGAGGGAAGACAGCGTTCTCTTCGAGGAACACTTTTGAGAAAATTTAGAGAACCAGCATTTGAAGCTGATTGCATCAAACCCTACTGCCACCAACATACATTTAGCTTGAGGGCTACGAAGATAAGATACGATAAATTGGAGCTCATGTGGAGGCATATGTACAGTAGTTTTTCCCTCTTTCTAACTGTGAGTGGAACAGGAAGGGAAACAGCTAGTAACAGTACGCAGCACTCTTTACCATACACCATATGGTAGCTGAAGATGTATTCATGGCTCTTTGCAAGAGACTTCAGGAACGAGCAAAGTTGCCGACCTTTCCCTTGGCAACCTGTGGGATACTAGGTGCTGTCGGAGGACGCTCTTTTGCATTAAACTATAGACAAAGTGTTAACATTGTCTTCAGTAATTGAGTGATGAATGCACTTACCAAGCAGTACCAAATCTTGTGGTGGACTTGATTGTAGGACATGATTTACTAAGAGAGATGAATGAACTAATAGACTTTGCCTCCAGAAAAGTGATGTTAACGAAAGATTGAGTTCCCGTAACACTTAGTTCAAAATGACAAATTACATGGATTCTACTGTCAAGGAATCATGATTAAAATGATGACTCGTGACAGATAGAAGAACGACCTGCTAGTGTTTCTGTTTTGAGTGTACGTGAGCAAAAAAGCTGCTAAATCGAATGTTGTAGTGCCAGAACAACATCAGGAATTTAAAAGTGTTGTTCACCACGTGCTAGAGAAGTATGTGCCTAGCTAAAATATCCACCTTGGTACAACAGACATATTAGGAAGTTGCTGAGAAAGCAGAGAATTTTAAACGTAGTCACTGCCCCGCTGACAAACAGAAATTATGCGAAATGAAAGCAGCTGTCAAAAGGTCAATGAGAGATTCATTTAATGAATTTGAAAGCAATATTTTATCTGCAGATTCTAAAAATAACTCCAAAAAATTTTGGTCGTGCGTAAAATCTATGAATGCTACAAATAATTTAATACCTTCTGTTGCTGACGGTGCGGGTATTGTAACGGATGATGATAAACAGAAGGCCGAAATTCTAAACCTAGCTTTCGAAAACTCGTTTACTGTAGAGGACTGCAGCTCCATTTCCCCTTTCAATTATCTAACAAACGCAAGGATGGCTGACGTAGTGTTTAGTGTATCTGAGATTGTTAACAGTTAAGATCCTTAGACGCCAGGAAGGCACCTCGCCCAGATGGTCTCCCCGTAAGATTATATGTTGACTATGCTACAAATATACACTCCTGGAAATTGAAATAAGAACACCGTGAATTCATTGTCCCAGGAAGGGGAAACTTTATTGACACATTCCTGGGGTCAGATACATCACATGATCACACTGACAGAACCACAGCCACATAGACACAGGCAACAGAGCATGCACAATGTCGGCACTAGTACAGTGTATATCCACCTTTTGCAGCAATGCAGGCTGCTATTCTCCCATGGAGACGATCGTAGAGATGCTGGATGTAGTCCTGTGGAACGGCTTGCCATGCCATTTCCACCTGGCGCCTCAGTTGGACCAGCGTTCGTGCTGGACGTGCAGACCGCGTGAGACGACGCTTCATCCAGTCCCAAACATGCTCAATGGGGGACAGATCCGGAGATCTTGCTGGCCAGGGTAGTTGACGTACACCTTCTAGAGCACGTTGGGTGGCACGGGATACATGCGGACGTGCATTGTCCTGTTGGAACAGCAAGTTCCCTTGCCGGTCTAGGAATGGTAGAACGATGGGTTCGATGACGGTTTGGATGTACCGTGCACTATTCAGTGTCCCCTCGACGATCACCAGTGGTGTACGGCCAGTGTAGGAGATCGCTCCCCACACCATGATGCCGGGTGTTGGCCCTGTGTGCCTCGGTCGTATGCAGTCCTGATTGTGGCGCTCACCTGCACGGCGCCAAACACGCATACGACCATCATTGGCACCAAGGCAGAAGCGACTCTCATCGCTGAAGACGACACGTCTCCATTCGTCCCTCCATTCACGCCTGTCGCGACACCACTGGAGGCGGGCTGCACGATGTTGGGGCGTGAGCGGAAGACGGCCTAACGGTGTGCGGGACCGTAGCCCAGCTTCATGGAGACGGTTGCGAATGGTCCTCGCCGATATCCCAGGAGCAACAGTGTCCCTAATTTGCTGGGAAGTGGCGGTGCGGTCCCCTACGGCACTGCGTAGGATCCTACGGTCTTGGCGTGCATCCGTGCGTCGCTGCGGTCCGGTCCCAGGTCGACGGGCACGTGCACCTTCCGCCGACCACTGGCGACAACATCGATGTACTGTGGAGACCTCACGCCCCACGTGTTGAGCAATTCGGCGGTACGTCCACCCGGCCTCCCGCATGCCCACTATACGCCCTCGCTCAAAGTCCGTCAACTGCACATACGGTTCACGTCCACGCTGTCGCGGCATGCTACCAGTGTTAAAGACTGCGATGGAGCTCCGTATGCCACGGCAAACTGGCTGACACTGACGGCGGCGGTGCACAAATGCTGCGCAGCTAGCGCCATTCGACGGCCAACACCGCGGTTCCTGGTGTGTCCGCTGTGCCGTGCGTGTGATCATTGCTTGTACAGCCTTCTCGCAGTGTCCGGAGCAAGTATGGTGGGTCTGACACACCGGTGTCAATGTGTTCTTTTTTCCATTTCCAGGAGTGTAGCTTACAGTTAGTTAGTTCGTCCAGTCTTAGAGTATTTTTCGTCTGTATGGGACCGTTACCATTTCGGTCTGATTCAAAGGATTGAGAAGGTCCAAAGAAGAGCGACAAGATTCGTGACTCGTACATTTAGCCATTTCGAGAGCGTTACAAATTTCATAGAAAGTTTGAAGTGGGACACACTTGCAGATAGACGACGCGCTAAACGGAAGGGGGCGCTCACTAAATTCCGAAATCCGATCTTCGCCGAGGATATAGAGCATATATTATTACCACAAACTTTCAAATCGCGCAATGATCACCATTCAAAGATAAGGGAAATTAGAGCTCGTACTGAGGCGTTGAGACAGTCGTTTTTCCCTCGCGCGATCCGCGAGTGGAACAGGGGGAGGGGGGGGGGGGGGAGGGGAGGGGTAATTGACTTTGGCGCGAATTGTGCCCTCTGTCACACACCGCTATAGTTCAATTCTTTTATCTTGGCGGCTCGCGCATGCCCGCCCAAACGCGGGAGATTGCTGCATTGCCAGTTGCAAACGACGCACGCGCCAAGAGATGCAGCGCCGTAGTATAGTATAGTTCGCAAACTTACGTTTAGGGGGAAGCGCGCAGTTCATGAAGTAAAGCCACCATGGCCGCATTAACCCTTTCGTTGTTACAGAGACGTGCTCCCCGCATTCCGCGCTGTGCGCGATTTTGTCATCACTGCACTGCTCGCCTGCGCAGACACATGGTGTTCCGACTGCTTTGACACACTTATCATTCGATTTCACAAAAACTATTTGGCCCAAAAATTTGATTTTTACACATCTTCTTGACTGATGCCTTCCCCCCATAAATGACTTAATTTTGTTTCGATGTTCAACGCAGGTATTGTGCAGCATTAACTGTAGTAAACCATTGCACGAAATTTTGAAGAGTTTGCAGAGGTAAAAGTCCATAGCGTATGGTCGATTTTAGTTGCCACAATGTTGAGAATGAAATGTGGAGAAGATACCTAAATTTCATATAAAATTTACTGTATAACAATACCTCATTTAATTTAAGTACCATATAGGTGTCGTATGTAATATTGAGAAACATTCCGTCTTTCGCGACTGTAATAAAACTTTTATTTATAGCAGAGTCATTTCGATTTTTTCTAAAACGTTGTGATTAAAACAAAGTTGGCGAAGTACACAAAACTGAATTGTGGACGTAATAAAACATAGAAACTAAAATAGTGTCAGTGAGGCGCAGTGCGTAAACAGTTTGTGTTTGTCACAACGAACAGCAAATACTTGCGAAAACATAGGTCGACGAAAACATTGACTATGATCTTGCCAAAGCAGCGAAGCAAAGAATTGCGTCAGACAATCAAGTAGCTCGGCAACGTACGAGCCGAAATTCTGCTCTACATAATACTTTTAATACTACCGCAAAAGATTATATATCTCAATATGAATAGTTCAAAAATGGCTCTGAGCACTATGGGACTCAACTGCTGAGGTTATTAGTCCCCTAGAACTTAGAACTAGTTAAACCTAACTAACCTAAGGACATCACAAACATCCATGCCCGAGGCAGGATTCGAACCTGCGACTGTAGCGGTCTTGCGGTTCCAGACTGCAGCGCCTTTAACCGCACGGCCACTTCGGCCGGCAATATGAATAGTAAAACAGCGACTGCGGAAGAGAAGATATACAAACAAAACAGATAGCATGAATATTGTATGTGTGCCTTTTCATTGTTTTTAATTGCTGTGAAAAGAAATATTGTAGGACAAAATTAGAAAAACCGAAAACTTATTATGATTATAATGAAGAGATAAAGCATTAGATATTTCAAAAAATTACGCACAAACGCATAAAATTCGTGACTTTATACACTTCGATATTGTTTTTAAATAAAGAAAATATTAAGTACTGAACAAAGTTTGAACTCTGAACCTTGCACTTGGCAACCAAACACCTTTCCTTTGTTTTTTTTTTTGTTTTTTTTTTTTTAATCTCATTTTGTTCGCTTTTGTTCGTTGCATCTGCTCGGGGCGAACGTCGTAAGACATCCTTTTAAGTTCGTTTTTGATCGATTAGCTCAGTTTTTTATTACAGAGGGCTGTTAACCCTCTAACCGAACACGCTGAGCTACCGTGCCGGCCAACACCTTAACCATTACGCTAACACAGCTCGTCATTCAATGGAACTCCTGGAGGCCTGTAAAAACACCACACAAAATACCGACAAACACTGTTCGTAGGACTGACGTTTCGTCGGAGTACAATAGGAAATAAACAATTACCGCCGTTCTTTATTGCGAAAAAGCGGTTCGTGAGAACTATACAAACATCTTTTCTTGCTATTGCCTGAATTAGGAAATCTTATTGCTTGTTTGGTTTAATTAATTAATAGAATATGAAGCAATTGGTATAAAGAATGCTTTTTTCAAACTTTTTGTAAAAGAAAGTCTGCTATCAAGACATTGCTTTTGTTCAATTACTTTATTTATGACTGAACGTTTCTAAAACTGAAGGCACTCGTCCGTGCTCTGCACTGCAATCGAGCTCTGGCAACGTCGTTCTCTGTTCATTGGCTGACTGTGTTTTGTGACGTCAGATGCGCAGAACGAACCTAAACTCGGCCGCCGTCGTAAATGATGCGCACTATAGGTGGCTAGCGGAGTATATATGTAGATACGACAGTTACTACAGTATTGTGCTACTGGATTCGATAACAATCCAGGTTTAATAAAAGGATGCCTTCTAACTGTGACACCGCACAAAACTTACTATCACAGGTACTACTGCATCCCCAGGGCGCTAAGCTATGCCACCAACTCTGAAATCAAGCGAATGCTTATCTAGGCATTACAGACCCATCAGATAGTCTATATTGTAGTCCATTACTGATGGTACAAAATTAGACGGAAGTGTTTGAGGGATACAAATAAAGTCATTATTCCTGTGAAGACAAGACCTCCAAACATTGAAGAGCTCATTCAAAAATTGCGTGGTGTTAAAATTTTTACATTTCATAAGAACTTTTACATTTGGACTAAAGAAAATACACTGCATTTATCCACTCAGGGTGCAGTTAACATTTACCGTTTGGCCTTAATGTTAGCTCTGGTGTCTTTATTTCTGCACTAAACATAGTCATGGGTCATGAGTTATGTGATTTAGTAATACTGTTAATAGATGAGAAGTTAATTGCAACCCAAACTTGGCAGTAACGTCAGAATGCTGGTATTGTCTTAACACACACTGCAAAATATCTATATGTTGCTACCAACTTAAACAACTCAAAGTTTGCCCTCATAGAGATTAACTTCATGGATCGGTTAATTTTTTTCTTATGGCATTTTGCCAGCTAAAAAGATCAATGCCATATAGAAATCAATTAAAAGGATTTTTGGAATTTGCTTTGTTCTACATTGTTCCCACTCAAGCCTTAAACTCTGAGACGTAGTTGAATTTGAAGAAAAAATTGTCATGCCAATGGATGTAGATGTAGACTCATGATTGTCAGTTGGCATTTGACAAAACCAAAAATGCCTGAGTCAATGTGCAAATATTACACCACCCAGATATGGCGCTACATTTTGGAGTAATGATTGATGTGTCATCATATGGACTAGGGTCATTCCTGCTCCAGGTTCAATTAGTTAATGGATCACTTGTGTGCATAGCATTTGCCAGCTGATCTCTTGCGAACTGTGAACGTCTGTGCACTACTGCAGAGCTAGAAGCACTGGCAGTTCTATGACAATTTAGTAAGTTTCATTATTATCTTATATTATATCCAAGTATTCTATGATCACGAAGCACTGAGCTTTTTGTGTGCCTGTAAATTTCTTCATCCACACTCAGCCAGGTAGATACTTAGACGGATATGTTCGTCGTAAGTTCCACTTGATTTCTGCGGTTACGTCGTGCAGTGTTGTTATTCTGTTAGCACGGTCAACTCTATGCAAACGCCGCTGCTCTCGGTCCATTAGTGAAGGTCGCCGTCCAGTGCATTGTCCGTGGTGAGAGTTAATGCCTGAAATTTAGCATTTTTGGCAGACTGTTGACACTGTGGATCTCGGAATATTGAGTTCATCCAACAAATTCAAACAAGCTGCAAACCAAAGATTGCATTATTTCACTGGAGGAGTCCTCTTACAGAGCATTGGTATGTTTGCATTCCGGATGAGTATGTTAAAAGTTAATTTGGATATATATATATATATATATATATATATATATATATATATATATATATATATATAGGGTGTCCCATTATCATGACCGCCCTAAATAACTGTTTGTCCAGATGCAAATTGCAAAATGTTTCAAGCATATGTTCTTTAGCCATCAGGGGGAGATCAAACAGCATGATTGCCTTCGTTGTAGTGGTATGACTTTTTTAAATGGCACCCTGTATTTTTTATTCGGTAATTCATTTCCTCTCGTAAAGACCTATTAAAAATGTATCACAGTATACAATTCACTGAAACACAACGTCATTAATTACATAACACAACATTGACTTTGAGCCCGGGTTCACAAACTTGTCCACTTGCTGGAGTTGTCAGAAAACAGATGAAAACCACGTAAAAACATAACACTAAATTGACTTTGACCCTCCTGTACCATTGCCCAGGAGTAGAACATTCAAAGGTGCCCAAAGTGGTGACCCTGGACACCGAAACACTGGTGCACTCGTTGAATGAAAGAACTATTTACTGCTTCCAGTGTTGCCTGCTGAAGAGAATTACAAGCAAGCACGATACGTTCCCTCATGTCCTCTGGAGTTGATGGTGGTGGTGGTGGTGGTGGTGGTGGTTAGTGTTTAACGTCCCGTCGACAACGAGGTCATTAGAGACGGAGCGCAAGCTCGGGTTAGGGAAGGATTGGGAAGGAAATCGGCCGTGTCCTTTCAAAGGAACCATCCCGTCATTTGCCTGAAACGATTTAGGGAAATCACGGAAAACCTAAATCAGGATGGCCGGAGACGGGATTGAACCGTCGTCCTCCCGAATGCGAGTCCAGTGTGCTAACCACTGCGCCACCTCGCTCGGTAGAGTTGTTGGACTACCGCGATAGACAACGTCTTTAATGCATCCCCAAACAGAAAATACAGAGGATTTAATCAGGAGACCTAGCAGACGAAGTAACTGTTCCTCCTCGACCAATCCATCTGGCAGGATACCTTCGGTTCAGAACACGACGTGCACGCAAGGCATTATGTGCTGGACATCCATCGCGTTGACACCATATAAGCATTCTGGTTCCTAGCGGCACTTAATCCAAAATAGGAGGAAGAATTCATCTGAGGAAGGTGGCATACGCTGTGCTGTTTAGACTACCATTCATGAAATAAGGTACAGTAATTGTAGTACCAAGCATCCCACACCAGATATTAACTCTCCATTGACGCTGATGTTCCACTCGTCTAAGCCATCGTAGGTTGTCGCGGGACCAATAATCCTCGTATTTACCGGTCCTTTATTTGAGAAGGAACATTTATTGGTAAATAGAACATTGGAGAAGATGTTCGGGTTGGCGAGGATTTGCTGCTGTGCCCACTAACAGAACTGTACACGATTCTGGAAATCATTCCCATGCAATTCTTGATGTAGGTGTACAAGATAAGGATGGAACCGGTGACCTGTAAGAATACGATGTACACTGCTTTTTGGAATGCCAGTCTCGTGTTCAAGCTGTCGTGGGCTCACATGTGGATTCATAGCAACGGAAGCGAGAACAGTAACTTCGGCAGCTTCGTCTGTGCGAGTGCTACGACGATTGCGTTGTCGTGGGTTGAAACTTCCCGTTTCCTGAGGCGTCGAAACAAGACGACAAAACATCCGCCGGGAAGGTGGGTTCTTGTCAGGATATCGCTCTCTGTACAGTTCCGCTGCCTGCGTAGCATTTCGCCTACCTTCAACAACAACAATAAAAGAAACGTTATGTCGATGCTGTTTGTAGGAAGGACAGCCTTTACTGTATGCCTACTGTACACTACAGTATTTTAAAGGACTAAACTAGTGTACTAAATGTACCTGTACATAAGAAAACGGTGTTGCAATTACTGTTCTGATAACTTACATCCCCCACAGATGCGTAGCATTTCTACCTTCTCTTCGTTGGTGTACGTTCTACTCACACAACGCTTCAACTGAGGATGGTTGACGGAATGATGGTTTACATTTGTCCTCTGTAATGTCAGCACGTGGACGTGTTCCATTACACCGAGTACCTGCACTAAGCGCTCGGAACATCTACATCAATATTGTTTTATGTAATTAATAACGTTGTGTTTCAGTGAATGGTAGACTGCGATACATTTTTGAACAGGTCCTTAGGACAGGAAATGAATTACCGAATAAAAAATGCAGCGTGTCATTGTAAAAAACAAAGCTACGACGAAGGCAATCACGCTGATTGATGTCCCCCTGACGGCTAAAGAACGTTTGCTTGAAACATTTTGTAATTTTCATCTGGACAAACAGTTATTTAGGGTGGTCAAGGTAAATGGGATACCCTCTATAGTATAGGGTCTTTGTGAAATCTTTCTGTACACAAAGAAGATTGGAAGATATTGTCACATACCAAATCTCCAGAGAATCGTGCAGCATCTACTGTGGAAATTTCAGTTGGGTGAAAAATCTCAGAGTACAGTGCCTTCGTCCGGAATGCGAAAATAATAACTGCTTCAGTCTGAGTTAACGTCCAAAAATTAGAATACACCACTTGTGAAAATTTAATGATCTACAATGACATGACAACACAGTTCAATTCAAGCGAAGCGATTTGACTTCAGTATACCGGGCAATCAAAAAGTCAGTATAAATTTGAAAACTTAATAAACCACGCAATAATATAGATAGAGAGGCAAAAATTGACACACATGCTTGGAATGACATGGGGTTTTATTAGAACAAAAAAAAACAAAGTTCACAAAATGTCCGACAGATGGCGCAGGACAGCAAAACGTCAGTGACTGCACATGACAATCGTGTATAAAAGGAGCTGTAATGTAAGAGAGAATCAGACGCGCCAACAGTCGCAGCATGTTGACGTTACCTGAAAAGGCGCTTTTAGTGGAGCTGTATTATCAGAATTGGGAATGTTCTAGTTGAGCGTTACAATCCTATCGCCATAGGAAGGGGATTCGAACAGGTAAAGGTCCGTTGACAAATGCAGCTGTGGCGAGAATGATTTCGAGGTCCGAAGCCACGGGTTGTTTAGACGATAGACCCCGTAGTAGCCGACCGAGCACATGGCGTAATGCTGCTGAGGCAGTTCAGGAAGAAATGGAGACTGTAGCGGGTTCGTCTATGCACGGGAAAGTCAGCGCTCGTGCAGTCGCACGCCGTACCGGCATTCCATACACTACTGTTTGGTACGATGTTTATGTAGGATGGCGCTCCACCCCATATTGCTGGACGCGTGAAAAATCTCTTGCGAGCGTCGTTTGGTGATGATCGTGTGCTCAGCCGCCACTTTCGTCACGCTTGGCCTCCCAGGTCCCCAGACCTCAGTCCGTGCGATTATTGGCTTTGGGGTTACCTGAAGTCGCAAGTGTATCGTGATCGACCGACATCTCTAGGAATGCTGTAAGACAATATCCGACGCCAATGCCTCACCATATCTCTGTTCATGGTTTACAGTGCTGTTCACAACAGTATTCCTCGACTACAGCTATTGTTGAGGAATGATGGTAGACATATTGAGCATTTCCTGTAAAGAACATCATCTTTGCTTTGTCTTACTTTGTTATGCTAATTATTGCTATTCTGATAAGATGAAGCGCCATCTGTCGGACATTTTTTGAACTTTGGTATTTTTTTGGTTCTAATAAAACACCATGTCATTCCAAACAGAATGAATGTACCCCCAGCTGTCAATGTCTACTGTAAGCTATGGAATAGGCCGAACATTTTCAAATGTCTGCGAGCCATGTAACTGAGGCGGAACCTGTGGTCCAGCCCGGTATTCACCTAGCAGGATGTGGAAAACCGCCTAAAAACCACATCCAGGCTAGCCAGCATACCGGCCCTCATCGTTAATCCACTGGGCTGTTCACAACAGTATTCCTCGACTACAGCTATTGTTGAGGAATGATGGTAGACATATTGAGCATTTCCTGTAAAGAACATCATCTTTGCTTTGTCTTACTTTGTTATGCTACCCCCTGCCACCTTTAGAATTTCAAAGAGAGTATTCCAGTCAACATTGTCAAAACCTTTCTCTAAGTCTTCAACTGCTCTTTCAAGTCCTTTGCTGTCTCTGACAGAATTACAATGTCATCGGCGAAGCTCAAAGTTTTTACTTCTTCTCCATGGATTTTAATACCTACTCCGAATTTTTCTTTTGTTTCCTTTACTGCTTGCTCAATATACAGATTGAATAACATCGGGGAGAGGCTACAACCCTGTCTTACTCCCTTCCCAACCACTGCTTCCCTTTCATGTCCCTCGACTCTTATAACTGCCATTTGGTTTCTGTACAAATTGTAAATAGCCTTTCGCTCCCTGTATTTTACCCCTGCCACCTTTAGAATTTGAAAGAGAGTATTCCAGTCAACATTGTCAAAACCTTTCTCTAAGTCTACAAATGCTAGAAACGTAGGTTTGCCTTTCCTTAATCTTTCTTCTAAGATAAGTCTTAAGGTCAATATTGCCTCACGTGTTCCAGTATTTCTACGGAAGCCAAACTGATCTTCCCCGAGGTCGGCTTCTACTAGTTTTTCCATTCGTCTGTAAAGAATTCGTGTTAGTATTTTGCAGTTGTGGCTTATTAAACTGATTGTTCGGTAATTTTCACATCTGTCAACACCTGCTTTCTTTGGGATTGGAATTATTATATTCTCCTTGAAGTCTGAGGGTATTTCGCCAGTTTCATAGATCTTGCTCACCAGATGGTAGTTTTTTGTCAGGACTGGGTCTCCCAAGGCCGTCAGTAGTTCCAATGGAATGTTGTCTACTCCGGGGGCCTTGTTTCGACTCAGATCTTTCAGTGCTCTGTCAAACTCTTCACGCAGTATCGTATCTCCCATTTCATCTTCATCTACATCCTCTTCCATTTCCATAATATTGTCCTCAAGTACATCGCCCTTGTATAGACCCTCTATATACTCCATCCACTTTTCTGCTTTCCCTTCTTTGCTTAGAACTGGGTTTCCATCTGAGCTCTTGATGTTCATACAAGTGTTTCTCTTATCTCCAAAGGTCTCTTTAATTTTCCTGTAGGCAGTAACTATCTTACCCCTAGTGAGATAAGCCTCTACATCCTTACATTTGTCCTCTAGCCATCCCTGCTTAGCCATTTTGCACTTCCTGTCGATCTCATTTTTGAGACGTTTGTATTCCTTTTTGCCTGCTTCATTTACTGCATTTTTATATTTTCTCCTTTCATCAGTTAAATTCAATATTTCTTCTGTTACCTAAGGATTTCTACTAGCCCTCGTCTTTTTACCTACTTGATCCTCTGCTGCCTTCACTACTTCATCCCTCAAAGCTACCCATTCTTCTTCTACTGTATTTCTTTCCCCCATTTCTGTCAATTGTTCTCTTATGCTCTCCCTGAGACTCTGTACAATCTCTGGTTCTTTCAGTTTATCCAGGCCCCATCTCCTTAAATTCCCACCTTTTTGCAGTTTCTTCAGTTTTAATCTACAGGTCATAACCAATAGATTGTGGTCAGAGTCCACATCTGCCCCTTGAAATGTCTTACAGTTTAAAACCTGGTTCCTAAATCTCCGTCTTACCATTATATAATCTATCTGATACCTTTTAGTATCTCCAGGGTTCTTCCATGTATACAACCTTCTATCATGATTCTTAAACCAAGTGTTAGCTATGATTAAGTTATGCTCTGTGCAAAATTCTACCAGGCGGCTTCCTCTTTCATTTCTTAGCCCCGATCCATATTCACCTACTACGTTTCCTTCTCTCCCTTTTCCTACACTCGAATTCCAGTTGCCCATGACTATTACATTTTCGTCTCCCTTCACTATCTGAATAATTTCTTTTATTTCATCATACATTTCTTCAATTTCTTCGTCATCTGCAGAGCTAGTTGGCATACAAACTTGTACTACTGTAGTAGGTGTGGGCTTCGTATCTATCTTGGCCACAATAATGCGTTCACTATGCTGTTTGTAGTAGCGTACCCGCATTCCTATTTTCCTATTCATTATTAAACCTACTCCTGCATTACCCCTGTTTGACTTTGTGTTTATAACCCTGTAGTCACCTGACCAAAAGCCTTGTTCCTCCTGTCACCGAACTTCACTAATTCCCACTATATCTAACTTTAACCTATCCATTTCCCTTTTTAAATTTTCTAACCTACCTGCCCGATTAAGGGATCTGACATTCCACGCTCCGATCCATAGAACGCCAGTTTTCTTTCTCCTGATAACGACGTCCTCTTGAGTAGTCCCCGCCCGGAGATCCGAAGGGGGACTATTTTACCTCCGGAATATTTTACCCAAGAGGACGCCATCATCATTTAATCATACAGTAAAGCTGCATGTCCTCGGGAAAAATTACGGCTGTAGTTTCCCCTTGCTTTCAGCCGTTCGCAGTACCAGCACAGCAAGGCCGTTTTGGTTATTGTTACAAGGCCATATCAGTCAATCATCCAGACTGTTGCCCTTGCAACTACTGAAAAGGCTGCTGCCCCTCTTCAGGAACCACACGTTTGTCTGGCCTCTCAACAGATACCCCTCCGTTGTGGTTGTACCTACGGTACGGCTATCTGTATCGCTGAGGCACGCAAGCCTCCCCACCAACGGCAAGGTCAATGGTTCATGGGGGGCAGTTTGAGGTAGCGTCAACTTTTTTTTCTTTCTCTGCCTGTCAAAGCTGGCAAATACAGACATATACAGAAGTTTAGATGGTGCAATGCCACTGATCATTACGTTATCATATGTAGCATGTAAATAGAATCTTATGAGCATGTAGCAATGTTACAAAGAATTCGTTTTATATTATTTTCTACGTAATTTTAAGTCAGTAACATTAAGGTTTTCCTGTCAGTGAAGATTATACGTAACCTGTTCCTACGTAACCTACACACAGCATATGCACTTCTTACCAAATTACGACACATATCATTCATTTCTTTACCTTCTATATCTGTCTATTAAATAAAAGAAGACAGTTATTCCATGGTGAGTTGTCTATCCTTTTCTCTTTAGTTTCCTTTTTTATTGCAAGGGAACCTACCTCTGTAGGAAGAGTCAGCAGACTTCGACATGGGAGTGTACATACAAAACTAGAGCTGCAAATCATGCAAATATCTGTTGTAGTTTAGCGTACTATTGTCTGTTTATATAGTGAAATGATGTGCGTGAATAAATAATGAATGTGGGACCATCTGTTTTCTAAAGACATTTGGACTCAGTTTTGTGTTGCAATTTTGTGTGCAACAATGTTCAGGTACACATAGTGATGTGTATGAGCTTCATGAAAGTGACTGGTATGAATCTTGTTTTTATACTAGTGTGCCATCATATGATGCAAATGCTAATTTTGTGATATTTGAACTACTACATGATCAGTCAGAACGCTAAATCAGTGTCATATGTTGAAGTCAAATCGCTTCGCTTGAACTGAACTGTGTTCTCATGTCATTGTAGATCATTAAATTTTCACAAGTGGTGTATTCTAATTTTTGGACACTAACTCAGACTGAAGCAGTCATTATTTTCGCATTACGGACGAAAGAGATTAGAAAGGACCTTAAATAAGAAAGTATGAGAGAATAAATTGAAAAAAGAGATTAAGATGGTATGGGCACGTTAAAAGGATGCATGGGCAGCGACTCCCCAAAATTATGGAAGAACTAAAGATGGATGGGAAAAGACCTAGAGGGCGCCCAAGAACACGGTGGAAAATGGGAGTCATACCTGTAGAAAGGAGAGGTGTCACCTGGAAGCGAGTGGAGGAAGAAAAGTGGTGGGAGGACCGAGCCAAATGGAGAGGACTCGTCAGCACCCAGACCCGGCAGTAGCTGGAGCGGGATCCGAATATAGATAGATAGATTTAGCGTAAGTGTCAAATGACGATCACAACCTCGAAGAAGGGGAGGGTCACATCTGCAATAACAACTGTTGGAAAATGACTGAGAAAGATGGAGGAATTAAAGTAACTCGGAAGCTTCATAAAGGAGGATTCAAGGTAGGACAGAGGTATAAATGAGCAGATGAGACAAGCAGAAGCATCCCCGAAGAGTGTTAGAAGCGTAATATCGAGCAAAGGGGTCCCCACAGCAAAACGATTGTATATCAGGCATGTTACGATCCGAGTCTGACATGACTCATATATATAGAAGCAAAGTACAAACTAGTGAAATGAAATTCTTGATAAATAGTATTTAAGTGACAAAGATGGACAGGTTAAGGAATGAGAGCATCAAGGAAATAGGGAAGGAGGAAGCCATTACCGGATTGCACAGAGGAAGCGAGGCTTAGAAGGTATGGACAGATTGAGGGAATGGAGAAGAAGAAGAGACCCACAAAGATGCATGAGATACAAGGGCACGAGGGGGGAGGGGGGGGGGGAAGATAATGATTAAGACCAAGAGAAAGATGGTTGAAAGGAGTAAAGGACTAAATGCGAAAGATAGGAGGAGATTCGATCAATGTGGAGATGGTGGGAAGACAAAAGACAATGGAGAGGGTTACGTTCCAGACAGACCTGCCTAGCGGCTGGACACTGTAATATTTGATGATGATGATGATGGCGCTGATACCATTGTACTCTTTACTTGTATCTACCATGTATGAACAAAGGTTATGGCGTTAGATATGAGCAACTTCTGAGCGCGCACTCACCGCACTTTGGGAATGTGACCACCCAGACATCATCGGGCCTGACTTGGAAGTCAAGGATTTTGGGCAGGTCGTCCATGAAGCCAGCCGGCTGCACGTGTCCTGGGGGCGAGATCTTGACGTAGCCCTCATCGTACTGGCCCCCCATGCTGTCCTTGAACTTGACGGCTGCCGGTGACGTCAGCAACTCCGCCTTCACTGACGACATGCTTGCTCAACTTCCTGTGTGAAAACATTCACGTATAACCATTCACTATAGACACAGCAATTAGTACAGAGGCATCTTGCACCGTGATTCAATTAAATGCTGCAGGATAAAAGTACGGTGAAAAACGTTGTGACATTGCTGTCAGAAATCGCCAAGCAATATTATTTCATTCTTCTTCCATTATTATGAGGCTATTTTATTGTATGTACAATTGTCTAGGGAGGAATGCGTTGTATTTTTCCCACTGAGAAGGTGCGCTCCTCATGTGATCTCAAGTTCCTGTTTGTTGGCGGAAGGCAATCAATGAATATCGTTAGGAAAGGAAGCCTCCCAAGGGAGGTGGGAAGTTTTCGTGGAAATTGGGCCACAGTCTGCACCCTGTTTTTGTGGGCAGAGCCAGCACCTGCTGTCACTGAGGGTAGAGGATGCTGTGTCGCCACGTACCCCAGGCAAATTATGAAAAATGGCGGAAATAATTTACAAAACACACATAAGGGATATAGTAATAAGAAATATAAAAGTTCTCTCTCCCACTCTTTAATTCAGCCCTTTTACTTTTTTCCAGTTTTTATGGAAAGTTTCATTGCATCTATTATGACAGAAATTATTTTTTGAGAAATTGTGCTCAAAGAAGGTGATATACATCTTTTAAGCAACATAATCAGTTTTCGAGACATTCTATCTCAAAGATTAAACATCTATTAGCTTGGCATAATAACAACATTATTTCACCTTCCCAATGCAGATTTCGCAAAAGTAGTTCCACCATCGGTGTCATGCATGACTTTTTTGGCAGATGTACAAGTTTTATAGATCACAAGCAGCCGGCAGTAGGCATTTTTCTTCACCAAACGAAAGCATTTGACATTGTCAAGCATGCACTGCTCTCCCACCCTTTAATTCAGTCTTTTTACTTTTGTTCGGTTTTTATGAAAAGGTTCATTTTACAAAGACATCTATTACGACAGAAATTATTTTTTGAGACATTGTGCTCAAAGAAGGCGATATGCATCTTTTAAGCAACATAATCAATTTTAGAGACATTCTATCTCAAAGATTAAAAATCTATTAGCTTATTAGCTTGGCGTAATAACAACATTATTTCACTTTCTCAATGCACATTTCGCAAAAGTAGTTCCATCATCGATGCCACGCATGACTTTTTGACATATGTGCAAGTTTAATGGATCACAAGGAGCTGGCAGTGGGCATATTTATTGACCAATCAAAAGCAACTGACATTGTTAAGCATGGACTGTTCTTTAAAATGACTGAGAGATATGGGGTTTGAGGCACTACTTACAACTGGTTCTGAAACTATTTAAATGGAAGGAGACAGTTCGTTGAAATCCATAACTCTAAAGAAGCTACAAGTTATGTTATCCCACAGGGCTCTGTTCTTGGTCCTGTTCTCGTTATACCGTTTGTAAACAATCTTCCAGAACACATACCGAAAGCCAATTCGTTCGTATAAACGGACGACACAAATATACTGACAACTGGCTGCAAGGGAGTACTCCATAAAATAAGCCAGGAAAACGCTATCCACCTCAAGTCATGAACTATTGATAAATGCACAAAAACAATAAACCTGAGCTTTCACGCAAGAAAAAATATGATTCGATCCGGTCCAGGTGTACATATTGCTGGAAACCACATTTCCACGGTAGATTACACGAAATTTCTTGGATTGCACATCAGTGGGATACTAAGCTGGGAACTGCTAAGCCTTTTTGACAGCGTGTCTGTATGCAAAGTCGGTTTCTTACTGCGATCAGTAAGAGATGTAACTAATACAGATATGGGAAATTTTGAAAAAAGTTATTGGAAAATAATTCACTCTCTTCCAAGGTTCGCTACTGTGCTGATGATGTGTTGTGCATATGGAGAAGTACTACCAGACAACGCCAAAAATTCCTCGCGTAGCTTAACTCTAAACACAACAGTATCCAATTCACAATGGAGTTTGGAGGTAACTCCATAAATTATTTAGATCTCACCATAGATATCAGTGATCACATTGATACTTTCATTGTTTACATGAAACCTATCACTACAGACTTTGTAGTTCCTGCATTTCATTCAATGATACATCATTCAGTATCCATCCCCATGAGTGGTAACAACTTCTACACCAAATTAAATACCATCATACAAGTAGCATTAAACAACGGCCACACTGTCTCGTTGGTGGACTATACATTGCATAAAAAACAGAAATACATCTCCTCTCTTCTTTACCCTGTTCTCGATCCACCATCTCAATATCTCAATAAATTTTTCACACTCCACTTTTCGGAAAAGTCTCTCTCAATGTGACTACTTTTTGCCCAATGGTATACAAACAGAAATTCAGCTTTAGAAGACAGTGTAATATACAAAATCACTTGTAATTGAGACAAACCCTATATAGGTCAGCCCAAGAGGACAATATGCACCTGCTTGAAGGAACACCATAGATGCTGGAAACCTAGGAGACTCTAATTTGGCAGACCATGTGGTTAAAGAAGGCCATAGTTACAAGGCACAACTTGAAGACCTACATCACATCCATAAATGGAGGAAGAATTAATAAAGATATGCCAAAACTGAATAAGCAGCCACAGTTTCCCTTCTCGCCATTTATAGCTGCAGATACTACTCACCATTCCTGTCAGACCATGTTGCAAATAACTCCTACTTGCGTGCCTTATTTTTCTTTTATTTCTTCTACTATACTTGCATTTGCCTCGTTAAAAAAACTTGCTTTGTATAACAACAGCTGCTCACTTACCTGCTTAATCTCACTTCCATATCTAACCAATTTTGAACCTGATAAAGACAAGATTACTTTGTTCAGTAACTGACTTGGAACACGTCCCCAAATTTTATTGTTCAATACATTTCCTTCTCAGAAGAGTTGTAATTTGTTATACAGTTCATTAGATAATGTGTCATGTATTTTATCAACGTTCATCTGTTATATACCGCATGTTTACTGAAATAATTCCTCTCGTGTTAGTCCTAAATAACAACTGTCATGTTTGGTAACAAGCTGCCGTACCCAGTAAACGCGCTAGTTTAAAATCTTTCATCTCACAAAATTTCACAGGTACACATATTTATGTTTGTACCTGATGATGACGTAACAGCCAGAAACCTGTTTAAACGCGCTAGTTTAAAATCTTTCATCCCACAGAATTTCACTGGTACACATCTATATGTTTGTACCTGATGATGGCGTAACAGCCAGAAACCTGTTTGTAAAGGAAAATAATAAGTGGCCGTTGTGGCCGAGCGGTTCTAGGCGCGTCAGTCTGGAACCGCGCTGCTGCCACGGTCGCAGGCTCGAATCCTGCCTCGGGCATGGATGTGTGTGACGTCTTTAGGTTAGTTAGGTTTAAGAAGTTCTAAGTCTAGGGGACTGATGACCTTAGATGTTAAGTCCCATTGTACTCAGAGCCATTTCAACCATTTAGCCTATAATAAATATTGTAGGGTATTACACCAGTGTTGTGTATGTTTTCATTCATAATATAATGTAGACACTTCTTTGAGTCTGTTATTGGCTATGTCCTCATTTTCTGGGGAAATATCTCTGAATATCACGCAATTTTTAAATTACAGACGCAAGCAATGAGAGTTCTTTTGAAAAGGTGAATGAGCGATGTAAGCCACTTTTCAAACGGCTTAAAATCCTGCCCTTAGCACGCCTATGCGTAATTAGTTCGACTTGTTTCACAATGCAGCAGTTAGACCCCCTAAACAAAATCCTCGATCGCCAATCCCATGACACAAGAAACAAAAGTCCCTCACAGATGATACCACACAATACAAAAATATGCGTAAACAGAGGAAAGACCGTATTTGTCGACGTATAAGTAGCACATTATTCCTTCGAAAATAGGTCCAAGAGCTGGGTGTGTCATATACGCTGGTAGCAAGTTAAGGTACGTACCTTGTAAGCTCCATTTCTTCAAAATTTCTACGTTGCAGCTTGAAGAAATTTATTGTTAGCTTTCTTGCGAATTTCGAGCATTCCAGTTCTGAAAAGTCCAGTGGATGCACTTATGCCGTCGCTAACAGTTTTTGTATTGTTCGTTCAAGCTTCACTTATTGTGTTTAGTGTGGTGATCCACTTGCGTGGTATCTATATTGTGGTTTTATTTGCAAACTATGGTTGAAAAATGACGTCTCTATTGCATTTAAGCTGTAAGTGATTGCATTTGCTGACGAGCATGGAAACGGGGCTACAGAAAGGCATTTTGGGTCACCTGTAACTGATAAAATAATAAGAACTTGGCGGAATCAGGAAGATGTTTTAAAGAAAGCACATCGCAGTAAACATATTCTGAGAATTGTAACTGTTAAATGGCTATAGCGTAAAGCAGAAGTAAGTTCTTGGATTTTAGAGAAAAGACAAGCTGGAATTTCAGTTTCTATGAAAATGATCATTCATAAAGTCAAAACAGTATCCAGTAACAAAAGAATCGCCGATGTAATTGGGACATCATGGTGTTCAAGATTGATGAAAAGGTATCGGTTTCGTATGCGGACCAAGGCAAAAATATCACAGAAGATGTCAGCCGAGTAGGAAGAACAAATTGTTGAATTTCATCTACTTGCCATTAAGACATGGAAAAATTGGAAACATGGACGAGACTCTGCTAACCTTTTCTGTGCCTTCTAACAGAAATGTGGATTCCAAGAACACTAAATGCTTTATTGTTAAAACTTACGGGTAAGCAAAGTCTCATTACACGGTGGTTTTACCCTGCTGTTATGAGGTAACGGGCGAGTTGTGGCGACCTGAAATTATTCTAAATTCGGAGTTGGCGTGGCCGCACGGGGCTCTGCAAGCTCTGGCTCGTCAGCAACCATGTGGTGCCGAACAATAGTTGGAGCAAGAGGGGTAGTCCCCAGCGCGTGCTCCAGGCTGACTGCGTGGCGGGGAATTTCATGCTGACGCTGTGTCGAGAACTGTGCTTCGTGATTACGGAGATTTGTATGCCGGCAGTGCCAAAGATGGCGGACTTTGTGAAACCATAATGGCAGACATTTCACAGTTCATGTAGAAATTAATAATAGCCAGAGGAATCACGATACCTTAATAGGAAACAGGTACATTACCATTATTTGCGTGACGATTCTGGTGGTGTAATCAGATTTTCAATATCTTTATTGGTTTAAAGTTTAGTATCTGGCTGTAAAGGAGTATATAGAGGGTCTATACAAGGGCGATGTACTTGAGGACAATATTATGGAAATGGAAGAGGATGTAGATGAAGATGAAATTGGAGATACGATACTAAGTGAAGAGTTTGACAGAGCACTGAAAGACCTGAGTCCAAACAAGACCCCGGGAGTAGACGACATTCCATTAGAACTACTGACGGCCTTGAGAGAGCCAGTCCTGACAAAACTCTACCATCTGGTGAGCAAGATGTATGAGACAGGCGAAATACCCTAAGACTTCAAGAAGAATATAATAATTCCAATCCCAAAGAAAGCAGGTGGTGACAGATGTGAAAATTACCTAACTATCAGTTTAATAAGTCACAGCTGCAAAATACTAACACGAATTCATTACAGACGAATGGAAAAACTGGTAGAAGCCGACCTCGGGGAAGATCAGTTTGGATTCCGTAGAAATATTGGAACACGTAAGGCAATATGTAGAGTTAGAGAAAGCTTTTGACAATGTTGACTGGAAAACTCTTTAAAATTTTAAAGGTGGCAGGGGTAAAATACAGGGAGCGAAAGGCTATTTACAATTTGTACAGAAAGCAGATGGCAGTTATAAGAGTCGAGAGACATGAAAGGGAAGCAGTGGTTGGGAAGGGAGTGAGATAGGGTTGTAGCCTCTCCCCGATGTTATTCAATCTGTATATTGAGCAAGCAGTAAAGGAAACAAAAGAAAAGATTGGAGTAGGTATTAAAATCCATGGAGAAGAAATAAAAACTTTGAAGTTCGCCGATGACATTGTAATTCTGTCAGAGACAGCAAAGGACTTGGAAGAGCAGTTGAACGGAATGGACAGTGTCTTGAAAGAAGGGTATAAGATGAACATCAACAAAAGCAAAACGAGGATAATGGAATGTAGTCGAATTAAGTCGGGTGATGCTGAGGGAATTAGATTTGGAAATGAGACACTTAAAGTCGTAAAGGAGTTTTGCTATTTGGGGAGCAAAATAACTGATGATCGTCGAAGTAGAGAGGATATAAAATCTAGACTGGCAATGGCAAGGAAAGCGTTTCTGAAGGAGAGAAATTTGTTAACATCGAGTATTGATTTAAGTGTCAGGAAGTCGTTTCTGAAAGTATTTGTGTGAAGTGTAGCCATGTATGGAAGTGAAACATGGACGATAAATTGTTTAGAGAAGAAGAGAATAGAAGCTTTCGAACTGTGGTGCTACAGAAGAATGCTGGAGATTAGATGGGTAGATCACATAGCTAATGAGAAGGTATTGAATAGAATTGGGGAGAAGAGGAATTTGTGGCACAACTTGACTAGAAGAAGGGATCGGTTGGTAGGACATGTTCTGAGATATAGAGAGATCACCAATTTAGTATTGGAGGGCAGCAGGGAGGGTAAAAATTGTAGAGGGAGACCAACAGATGAATACACTAAGCAGATTCAGAAGGATGTAGGTTGCAGTAAGTACTGGGAGATGAAGAACCTTGCACAGGATAGGGTAGGATGGAGAGCTGCATCAAACCAGTCTCAGAACTGCAGATCACAACAACAAACAATCTGACTGTAAATTATACAAGTAACACCCAGCAACGGTTCATCCGATTTTGTCGATCGACATGTCTCTAGAAAGCTATTAGTGTAAACCTAATTCGTATGAATTACAGGCATGTAACTTGAATAGTACATGAGTTATTGGAGGTCAAAGTGCCCGATTATTATTGATCGCGTCAGGCCATAAGGACTCCACAGTTACTCGAAAAAACGGTAGCAGCGTGCTTATAAATATATTTATTCGTCTATGTCTTTGTTTATATCCGATATATACTATTCATGAAGAAATTGGTCAAATATTTGCTGTGTTTTAGAAAGCGCAGGGGCATTAGGCTACTGAGCTACTTTTGCTTCTGTTCCTTTGATATATGTTTAATTAATTTGTTTATGTATTTAATAATATTTGCTAGTGCGTGTTTATGGTCCAGCCACAGGAATATTTATTTAATTTCAAGTTATTTAAATGTAAATCCATTCAATATGTTTGTGGGTGTGCATTGGCTTGGAGACATGGCGGGAGCGCTCTAGCCAATCCCAGCGCTCCTTACTACAGTAGGCAATTACCGAAGGCAATGGAGAGACTGTATGGAAGTGGGGGAGGAGTATCGGTTCGCACGAGACGGGGGAGTGCTGCACGGGAAGGCGCAACCGACGGTCGCGGTAAATACCTCCAGAGTGTTGAGCAGTTTACACATGGTCGCGGGAGATAGAAATAGTTCCTAGTGCCGACAGGTGCACTTCTGAGATTTCCATGGCTTCTGCAGTGAAGACGTAGTATGCGTTTAGAAGTGAATATCTCGTGAGATATGTTGTTGCTCATAACTAATTACGTGAAGTAGGAATCTATTGTTTCCCTGTTATTCAACCTATATTTTATTTAATTGCTGGACCATCGACACCAGTAAGTGTTTTACAGTAATAAAGGGCATTCTTAAAGGTATTTCTGCTATCGTACTCATCATTTATATTCGTTAAAATAGTACCTGCAGATTTTATTTAATTGCAGTATTCCATTTATAAATTTCTATGTTACATTCAAAATTCGCAATTGCGGAGTGATAGGAACCTTCGACCACTCGATTCATGTGTATATTCATATTGTATACTGTAGACTCAGCAGTATTTGGCCTGTAATGCGGCAACTACGTATCCCAGCCCCTAGACAACGAAACGAGCCAAAAGTTTTAATATTTCAACTCTGAGTCTGAGGGTACGTAGTTTACAGCCACCATTTTTTTTCTTGAAAGCCCGCACTGTGCTGACAGAAAAAAAATTACTGCCATTTTTTTATTCTTAAAAGAAAGACGCTTCCTAAGGAACAATTGCCGAAAGTAGTATTTGTCCATGAACGCAATAAAGATTGCATCGATTGAGGAGGAAAGAGATTGTGGACAGATAAAATTTGGTCCAGCCGACCTGGAGGCCTACTGGAGAAACCTGCCCTGTCTGTAACGAATCAGCTTTACTGTATTCTCACAGAACAAAAGACGTTAAAAACAGACTGATCGAAATGAAGACTCAGTTCCAGGAGGGCTAGCTAGTTTACTTCAAACATTAGAGCCATTTATCAACAGACCATTTAAGGGACCTACGAAAGAGGAGTGGAGCAGATGGATGCAGTCCGCAGATTTTGAAACCACACCGCCAGGAAGGAGTAAGAGGCATAGCATTTCCCAAGTTTGTACGTGGGTCAAAGCTTCATGGTGCTCTATAAAAACTGAAACAGTGATTAAATTGTTTTAGAAGTATGGAATCAACAATGCATTTGGTGTTACAGATAATAATTTATTGTACAAGGTTTCAGATTCTGACATGGTGGATTCAAGGATTTCTTCCTTCGATTCCAAGGATGATGTTCAAATGTCTGTGAAATCTTATGGGACTTAATGCTAAGGTCATCAGTCCCAAAGCTTACACACTACTTAACCTAAATTATCCTAAGGACAAACACACACACACCCATGCCCGAGGGAGGACTCGAACCTCCGCCGGGACCAAGCCGCACAGCCCATGACTGCAGCGCCTGAGACCGCCCGGCTAATCCAGCGCGGCTCCAAGGATGACTTTTGCGGACGAAAGATAAAAGGTGTGCACCTTATCATACTTATGTTGTTGTTGTGATATTTAGTCCGAAGACTGGTTTGATGCAGTTCTCCATGCTTCTCTATGCTGTGCAAGGCTCCCCATCTCCAAATAACTACTGGAATTACATCCTTCTGAATCTGCTTACTGTATTCATCTCGTGGTCTCCCTATCTACACTCTTCGCTCCAGTACCAATTTTGTGACCCCTTGATGTCTCAGAATGTGTCCTAACATCCGACCCCTTGTTCTAGTCAGGTTGCACCACAAACTTATTTTCTCCCCAGTTCTATTCAGTACCTCCTCATTAGTTACGTAATCTACCAGTTTAATCTTCAGCATTCGTCTGTAGCACCACATCCCGAAAGCTTCTATTCTCTTCTTGTCCAAACTGTTTATCGTCCATGTTCCCTTCCGTACATGGCTCACGCCAGACAAATACCTCCAGAAAAGACTTCCTAACACTGAAGTCTATAGTTAATGTTAACAAATTTCTGTTCTTCAGAAACGCTTTTCTTGCCATTTTCAGTCTACACTTTATATCGTCTCTACTCCTGCCGTCATCGGTTATTTTCCCAGCGAAATAACAAAACTTATTTACTACTACAAGTCTCTCATTGCCGAATCTAATTCCCTCAGCATCGCCTGATGTACTTCGACAACATTCCATTACACTTGTTTTGCTTTTGTTGATGTCCATCTTATGTTCTCCTTTCAAGACACTGTCCATTCCCTTCAACTGCTCTTTCAAGACCTTTGCTGACTCTGATAGAATTACAGCGTCATCGGCAAACCTCAATGTTTTTATTTCTTCTCTCTGAACTTTAATTGCTACTCCAATGTTTTATTGTTTTCTTTCTTTGGTTCAAATGGCTCTGAGCACTATAGGACTTAACATCTGTGGTCATCAGTCCCCTAGAACTTAGAGCTACTTAAACCTAACTAACCTAAGGACATCACACACATCCATGCCCGAGGCAGGATTCGAACCTGCGACCGTAGCGGTCGCGCGGTTCCAGACTGGAGCGCCTAGAACCGCTCGGCCACAACGGCCGGCTTTGTTTTCTTTACTGCTTGTTCAATGTACAGATTGAATAACACAGGGAATAGGTTACAACCTTGTCTCCCTCCGTCCTCAAACGATGCTTGCCTTTCATGCCCATCGACTCTTATAATTGCCGTTTGGTATCTGTACAAGCTGTAAATTGCCTTTCGCTCCCTGTATTTTGTCCCTGCTACCTTCAGAATTTCGAAGAGGGTACTCCTGTCAACATTGTCAAAAGCGTTCTCTAAGCCTACAAATGCTATAGGCGTAGGTTTTCCTTTCCTGAACCTATCTTCTAAGATGACTCGTAGGGTCGTGTTGCATTGTGCGTTCCTACACTTCTCCGAAAGCCAAACTGATGTTCCCCGAGATCAGCTTTTGCCAGTTTCTCCATTCTTCTGCAAAGAATTTAGTATTTTGCAACCATGACTTATTAAACTGATAGTTCGGTAATATTCACTCCTGTCAGCAACTGCTTTCTTTGGAATTGGACAATTTATAATGCCCAGATATTTTATATACGTGCACATAATGTTCTAATTGTTTTCCAGTGGATATATTAAGCGATAATTTTTTTCCTAAAAACTGTCTTAGATGAGACGGGGGGGGGGGGGGGGGGGTTGTATTGTGCTACAACGATGAAAAATAATATTACGACGATGTCAAACCTTATTTTCATGATATAAAGAGGAACTGACGATATTAAAATGTAATTATAATTTTATTATTTTAATTTTTGTGCGCAGTGAATCAAAGACTTTCTAGTGCACGGAATAAACTAGCATTGTTTGTACTACGAAACTATATATGATTGTTAAGTGACAACTGATTCTATGTAAGACATTTTGTCTGGGCGGATTTTGTTCTCGTACTGGTCGGTTGAGAAAGAAAAGTTTCTTAATCGATGTATGCAATGTGAATGCATAAAGGCTATAAAAAGGAGAGAGAGAGATAATCCTTGCGGACATCACCATATTGTATAAGTAAAGATAAATACAAGTTATTCAAAACAAATATCTCTAAAGTGTATCGTCTTGTGATTTCTAAAGACTGAAAATTGCGGTGTTTAATCTAAACCTGTCCTAAATAACAGCGAAGAACATTTATGTCATATATTTTCTTCGTTTGAGCACGATTGTGATTCGCATGTTACTTTTTGTTACGCCCAAAAGGGCACACAGTTTTAATCGAACCTGTATCCTTCGGAAATGATAACTCTTAATCAGTACAATTACGCTAATGCCGTCTAAATCACAACCACGATCACAAAAGTGTTTCCTGGACCTGATTTTTATAAACGTGTAGACTTGAAAGCGAACAGTATTGCACCATCGCTGGCTCGCAACAATTGAAAGAAAACAATACAGGGACTGAACAATCTGAGGTCATCAGTCTCCTAGACTTGGAAGTAATTAAACCTGACTAACCTAAGGACATTACACACATCCATGCCAGAGGCAGGATTCGAACCTGCGACCGTAGCAGCAAAGTGGTTGCGGACTGAAACGGTTAGAACCGCTCGGCCACTATACCGGCGACACTGTTCTGATCACGGTTGACACTTGCAACGTGTTGAGAACATTGTACAGGTGCAATTTGTGATCCAGTGCAACAGCACAACCTACAGGCTCGGGTAGCATCTGCATTTATGTTCAAACAAGCATTTCTCTCGGTGTTTCCATATCTTTGTGCAACCCCTGTTCGTAAATGAGTTCGGATATAGGAATCTACAAACTGGTATGTATGCTTCACATAGGCATATACCCAAAAATATAGATGTAGCTGACAAAACAAACAAAAAAATCGTGAATAGGCTCTGAAAGCCCAACGTTACTGACCGGCCGCCGCGTCATCCTCAACCCTGAGGCGTCATCGGATGCAGATGGGGAGGGGCATGTGGTCAGCGCATAGCTCTCTCGGCCGTTGTCAGTTTTCGTGACCGGTTCGCTTCTTCTCACCCAAGTAACTCCTCAACTGTCTTCGCAAGGGCTGAGTGCACCCCACTTGCCAACAGCATTTGACAGACCTCGCTGGTGACCTATCCAAGCGTTAGCCAAGTCCGACAGCTCTTAACTTCCGTGATCTGACGGGAAAGTAAAGTTCTATGTACTGACTTGGCAGAAAATCCTAAGAAATTTTGGTATTATGTCAAAGCGGTAGGTGGATCAAAACAAAATGTCCAGACACTGACCAAAATGGTACTGAAACAGACGATGGATGACTAAAGGCCGAAATACTAAATGTCTTTTTCCAAAGCTGTTTCACAGAGGAAGACTGCACTAGTTCCTTCTCTAAATTGTCGCACGGATGACAAAAATGGTAGATATCGAAATAGACGACAGAGGGATAGAGAAACAATTAAAATCGCTCAAAAGAGGAAAGGCCGCTGGACTTGATGGGATACCAGTTCGATTTTACACAGGGTACGCGAAGGAACTTGCCCCCCTTCTTGCAGCGGTGTACCGTAGGTCTCTGGAAGAGCGTAGCGTTCCAAAGGATTGGAAAAGGGCACAGGTCATCCCCTTTTTCAAGAAGGAATGTCGAACAGATGTGCAGAACTATAGACCTATATCTCTAACGTCGATCAGTTGCAGAATTTTGGAACACGAATTATGTTCGAGTATAATGACTTTTCTGGAGACTAGAAATCTACTCGGTAGGAATCACCGTGGGTTTCGAAAAAGACGATCGTGTGAAACCCAGCTTGCGCTATTCGTCCACGAGACTCAGAGGGCCATAGACACGGGTTCACAGGTAGATGTCGTGTTTCTTGACTTCCGCAAGGCGTTCGATCCAGTTCCCCACAGTCGTCTAATGAACAAAGTAAGAGCATATGGACTATCAGACCAATTGTGTGATTGGATTGAAGAGTTCCTAGATAACAGAACGCAGCATGTCATTCTCAATGGAGAGAAGTCTTCTGAAGTAAGAGTGATTTCAGGTGTGCCGCAGGGGAGTGTCGTAGGACCGTTGCTATTCACAATCTACATTAATGACCTTGTGGATGACATCGGAAGTTCACTGAGGCTTTTTGCGGATGATGCTGTGGTATATCGAGAGGTTGCAACAATGGAAAATTGTACTGAAATGCAGGAGGATCTGCAGCGAATTGACGCATGGTCCAGGGAATGGCAATTGGATCTCAATGTAGACAAGTGTAATGTGCTGAGAATACATAGAAAGAAAGATCCCTTATCATCTAGCTACAATATAGCAGGTCAGCAACTGGAAGCAGTTAATTCCATAAAATATCTTGGAGTACGCATTAGGAGTGATTTAAAATGGAATGATCATATAAAGTTGATCGTCGGTAAAGTAGATGCCAGACAGATTCATTGGAAGAATCCTAAGGAAATGCAATCCGAAAACAAAGGAAGTAGGTTACAGTACGCTTGTTCGCCCACTGCTTGAATACTGCTCAGCAGTGTGGGATCCGTACCAGATAGAGTCGATAGAAGAGATAGAGAAGATCCAACGGAGAGCAGCACGCTTCGTTACAGGATCATCTAGTAATCGCGAAAGCGTTACGCAGATGATAGATAAACTCCAGTGGAAGACTCTGTAGGAGAGACACTCAGTAGCTCGGTACGGGCTTTTGTTGAAGTTTCGAGAACATGCCTTCACCGAGGAGTCAAGCAGTATATTGCTCCCTCCTACGTATATCTCGCGAAAAGACCATGAGGATAAAATCAGAGAGATTAGAGCCCACACAGAGGCATACCGACAGTCCTTTCCACGAACAATACGAGACTGGAATAGAAGGGAGAACCGATAGAGGTACTCAAGGTACCCTCCGCCACACACCGTCAGGTGGCTTCCGGAGTACGGATGTTGATGTAGATGTAGAGAACCTGTGTTACCACTGCGGCAAGGCCCTTGGCTAACCGGCGAAACCCATATCATATCAATGATCAGAGGTTGATTATTAATAAATAAATCGAAAAGACGGATAATTCGAGACGTTCCAAAGATCTAAGCACACTTCAGGACTAGCGAAAACTGTAGTTTCCACTCACCAAAAACTGATGCGACGAAACGCCGTCGGTCTCCGGTGTGAATCGTCTTCTGGTTCCTTAATATGACCCCGAGAGATCTTATCGCGGCAAAGTAGCTAATTTACGAGCGCGAGTAAATACCGCCCCCCAGAATCTCACGCCATACAAAACACCCACATACGTTGTTTCTCAAGCGTAGCGCTATTTAATACCCCAGCCCTCCCGTCGCTCCTCGTATCAAACAAAGGCGAGCGGCTAACAAAAGACTATCGGTCAACAAGGATGCCTCATCAACGTGTTTGTTTGCTGCGTGTTGTAATGCTTCCCCATTCAGCCGCAGTAATTTTCCTCTGTGAATGAAGACGCTTGGGGTAATTGTCCCACTCGTTTGCTCTGGGTGCACAATCACAGTCCAGGACGTGTGACTTCCATTGAGGTAATGAAGTCATGGGATAACGGTATGCACACACATGGGTGGGGGTAGTATTGCGAACACAAGGTATGAAAGGACAGCGAATTGAAGGAGATGTCATATGGACTCAGATGTTGTTGTTGTTGTGATCTTCAGTCCTGAGACTGGTCTGATGCAGCTCTCCATGCTACTCTATCCTGTGCAAGCGTCTTCATCTCCCAGTACCTACTGCAACCTACATCCTTTTGAATCTGCTTAGCGTATTCATCTCCTGGTCTCTCTCTACAATTTTTACCCTCCAAGCTGTCCTCAAATACTAAATTGGTGATCCCTTGATGCCTCAGAACATGTCCTACCAACCGATCCTTTCTTCTAGTCAAGTTGTGCCACAAACTTCTCTTCTCCCCAATCCTATTCAATACCTCCTCATTAGTTATGTGATCTACCCATCTAATCTTCAGCATTCTTCTGTAGCACCACATTTCGAAAGCTTCTATTCTCTTCTTGTCCAAACTATTTATCGTCCATGTTTCACTTCCATACATGGCTACACTCCATACAAATACTTTCAGAAACGATTTCCTGACACTTAAATCCATACTCGATGTTAACAAATTTCTCTTCTTCAGAAACGCTTTCCTTGCCATTGCCAGTCTACATTTTTTATCCTCTCTACTTCGACCATCATCAGTTATTTTGCTCCCCAAATAGCAAAACTCCTTTACTTCTATAAGTGTCTCATTTCCTAATCTAATTCCCTCAGCATCACCCGACTTAATTCGAGTACATTCCATTATCCTCGTTTTTCTTCTGTTGATGTTCATCTTATCCCCTCCTTTCGAGACAGTGTCCATTCTGTACAGCTGCTCTTCGAAGTATTTTGCTGTCTCTGACAGAATTACAATGTTATCGGCAAACCTCAAAGTTTTTATTTTAATTCCTACTCCGAATTTTTCTTTTGTTTCCTTCACTGCTTGCTCAATGTACAGATTGAATAACATCGGGGATAGGCTACAACCCTGTCTCACTCCCATCCCAACCACTGCTTCTCTTTCATGTCCCTCGACTCTTATAACTGCCATCTGGTTTCTGTACAAATTGTAAATACCATTTCGCTCCGTGTATTTTATCCCAGCCACCTTCAGAATCTGAAAGAGATTATTCCAGTCAACATTGTCAAACGCTTTCTTTAAGTCTACAAATGCTTTGAACGTAGGTTTGCCTTTCCTTAATCTTCCTTCCAAGATCAGTTGTAAGGTCAGTATTGCCTCACGTGTTCCAATATTTCTACGAAATCCAAACTGATCTTCCCGAGGTCGGCTTCTCAGATGATTCACGAGAAAAGATTTGAGGAGTGCAAAATCTTGTACATGGCTGCACGTTCAGAGACCGTAAATAGTTACAATTGAAAGAAAATCAGCCCTCGGTGACTACTTTTAACAAATTATCCTGGTTTCGACTCTGCTAGGAGTGTCTTCCTCAGAATTTAAGTCAAAGAATGGTTTATATTCTATAACATGGTCACAGAATTCTGACTAAAAATGTATGATAGAATATACACTCCTGGAAATGGAAAAAAGAACACATTGAAACCGGTGTGTCAAACCCACCATACTTGCTCCGGACACTGCGAGAGGGCTGTACAAGCAATGATCACACGCACGGCACAGCGGACACACCAGGAACCGCGGTGTTGGCCGTCGAATGGCGCTAGCTGCGCAGCATTTGTGCACCACCGCCGTCAGTGTCAGCCAGTTTGCCGTGGCATACGGAGCTCCATCGCAGTCTTTAACACTGGTGGCATGCCGCGACAGCGTGGACGTGAACCGTTTGTGCAGTTGACGGACTTTGAGCGAGGGCGTATAGTGGGCATGCGGGAGGCCGGGTGGACGTACCGCCGAATTGCTCAACACGTGGGGCGTGAGGTCTCCACAGTACATCGATGTTGTCGCCAGTGGTCGGCGGAAGGTGCACGTGCCCGTCGACCTGGGACCGGACCGCAGCGACGCACGGATGCACGCCGAGACCGTAGGATCCTACGCAGTGCCGTAGGGGACCGCACCGCCACTTCCCAGCAAATTAGGGACACTGTTGCTCCTGGGGTATCGGCGAGGACCATTCGCAACCGTCTCCATGAAGCTGGGCTACGGTCCCGCACACCGTTAGGCCGTCTTCCGCTCACGCCCCAACATCGTGCAGCCCGCCTCCAGTGGTGTCGCGACAGGCGTGAATGGAGGGACGAATGGAGACGTGTCGTCTTCAGCGATGAGAGTCGCTTCTGCCTTGGTGCCAATGATGGTCGTATGCGTGTTTGGCGCCGTGCAGGTGAGCGCCACAATCAGGACTGCATACGACCGAGGCACACAGGGCCAACACCCGGCATCATGGTGTGGGGAGCGATCTCCTACAGTGGCCGTACACCACTGGTGATCGTCGAGGGGACACTGAATACTGCACGGTACATCCAAACCGTCATCGAACCCATCGTTCTACCATTCCTAGACCGGCAAGGGAACTTGCTGTTCCAACAGGACAATGCACGTCCGCATGTATCCCGTGCCACCCAACGTGCTCTAGAAGGTGTAAGTCAACTACCCTGGCCAGCAAGATCTCCGGATCTGTCCCCCATTGAGCATGTTTGGGACTGGATGAAGCGTCGTCTCACGCGGTCTGCACGTCCAGCACGAACGCTGGTCCAACTGAGGCGCCAGGTGGAAATGGCATGGCAAGCCGTTCCACAGGACTACATCCAGCATCTCTACGATCGTCTCCATGGGAGAATAGCAGCCTGCATTGCTGCGAAAGGTGGATATACACTGTACTAGTGCCGACATTGTGCATGCTCTGTTGCCTGTGTCTATGTGCCTGTGGTACTGTCAGTGTGATCATGTGATGTATCTGACCCCAGGAATGTGTCAATAAAGTTTCCCCTTCCTGGGACAATGAATTCACGGTGTTCTTATTTCAATTTCCAGGAGTGTATATTTTACTACAACTGACATGTGATTACATTTTCACGCAATATGGGTGCATAGATCCTGAGAAATCAGTACCCACAACAACCACCTCTGGCCGTAATAACGGCCTTGATACGCCTGGGCATTGAGTCAAACAGAGCTTGGATAGCGTGTACAGGTACAGCTGCCCACGCAGCTTCAACACGATACCACTGGCGTATTGTGACGAGCCAGTTGCTCGGCCACCATTGACCAGACGTTTTCAGTGGGTGAGAGATCTGGAGAATGTGCTGGCCATGGCAGCGGTCAAACATTTTCTATATCCAGAAAGACCCGTACGGGACCCGCAACATGCGGTCGTGCATTATCCTGTTGAAATGTAGGGTTTGGCAGGGATCGAATGAAGGGTAGTGCCACGGGTCATAACACATCTGAAACGTAACGTCCACTGTTCAAAGTGCCATCAATGCGAACAAGAGGTGACCGAGACGCGTAACCAGTGGCATTCCATACCATCACGACGAGTGATACGCCAGTATGGCGATGACGAATACACGCTTCCATTGTGCGTTCACCGCGATGTCGCCAAACACGGATGCGACCATCATGATGCTGTAAACAGAACCTGGATTCATCCGAAAAAAATGACGTTTTGCTATTCGTGCTCCCAGGTTCAAATGGCTCTGAGCACTATGGGAGTCAACTGCTGAGGTTATTAGTCCCCTAGAACTTAGAACTAGTTAAACCTAACTAACCTAAGGACATCACAAACACCCATGCCCGAGGCAGGATTCGAACCTGCGACCGTAGCGGTCTTGCGGTTCCAGACTGCAGCGCCTTTAACCGCACGGCCACTTCGGCCGGCCGTGCACCCAGGTTCGTCGTTGAGTACACCATCGCAGGCGCTCCTGTCTGTGATGCTGCGTCAAGGGTAACCGTAGCCATGGTCTCCGAGCTGATAGTCCATGCTTCTGAAAACGTCGTCGAACTGTTTGTGCAGATGGTTGTTGTCTTTCAAACGTCCCCATCTGTTGAATCAGCGACCGAGACGTTGTTGCACGGTCCGTTACAGCCATGCGGATAAGATGCCTGTCATCTCGACTGCTGGTTATACGAGGACGTTGGGATCCAGCACGGCGTTCCGTATTACCTTCCTGAACCCACCGATTCCATATTCTGCTAACAGTCATTGGATCTCGACCAACGCGAGCAGCAATGTCGCGATACGATAAACCGCAAACGCGATAGGCTACAATCCGACCTTTATCAAAGTCGGAAACGTGATGGTATGCATTTCTTCTTCTTACACGAGGCATCACAACAACGTTTCACGAGGCAACGCCGGTGAGCTGCTGTTTGTGTATGAGAAATCGGTTGGAAACTTTCCTCATGTCAGCACGTTGTAGGTATCGCCACCGGCGCCAACCTTGTGTGAATGCTCTGAAAAGCTAATGATTTGCGTATCACAGCATCTGATTCCTCTCGGTTAAATTTCGCGTCTGTAGCACGTCATCTTCGTGTTGTAGCAATTTTAATGGCCAGTTGTGTAGAATGCAGTGGATTCCGTACAACATCTCTTCTGTGCGTCCTAGCTTTTTGCCCACCAGTGCTGTGAGTCCTCTCCGATGGGCTCGCATTGCCGATGTTCCATCCGTGGTCTCTGAATCCAGTCCATACCGATAACATCAATAGCTTGCTCGATAGCTTGGAGCGAGTCTACACCTGTAGTCCGCTTCAAAGACACGAAGTTTAAAACGCCCCCTATTACACACTTCCTATGTATATCACTACCTGAGCTGTATCTGTAAGATCTGTTGCTTCATCCAACGCAACAGAGAAAGCAATAAAGTAGTTAGCCTCATTTATTAACTGCCTGTGCACGTTGCCGGCCATAACACTGACACTCCGTGTCACTGCTTGGAAAGGCCGATTTCTTGAAACCTGTTAACGTTCGTAGGACACAAACGTTCCGTAGCATTAATGAGACAGTCTTTTACAAACACATCTTCCGTTAACACCTTCCCGGCTCTTGCTATCCTTAATGCAACTTTGAAACTTGATTGCAGTGAAGATGATCTTTGATTGTCATTATGAAAAATTGAAAACAGTTCATTGTGTAGTAAAACAGATACGAATGCAACACAAAAAACGAAGATTTCGAGAGTTATCAGTTGTGACTTATATTAAAAACTTGTTGATGTGCCTCATCTATTTTTCTAGGCGCACTTGATTTCACTTGCCGTTCTTCACTACACTCGTCTTTGCGACATGAGTTGTAGTGTGTCTCAATCGTTAACTTTTTTTTTCTTTGTCGGATTTCGAATCCCCCCCTCCCCTCCCCAGCGGGGGGGCTGGGTCGGGGGGCCGGAGGGCGGGCTGCAGCAGCACAATATGTCACTCTGCAGCCTACAGAAAACTTAAAAAACAGAATCAGGAGATATGAAAAACAAATAAAAGCAGGCGATAAAACGGTAAAAACTGAAACATGGAGAAAAAGATACGAAGAAAATATAAAAACAAAACAGTTGGCGATGCTGATTAAAACACATAGTAAATAGACAGGCACAATTAAAAAACACAGCAACAGTCTGGTTTCTGTTCGCACGAGATAAAAAAAACACAACATAGGGGATGCACAACACTGAACACTCACTTAAAACAGCACTATACAGGCGACACGGCGGCAGATTGGAGGGGGTGGGGGCTTGAGGACCTGAACCAACGAGGGGGGAAAAACGGGGGAGGAGAGGAAAGGAAAAAGGGGGGAGCCGTCAGAGAGAGGGGATATAGAAAAAGGGAGGCTGGGCAGACGCGAGAAGGTAGGAAAGGCGGGGGAGGGGAGAGCAAAAAGGACTCGGGGAAGAGAAGGGAGGCAGAGAGAGGGTAGGCAGGGAGAAAACAGGACGGAAGGGGGGAGAGGGAGCCCAGGAAAAGGAGGGAGGAAGGGAGGGGAGGTGAGGATCAGAGTTGATAGGAGGGACAAATGGAGGGAGAGAGGGCATCATCCGGGAGGGGGAGTCGATGAAAGCCACCTTGGAAAAAGAGATGAAGGGTGTAGAGGTGGAGGGTAGGGGGGACACAATGGTGAAGGCGCAGCAGAGGGCGGGGGTTGGAGAGGAGAGGAGCAACCAGGGGATGAGGAGGATCAAGGCGGCAGGAGGTGCAAACCACACGAATATGTTCGAGGAAAAGGAACAGATGGGGGAAAGGAATCGGGTCACAGAGGATCCACGTGGGGGACGGGAGGCGTATTCGGAAGGCAAGGCAGTGCATGGCGCTCGAGGATCTGGAAGGACTTAGAATTTGGGGAGGGGGGGCCCTTATCCAGATGGGACTGACATAACAGAGGATGAGATTTGTAGGTATGGAGGATGGTAGAGTGGTGCAACCCACATGTACTACCAGAGAGGAGTTTGAGGAGTCAGAGACAGTCAATCGTTAATTTTTTTTCTTTATTGAATTTCAAGTCCTACAGCCTACAGACTTTGTTTCAAAAAGATGAAGAGAATAAATAATAAAAACAGACGATAAAATCGGAGACGTAAATAGTAACATGGGGAAAAAACCGTGGGACTTAAAACATAGACGAAAGGGATGATGATGCGAATAAAATACATACGAAGCAGACAGGTAAAATAATAGACAGACAATTAAAAAAACCCGGCGACAACCTGGTTTCTGTTCGCAAGAGATATAAAAATCACACCCAGCGACAGTATGATGTCCGTTCGCAACACGTCGGAAAAGACACACAACACTGAACACTCACTGCAAACGCTGCAATAAAATGTCGGCACAAAGATGACACGCCATAGCCAAGGGTAGATGGGGGGGGTACCTGGACAGATGAGGGTGAAAACAAGGAGGAGAGGAAAAACGAAAGGGAGGGGAAATGAAGGAGCTAAAGGACTAATAAGGGGGGGGGGAGGGCAGATGCGTGAGGGAACGGGAAAAGGCAGAAGAGGGAAATGCAAAGGGACTCGGTGGAGAGAAGGGGGCAGAGAGAGGGTAGGCAGGGAGAAAACAGGATGGGAGGGGGGGAAGAGAGAGCCCAGGAAAAGGACAGAGGAAGGGAGGGGGGGAGGAGAGAGCCCAGGAAAAGGACAGAGGAAGGGAGGGGGAGATGAGGATCAGAGTTGATAGGAGGGATAAAAGGAGGGTGAGGGGGCATCATCTGGGAGGGGGAGTCGATGAAAGCCACTTTGGAAAAGGAGATGCAGGGGTGTAGAGGTGGAGGATAGGGGGAACACAATGGTGAAGGTGCAGCAGAGGGCAGAGGTTGGAGAGGAGAGGAGCAACCAGGGGATGAGGAGGATCAAGGCGGCAGGAGGTGTAGACCACACGAATATGTTCATGGAAAAGGAACAGATGGGGGATAGGAATCTGGTCGTAGAGGATCCGCGTGGGGGACAGGAAGCTTATACGGAAGCTGAGGCGGAGTGCATGGCACTTAGAATCTGGAGGGACTTATAGAATTTTGGGGGTGGGGCAGATATCCAGGCGGGACTGGCATAACAGAGGATGGGACGGATTAAGGATTTGTAGGTGTGGAGGATGGTAGAGGGGTGCAATCCCCATGTCCGGCCAGAGAGGAGTTTGAGGAGTCAGAGGCGGTTGTGGGCTTTGGATTGGATAGAGCGGAGATGAGGGATCCAGGCGAGGTGACGGTCAATGGTGAGGCCAAGGTAGATGAGGGTGGGGGCGAGCCAAACAGGATGGGCGCAGACGGAAAGGGAGAAATCCAGGAGCCGGAATGAGTGAGTGGTATGACCTTCGATGATTGCCTGGGTGTTGGAAGGTCAATCGTTAACTTGTGCTGACCGCCTATTATTCAGCGGCACAGCAAACACTGTGAGTTGTTTTCACCTACTGTTGTAAATAAAAATTTCATTTTCTTATCGCATTTAAATGACTTGAGAACACAGATCACCTGTTCTTTGCCTTTTTGCGACACTCGCCATTTCTTAGTACATCTCACGCAAAGCTGCAGTCGCCAGAGGGAAGCAGGACTGGATGTGCTTCAGTCCTTTTGGTGTCGCGGAAGCGTGGAAGTGGAATCGTCGCCGCTCGGTTGGTGTGCGTGTCTAGTCACAGATATTGCTGCTTCGCTTTGCCCGCCAAACCTCTGTATAAAGCAAAGTATGGCCATCCTTTTCCCTGACATCGACCCTTCCTACCAACTCTAACCCCATCTTCCAGCCTCCTCCTCAGGGCTCCCTCTCCTCCCCCTCCCTCCTCCTGAGCGGCTTCCCCCTCCTACTCCCCCTCCCTCTCTCGTACACCACTTCAGTGTCTCTGCACTCCCTCCTGCCCTGTCTTCCCTCTTCACCTCGCACCCCACGTGTCTCCTGCCTCTTAGTGTCCACGCTGACGCCCCTCCTCTCTTCATCCTGCCGCTTCCCCTAATGCCCCTTGCTTTCCCCTCCTTTTCACATCCTCTCTGACCTTTCCCTCGGCAGGTCCCACCTGGCAGTTTTATTCTTCGTCGTGTGTGCTCCAAGTGGGTTTTAAGTGTGTTGTTCTGGAGTGTTTTTAATACTGTGGCCGACTTTTAACCTGTGCATGTGCATTCAGTGTCTTCTCTGTCTTTTAAGAATCGCCAACTGTGTTTTTTAACTTTCTGGTGACTTTTTTTAACTGTCCTCCACGAACGTCTCCGTGTTTGTCTATATTTTTTTACCTCCGTTTTCTCCCATTATTCTGTTTTAAGTTCCCTTTATCGCCTTATGTATGTACCATTTTATTCTTATTTTAAGTTGTCATGTCACTCGGCTGAAGAGGGGCGGATTGTGCCACTGACAGCCCTCCCCTACCCATATGGGGCAGGGGAATGAAATCACAATAAAGGAAAAAAAAATCCTTTCCCCTGCCCGCAGTTCAGGACTGGCTGAAACTGTGTCACGTGACATTAGCAGCCATTGTGGGCCATAGCGTTACGTGTGAAGCACAGGAAGTGTTGTATATTTTCGAAGTATTAAGTAGAATAATGCCTCAGTGTTGTGCTTTTGGCTGTTCGTTTCGAGACGAAACGGTAGGAAAACTGTACAGGTGTAACAAGAAGGAGAATATAGGTGATGAAAATCAGCAGAGCCAACTGGCAGCCCACAAGAGACTCTCGCATGTGTGCGGTAAGTACAGTTTCTATTCACTAGTGCAAATCATCTTAATGTTTAAGATTCGCTGCGTAACAAACTTACTGTATTTTGACTCACTTCGTGATCAGATTTGGTGCATGATTACACTGACAGGTTTCAGATAGATTATATAATGGTAAGACAGAGATTTAGGAACCAGGTTTTAAATTGTAAGACATTTCCAGGGGCAGATGTGGACTCTGACCACAATCTATTGGTTATGAACTGTAGATTAAAACTGAAGAAACTGCAAAAAGGTGGGAATTTAAGGAGATGGGACCTGGGTAAACTGACTAAACCAGAGGTTATACAGAGCTTCAGGGAGAGCATAACGGAACAATTGACAGGAATTGGGGGAAGAAATACAGTAGAAGAAGAATGGGTAGCTTTGAGGGATGAAGTAGTGAAGGCAGCAGAGGATCAAGTAGGTAAAAAGACGAGGGCTAGTAGAACTCCTTGGGTAACAGAAGAAATATTGAATTTAATTGATGAAAGGAGAAAATATAAAAATGCAGCAAGTGAAGCAGGCAAAAAAGGAATACAAACGTCTCAAAAATGAGATCGACAGGAAGTGCAAAATGGCTAAGCAGGGATGGCTAGAGGACAAATGTAAGGATGTACAGGCTTATCTCACTAGGAGTAAGATAGATACTGCCTACAGGAAAATTAAAGAGACCTTTGGAGAAAAGAGAACCACTTGCATGAATATCAAGCGCTCAGATGGAAACCCAGTTCTAAGCAAAGAAGGGAAAGCAGAAAGGTGGAAGGAGTATATAGAGGGTCTATACAAGGGCGATGTACTTGAGGACAATATTATGGAAATGGAAGAGGATGTAGATGTAGATGAAATGGGAGATATAATATTGCGTGAAGAGTTTGACAGAGCACTGAAAGATCTGAGTCGAAACAGGGCCCCCAGAGTAGACAACATTCCATTAGAACTACTGACGGCCTTGGGAGAGCCAGACCTAACAAAACTCTACCATCTGCTGATGTATGAGACAGGCGAAATACCCTCAGACTTCAAGAAGAATATAATAATTCCAATCCCAAAGAAAGCAGGCGTTGACATATGTGAAAATTACCGAACAATCAGTTTAATAAGCCACAGCTGCAAAATGGCAACGCGAATTCTTTACAGACGAATGGAAGAACTAGTAGAAGCCGACCTCGGGGAAGATCAGTTTGGATTCCGTAGAAATATTGGAACACGTGAGGCCATACTGACCCTACGACTTATGTTAGAAGCTAGAATAAGGAAAGGCAAACCTACGTTTCTAGCATTTGTAGACTTAGAGAAAGAGTTTCACAATGTTGACTGGAATACTCTCTTTCAAATTCTGAAGGTGGCAGGGGTAAACTACAGGGAGCGAAAGGCTATTTACAATTTGTACAGAAACCAGATGGCAGTTATAAGAGTCGGTTGGTTGGTTGTGTTGGGGAAGGAGACCAGACAGCGAGGTCATCGGTCTCATCGGATTGGGGAAGGACAGGGAAGGAAGTCGGCCGTGCCCTTTGAAAGGAACCATCCCGGCATTTGCCTGGAGCGATTTAGGGAAATCACGGAAAACCTAAATCAGGATGGCCGGACGCGGGATTGAACCGTCGTCCTCCCGAATGCGAGTCCAGTGTCTAACCACTGCGCCACCTCGCTCGGTATATATAAGAGTCGAGGAACATGAAAGGGAAGCAGTGGTTGGGAAGGGAGTGAGACAGGGCTGTAGACTATCGCCGATGTTATTCAATCTTTATATTGAGCAAGCAGTGAAGGAAACAAAAGAAAAGCTTGGAGTAGGTATTAAAATCCATGGAGAAGAAATAAAAACTTTGAGGTTCGCCGATGACATTGTAATACTGTCAGAGACAGCAAAGGACTTGGAAGAGCAGTTGAACGGAATGGACAGTGTCTTGAAAGGAGGATATAAGATGAACATCAACAAAAGCAAAACGAGGATAATGGAATGTAGTCGAATTAAGTCAGGTGCTGCTGAGGGTATTAGATTAGGAAATGAGACACTTAAAGTAGTAAATGAGTTTTGCTATTTGGGGAGCAAAATAACTGATGATGGTCGAAGTAGAGAGGATATAAAATGTAGACTGGCAATGGCAAGGAAAGCGTTTCTGAAGAAGAGAAATTTGTTAACATCGAGTATGGATTTAAGTGTCAGGAAGTTGTTTCTGAAAGTATTTGTGTGGAGTGTAGCCACGTATGGAAGTGAAACATGGACGATAAATTGTTTAGACAAGAAGAGAATAAAAGCTTTCGAAATGTGGTGCTACAGAAGAATGCTGTAGATTAGATGGGTAGATTACATGACTAATGGTTCAAATGGCTCTGAGTACTATAGGACTCAACTGCTGTGGTCATAAGTCCCCTAGAACTTAGAACTACTTAAACCTAACTAACCTAAGGACATCACACACATCCATGCCCGAGGCAGGATTCGAACCTGCGACCGTAGCGGTCGTGCGGTTCCAGACTGTAGCGCCTTTAACCGCTCGGCCACTCCGGCCGGCGTACATGACTAATGAGGTAGTGTTGAATAGGATTGGGGAAAAGAGAAGTTTGTGGCACAACGTGACTAGAAGAAGGGATCGGTTGGTAGGACATGTTCTGAGGCATCAAGGGATCACCAATTTAGTATTGGTGGGCAGCGTGGAGGGTAAAAATCGTAGAGGGAGACCAAGAGATGAATACACCAAGCAAATTCAGAAGGATGTAGGTTGCAGTAGGTACTGGGAGATGAAGAAGCTTGCACAGGATAGAGTAGCATGGAGAGCTGCATCAAACCAGTCTCAGGACTGAAGACTACAACAACAACAAACAAGTTCTGCTATGCACCTTATGGCTTTCTTTCGCCATTTAAATACTAACTCTGAGCCTACGGAATTGCCCCATAATAGTATTCCATAACTCAGATGCGAATGGAAGAATGCAATTTCTACTAAGTGGCCATCTTACTGGCTACAGTATTTCAGTTACATTCATTGCGACGCTAGTGCGGAAATATTTGTAGGCAAATTCACTGAATTTCTCTTTTTGGACGATGAATGTGTTCGAATGAAGCTTTCATGACGCTTAGGTACATGTTTTCCTGAACTGAAGCGGATGAGTTTATGATCTGAACAAATTTCTTCTTCGACACATTCCTATTGATGTGCGAGTATTATAATTAGTACGTGACTGCGTCCGACAGAGCCCGCACAATATTACTTGGCACCAAGCTGTGCTAGGGGAGGGGACAAAGGAGGACGAGGGTAGTGTGTCATTAGAGACGGAATACAAGCTCGTATTACGGGAGGATGGAGTAGGGAAGTGGCCGTGCCCTTTCGAAGGATCCACCGCGGCATTTCCCTTAAGCAATTTAGGGAAATCGAGAAATCACGGTAAAAATGGTAATTAATTGAAACTCTCAGCTGCCGACAGGTGCTGTTGACATACCTTGATGGGGCCAGCTGAAAATGTGTGCCCCGACTGGGACACGAACCCGGGACCTCCTACTTACATGGCAAACACTCTATCCATCTGAGCCACCGAGGGCACAGATGAATAGTGCGACTGCAGGGACTTATCCCTCTGTTCTTTCGAGAGCCGTTACTTACTATCTTCATATATATGGCTACGAAGTCTTTCGCGACGTATTTCTTGAATAAAAATCTCTCGGTGTACATGCCGCGTCAATTCAGTTCTGGCTGTAGAGAAGCACTATCACACGCGCTTGTTCAGAGAAGCTGTAGAAATACAAAAACACGCGAACAGTTTGAACAAGAAAGAGGAAAGCCTTAAGATCAACGGATCCTGGCTTCCCGTACTGCAGCGAACGACCGTCGCAGGTAGCAAGAGGAGAACCGCACCGGAAATGACCGCGGAGAAGCCCTCGGACGTTGGCGCGCCAGGTACATATAGCCTGCGCCCGCGAGCTCGGCTCCAGTTCACCACCGGCAATGGAGGGTGAAGCTTTGACAATGCCAGCCACTCGTGCTGGCGAAACGTCAGAAAAATCATTAGATGAACGTCGGCCGAAGAACCCGAGACAGAAGCCAATAGGCAGTTTGTCAACAAGTGGCCACGAAAGCCTCAACAATTTTGAATTCAGGATAAAACTCCAAGCTTTCTACCACTACCTCCATGGTCGTCGTCAGGGCTAAAACTGTCGTGAACTATTTTTTTTCCTTTATTGATTATCAATCCCCCCCGAAGGGGGGCTGGCTGGCAGCAGCTTAGTACGCTGCTCTACAGCCTACAGACTTTTGTTTTAAAGAACCGAAGAAGAAAAGAAACAAGAAAAACAGGCGATAAAACGGTGACGTCAAGTGAAAAATGGCGGAAAAATGCGGAAAGTTAAAACAGAAAGCAAAATGGGTTGGCAACGTTAATAAAAGACACAGGAATCAGACAAGTAAGATAGTACACACACAATTAAAAAAACACGGTGACAGTCTGGTTTCTGTTCGCAAGAGATAAAAGGCACACCCAGCGACAGTATGATGGCTGTTCGCAACACTTCCCAAAAAACACAACACGGAACACTCACTGTAAAACACGCACTGTAGAACACTCACTGTAGAACACTGCAAGAAAGTGGCGGCACAAAGATGACACTCCCGATCCAAAGGCAGATGGCGGAGGGGGACCTGGAGGAGGGGGAAGAACAAGGAGGGAGGAAGGAAAAAAAACGAAAAAAGGGGGGGGGGGAACCATGGAGGGAGAGGACTGATAAAGGGGGAGAAGGGCAGACGCGAGAGGGAATGAGAGGAGGCAGAGGAGGGAAATGTAAAAGGACTCGGAGGAGAGAAGGGGGCAAGAGAGGGGAGGTGGAGAAGAAAGAGGATGGAACGGGGGAGACGGAGTCCGGGAAAAGGACAGAGAAAAGGAGGGAGGTGAGGGATAAATGGAGGGAGAGAGGGCATCATCCGGGAGGGGGAGTTGATGGAAGCCTCTTTGGGAAAGGAGATGTAGGGTGTAGAGATGGAGGGTAAGTCGTGAACTAGCGAGGTTCCCACTTTTATATGCCAAGGACGGCTTCTGATTGGCTGGAATACGTCATAGCAACAGCGATATGGCGCGTAGTGAAGTGGTGCCCTCTACTTCCATAGATGTAGTTTCTATCCCGCGTTGCTTGCAGCGCCATCCCTTGAATGAGGTGGTAAAGTGCGGGAAGTTTTTCTCTGCGATTTTTCTTTATCCAGTGCACTCTTCCAAGTGTTGCTAAGTGCACAGCCGTTGTCTCTGTTAAAGTTATTATCGCTGTCTAATTTCGACTGCTTTCCGGATCACAGAGTCCCAGTAATTCGATGCGTGGGCTATTACTCTGGTTTCTTCAAATAAAATCTTATGCTTGTTAAGCAGGCTATGTTCAGCCACCGCTGATTTTTCCAAATACCTGTATTTTAGGTGGCGCTGGTGCTCGATGCAGCGGTCGGCAACGGTTCTTACAGACTGGCCCACGTAATTCTTGCCGCATTCGCAAGGAACAGTATAAATTCCCGGCACTCTTAAGCCGAGACTATCTTTGACTGATCTCAACATTTCCTTAATTTTCCTAGGTGGTCGGAAAACTGGTTCTATTCCTTGCCTCTTCAGGACTCTGCCTGTCCTGCTAGTTGTAGCACCGCAAAAAGGAAGCCGCGCTGTGTGTTGGTCCTCTTCTTGTATATGGCCGGCATCGTGTCTTACTTTCTTGGACAATACTGATTTAATTTCACCGGCAGAATAACCATTCCTCTTGAAAACAGTCGTCAAATGGTTAATCTCGGGACCGAGGTGGTCCTTGTCGGAAATAGTGTTGGCTCTGTGTACTAAAGTATTCAGCATAGCTCTCTTCTGAGACGGATGATGGAAGCTATGGCTATGCAGATATAAATCTGTATGGGTTGGCTTCCTGTACACAGAATGGCCCCGTCGTCCATCCGGCTTTCGCTCTACCAACACATCTAAAAAAGGTAACTTCCCTTCCTTCTCTACCTCCAATGTAAATTTTATGTATGGATGTACACCATTTAAATGTTCGACGAACTGCTGCAGCGTGTCGCTGCCGTGTGGCCAGATTAAAAAAGTATCGTCGACGTATCTGTAGAAGCATGATGGGCGGAGGTGAGCACTGCTCAACGCTCGTTCTTCAAAGTCCTCCATGAAAAAATTCGCTATTGCTGGTGACAGTGGGGAACCCATGGCTGTTCCATTCGTCATTTCATAATAATTTCCACTGTATAAAAAGTAAGTGGTCGTCAAGGTATGCCGGAACAACTTCAAAATTTCTGAGGAAAAATGAGCAGCCAACAGTTGTAAGGTGTCATCCACAGGTACTTTGGTGAACACAGAAACCACGTCGAGGCTGACCATGATATCACTTGGGCCTATCTTCATCTGTTTTATGATATCAACAAACATTTTTGAATTCTTAATATGATGTGGGCAGTGACCAACTATAGGCACCAACAATTTAGTTAAGTGTTTTGCAAGCCTGTCCGTAGGAGAGCCAATAGCGCTAACAATCGGTCTCAACGGGACATTCTCCTTATGAACCTTTGGCAAACCGTACAGTCTTGGTGGCCTAGGTGCTCTCGGCCGTAAGTTCTTCACCAGTTCGTCGGAGAGGCAAGAGTTTTTTTGTAGCTCCCTTGTCTTCCTGCTGAGCGTCTATGTGGGATCCCGTCTGAGAATCCGGTATGTGCTATCCACCAGTAATAATCCAACTTTCTTGTGGTAATCTGTAGCATTGAGGATTACCGTGGCGTTCCCCTTGTCAACAGGTAAAACAACTACATCTTCATCCTTCTGCAACAATTTCAGTCCTTGTCTCTCCTCTCTGCTGATGTTTGACTTAGGCGGCTTGGATGTCGCTAAAATCCGGCTAGTAGCAAACCTTACGTCATCCGCTGCTTCTTGAGGAAGATGACGAACTGCTTGTTCCACTCCACTAATAATCTCAACCACCGGTAACTTACGTGGAGCTGGGGCAAAGTTCAATCCTTTACCGAGAGCCGAGATGGTAGCTTCATCAAGTTCCTTGTCAGAGAAGTTGATAACAGTGCAGTCAATGCCGTTGGACCCAGTAGTTTCTTGATCGCGGTTAAGCCGTTCAAATTTATCGGCCTGTTTCGCCGTAGTCCTGCTTAAATTGGCTCGTTGGTGTGCCGCCAAAGTCATATCCACCCATTCCCAGTCCAATGGTGAGAGGACTCCGGCCAGAAGTAAATGGCAACTAAATAACAGGCGAGCGTTCATGTCTAGTTCATACCTGGTATGACGTATCCTCTCTTTCACAATAGCATGGCTGGTCTTTCGTAAAATTCTGTTTACTGCAGCGGTTCTGATGTGGTGTTTGACGACTGCAAACTTCGGTACTACCTCCTTGTCACGACAGCGTTGTAAAAAAGCCAGATTGCTCAGCAACTGAGACTGTTTCAGGCGCAGCTTCTCCAGGTGACGAACGCTGCGCGCTATATCCTCCCCGTAGAGGAAACTAATATGGCTACGAAGTCTTTCGCGACGTATTTCTTGAATAAAAATCTCTCGGTGTACATGCCGCGTCGATTCTGGATAAAACTCCAAGCTTTCGACCACTACCTCCATGGTCGTCGCCAGGGCTAAAATGTGTTGGTAGAGCGAAAGCCGAGTGGACGACAGATTTATATCTGCATAGCCATAGCTTCCATCATCCGTCTCAGAAGAGAGCTACGCTGAATACTTTAGTACACAGAGTCAGGACTATTTCCGACAAGGACCACCTCGGTCCCGAGATTAACCATTTGACGACTGTTTTTAAGAGGAATGGTTATTCTGCCGTTGAAATTAAATCAGTATTGTCCAAGAAAGTAAGACACGATGCCGGCCATATACAAGAAGAGGACCAACACATAGCGCGGCTTCCTTTTTGCGGTGCTGCAACGACCAGATAGCCAGAGTCCTGAAGAGGCAAGGAATAAAACCAGTTTTCCGACCACCTAGGAAAATTAAGGAAATGTTGAGATCAGTCAGTCTCGGCTTAAGAGTGCCGGGAATTTATACTATTCCTTGCGAATGCGGCAAGAATTACGTGCGCCAGTCTGTAAGAACCGTTGCCGACCGCTGCATCGAGCACCAGCGCCACCTAAAATACAGGTATTTGGAAAAAATCAGCGGTGGCTGAACATAGCCTGCTTAACAAGAATAAGATTTTATTTGAAGAAACCAGAGTAATAGCCCACGCATCGAATTACTGGGACTCTGTGATCCGGGAAGCAGTCGAAATTAGACTTAGCGATAATAACTTTAACAGAGACAACGGCTATGCACTTAGCAACACTTGGAAGAGTGCACTGGATAAAGAAAAATCGCAGAGAAAAACTTCCCGCACTTTACCTCCTGATTCAAGGGATGGTGCTGCAAGCAACGCTGGATAGAAACTACATCTATGGAAGTAGAGGGCACCACTTCACTACGCGCCATATCGCTGTTGCTATGACGTATTCCAGCCAATCAGAAGCCGTCCTTGGCATATAAAAGTGGGAACCTCGCTAGTTCACGACAGTCAGTTTTAGCCCTGACGACGACCATGGAGGTAGTGGTCGAAAGCTTGGAGTTTTATCCTGAATTGACGCGGCATGTACACCGAGAGATTTTTATCTTCATATACAGTTAAATGGCTACCCGGCCATTGACCTTCTCAGCGCGAGTGCGCACAGGTTGTCCGAACTCTTACGGGTAGCGTCAACTTAACTGGGCGCGAGTTACCACTGGCTGGGCAAAGTACACTACAAGCCATTAAAATTGCTACACCGAGAAGAAATGCAGATGATAAACGGGTATTCATTGGACAAATATATAATACTAGAACTGACACGTGATTACATTTTCGCGGAATTTGGGTGCATAGGTCCTGAGAAATCAGTACCCAGAACAACCATCTCTGGCCTGGGCATTGAGTCAAACAGAGCTTGGATGGTGTGTACAGGTACAGCTGCCCATGCAGCTTCAACACAATACCACAGTTCATCAAGAGTAGTGACTGGCGTATTGTGACGAGCTAGTTGCTCGGCTACCATTGACCAGACGTTTTCAATTGGTGAGAGATCTGGAGAATGTGCTGGCCATGGCAGCAGTCGAACATCTTCTGTATCCAGAAAGGCCCGAACAGGACCCGCAACATGTGGTCGTGCATTATCCTGCTGAAATGTAGGCTTTCGAAGGGATCGAATGAAGGGTAGAGCCACTGGTCGTAACACATCTGAAATGTAACGTCCACTGTTTAAAGTTCCGTCAATGCGAACAAGAAGTGACCGAGACGTATAACCAATGGCACCCCATACCATCACGCCGGGTGATACGCCAGTATGGTGATGACGAATACACGCTTCCAATGTGCGTTCACCGCGATGTCGCCAAACACGGATGCGACCATCATGATGCTGTAAACAGAACCTGGATTCATCCGAAAAAATGACGTTTTGCCATTCGTGTACCCAGGTTCGTCGTTGAGTACACCATCGCAGGCGCTCCTGTCTGTGATGCTGCGTCAAGGGTAACCGTAGCCATGGTCTCCGAGCTGATAGTCCATGCTTCTGAAAACGTCGTCGAACTGTTTGTGCAGATGGTTGTTGCCTTGCAAACGTCCCCATCTGTTGATTCAGCGACCGAGACGTGGCTGCACGATCCGTTACAGCCAAGCGGATAAGATGCCTGTCATCTCGACTGCTGGTGATACGAGGCCGTTTGGATCGAGCGCGTTCCGTATTACCCTCCTGAACCCACCGATTCCATATTCTGCTAACAGTCATTGGATCTCGAGCAACGCGAGCAGCAATGTCGCGATACGATAAACCGCAATCGCGATAGGCTACAATCCGACCTTTTTCAAAGTCGGAATCGTGGTGGTACGCATTTCTCCTCCTTTCACGAGGCATCACAAGAACGTTTCACCAGGCAACGCCGGTCAACTGCTGTTTGTGTATGAGAAATCGGTTGGAAACTTTCCTCATGTCAGCACGTTATAGGTGTCGCCTCCGGCGTCAACCGTTTGTGAATGCTCTGAAAAGCTAATCATTTGCATATCACAGCATCCTCTTCCTGTTGGTTAAATTTCGCGCCGGCAGCACGTCATCTTCGTGGTGTAGCAATTTTAATGGCCAGTAGTGTATCTATTCGGAGCAGTACGTATGCAGATTGTGGACAGTTGTGGGTCTCACTGAGAGCGTGCAAGGGATAAGTCCCTGCAGTAGCGCTATTCATCTGTGCCCTCGGTGGCTCAGATGGATAGAGCGTCTGCCATGTAAGCAGGAGATCCCGGGTTCTAGTCCCGGTCGGGGCACACATTTTCAGCTGTCCACATCAAGATATGTCAACAACACCTGTCGGCACCTGAGGGTTTCAATTAATTACCATTTATTCTAGAGAAGCTGCACGGTCATCACTGGTCTCCGTTCTTTCGAGAACCGTAACTATCTTCGTAAAATCACGGAAAACCTAAATCAGGATGGGTAAACGTTGGTTTGAACCGCCATCCTCCCAAATGCGAATCCAGTGTGCTAACCACTGCGCTATCCCGACGGTACAACGCGGTAGGGGTGGTGTAGTTCTACAGCTGAACTTCCCACACAAACGCCTACCTCACAGAACTTGTAAGGTAAGCTGTTGAGTCCGCAAACGATGATATTGACAGGTTATGCCAGGACGATTAGTAGTTTGACAAGTCGACCGCTTATTACTAGAAACACAATGGTTACACGATTACGCTGAAATTGTAAGACAAGAAGCTATTTATTGTCGGCTGTCTTATAAACCTTTTTCCTTTTTCTTGTCGCCACACTGCAGTTAGCTTCTTTTGCAAAAACACATTGAGGTTTACACAATTTTATCTCGCTAACTTCTTGATGAATTTACAATTGCGGCGAAATCCTGAAACAGGCTATTATTGAAGAAACAACTGAGGACAATGCAGGTCAGTAATATACGAAAATTTCATAATCAGTACAAAAATAAATGTGTGATTTCTTCACTTTCATTATTACTAAAGCTCACTAATTCTCATTTCACCATCTATCGATGGCCCATAAAATAGTTACATCATTTCACAGAAAAAAAATCAGGAGTTCCTTTTATGTTGTAGTAGGTACGAAAGCTGCGCATGTTAACTATATGGCAGTTTGTGTGCTACCATTTACCAAAAATTCATGTCAACGTCTTGAACCATTTATGAGATAGGAGGGATGCTATGAACAATTCACTTCCACTCTACCATTTGTGTGCACAACAGACAGTGAGTGGAGTACGTACAACATATTTTCTCGAGACTGTAGATATACACTCCTGCTCATAAATTAAGGATACTTGCAGAATGTGGTGCCACACAACGTGGCACTACACAAAACAGGCGCTAATAGCATAGGCACATAGGGAACACACACGACACATATCTGTAAGGTGGCATACTCTGGATCAGGTGGTCGAGCAGCTGCTGGGGTATGGCCACCCATTCTTGCACCGGTCCCTGTCGGAGCTCCTGAAGTGTCCTAGGGGTTTGAAGACGTGCAGCGATACGTCGACCGAGAGCATCCCAGACGTGCTCGATGGGGTTTAGGTCTAGGGAACAGGGAGGCCACTCCATTCGCCTGGTATCTTCTGTTTCAGGTACTCCTCCACGATGGCAGCTCGGTGGGGTCGTGCTTTATCATCCATCAGGAGGAAGGTGGACCCACTGCACCGCTGAAAAGGCTGACATACTGGTGCAAAATGACTTCCCGATATACCTGACCTGTTACAGTTCCTCTATCAAAGACGTGCAGGTGTGTACGTGCACCAATCATAATCCCACCCCACACCATCAATCCACGACCTGCATAAAGGTCCCTTTCAAGGACGTTAAGGGGTTGGTATCTGGTTCCTGGTTCACGCCATCTGAAAACCCGGCGAGAATCGCTGTTCAGACCATACCTGTACTCGTCCATGAACATAACCTGGGACCACTGTTCCAATGACCATGTGCTGTGTTCTTGCCACAAGGCTTTATAGGCTCTCCTGTGATCAGTGGTCAGTGGAATGCACCTTTCAGGTCTCCGGGCGAATAAACGATGTCTGTTCAGTCGACCGTAGACTGTGTATCTGGAGACAACTGTTACAGTGGCTGCGGTAAGGTCCCGAGCAAGTCTACCTGCAGTACTCCGTGGCCGTCTGAGAGCACTGCTTCTGAGATATCGGTCTTCTTGTGGTGTTGTACACTGTGGACGTCCCGTACTGTAGCGCCTGGACACGTTGACTGTCTGCTGGAATCGTTGCCGTAGTCTTGAGATCACACTTTGTGGCACACGGAGGGCCCGTGCTATGACCTGCTGTGTTTGACCAGCCTCCAGTCGCCCTAGTATTCTACCCCTCATAACGTCATCAATATGTGTTCTCTGAGCCATTTTCAACACACAGTCACCATTAGCACGTCTGAAAACGTCTGCACACTTACTAGCTGTACCGTACTCTGACATGCACCAACACACCTCTGCGTATGTACACTGCTGCCAGCGCCCCCGTGCGACGACTGCAGGTCAAATGCACCACATGAATGTAGATCTTGTCTCAAGTTTAAAGGAAAATTCGATATATTACATACATTTCGTATGCAGCAATTTATGAAATAACATCCACCAAATGCCAAATCATAGCGATCCCTATTTTTCATAGCAGTACTACAACCATCAAAGAAGTGAAATCTAGTTCATCGAAAAGCTGATGAGTGAGGAAATGAGATGTGAGTCAATTTTTTCTTACCAAATAGTTTATTTAAAATGGTTTGAGAAACCTTGTAGAGCAGCCAGTATGCGCACACCTCCATTCCCGCCGTGTAGCCAAGGTGGGGACAGAATTTTTCGTTCACAACGGAAGTGCACAGCGGGGCAGGTGAAAACTGATTGTGGCCAGTCACGCCTTCAGAACAGTTTGGTCGACCCGCCCATTCTCGAGAGCGAGACTGTGTTTTCACGCAGGGGCCCGAGTTATCCTATAAGAGCTCTTCTTTCGAAAGTTGTTGTGCTACTGGTTTCACTCATAATGAACAAGTCTCTGGCGTTCAAGTTTTTTTTTTTCCATGTCTTTACCTCCATTGTTGGCTATAGAATCATGCCACACGCTCAACCTTGCTTTGCTATTCTATGTGGCATTCAAAATACCAGACTCTTTATTAACACTACGCCGTCCGGCGCCACCACAGTGGTATCGTGTGCATAGTATCGCTCAGTGGCTGGCGACACCACTTTAGTATTTTTTTCATTGTGTTTGTGTTTTTTTTAGGTAACAATAAGTTACACACGTCAACAAGGTTTTTTGTTTTTATAAGTACTTGTGCACTTTCATCATGGCGGACGAAAGAGACGATACAATTATTTACGATGAATGCGCGAGCATCTTGTCTGACATTCCGGACGACTTGGCCGATTTGAAGAAGACACTGCATATCAAAAAAATGAAAGTGAAGCAGCATCGTCGGAAGATAGTGAAATACCTTCAAGAAGAATTCGGCGAACACAACTGATCTGGATGAATCAGACATAGAAGACAGCCTATAATTTACTGAGGACCCAATAATAAATTTGAAGGATCTCCGGGTCCACACATATTTCCCAAAGGTACACAAAGCGTCGTGCATATCGTAGAATTATATATTGGGTTCGATCTATTTGAACATATTAGCAACGAAACCAACAAGTATTACAGTCAGAATTGCAGTAGAAGGAACCTGGATAAAAAGAATGACAAATTTGTCGAAGTTACGGGACCCGAACTTGGAAAATCGTTTGGGCTTGCTATCCTTATGGAAGCTGTAAAAAAAGCAAGGCTCGATGATAATTGGTCAACGAATCCGTTGATAGACACACCGATATTTTGCAAAACGATGTCCCGCAACCGATTAAGACAAATATTATCACTTTTACATTTATCCGACAACAACAATATACCGGATAATGCTGAACGGCTTTTGAAAGTGCAATTTGTAATTGATTATTTTTCCAAAACGTTTAAAGAAACGCTTAATCCAAGTCAGAACATCTCAGTTGATGAAGGAATGATACCGTGGCGTGGACGGTGAAATTTTAAAGTTAACAATCCGTCGAAAATTACGGAATATGGCAAACTTACTCAGATGCTGTGTGATTCGAGTACGGGATACATTTCCTTACTCAAGATATATTCCGGCCCTGGACAACCTTTAGCAAAAACTGTGATGGAACTATTGACACCTTCTTATGGCAAGTGGCATCACGTCTACATGGATAATTATTATAACAGTGTAGAACTTGCAGAGAAGTTACTTGAAAAGAAAATTCAAGTTTGTGGAACTTACGACAAAATAGAGGATTTCCGGAAAAATTAAAACGCACAAAAGTCAATGTGTTTGTACTCGTAGCTTGTCATCAACAGAAAGGTGACAAGCGGTCACGACGAGTCAAGTAATCCGAATTAGCGCTGCCGGCGCCAAGCGAATAAATTTGTAAGAGACGTGCGTCCAGCGAAATGTTAACAGATTTCAGTTTTTACTAAATATGACTCTATGCTATATCTAAATACATGATAATCACATAGAACTGTAAGTGTTTCATTGTTATTTCTGCCACCACAGTATCTTCATCTGAATACTGATTCAACTACCGGGTGATCAAAAAGTCAGTATAAATTTGAAAACCTAATAAACCACGGAATAATGTAGATAGAGAGGTAAAAAGTGACACACATGCTTGGAATGACATGGGGTTTTATTAGAACCAAAAAAAGACACGCCGTATTGTTAGACGCGTGAAAGATCTCTTGCGCGCGTCGTTTGGTGATGATCGTGTGCTCAGCCGTCACTTTCGTCATGCTTGGCCTCCCAGGTCCCCAGACCTCAGTCCGTGCGATTATTGGCTTCGGGGTTACCTGAAGTCGCAAGTGTATCGTGATCGACCGACATCTCTAGGGATGCTGAAAGACAACCTCCGACGCCAATGCCTCACCATAACTCCGGACATGCTTTACAGTGCTGTTCGCAACATTATTCCTCGACCACAGCTATTGTTGAGGAATGATGGTGGACATATTGCGCATTTCCTGTAAAGAACATGATCTTTGCTTTGTCTTACTTTGTTATGCTAATTGTTGCTATTCTGATCAGATGAAGCGCCATCTGTTGGACATTTTTTGAACGTTTGTATTTTTTTGGTTGTAATAAAACCCGATGTCATTCCAAGCATGTGTGTCAATTTTTACCTCTCTATCTACATTATTCCGTGATTTATTCAGTTTCCAAATTTATACTGACTTTTTGATCACCCGGTATATTGCGTTTATTCCTTTGTTTGAGATTATTATTGCAGCAAAAAAAATGGTTCAAATGGCTCTGAGCACTATGGGGCTTAACATCTATGGTCATCAGTCCCCTAGAACTTAGAACTACTTAAACCTAACTAACCTAAGGACATCACACAACACCCAGCCATCACGAGGCAGAGAAAATCCCTGACCCCGCCGGGAATCGAACCCGGGCGTGGGAAGCGAGAACGCTACCGCACGACCACGAGATGCGGGCTATTATTGCAACACGTTCCCATCGAAATCTAATGCTGCAATACAATCTACGATTGGAAAATTGTTATGTCTTTAACAAAAGTAAGGTAAAGTGGAAGTTCCATAGAGTGTTGCGTTAATAGCCGCTGGTCGGTAGCTGCAAGCATAGTAATGTGTGGGTTACAAGCAGACCCATCAGTGGATTGTCACCACGCCCGGGCAAGTCCCTTGGTGTGGCAACGTGACTGGGTGCTCGGTTTTAGTGGAACAAATGGGTACTGGAGGCATAAAAATAAGTCTGGACTTTAAGGTTGGGATCAATTCTCATCGACGGAAGCGGGCAGTACCATCACAACGCCAGATCCATGCCGGACAGCGAGACAACTGGACCCCACCAGCTGCAGCCACAGGTTCAAGAATGGGATGGGCCTGCCATCTGCACCGAGTCCTTCACAGTACTCGGTGTACCGAGTGAGGTGGCACAGTGGCAAATAAATGTAAATGTCGTGTGACTAGGGCCTCCCGCCGGATAGACAGTTCGCCGAGTGCAAGTCTTTCGAGTTGAAGCCACTTCTGAGACTTGCGCATCGATGGCGATGAAATGATGATGCTTACGACAACACAACACCCAGTCCCAGAGCGGAGAAAATCCGGGAATCGAACCCGGGCCCTTAGGATTGACAGTCCTTCGCACTGACCACTCAGATACCGGGGGCGGACGGCACAGAGGCTAGCACGGTGGACTCGCATTCGAGAGGATGTTGGCTCAAATTCGCGGCCGGACATCCATATTTATGTTTCCCGTGATTTCCCTAAATCACTTCGCCGGCCGGAGTGGCCGTGCGGTTCTAGGCGCTACAGTCTGGAGCCGAGCGACCGCTACGGTCGCAGGTTCGAATCCTGCCTGGGGCATGAATGTGTGTGACGTCCTTAGGTTAGTTAGGTTTAATTAGTACTAAGTTCTAGGCGACTGATGACCTCAGAAGTTAAGTCGCATAATGCTCAGAGCCATTTGAACCATTTGAACCTAAATCACTTCCGGCGAATTAGAGATGGGCAAACTCGTTCATCCTTGGGAACTAATTCACTGCTGGTCATTCTTTTTTGGGAACGGTTCATTTTTACTCGTCCACCATTCATTTGTGCTTGGTATATGGTTCTTATGAAAAACTGAAAACTAGTAGTGTCGGTGACTGAAGGATGGAGGGCACCAAGAGGGGGCACTTGCCTCCCCCCCCCCCCCCCTGGAGTATAGAGTTTTTATTCATTACAGAATTCTTACACACTTTTAGAAGTAATTTCTGTGATTCTGCAGAACCTCTCGTTTAGCCAACTGTAGCGTTGTGTGGCTGATCGCAGGGAAATAATATAGGGTGGCGCACCGAAAACCGGCCCCGAATACAGACTGCTCGCCAATTACGGACGATGTGTTGCCCGTTACGAGCAGATACAACAAACAGACAAGCATGTAATAATTAGGCAGTGAAGAAATAACAAGTTAATGCAAGCAACAATGGCGAAACAATCGATGACAATATGTAGAGAGCTGGAGAAGAGAACATGAAAATCTCACGCGACGAGTTGGTGGCTGTTTCCCAACTTAACAGACCACAAGTGTCTTGTATAAAATTCTTCGTTTCGACTTCTACTACATAGCTATGCTACGTTGTAAACAATAACCGTTTACACCCTATATATACTTCATGTTGTCTCTGAGTTCGTAGGCGAAGTAGACTTTATGGAAACATAAAATAAAATGTGGTTTTCTCGTCATACTTGCGTCACACGCTTAGTAAAAATTAGGTTTTTATATTTCATTATTAAAGTTAATGCAGCAAAAATAATAATAATTAAGTTCACAGTAATAAAGTTTTTGGTTTGAAAGCTCCTTCTGAACAAATGTTTTTGAGATAATAAGTAAATACGATTTTATGGCCATCTATGTCTTTCCAACTGAGCCAAAATGACCCACAACCCACTTTTTTTTCTTTCAAAGAAACCAAACTAGCAGGTAAAGCAAATTGGAAACAACCAAACTTAAACATAATTAGAGCATTCCTAAATGTAATGTTTTGTATATGAAAGATACACGAGAATCGTTTTGTATGAATTTTCTTACGCTAAAAATTAAGCAAATTATTGATAGTTAGTTGCTAAATCAAGTCGATGAAACCAAAAAATATATCAATAACAAAAAAACTTGCCTTGTTATAAGTATGTCTTTTGCTGTTCATCGATATAATGAAGTGAGCTGATATGCCCTTTTGTTACCTGAAAAGACGTACCTATTACTTACAACGAAATTTTTATGTAATTTACGCAACTATAAAATACTTTTTGATTACTGGTCGTGGACGCTGAATAGCCAGACCCAAGTGCAAGAACAGTTTGGAGCACATGTAAAATGGGCGAGCGCAGTGAACGAAACAAACAACTGGATACTAGGAGCAGTTGACAGTGGAACTGAGACAGGTGGTCATGCGAAGAACGACGAGTGCGGCAGAGGGAGACCGAGACGGAGAGGAGCACGCGACCGAGGCTGGAACGAGAGCTACCGAAGTGACCGCCGCGACCGAAGTGAACTAGTGAACTATGAACCGATCGTTCCTCGTTCCCGGGAAATATAAGTAGACCGCCGCGACCTGTAACACCATAGCTCTTATGCTGTACGGATTTATTTTGCCTTTTGCTCTTATTTAATGTTACTTCGTTGAGCTTCTGTAAATACACTCCTGGAAATTGAAATAAGAACACCGTGAATTCATTGTCCCAGGAAGGGGAAACTTTATTGACACATTCCTGGGGTCAGATACATCACATGATCACACTGACAGAACCACAGGCACATAGACACAGGCAACAGAGCATGCACAATGTCGGCACTAGTACAGTGTATATCCACCTTTCGCAGCAATGCAGGCTGCTATTCTCCCATGGAGACGATCGTAGAGATGCTGGATGTAGTCCTGTGGAACGGCTTGCCATGCCATTTCCACCTGGCGCCTCAGTTGGACCAGCGTTCGTGCCGGACGTGCAGACCGCGTGAGACGACGCTTCATCCAGTCCCAAACATGCTCAATGGGGGACAGATCCGGAGAACTTGCTGGCCAGGGTAGTTGACTTACACCTTCTAGAGCACGTTGGGTGGCACGGGATACATGCGGACGTGCATTGTCCTGTTGGAACAGCAAGTTCCCTTGCCGGTCTAGGAATGGTAGAACGATGGGCTCGATGACGGTTTGGATGTACCGTGCACTATTCAGTGTCCCCTCGACGATCACCAGTGGTGTACGGCCAGTGTAGGAGATCGTTCCCCACCCATGATGCCGGGTGTTGGCCCTGTGTGCCTCGGTCGTATGCAGTCCTGATTGTGGCGCTCACCTGCACGGCGCCAAACACGCATACGACCATCTTTGGCACCAAGGCAGAAGCGACTCTCATCGCTGAAGACGACACGTCTCCATTCGTCCCTCCATTCACGCCTGTCGCGACACCACTGGAGGCGGGCTGCACGATGTTGGGGCGTGAGCGGAAGACGGCCTAACGGTGTGCGGGACCGTAGCCCAGCTTCATGGAGACGGTTGCGAATGGTCCTCGCCGATACCCCAGGAGCAACAGTGTCCCTAATTTGCTGGGAAGTGGCGGTGCGGTCCCCTACGGCACTGCGTAGGATCCTACGGTCTTGGCGTGCATCCGTGCGTCGCTGCGGTCCGGTCCCAGGTCGACGGGCACGTGCACCTTCCGCCGACCACTGGCGACAACATCGATGTACTGTGGAGACCTCACGCCCCACGTGTTGAGCAATTCGGCGGTACGTCCACCCGGCCTCCCGCATGCCCACTATACGCCCTCGCTCAAAGTCCGTCAACTGCACATACGGTTCACGTCCACGCTGTCGCGGCATGCTACCAGTGTTAAAGACTGCGATGGAGCTCCGTATGCCACGGCAAACTGGCTGACACTGACGGCGGCGGTGCACAAATGCTGCGCAGCTAGCGCCATTCGACGGCCAACACCGCGGTTCCTGGTGTGTCCGCTGTGCCGTGCGTGTGATCATTGCTTGTACAGCCCTCTCGCAGTGTCCGGAGCAAGTATGGTGGGTCTGACACACCGGTGTCAATGTGTTCTTTTTTCCATTTCCAGGAGTGTATGTTTGATTGAATCGATAACATAAAATTGTATACTCCTTTCTTTGTTAAAACTTTGGATGTTATGGTTGGATTCTATGCATTGTGGTATATCTGTCATTTAAATTCTTTGTCCCATTTGGAGGGAACTATATATAATTGTAATTTCTGTGTGAATAATTTTTTGTAGAAATACTAATATGTGCAAATGTTCTGTTTTATTTAAAATGTTTGTTTGCTGTAGTGTAAACTGCTGATCCTCACTTAGGGTTCTTAGTCATCCTGTATGTAAAAGTTGTTGTGGTTCCCCTCGGGAACGAAACTATGTAGCGCGCGCAAATTGTGGGTGGCCTAGGTAGAAAAGGTGGAACAAGAGTCAGTTGGGTACGAGCTACCAAACTGTGCACTGCCATATAAATGTTGCATATTGTGCTGGTTCCGAGAGAGGCTTTTCCTGCCGTTTTCCAATGCCTCGGATGGATGGATAAATAGCTGGAACTATTCTGGAATTTGTATCTATCATCGCCACCTAGAAATGACAGAGTCCAGCAATTCTACCTGCAATTCCACCCACCAACATGGAATCGCCACCTCATTGCGCAATCACTGTAATGGAGCACTATAGTATATGTACAGTGAAGGATCAGCTTAATGGATGTGTTAGTGTGCTCAAATATAAGGTAATTTATAACTGAATTTATGTACCTACCTTGATTTTTCTCCTTATCATAACACCTCTCGGGTTCCTCTCCGTTTGAACTGTAGTGATTTCCGAGTGTCCTTATTGAAAGGACATTAAAGGCCAGTGTTTTGCTAATTGATGCCTCTTGAACATAGTAAAAAGAAAGTTAAAGTTAATGTGGCAAGAGAGTGAGTTAAAGTTAATGATGCTTGCTGAAAATAATTTTCCTAGTAAAACTGCTTATTGATGTGTTGTTGCCAACTTCAAATTAAAAGTTCTTAAGACTGAGGCTTATAAAGTTTTGCTTAGTAAATGATCACATTACTGCCTGTTGTAAATCGCAGAAGGTGAGTCATTATCTTACATATGTGTTAATTTTGTCTCTCACTGTAGTAAAAGTGGAAAACTGCAGTTTTGAAACGTTATATACTCATGTTTGCTAAGTGTTTGTCACTCTGTCTATTGTGTTAATGCTCGGTAACAAGTAACGGAAAGACCACTAATTATGAAAACCATAATTTCTTTATTCAAATGATAGTGAGAAGCAACCTGTTAGTGGATTCCAATTAACTTTCATTTTAAATAGTAAAGTATTTAACTGAGAGAGACTTAACCTATACCCAATTAATGATTCCGCAGTGATTAGTAATAATGTTATAAAAACCATTCAGTTAGTGTAAGCCCTGAAAGTAATAGTGTGTTTCGGTATCTGTTATAATTTTGCAAATAGTTTGTGCTGCTCTAACTGTTAGTTTCAATCTTACCGTAAACATATGTATGTGTCAGAGTTCACTGCACTCGCGTGTGACAAAGTATAGGTTGTGTTTATCCATTAAAGTTACTAATAACTATTTTCTTGAACGAGAATGTTAATCATTCTCTTGCCTAGTTAGGCTGGCGACCGTTTTCTTTATCCGTTAAACAGTGCAGATAGGCAAAATTTTGTTTGTTACTGTTCAAATATTTACGTGATTCTGACTTTCATTTCCGATAAGCCACCCCCGTTAGGTACAACACGGTCAACATAACAAAATTCCTCTCAGAGGGTAACACTGCTCTGTTGCTTTATACCATAATTGCTTTAACGAGATAGTTTTATTTCACGACCTGCCTACAACTTTAAGGTTATGGTACAGCAGTAGCAGACAGGAGTGTTATACGTGGCTTTTCCGTGACAGGACTATTTGTTCTGTTGAGGCATAGTACGTAATAAGCCAAACTTGGTATTTGATTATATAAGCTACGTAAATGCAGTTGCAGTGTTATAGACCGAATTGAAATATGAACCGATCGGTCCTCGTTCCCGGGAACTATAAGTAGACCGCCGCGACCGAAGTGAACTATGAACCGATCGTTCCTTGGAATTCGTTCCTCGGTCCTTTCGTTCATCTTGGTGAACCGTTCGTTTGCACCCGTTCGTTCGCAAACTACCCATCTCTACGGCGAATGCCAGGACTGTTACTTCGAAAGGGCACGGCCGACTTCCTTCCCAATCCTTCCCAAATCCAATGTGACCGATGACCTCCCTGTATAGTCCCATCGCCCTGAATCAACCAACCAACCAACAGTACTCGGTGTCACAGCCCCGCCAATCTGCCGTCTGCTCCTGCCGACTCTGGGTTCGTAGTAGGACTCGGTGCCACAAAACTGGTCAGCAGCCGACTACTGTCTGAGAGCAGCGAGTCATATCACGTGCACAGCCACCTTCACATCTCGCCACAGTGACACGAGTGCGGAGAGGGGCCACTGGGCTTACACGACACTGAGTGAAGTGCACGCCGATCTCCTCACACTGCCACCGCGGCCACGTACGGAGCCGAGTGACCGTTTCCCAAGTGGTGCACCATCGCAACAGGACACGCCGCACCACTGATCTCGACGCCTGTGGCATACAGAGGCTGCCGGGCTCAGTAGCACAAGGTACTGGCCCACCAGAGTCAGGAAGAAGCTGCCTCCTGTTTATTGGCACCAGCTAGGATCAGTGAGAAGAGTGCCTGCCTCACTAACAAGGGGAGGCCGCCAATTGTGAAACTCAGATTCAATTCATACTGCGCGTAATAAAAGCTCATGCCCAGAGGTGTAATGTGGCAAAGCACCAAGATGCACTTCTCAGCCGTCGTCGAGAAAATCGACAGTTAAAAGAAACCGTTGGGGTGAAATGCTCTCTACGATTAATAATTTTCTACAGCGTCGTGGCGCAGCGGTAAGCGCTCGGGTTCGTAATCCGAAGGTCGCCGGATCGAATCTCGCGCCATGCAACCCTTTTTTTTTCTTTTTAGTAATTGTTTTTTGTAATTCAAATGTATGTGTGTATATATATATATATATATATATATATATATATATATATATATATATATATATATATATATATAATTCCCGGCAATCAGTTGCAAGTTGCAACAATTATGCATATAATAAGTTGTTGAAAGTCGTTTGTCGTGGAAAAACTGGCGACTTCGAACATCATTATGTTTTCCGCAAACAAAGTTGTATTTCACAAATGTTATTAATTGTCTTCATAATGTTAACCACGTATAGTTAACGGAAGACGTAGAAACGATATTCCGAAACTAATACGTATAGCGTAAGTCAAACGTTCGAATTAAAACAGAAACCCCACGAACACAAATTTGCTGTGGCAGGTGTGAAATATAAACTCCGTTACTCGCTCGTAACACTTGAAGGACAGATATTGAATGGACCGAAACGAGCCGTCGCATGACAGCGTAGTTGCCTGCTAACTTCGAAAGAAGGTAGATGCGGTCCCTAGCGCAACTTATAACATCGTCGAAAATCAGTGCGGACGGGAGAGCTTTGGTACACCCTGTTGAACAAACGGAAAAATGGAGGCCGTACAATTGGAGAGCGATCCGCCTTCACCAACATGCATAAGCAATTCATTAATACATTTGAATTACAAAAAACTAATAATAAAAAAAATTGCATGGCGCGAGATTCGATCCGGCGACCTTCGGATTACGAGCCCGAGCTCTTACCGCTGCGCCACGACGCTGTAGAAAATTATTAATCGTAGAGAGTATTTCACCGCAACAGTTTCTTTTAACTGTCGATTTTCTCGACAACGGCTGAGAAGTGCATCTTGGTGCTTTGCCACATTACACCTCTGGCCATGAGCTTTTATTATGCGCAGTATGAATCGAATCTGAATTTCACAATTGGCGGCCTCCCCTTGTAAGCCTTATACCCAGCTCTATTAAGTTCCTTGTGATTGTTAACACTGCTTGCCTCGGCCCAAAGGCCTGTCACCACCACTCATTCATCCTCCCAGTGTGTCAGCACGCTACAGAATGGTGTCAGGTGGTCTGACATTCCCAAAATCGACAGTGGAGGGGTGCCACCCCTGCAGCGCATCACCTGAGCCACAGTCCACACTATTAGGGTGAGTGAGACGATTCTTTCCCTTGTGTGTGGTGATACTAATGAGGTCTAAGTATAGGCTAGGCAGTAGTGCGAGGGGTCCTGATGAACACTCACCAGTCGACGTGCAGGCAGGGAAATCAGGACGCGCTCAGTGTAAAGACACTTCAGCTATCAAGATATTAGCAGTAAATTTGCAGAGTGTTCGGAATAAAGTTCCTGAATTTACTGCCCTCCAGGAAGCGTGTGGCGTGCAAATTATTCTCGGGACTGAGACCTGGCTGAACCCTGAGATAGGAAGTTCTGAAATATTTAGTGAGGGTTGGAACGTGTATCGGAAAGACAGATAAGACACCGTAGGAGGTGGTGTCTTCATTGCAGTTGACAAAAATATTGTGTCTACTGACGTCAAAGTAGAGTGTGATTGTGAAGTTATCTGGACACTTTTAACAGGGCTAGGGGAAATAAAGTTAGTTGTTGGGTGTTATTGCCGGCCACCAGGTTCCGCCGGGACAGTTCTAGAATAATTCAAAGGGAGTCTACATTCTGTATCGCAGAAGTACCCGAATCATGCTATATTAGTCGGAGGCGACTTCAACCTACCTAGTATAGACTGGGATGTCTATGGATTCATTACAGGTGGCACAGACAACTCGTCGTGTGGATTACTTTTGAGGCCGGCCAAAGTGGCCGTGCGGTTAAAGGCGCTGCAGTCTGGAACCGCAAGACCGCTACGGTCGCAGGTTCGAATCCTGCCTCGGGCATGGATGTTTGTGATGTCCTTGGGTTAGTTAGGTTTAACTAGTTCTAAGTTCTAGGGGACTAATGACCTCAGCAGTTGAGTCCCATAGTGCTCAGAGCCAATTACTTTTGAACACATTATCCGAAAACTGTCTTGAGCAGCTATATCGACAGCCAACGCGTAATGGAAATATTTTAGATCTGGTAGCCACGAACAGACCAGACCTCATCGACGGTGTCAGTGTTGAGACAGGGATTAGTGATCATGATGTTGTCATTACGACTATGGTTACGAAAGTTAAAAAGTCGGTCAAGAAGGCTAGGAGAGTATTCTTACTAGAAAGAGCAGATAAGCAGTTGTTAGCATCCCACTTAGTAAATGAATCGACTTCATTTACTTCCGGTACGATGGAAGTGGAAGAATTATGGGCAGATTTTAAACACATTGTAAATCACGCATTGTACAAGTATGTACCGAAAAAGTGGGTTACGGACGGAAAAGACCGACGTGGTTTAACAGCGCAATTCGCAGAATGCTTAGGAAGCAAAGACAGTTGCACTCGCGGTACAAGAAAAATCGGGAGAATGAGGACAGGCAAAAGTTAGTAGAGATTAGTGGTGCTGTAAAAAGAGTGATGCGCGGAGCATTCAACCACTGCCACCGTCATACCTTAGCAAAAGATCTTGCTGAAACCCCAAGGAAATTCTGGTCGGTAAGCGCGTCGAAGGCTTCACTCCAGTCACTCACTGATGAATCTGGCCTGGCAACGGAAGACAGCAAAACGAAAGCTTAAATTTTTAATTTAGCATTTGAGAAATCTTTCACGCAGGAGGATCGTACAAACATACCGCCGTTTGAGTCTCGTACAGATTCCCGTATGGAGGACATAATGATAGACGTCCCTGGGGTTGTGAAGCAGCTGAATGGGTTGAAAATAAATAAATCGCCAGGTGCTGATGGGATTCCAGTTCTGTTTTACAGAGAGTACTCTACTGCACTGGCTCCTTACTTAGCTTGAATTTATCGCGAATCTCTTGCCCAACGTAAAGTCCCGAGTGACTGGAAAAAAACGCAGGAGACGCCTGTATATAAGAAGGGTAGAAGGACAGATCCTCAAAATTACAGACCAATATCCTTAACATCGGTTTGTTGCAGGATTCTCGAACATATTCTCAGTTCGAATATAATGAATTTCCTTGAGACAGAGAAGTTGCTGTCCATGCATCAGCACGGCTTTAGAAAGCATCGCTCCTGCGAAACGCAACTCCCCTTTTTTCACATGGTATCTTACGAACCATGGATGAAGGTTACAGACGGATGCCATATTCCTTGACTTCCGGAAAGCGTTTGAGTCGGTGCCCCACTGCAGACTCCTAACTAAGGTACGAGCATATGGGATTGGTTCTCAAGTATGTGAGTGGCTCGAAGACTTCGTAAGTAATAGAACCCAGTACGTTGTCCTCGATGGTGAGTGTTCATCGGAGGTGAGGGTATCATCTGGAGTGCCCCAGGGAAGTGTGGTAGGTCCGCTGTTGTTTTCTATCTACATAAATGATCTTTTGGATAGGGTGGATAGCAATGTGCGGCTGTTTGGTGATGATGCTGTGGTGTACGGGGTGTCGTTTTTGAGTGACTGTAGGAGGATACAAGATGACTTGGACAGGATTTTTGATTGGTTTAAGGAATGGCAGCTAACTCTAAATATAGATAAATGTAAATTAATGCAGATGAATAGGGAAAAGAATCCCGTAATGTTTGAATACTCCATTAGTAGTGTAGCGCTTGACACAGTCACGTCTATTAAATATTTGGGCGTAACATTGCAGAGCGATATGAAGTGTGACAAGCATGTAATGGCAGTTGTGGGGAAGGCGGACAGTCGTCTTCGGTTCATTGGTAGAATTTTGGGAAGATGTGGTTCATCTGTAAAGGAGACCGCTTATAAAACACTAATACGACCTATTCTTGAGTACTGTTCGAGCGTTTGGGATCCCTATCATATCGGATTGAGGGAGGACATAGAAGCAATTCAGAGGCGGGCTGCCAGATTTGTTACTGGTAGGTTTGATCATCACGCAAGTGTTACGGAAATGCTTCAGGAACTCGGGTGGGAGTCTCTAGAGGAAACGAGGCGTTCTTTTCGTGAATCGCTACTGAGGAAATTTATAGAACCAGCATTTGAGGCTGGCTGCAGTACAATTTTACTGCCGCCAACTTACATTTGGTGGAAAGACCACAAAGATAAGAGAGATTAGGGCTCGTACAGAGGCATATAGGCAGTCATTTTTCCCTCGTTCTGTTTGGGAGTGGAACAGGGAGAAAAGATGCTAGTTGTGGTGCGAGGTACCCTCCGCCACGCACCGTATGGTGAATTGCGGAGTATGTATATAGATGTAGATGAAGGAGATGTAATTATATGGGGTCTACTTTTACAGGACCAGAAAAGCAAGCCCACTTATCAGAGCTGAAGGGAAATTCTAGAGATGGGTGTTTGGTACCTGTGCTCTCATTGTAACTTGGTTGGGCTCTCTGCTCCGTGTAATGAATTGCTAGCAGTGAACTTCTTAACATGTAGACAGTGTAGGGAGTCCAGGTGAGTCATAATTAGACTGAAGGAGTAGCTAGATAGACCACTCTGTTACTATCTGTTTTGCTGGCCGGAGTGGCTGTGCGGTTCTAGGCGCTACAGTCTGGAACCGCGAGACCGCTACAGTCGCAGGTTCGAATCCTGCCTCGGGCATGGATGTGTGTGATGTCCTTTGGTTAGTTAGGTTTAAGTAGTTCTAAGTTCTAGGGAACTGATGACCTCACAAGATGAGTCCCAACGTGCTCAGAGCCATTTGAACCATTTTTTAACTACCTGTTTTATCTATATTACTTGTGTTATTGCTGTGTGTGTCTGGGTCGTGAAAATGAGGAAGACTGAGGACAGGGAAAATCAGAGACACAAGGCGTCGCCATCGAGGAGACTTTGCAATCGTTAGTGTATCAGGTAGCCCAGCTGAGAGTGGATAATGTGGCTTGCTTTGTTTCTCCCTTCTCTGGTAGGGCGACTGAGGATGTGGTAGCATATTTGGAAGAGCTCAGGTGACTGGCTAATTTAGGGGGTTGTTGGATAAGCAGTTATTGCAGATTTTTGGGGAAGCAAAGTTCTTCATAAGGTGAACAGGAGCGTTCCATAATGCAGAGAATTTTGATCAGCTGGGACAGGGGTTGGAACAACGCTACAAGGATCATCATAGTGTGTAGAGTTTTTGGGAGCTGTTCGGTATTGTGTCCAGAAGGTGTAATGAGGCGGTGGAGGGCTCTGCGGATAGGATTATGAAGTTAAATGTTTATGTATATGTATGAGTTATCGTAGAATGAGAAGCTGAAGAAAGTGGTGCAGTAGTAAGCCGAGCAGTGAGAACTGTACGCTTTTGTGAGGCTTTTTGCACCAAAGATGTCTAGGGGTGTGTGTAATGAGGCGCCTAAAGATTGGAAAACGAGGAAACTGATAGATCAACAGGGGTGAAGGACTGAAGACATGTACCGCATTTACTCGAATCTAAGCCGCACTTTTTTTCCGGTTTTTGTAATCCAAAAAACCGCCTGCGGCTCAGAATCGAGTGCAAAGTAAGCAGAAGTTCTGAAAAATGTTGGTAGGTGCCGCCACAAGTTAACTTCTGCCGTCGAATATATGTAGCGCTACACAGGGATGCTTTGCAGGCACAAAGATAAATATTTGCACCAAAACCTCTGCGTTAGCAAATAAATTAAAAGAGAAGGTAGAAGAATGTAAACATTATGCCGTGTATTCTTTCGTGCTTGCTGCTATCTCATTTAAATCCTGTCTGCCTAATAAACTACGAAGCTAGAGTGAGACAACAGCAAACGCGGAAGAATTTACGTATCATGTCATGTTTATATTCGTATTATTCTTATGCTGAATAGTGATACAGTCAGAAATGAAGTACGGCAACTGACTAGATTTTTAAATCTAAAATGTCTCTAATTTCTGTGCAGATTGTAATGTACTAAAGAGGCGTCTGCAAAGATTTTCAAACGGAGAAAAATTTTCGCTAAACTCTCGTTCAGAACATCTTCTATCATACGCAGTCTATCATTCGGTTCTTGTTGATCATTATCAAAGAAAGCAGCAGTGTAAGTAACAACAAATAGCAGTCTATTGCTTTTGTTTCGCTTGTGAGAACATTCCTCTCTTTTTTTTATTGTAGCGCACAGAAAAGCGAGCCATGCCGCGAGCGGCTACAGGTCGTAAACACTCATTATTAGAATGCGACAAACAATGCATGACACAGTACAATAATGCATTTTCAGCTTAGAGTGACGTAAACACCAATAATAAAGAGAACGACACATATCAGATCAAAGCAAAATAAGCAATCAATTCAAACCAGACGAAGCACGTGAAAAAGGAAGGGTACCCGTATAAATACGGACGGAGCGCCTGACACATAGCAATGGCTACTTGGTAAATCTTTACTGTTAAGCTTACGACTCGAACCAAACTACTGTAGCTGTATCTTCATCCTTTCGACCTAAATTGTGTCTCATGCTACAATGGACCAACTTTGCTTCGATTGCGAGGTGCGGTCTAAAGCTTTTCCCTACCCTCGAATTTCGAGTCTCAAATTTCAGGTGCGACTTAGATTCGGGAACATTTTTTTTTCCTTGATTTCGAGTCTCATTTTTCAGGCGCGGCTTAGATTCGAGTGCGGTTTAGATTCGAGTAAATACGGGTATTTGCATAAAATGTGAAGTGTTTTAATTGTGTACAAAGAGGACATATGTAGAAACAGTGCCGCCAGCCACAAAGGAGTGACGGGATTAATAAAAGTGAGCAATAATTTAATGGAAATGGTAATGGGGTAGGCGTACGTCACGGGCAAGGATATAGGGTCGGTAATAGAGGTGCTCCAGGGGAGAGGAAAGGTGCAGTAAACTTAGGAAACTCCGGTACCATCTACAGAAGTTCACAGTAACAGCAAATGGAGTTAGAATAAATGTTGAGGCGGAATGTGTGAAATGGGTGTGATAGATGGTATAAAATATAACGATATGTTAGACACGGGAGTGCATGTGTCAATGACCTCAAGGAAGTTAGCAGGAATGAGGTATTTGCGACCGCCACATTATAATTTGTGTGGGGTATGGGATAGTGATATACAGCCATTGTGGTCAGCAGTGAAGGGTTTTTGGTTTGGGGCAACCAGGTTAAAGCACTGCGTACAAATGTTTCTCGGGTAAGTGAAGGCTGCAGCGTGATCCTAGTGTTCGACTTTCTGCTTTAGTATCATGTCATAATTGACCTCTGATGACGTATAGTAGAACTTAAAGGGAAGAAATCAATTATTCAAAAACAGTCTTAATCGCCTTCATTATTATCATACTGCCAACCGGTTTCAACCAGACGTAGGGGTCATCTTCTGGGTGTTTACACTGTGAAATTATAGATATCCGGCAGAAAGATTCCATTATACAACAGCTAAAATTACGTAAATTTAAAATATGTTACCCATTGGTCGACTGCTGGTGGTGTCACTCTTGTCTATACAGGGTGTTACAACAAGGTACGGCCAAACTTTCATCAAACATTCCTCACACACAAAGAAAGAAAATATGTTATGTGGACATGTGTCCGGAAACGCTTACTTTCCATGTTAGCGCTCATGTTATTACTTCTCTTCAAATCACATTAATCATGGAATGGAAACACACAGCAACAGAACGTACCAGCGTGACTTCAAACACTTTGTTACAGGAAATGTTCAAAATGTCCTCCGTTAGCGAGGATACATGAATCCACCCTCCGTCGCATGGAATCCCTGATGCGCTGATGCAGCCCTGGAGAATGGCGTATTGTATCACAGCCGTCCACAATACGAGCACGAAGAGTCTCTACATTTGGTACCGGGGTTGCGTAGACAAGAGGTTTCAAATGCTCGCATAAATGAAAGTCAAGAGGGTTGAGGTCAGGAGAGCGTGGACGCCATGGAATTGGTCCGCCTCTACCAATCCATCGGTCACCGAATCTGTTGTTGAGAAGCGTACGAACACTTCGACTGAAATGTGCAGGAGCTCCATCGTGCATGAACCAAATGTTTTATCGTACTTGTAAAGGCACATGTTCTAGCAGCACAGGTAGAGTATCCCGTATGAAATCATGATAACGTGCTCCATTGAGCGTAGGTGGAAGAACATGGAGCCCAATCAAGACATCACCAACAATGCCTGCCCAAACGTTCACAGAAAATCTGTGTTGATGACGTAAGTGCACAATTGCGTGCGGATTCTCGTCAGCCCACACATGTTGATTGTGAAAAGTTACAATTTGATCACGTTTGAATGAAGCCTCATCCGTAAAGAGAACATTTGCACTGAAATGAGGATTGACACATTGTTGGATGAACCATTCGCAAAAGTGTACCCGTGGAGGCCAATCAGATGCTGATAGTGCCTGCACACGCTGTACATGGTACAGAAACAAATGGTTCTCCCGTAGCACTCTCCATACAGTGACGTGGTCAACGTTACCTTGTACAGCAGCAACTTCTCTGACGCTGACATTAGGGTTATCGTCAACTGCACGAAGAATTGCCTCGTCCATTGCAGGTGTCCTCGTCGTTCTAGATCTTCCCCAGTCGCGAGTCATAGGCTGGAATGTTCCGTGCTCCCTAAGACGCCGATCAACTGCTTCGAACGTCTTCCTGTCGGGACACCTTCGTTCTGGAAATCTGTCTCGATACAAACGTACCGCGGAACGGCTATTGCCCCGTGCTAATCCATACATCAAATGGGCATCTGCCAACTCCCCATTTGTAAACATTGCACTGACTGCAAAACCACGTTCGTGACGAACACTAACCTGTTGATGCTACGTACTGATGTGCTTGATGCTAGTACTGTAGAGCAATGAGTCGCATGTCAACACAAGCACTGAAGTCAACATTACCTTCCTTCAATTGGGCCAACTGGCGGTGAATCGAGGAAGTACCGTACATAATGACGGAACTAAAATGTGCTCTAACATGGAAATTAAGCGTTTCCGGACACATGTCCACGTAACATCTTTTCTTTATTTGTGTGTGAGGAATGTTTCCTGAAAGTTTGGCCGTACCTTTTTGTAACACCCTGTATAATAAATTGTATTAAATGCCGTTGATCGCCGTTGGGGATGTTGCCCTCTATTCACGTGATCTCAGCACGCTATTTAAGCCCATACGAAGGGTTAGTCTCGCATAGTTTACTGCCGTTATGTAGACAGGAGTGACACCACCAGAAGTCGACCAGTGGGTAACATATTTTAAATTTACGTAATTTTAGCTGTTGTATAATGGAATCTTTCTGACGGATATCTATAATTTCACAGTGTAAAAGCTCAGATGACCCCTACGTCGGGTTGAAACCGGTTGGCGGTATAATAATAATAAATGCGATTAAGACTGTTTTTGAATAATTGATTAATCGTACTAATCGCTGCTTCATCTCCACAATCATGTTGTCCGACATTACGACAAGGGGAAACTGTTGTTGATGTGATCTGCCATGAGGACTGTCTGATGTGCAAAACAATCCAGTTAAAACGTGAGTAATGACGTTAAAGCCTGATTCACATGACTATGTGTCAGGAGGCAGTGGGAAATCGCTATGGCTGAGTGTGAAGCCTGAATTACCAGCTGATACATTATGTGAAATAGAAAAGGTAGATGGTAGTCGGATATAGTCTTCAGTGTGTTGTTTGGTGTAGCGTAGTATTGTATGTGTACAAGAGAGGGCAAAGGCAAAGTAGTACCAGTCAATACGTATAATTTTGGTGCTGAAGAAGTTAGACTGTTAAAGGGAACTTTGTTGTGTACGTTACAGATTCCGGATGAGGAAGACTGCCACACAGGGGAAGTTGGCTGTGATGAGGCATAGGATGCTGCCCGGCCTGCATTTAATGAGAAATTAAAGCATTTAAGGGGAATGGATTTGTCGCAAATGGAGGACCTGATGCTAGAATTTCAAGATCTGTTTTTTGCTGTAGGGTCATTGCCTGCTATGCCAGCAACACAACACAGGATTCTATCAGGAAACAGAACACCATTTTATTGGAGTCTGTACAGAATCCCACGATCACTGCAAGCAGTTTTCGTGGAATTTACAAACCAACATTTGGCTAATGGAATTATAGAATAGAGTGCTAGTCCTTGAGGGGACAGAAATTCTGATTAAGCCAAAAAAGCGTATGGAAGGCTCAAAGAAACAGCAGTGTTGCAGTTACTACCATTTGAATAGTAAGACTACGACAGATGCCTACCCATCAAAGCTGGTAATTCTTCAGTGTACTTAAGGAGTGGATGACATCAGTTAGAAGCTGCTCTGGAAGATAGACCGAAAACTGCGTTTTCAGCACCTTTTGGGACACTATCATTATATAAGGATGCTCTTTCAGTTGAATAATGCACCAGCAACATTCCAGTGGTTGCTGGGTGGAGCACTGACAGGACTGAAACCGCATCAATGTCTTGGATATCTTGATGATATAATCATCTTTTCAAGGGATATGCAAGTGCATATACAACATCTGAGGAAAGTATTTAAAAGATTACGAGCAGCTCATTTGACAGCTGACACAGAAAAATGTCACTTTGCGCTGGGAGAAGTTAATCAGCTGGGCCATATCATTAGTAGGGATGGAGTTAGGACCTAGCCAAAGTCAATACAGGGGTGCAAGAGTTTTTGGTACCACAAACAACCAAGGAATTACAGTCTTTTCTCAATTTTTGCAGGTGCTAAAGAAGGGGATTGAGTTAATATGGGTGGAAGAACGTCAGGAAGCATTCGCCGAAATGAAGAAAGTATAAATGTCGAGTCCGGTGTTGGTGTTTCCAGACTTTGAAAAGAAGTTCATATTATCATGTGATGCACCGAATCAAGCTGAAGTGAGAAGTCTTACGTGAGCTGCACTATCACATTTTATCAGGTCATGGGGGATGTCAGGCAACAAATCAGAGAGTGGCAGGCAGAAAAGTGTTCGTGGAAGGGAAGGAAACATGATGTCGATCGCTACGTCACGAATTGTGTGGATTGTCCACAGTGAGTGGATTTGAGTCGGAAAGAGGTACTGTTACAGAGGATGCCAGAAACAATGGAACTGTTCAATTTCATTGAGGTGGACGTGTTAGGCCTATTCAGCCAAACACAAACAGGTAATCTTTTCGTGCTGTTCATAATAGGATATTTTCCTCAGTACACTGAGATGGTGCTGATGCTTTCATGTCCGAATTTTTGTAGCCAAATGAATAATGGAAAACGGACAAATTCGATATGAAATTGACGAGTTCGATGTCTAGTTTTGCAAAAAAATGCACACATCAAAACAAGCTTTGCATCAACTCGGTTCTGAGAGTTCCGGGACCTGTACAGAAAATTGGAATAGAGATCAACATAAACATTATTTCCGATCTTTTTATTGCTCATGAAAAGCACACGTTGCATTTTGTACCATCGTACAGCGAGACCTTCAGAGGTGGTGGTCCAGATTGCTATGATACCCAGTAGCACGTCCTCTTGGATTGATGCATGACTGTATTCGTCGTGGCATATTATCCACAAGTTCATCAACGCACTGTTGGTCCAGATTGTCCCAATCCTCAACGGCGATTCGACGTAGATCCCTCAGACTGGTTGGTGGGTCACGTCGTCCATAAACAGCCCTTTTCAATCTATCCCACGCATTTTCAATAGGGTTCATGTCTGGAGAACATGCTGGCCACTCTAGTCGAACGATGTCGCTATCCTGAAGGAAGTCCTTCACAAGATGTGCACGATGGGGGCGCGAATTGTCGTTCACGAAGACGAATGCCTCGCCAATATGCCGCCGATATAGTTGCACTATCAGTTGGAGGATGGCATTCACGTATCGTACAGCCATTACGGCGCCTTCCATGACCACCAGCGGCATACGTCATCCTCACATAATTCCATCGCAAAGCACCAGGGAAGCTCCACCTCGCTACGCTCACTGGACAGTGTGTGTAAGGTGTTGAGCCTGATCGGGTTACCTCCAAAACGTCTCCAACGATTGTCTGGTTGAGGGCATATGCGGCACTCATCGGTGAAGAGACCATGATGGCAATCCTGAGCGGTCCATCTGGCATGTTGTCGGGCCCGTCTGTACTGCGCTGCATGGTGTCATGGTTGCAAAGATGGACCTCACCATGGATGTCGGGCGTGAAGTTGCGCATCATGCAACCTACTGCGCACAGTTTGAGTTGTAACAGAGTGTCCTGTGGCTGCACGAAAAGCATTATTCAACATGGTGGCGTTCCTTCGTTCAGAGCCCTTCCTGGCAGAAAGTAACAATGCAGACTCAATGGATCCACGGTATTGACCGTCTAGGCATTGTTGAACTACAGAACACGAGCCGTGTACCTCCTTCCTGGTGGAATGACTGGAACTGATCGGCTGTCGAACCCCCTCCATCTAATAGGCGCTGCTCATGCGTGGTTGTTTACATCTTTGGGCGTGTTTAGTGACATATCTGAACAGTTACAGGGACTGTGTCTGTGATGCAATATCCAGAGTCAACGCCTATCTTCAGGAGTTTTGGGAATCAGTGTGATGCAAAACTTTTTTTGATGTGTGTATTTAACTGAAACTTACTAACAGTTTAAAACTATGTGTCAGATTGTAACGAAGCGGGGTTGCCCACTGCTATCCTGTTTTGGTTTTACACTTCTTCAGTAACTTAGTTAAGCAATGAACTTTTTTTTTTTTTCATTTTCACTACTCAGATTCTGACTACAGATTCTGTGGCCTTCATCCTCATAGTACAGAATTCAGTAATAGTTTAAATAAAATTCTCCTAGTAAAATCTATTATTTCATTACATTCTAATGTCTATTCGGAAAGTAATGAGCTAATTAGTTTTATTGGAAATGCATCATATTAACAGTTACGAACAATGACGTTGCTGTTGTTGTGGTCTTCAGTCCTGAGACTGGTTTGATGCAGCTTTCCATGCTACTCTATCCTCTGCAAGCTTCTTCATCTCCCAGTACCTACTGCAGCCTACATCCTTCTGAATCTGCTTAGTGTATTCATCTCTTGGTCTCCCTCTACGATTTTACCCTCCACGCTGCCCTCCAATGAAGTATATTGTGCGATACATATTAAGAAAAATTCGAGTGAGCTAATAGATCGAATTCAGCTATAAGACTGCATCCAAAAGAAAGCCTAAATTTTACTGATTCCAGCAAAGTGTTTAAATTAACCTAAAGTCTATTAGTTAAATAGATATTAAGACTTAAAATCTGTAGCCGGTATGACTTTCAGTGCCAATTGTGACCAAACTACTAAATAATTCCGAGATCTGTTTCGATACTTTTGCTGCCTTTATTTTTCTACGTAAAATGACTCCAGTATCAACTTTGTAAGTGCATTAATTGATAATTAAGTAAATTTGAAAAAGTAAAAATTATTGTTCAAGAGGGCTGCCATGGTTATAAGTCGGGAATTCCCACTGCGGAAGCATAAGTTAGTTCCGCGTATTTAAATTGATACAGCTCACTCATGTTATTTACGTAATAAAATCCAATAGTTAACTTCAAAACCAATTAGAAAGGATCATTTAAACCCTGGGAAATTATAAACTATAATATATTAACAGAAATAGTCAAATATTCAGGCGCTCGTCTATATAATGTCCGAGCTGGTGCAGTTCTCCGTTAGTTCTCGGTTACATTCTCTGGGTGCAAAAGTGGGGCAAGTTGGTTAATTTTTCCGGTCGGTACCAAAATTGTGTAATTGTGAACATTGTTAAAGACTGGAAGTTTTTGACCTACCTAATGTGACGATTAAGTGCAAGAGGCCTGGTCACATGAATATTGTGTGTGTGAGTGATAACAAATATATCGCACTGTGGGTGTCATAAATGTTCAACAATGAATACGGTCTTGACTTTTGATTTAGGAAAACTTAATCTAGGATCCTGGCTTCTTAATTTCACTGTGATTTAGGTGAGATGGACGCAGCTACCAGGAAGACAATATTGAATAAACAAAGCAAGGTAGGTCGGGAACACTGCGCACTATTTACCGGCTGAGGAAATGTTTCAATACATCCGGTTGTGATGTGAACTTTAAGTGGCACTAATGTAAGGATAATGTCCCGGCACGTTACAAGGTAAGTCCCTAAACCCCAGACGTTTTGCCTTTTGTGTGCAAGTGTACTCCCAGCTCAGTCATCCAAGCATGAATCATGACTCATGATCAAGCCGGCTGCGGAGGTCGAGTGGTTCTAGGTGCTTCAGTCTAGAACCGCGCAACTGCTATGGTCGGAGGTGGATGTGTGTGATGTCCGTAGGTTAGTTAGGTTTAAGTAGTTCTAAGTTCTAGCGGACTGATGACCTCGGGTGTTATGTCCCATGGTGCTCAGAGCCATTTGAACTATTTTTGAACTCTTGATCAGTCCTCACAGCTTTACCTCCACCAGTATCTCGTCTCCTACCTTCCAAAATTCACAGAAGTTTTCCAGTGAATATTGCAGTACTGGCAGAAGTAAAGCTGTGAGGACAGATCAGGAGTCATGCTTGGGTGGGTTGGTTGGTAGAGCACTTGCCCACAGAAGGCAAAGGTCCCAAATTCGAATCTTGGTCCAGTGCACAGTTTTAATCTGCCAGCAAATTTCATATCAATGTACATTCCACTGCAGAAATAAAATTCAAACTGGAAAACATTTAATTGTTTGAAATAAGGGTAATTAAGAAACATCCACTAGAGAAATATCCTCAAGTCTTCTTTAAAATTCCAAGTTAAATATTGAACTTTAAATTCCCAACACCTAATTTACTTTAACTTGACCTACACACTCTTAATAACAACTGGTGTTAATTAATTAGTAATCAACATTTTAAAATATTATGTTTCATGCCTTCTGAACTAAACATGAAAGTAGAAAATAAAAAGAAAATTTAGAGAAAACAGCCAAATGTTGTGTGAAATGAATTGTCTAAAAGTAAGAAATAAAACAGATGAGAGAAACATTTGACGTATCTTCAAACAGTGCTCGAAATCATGTACAGAAAATGAGGTACCAATTGAGAACTTATAGCTCAATGCTTAACTTAGAATGACAGAATTCCAAAGAGTCCTAAAGAATATTTTTGTCTGGTTGGTTAAGCATATGGTGCAGTCTCGCTGTTGTGTAGCTCTGACATGTTTCTATCATCTGTGTTTGAAGGAAGAATCATTCAAGTACCAGGAAAGAGAATGAGTGAGGTATGAGAAGTAATGTCCCCCTTAAAAGTGCAGTCAACATCATTGTTCTTGTTCACTCACTTTTCCTGATAAAAAAAATGAATACAGATAATAGTAAAAATTGAAATCATAAACCAGAGAACACTTACAATTGGACTGTGCATTCTACTTAGTGTTCACCCCATATAACGAACCTGTGGCCATTCCACCTGCTACAGTTCTCTGTTTATGATTGTAAATATTTAAATATTTGCTTTTGCAAAGCATGTCTACCACATTTTCACTTCATTGCTCAAATTGCTATACACGGTTTCTAGCACCATTCAGAAGTGTGTGAAATGTTTCTTTGATATTTTTTATTTCTTACTCTTAGAGAAATCGTTTAGCAAAACATTTTACTGTTCTTTTTTTCTAAATCGTATAAACCGCAAAAGGTAATATGCAATAGCACGGTATGTCTGCAGGTTTATGTGAATGTAACTGATGTCCATCATGATGACTTTCTATTTACAGGGCAAGAGATAGCTGTGGCAACTTTTTTTTAAATATCTTTTAATGTGGAGATTCTCTTTTCTACCTCTAGTTTTAGGGGACAAATTTTTTTGTGTCATTTTGCTATGAGGAGGGCCTTTTTATAGGACAGCTAGCCACTTCCTGGAAACTTTTAAACTCTGTAGGAGAGAAGAGTTCACCTTTTTTTTCAACATGCTTGGTACTCTATCCTATCTACAGTCGACATTTGTGGTGGCACAGATTTACAAATCAAGATCACATCATCCAGTTCATCCATGTGTAGACTTGCGGTACCATGGGACATTTTGCTTTCTGAAAGATCAGTCTATATTAGTTGGACTTCCTCAGTTTGATTCTTGTACACAAGAGAGTGGTTACAAAGAGTTGGTATTAGGATTGGTAAACGTAGGGGCACCACATCATTTTCTGCAGCTGTGTTATCAATACAGTCTTGTGATACGACACACCACAACCAGTAAGCAGTTGGATAGCAGGGCGAGTTCAAGCTGAGACAATGATCTCATCACATCTGGTGTTAGGGTACTCACCTGGTGTCAGATTGCACACTTAGATGACTTATAGACAAAGTCACCCCCACTCCCACCCAGTTGGCGAACCACAGAGAATTGATCAAGGTCACTATGTGCATTGAAGTGTGTATGTATGTGGTGTCATTTTAGTCATACAGGTAATATTTATGCAGGCTATAGTTCCATTAAACTACATAATTGAGCACTGCAATAATTATCTGCTATATTTGCACCATGTCTAAAACAGCTTCACATGTTTGCTTGCTTAAGAAATGAGTTAATACCTTAAATATTTGGCATTAAGCATGAAAGTGAGTAAAATTTTAGAAAAGGTTTGAAATTACGTTTAAGTTTGTTGAAAGGCAGCAAGTGCTCCCATTCTCAACTATCGGATGAGTATAGTACAGGCAATTTGTGCATTGTGACCTACACTACCTCGAGAATGTTCAACTTGTAACTGTAAAACTTGTCTTACTATGTTAAACTTTGATCATGATGGTATATCTCTCAATGAGCATACCGTGAGAGTATTTCAAATTTTTAATTTTAGTTAATTATGTAAAATATAAAAAAACAAATTTTATTGCCTCTGGAAGCTGTTAGATTTATTTTTTATTTATTTATTTATTTATTGTATTTTTTTTGCATGGAGACACCAACTGGTGTCTTTTGCAAACGTCATAGCATTTTTTTACAAGTTTAGTACAATATATATATATATATATATATATATATATATATATATATATATATATATATATATATATATATATATAACAGAGGGAAACATTCCACGTGGAAAAAATATATCTAAAAAGAAAGAAAGATGATGAGACTTACCAAACAAAAGCGCTGGCAGGTCGATAGACACACAAACAAACAAACACAAATATACACACAAAATTCAAGCTTTCGCAACAAACTGTTGCCTCATCAGGAAAGAGGGAAGGAGAGGGAAAGACGAAAGGATGTGGGTTTTAAGGGAGAGGGTAAGGAGTCATTCCAATCCCGGGAGCGGAAAGACTTACCTTAGGGGGAAAAAAGGACAGGTATACACTCGCACACACACACATACAGACACAAGCAGACATATTGGTCTTTAAATATGTCTGCTTGTGTCTGTATGTGTGGATGGATATGTGTGTGTGTGCGAGTGTATACCTGTCCTTTTTTCCCCCTAAGGTAAGTCTTTCCGCTCCCGGGATTGGAATGACTCCTTACCCTCCCCCTTAAAACCCACATCCTTTCGTCTTTCCCTCTCCTTCCCTCTTTCCTGATGAGGCAACAGTTTGTTGCGAAAGCTTGAATTTTGTGTGTATATTTGTGTTTGTTTGTTTGTGTGTCTATCGACCTGCCAGCGCTTTTGTTTGGTAAGTCTCATCATCTTTCTTTCTTTTTATATATATATATATATATATATATATATATATATATATATAGAAAGATGATGAGACTTACCAAACAAAAGCGCTGGCAGGTCGATAGACACACAAACAAACACAAATATACACACAAAATTCAAGCTTTCGCAACAAACTGTTGCCTCATCAGGAAAGAGGGAAGGAGAGGGAAAGACGAAAGGATGTGGGTTTTAAGGGGGAGGGTAAGGAGTCATTCCAATCCCGGGAGCGGAAAGACTTACCTTAGGGGGAAAAAAGGACAGGTATACACTCGCACACACACACATATCCATCCACACATACAGACACAAGCAGACATATTTAAAGACCAATATGTCTGCTTGTGTCTGTATGTGTGGATGGATATGTGTGTGTGTGCGAGTGTATACCTGTCCTTTTTTCCCCCTAAGGTAAGTCTTTCCGCTCCCGGGATTGGAATGACTCCTTACCCTCCCCCTTAAAACCCACATCCTTTCGTCTTTCCCTCTCCTTCCCTCTTTCCTGATGAGGCAACAGTTTGTTGCGAAAGCTTGAATTTTGTGTGTATATTTGTGTTTGTTTGTGTGTCTATCGACCTGCCAGCGCTTTTGTTTGGTAAGTCTCATCATCTTTCTTTTTAGATTTATTTATTCCACGTGGAATGTTTCCCTCTGTTATATATATATATATATATATATATATATATATATATATATATATATATATATATATATATATATATATATAATAACTTATTTTAGTTTAATATTAATATTCACTTAAAGAGTATAAACATTTGTCAATCAAGAAATGTTTCAGTTTCACTTTGAATAAGTTCCCTTTGTGGCACCTTATAGAGCTCGGTAATCTGTTGTACCATATTTGACCACTAATGCATGGACTATGGTCTGTTGTTTTTAATTTTGTTCTTTGTCTGTAGTAGCAGTCTTTATTTCTTGTATTATAGGCATGCATATCAGAGCACTTTGTTTCTTTGTTTTGATGTGTCACAAAAAATATAATTAATTTGTAAAGATACAGTGAGTAGACTGTTAGGTATTTATGATGGACAAAGATTTCCCTGCATGAATCTCTATACCCTAATCCATGGATAATTCTGATTGCTCTTTTCTGTAGGGTTAATATTCTGTTCATATGTATGTCGGCAGCACAACCCCATATCTCTATCCCGTAATTAATCTGTGGAAAAATGGTTCCATAATAAATTGTTTTTAATGTCTGATGTGGAACTACCTTTGATAACTGGCTGATTAGATGTAATGAACTGCTGATTTTATTGCATAAAAATTTGATATGGTTTACCCATCTTAGATTTTCATCTAGGTGAATACCTAGAAATCTGCAGCCTTCTGTGTCCACTACTTCAATTCCACCTATGTTACTGATAGAGGTTTGGTGTGAGTTTGTAAGTTTAAATGGCAATAACTGAGATTTACTGATATTAACTTTCAAACCTTGATCTTGGAAATAAGTAGTTATTTGCTGTAGTCCCTCAGTGGCTACCAACGTTAACTCATCATTTTGTTTACCAAGAAATAACAGTGAGGTATCGTCTGCATAGGTTACCAATTGGGAGTTGAATGGTTGCTCTATATTATTTATGTACACTAGGAAAAGGAAAGGGCCCAAAATTGAGCCCTGGGGTACACCTTGTGTGACTGTCTCATATTTGGACTGAAAATTAATGATCTGATTATTGATTTTGTAAGTCAGCATTGTACACTGCATGCGGTTAAATAAATATGTAGCCAGCAATTGCATGGATGCGGCATTTACATTGTATGACTCAAGTTTACTTAAAAGTAACTCATGGTTTACCGAGTCAAAGGCTTTAGTAAGGTCTAGAAATATGCCAGCTGTTTGCATTCCTTGATCAAGGGCACCATACGTTTTGTGAAGAAATTCCGTAATTGCTGTCATAGTACTATGATCTTTTCGGAATCCGTGTTGTGTCTCTGTTAGGAACTTATTTTTCAAGAAATAGTCACTAAGTTGTGTCAGCAGCACAACTTCAAATACTTTGCTGAAGACAGGTATTAATGATATGGGCCTGAAATTTGAAACCTCTTCCTTGGATCCTTTTTTATGCACTGGTTTAACTCTGCTCCATTTCAATACATTTGGAAATGTATGTTCTCTGATACCGCAGTTTACCAGGTGGGTGATTATTTTAACTAATTCCTTATTACACTTTTTAATCACGATACTACTCAAACCATCCCATCCAGTTGAGAACTTATTCTTTAGGTTATTTATTATCCTGCCTATTTCTTTTTCACTTACTTGTTTGAATTCAAAAGGCGGCTCTTCAAATGGGCAGAGCTTTACCTCACTACTCACAACTGTGTTATTAATTGGACTAACAGCTGCAGATATAAAGTATTTATTGAAAACATTGCAGACTTTATTAGGATCTTTAATTGTGTTTCCTTCATGTCTTATAATTAAAAATTCAGTTTCTGGCTTCGGTGTGGCTTTGCGAAATTGATTTACAATTCTCCATGAGGTCTTGGCTATATTGTCTGATTGAGCTATTTCACTGCTGTATATCTGTTTTCTTAGATTTGAAAGCTCTTTCTTAAAGATTTTCTTGGCAAACCGAGAGCCATGACCTGGCTTAGCTTTTTAATACCACCTCTTGTGAATACTAAGTGGTTACTTGTGTTAGAGGTGAACACCATACTGATGTTTTTGAGCATTTTCAGTGTTGTTGAGGAAACTGCAGTGAAAGAAAAAGGTGAAATATGTGGCTGTCTACACCTTCACTTTCATCTCTGGAATCTGCAGGATTTTCCTAAGCTTCTGAAGAGTGTCCTCTTACCGTTATGCTTGATCTGAGGTTTCTCACCAAAGTTACTCTAGTGCTGTGTATCACTGCAGAATATTGAATACAGTTTGCAGACAGCAGATTTAATGAGAAGTGGGAGATTTGAAATTTGTCAGCAGGATTTTCGTGGGTATTAGTGATACTTCAGTTTCTAATGCATAAGTTTGATCAGATGACAAACTTTTTGGTTTTCCTCTTTATCCAACTAATATAGTATAGAGCAAAAATCTCCTGATACTTCTTTATGCTACATGATTAAAATTATGGGGACACAGAAGGAGCCATTAGTATAATGGGCATTCTAATGAAAGCGGGTCACTAGTGTAAACGATTTTATTAACTCAAAAATGTAGTTATACACAGTACACATACTCAAAAATAGTTGCCAAAACTGTTGGCACATTAATCCCATTACAACACTAACTGGTCAGTTCCATCCATGAAGAAGCTAGTAGGCTACTCTCGGATCCAGGCGTGGACCCAGTCACACATTTCGTCTGTTGTGAATTGATGTCCATGAATAGCTTGTTTTAGAGGTGATTCTGCGGTCATCCAAGACTAAAGCATTCACTTTTGCAACCATTTCCGGTGCGATGACACAATGAGCCTGTCCAGAATGAGTATCGTCTTCCACTGACTTGCTCCCCTCAAGGAATTGTTTGCGCCAGTCCACAACACGTGAATGACTCAGACTCTGCTCACCGTACACAGCCTTAATACGTCAATACATTTCATGTCCCCCAACTCCCTCCACTGCCAAAACTCAAATCTCTCTTGTTCCTGCTTACTTGCCTGTATGTTCGGTAGTGGACGGTAACTTGCGTGACCACCACCTCTTCGCAGTGAAACCACACTTGCGCTATGCAACATCAAACGGTGTGCACACATCAGTCTCTTTATCAATAGATGGCGCCACCATACCCAGAGTTACGTGGTACCAGCTTATATGTAAGGCAAAGGTAGACGCACTGACCAGGTTTCATTTGAATGAAACTCGTGGACGAAATAAAGATTGGGTGTCCCTGGAAATGACATGTAGCCAGCTAATCCTTCTAAAACCAGCACACTGAGGAGAAGCATGAATGTGAAAAAAAGGTCTGTTTCAGAACCACCCTTAAAATGAAGGTTTATCTGCAAATAAAGAACTTTTACTCTCTGACATGTGCAGCAAATGCAAGTGCAATATTTTAATCTTGCAGGAAATCCATAGAGGACACTCTACCCACCGATTAAAAACCATAGGTGCAACATTAGTTTCAGAAAGACTGCACCAACAAAATGGAAGTGCAATATTCACAAAGTCCGGCCTTACGGTTCACTCAGTGGCGATGACACAAATAGAACTTTTAACAATTCCACTAAAGTTGTGCACAGCATTGTACAAGCCACCTGGGGCAAATTTCAGGTTCAGAAAACAAAGTAACTTGAAAAACCAATCAATCAAGTTCATAATCAGAGATTTCAATAGTCACAGCACAACATGGGGTTACAAAGAGACAGATTGCAACAAGCAAGAAGTCAAAAGGTGGGTAGAGAGATCTGAGCTCAAGTTGTTACACAGTCTCAAATTATCAGCCTCTTTCAGCTCTGGACAATGGGGATGTGGATACAACCTTGACAACGTATTTGCAACATATCGGATAGCTAAGCAATCAGTTAAGTCAGTAGAAGGCATGCTACTGAAGATATGACAGAGCCTTCACACTAACTGTAAAAGCTGTAGCATGCCCAAATAATGTCACATTTAAAATGTGATTAATCTTCAAGAAGGAATATTGGAGATTTTTCACAGAACACCTGGACGATAAGATACTTCCAGTGACTAGCTCCTATGACAGCTCACCAGATGAATACATCCCTAGAGGTTGCTAGAAGCAGTACCTAGCTGGGCTTAATGGTAACGTGCAGACAAACTTGGAAAAGTATAAGCAGCTTTACAATACTGATCCCGTCTCTGATGACACCTTGGAGACTGGAGAGGAGATGCTCTGAATCTTAGTCATTAACAGAATGGAGAAGTAGTCACATGGCTGGACATGAAACAGAACACCACACAAACATGGAGTCTACTCAGGAATCTTGGCAATGATTCAACAAGCTCCGAAACACTTGAGACTGGTGTTTCACCAAAACCAGATCACCAGTTAGCTTCTACTTAATGAGAAAACCATCAACAGATTGCCCCTGCTTTCTACCATAAGAAACCTTGAAAATGAATGCCATTCACTTGATGCACCTTTCACAGTTGAGGAGCTGCAGATGGTAACAGACAATTTAATTAATATTGTGTTTATACTGGTTGCTGGTGAGGAGGAAAGTTACTTATTAATATTTTATTAATGATCTCATTCATAAGCAGCCATATCACAGTCGCTCAAGAAAGTTATAATTAAGCTTTATTTGTTTAATCAGAATCGGACGATGACTCTCCTTGTCTGCAGTCTCGATGATTCGAAGTGACCTGCAATCCTGTGTAAATAAAATGTCTTGGTTTTCTTGCATTGTGTAGTCAGTCAGGAAACCTCAGATCAAGCGGAAAGTTTGCTTTGATAGAGTTTAATTATCTGATGAAATAATGGATCTCTTAGATCTAATAATTGCAGGTTCATTTCCAATTCATCAGAAGTTCCCTTCTGATTACCAATGAAATGACACCTCCGTGCAAATTTCCAATTAGAGAATACATATATAATGAAATTCCTTACACACCATTGATGTAAATGCTCAGTATATATTTTCTTGAGTAGCATACAATATATTTTCAATCTCTTTCTTCCAGTAATCTCGATGGCAAAATTACAATTATTCAATGCGGTTATTCGGCACGGAGAAGAATCTAGAAGTCCTCTCAACACACCAGAGAGAATATTACAAAGAGTAATTATGTGTTCATGGAACAGTAATAGTACTGTACTACTTCGCACATCGATTATGCGAGTATATAGATGGTCAAGTAGGAAATGTAATTCACTCATAGAATTGTGCAGGGATAATTAGTAGAATATAAAGAGATATTACAACAAAATGAAAAATGGTGAGGCATCCGGCCAAGATGATTTAAGAATTGAACAAATTAAACACTGTAGGCCAAAAACTCTTATCTGGCTAGTGGACCTAATGAACAACTGCATCAATGCCACGCAGATCCACAGGATCTGGAGTAAGCAGGAGTGGTAGCCCTATTAACACCAGGGAAGGATCCAATAGTTTTAAGAACTTTTGTCCAGTATCTCTGTTGTGCCTCCTGTTTAAGGCCCCAGGGAGAATGGTACTGAACACAATATCCAAACTTGTAGATGAGGTCCTAGGGCCTCAACAAGCTGTCTTTAGACCAGGACGCTCATGCACTAGGCAAATTTTGAAATTAAGCCAGTACATTGAAGATGAAAGAAGGGAGGTAACTGGTGTCGCTTTCATTGATCTGAGTGCAGGTGCAGCCTTCGATACTATTAATCACAGTAGGCTGATGTATAAGGTTTACCAGGTGACTAAGGATTTTGGATTTTCAAGATTTGTGCAGTGTATACTACAGAATAGGAGCTTCTGTGTTACCATGTAAGAAAAGCATAGTGGTGGAGAAACTGTAAAAAAAAAAAAAAAAAAAAAAAAAAATAAAGTCTCACTCAAGACAATGCATTAGCTGTGTTGCTGTTTGATATAAACAGCAATGACCAGGCAAAGCATCCTGATGGCCAGGTAGTTCATATACGCCGATGACACAGCCATGGCTGCCCAAGCAGGCACCTTCGAGGAAGTAGAGGAGAACTAACAGCCTCCAAGTTCTGGGTATTACTATCACCAAAACCACCTGAAACCAAACCCAGCAAAGACACAAGTTTACAGTTTCCATATGAGGAATAAGGAAGCCGAAAGAAAGCTCCATGTGAGTTGGAAAGGACAACTCCCAAATACTTAAACGTGAAGTAGACAGAACTCTGTCATTTAAACAGCACTGTTTAGACACTAAGCAAAAGTTCAGTGATAGGAATAATAACAGTCATAAACTGACTTAACAAACTGGGGTACTGACCCACAAGTTCTTTGAACAACAGCCATTGCAATCAGTTTTTTCAGCAGCCACAGATGCTGTGCCTGTGTGGAAGAATTCAACTAACATGGAACACATTCATGTAGCCATAAATGAGTCCTCCCACATCATATCAGGGTGCTGGAGGCCCACTCTGATAGAGAAGATCTGCCTTCTCATAAAGAAAGCCCCCCAAGTGTAAAGCAGCAAGTAGCTGCTGATGTGGAGATGAAGAAACCAATGGCAGATAATCGTCACTCTCCAGATGGGTATCAACGACAGCCCAGCTGGCTTCACTTGGGGAAGAGCATCTTTTGGACGTCAGAGCCAGTCAATGTCATCATCAAAGACATGAGGCTTCAGCTATGGAAGGAGGAAAAATGAAATCCTGTCCCAGAGCTGAAGGAAGAACTTGAGGCTGGAAGTGACAAATCCTCCACAACCTGGAATGCTCTCAACAAACTGAGAACTAGAGTCTCATATTGCCAGTATAATATTGCTGAACGACCAGTTGAACCTTGCTTGTAGACAATTTTTCGAAGGCTTTAAACCTGTACTTTTTACGGTATAACATTAATGATGGTAACCTTAGTGGTTTATTTCCTCAGGAAGCTATGATGCACCTTCAGTGCTTTAAGCTCACTGCCCCTTATGTAATGGTGGTTTTGTCGCGATGTATGTTTGCTACTACATCGGCCCTTATGTGATTTTTGCCTGGCTCTGAAATTTGGTTTTTCCTGTGAATGTGTATTAACAAGATCATGTACCAGTGTTCATAATTCTTTCTTGACAAGAGCCATTATTTTCAATTTTAAAGTTCTGACATGTATACCGTTTGTGGGATTCACTAATATAGATAGTAATGTAATTTTTTATATTTTGGCTGTATATGCCACTGGGCGTGAGTTTCTCAGCGTAAGCGTCACCTGTCTTTTTTTTATGTATAACTACATTATTTGTACCAGTGCTCCCATACTATTATAACGGGAGTGTTAATTTCCTTCCTTTTTTATTGTTACTCTATCTAAGGATGTTATTAATACTGATAATTTACATGTTGCCTTTGTATGCCAATTTGCACGTGTTTCTTAGCACGAGCGACACCTACCCTGTTTTCAGAGCAACTACGCTTGCCAATTACGCTCAATGGGCTGTGAGCTCTGCAAGATCCATGAGCTATTTTATATTAACGTGACAAACCCTAATTCTAGGGCTATATTTTATTTTTGACACATGGATCTATGCCGACAATTGTAAAAACGGCGATGGTACATTAGTCCTTACTAATGTAAAATTGTAAGTGCCAGGCGTCGTTATCATACTTCTGTAGTGCAAGAGTTCTCTAATTTGTGTTAAAATTTATTCTTGGCTTATAAGTTTCATACTTTTCTAATGTAAGCTATGATGTTCATTGTCCTTAGGTTACCTTCTGAAGGAGACACATTTATATTTGTCGAAACCTAGGTAAAGAATTTCTTCATCCATTGCAACTGGTCGGCTGTTTATAATTTTATTAGGAGAAGCTTTGTTATTCTGGTTTAAAAGTAGATTGCTTGGGTATACTGGATGCTGTCTATGGTCAACAGAACCTATTGTTACTGATGAACCTCATTTTTTTAAAAAAATATTAGGCAACTCTGTGAATTGGGCAGTCATTCATGACACCGTTCTGTTGCCAATTGAGTACATTGTCAGAATAACTTTTCTTTCCAAAGGAAAAGCTTCACTGTCCCATTGTTAATATGCCAATTATGGCCCGTAGGCATACAGGTCACTTCTGAAAAGACTGCAAAATGCAGTACTGTGAAATTAACATTGTCTATTCTGTGTTCTGCTCACTCCAGATAGGGACACCTCTGGGAAATTTGCATAGCCCAGTGCTTTACTTTATGTTAGGCAAATTTTTGTGAGCTTTCGCCTATGTGTGAACAGTGTTGTGCATTGCTACAGAAAGTGCCTCAACATATTTCCACATTAATTGGTAGCAATTTTGCAACCAGATAAAAACCAGCTGTGTAATAAAAATCCAAGAGCACTATATCAAGTCTATAATAACACATTCGTCTCCTCACTGTGCAAATTTTGAAAAATGAATTGTGAATCCGAAATAACAAATTGTTAATAAGTGTCTCCCATGTTACGAACGCTGCTACATTAAGAGCACTGTCATCAAATAAATTGATTCTGGTTGGAGGTATGCTGATAAAAATGCAGGAAATGTTCAGTGCTAATTTCCCTTGTTAGAGAAATGGATTTTGGTTCAGATCACTTGCCAAATTATTTTCATAAATGGCCTACAAAAGTGCTGATTGGCACACGGAATGCCACAGATTTACAGTATCTTTGCAATGGCCCTGTGTTAGGGTACATTGTGAGAAAATCATATCTTTATGTGGTATCAACGAGATTTGCTTGAGGGTTTCCATTTTTATAACCTCATGTTACATTTAAAGTGTGATGTTCCACAGAACAACTTTCCCTGCTTCATTTATTAGACAGATTTTAAAGGGCACAATTGCTCCATGGTGAAGAGTATTGAAATCTGTAGAAAAGTTGGCTGTACTGAACTGCTTACCTATTTTGTTCCATTTGTTCTGTTAATGTGGTATTCCTTTCTTGTTTGGCTGTGAAGTTTCTTTCCCATGGACCTCAATTTGCTAATTTTCAGAACTGAGACATCCAGGTTGGCATGTGAGTCTCTTCTAAACCCAGACACACAAAATATTTTTGAGGTATAGCAACCCCAGGTTTAAACGAACTGAAAATAGTTTTTATTCACCTTCTGCTGGTATTTGATGCTATGCTAGTCTTTTAATATTCTGTATCTATTGATATTAATTTTGCTCTTGATATTAACAATTACCATTTAGGGAGTAAATATGTTGACACATGAATATCTTTGTAGATTATCACCCACCCACCCACCCACCCACCCACCCACCCACCTGCCCGCCCACCCACCCACCCACCCACCCACCTGCCCATCCACCTCCCATCTGCCCACTCAGCCACCCACCCACTCAGCCACCCACCTACAAAGTCTTGTTCTCATTGGGCTCTATGGGTCTTTGTTTGGAATTGCAAAATTAAGCTGTTTGCTGTGAGTGACAACCATTTCCGGTGATGGGTCTCAATCTATTCAAGGGGGATACATTTAGTGCTATAATGCTACAGTGAAATAACATTTTGTGATCTGCATAACTGAAGGCCTTAACAGCATGACAACAGTCTGACCAATGTAATGTACCAGATTATGCAGTGAGATTTACAGTTCTTGGTACAGACTTTTTTAATAATACACTCCTGGAAATTGAAACAAGAACACCGTGAATTCATTGTCCCAGGAAGGGGAAACTTTATTGACACATTCCTGCGGTCAGATACATCACATGATCACACTGACAGAACCACAGGCACATAGACACAGGCAACAGAGCATGCACAATGTCGGCACTAGTACAGTGTATATCCACCTTTCGCAGCAATGCAGGCTGCTATTCTCCCATGGAGACGATTGTAGAGATGCTGGATGTAGTCCTGTGGAACGGCTTGCCATGCCATTTCCACCTGGCGCCTCAGTTGGACCAGCGTTCGTGCTGGACGTGCAGACCGCGTGAGACGACGCTTCATCCAGTCCCAAACATGCTCAATGGGGGACAGATCCGGAGATCTTGCTGGCCAGGGTAGTTGACTTACACCTTCTAGAGCACGTTGGGTGGCACGGGATACATGCGGACGTGCATTGTCCTGTTGGAACAGCAAGTTCCCTTGCCGGTCTAGGAATGGTAGAACGATGGGTTCGATGACGGTTTGGATGTACCGTGCACTATTCAGTGTCCCCTCGACGATCACCAGTGGTGTATGGCCAGTGTAGGAGATCGCTCCCCACACCATGATGCCGGGTGTTGGCCCTGTGTGCCTCGGTCGTATGCAGTCCTGATTGTGGCGCTCACCTGCACGGCACCAAACACGCATACGACCATCATTGGCACCAAGGCAGAAGACACGTCTCCATTCGTCCCTCCATTCACGCCTGTCGCGACACCACTGGAGGCGGGCTGCACGATGTTGGGGCGTGAGCGGAAGACGGCCTAACGGTGTGCGGGACCGTAGCCCAGCTTCATGGAGACGGTTGCGAATGGTCCTCGCCGATACCCCAGGAGCAACAGTGTCCCTAATTTGCTGGGAAGTGGCGGTGCGGTCCCCTACGGCACTGCATAGGATCCTACGGTCTTGGCATGCATCCGTGCGTCGCTGCGGTCCGGTCCCAGGTCGACGGGCACGTGCACCTTCCGCCGACCACTGGCGACAACATCGATGTACTGTGGAGACCTCACGCCCCACGTGTTGAGCAATTCGGCGGTACGTCCACCCGGCCTCCCGCATGCCCACTATACGCCCTCGCTCAAAGTCCGTCAACTGCACATACGGTTCACGTCCACGCTGTCGCGGCATGCTACCAGTGTTAAAGACTGCGATGGAGCTCCGTATGCCACGGCAAACTGGCTGACACTGACGGCGGCGGTGCACAAATGCTGCGCAGCTAGCGCCATTCGACGGCCAACACCGCGGTTCCTGGTGTGTCCGCTGTGCCGCGCGTGTGATCATTGCTTGTACAGCCCTCTCGCAGTGTCCGGAGCAAGTATGGTTGGTCTGACACACCTGTGTCAATGTGTTCTTTTTTCCATTTCCAGGAGTGTATGTGCATTGGTTGTGCAGACAAAATTTAGGCTACTTTTGGTCCCACAAAGGGACTGTTAAATGCTGACTAGGCAGAACAAGTGAGTTTTGATATGTTTGTTACTACAAAATATTGATATGGTTAAACACAATTTGTTGCAGTTGTTTTGTTCTTTACGTTAATGTGGTTGTTCCACAAGGTCATTCATCAAGGGTAATACTTGAATTTATGATTATAATTTATTCTGTGCAGATACTGCACAATAAATTTCAGGAACTAATTCCACCCATGTCAATGCTTCCTCAGAAATGGAACTGCCATCCCCTTCCCCCACCACAGCTCTGTTGGAAACAATCTGATCAGCATAATGAACAGTACAGGAGCTCTCTGGGAATGATGTGAAGTATTGTACATCCAGACTTTGAGAAATTGCAGCAGTGAGATGTAGCCATGGCCCAATTCTCCACCTGATTCTGTTTCTGTATTTGTATTTATGTTTGTTTGGTCCAGTAAATCTTACATGTACAGTACAGTACAGTATATCATATAGTGGACAGTTCAATGCAAATATCTCGTCATGTTTACTAATGAATACATTTTCTTTCATTCAGACTTGCAATTAAAGCACTTTAGCTAGAAAATTAACAACTGAAAATATGAATAAACTAATATTAATGACTGTAGTCTTTGTATGCTACAAATAGTCATATTTACACAATAGTTTTGTAAGTGATAAACAATGTGGCTTATAAACTTAACATTAACTTTCTTAGACTGTCAAAGATTTTGGAGGAACTCTGCCAGGCTATTGGAGCAATGCATTAATAGATTTTCTTTTAATATTGATTTAAATTTTTAGATCATTTATTACTTAAATTTCTTTTGACAACTTATTGTAAATAATTTTACTGTGTGTAATGTTCCTTTTCAGCACCAATTGGTTTTTATTTAAAGCATGTGAAAGTCAGTTTTCTGTCTTGTGTTGTGATGGTGCAGATTTTCGTTTTTGAAAGGGACAGTAGTATTTGTTATTAAACATTTCTTAATAAATGTTACCGTTTCAAAGACGTAAATATGTGGAAGAGGAAGAATTACTATCCTTTTAAACAGCAGTCACCACAGTTTGTTCCTTTTTATTCCAGCCATGATTCGCACTATTTTAGCATATTAGAGAGTCATAAGACAGCCCTTAAAACAACAGTTTTCAAGCTCTCTCAATAAATAGCACATGGTATTAGTCACTTATATGTATGCTATCAATGTGAGTATCCCATCTAAGGCTATCTTTGGGCTAGATCCCAAGAAATTTTGTATTAGCTACACTTGTAGTGTCTGTTGTATTTAACAGCTGAAGAAGGCTTTTATTTTATTACAAATAAATGGATGAATTTCTTTCATTGCCAAACTGTATGTTCTGTTGATGAACTTTGTCATAAGTGCCATCAGGTACTGGCAATTTTTATTTCTTCTCATTGCATGGAGCAAACTGAGTCCATATTTCATATCCATATTGAATCCTGAAGCATCAGAGTTCCACAGGTATACAAATCATGTACACTGGATCAATGATACTTCATTGCCCAACAGTAATGCTGTTCTTTGAATAACATGATCAAACCAGAAAGTGACCACAAGTGACAGATCAAGTTAGGTACAGATCACATAAACATTCATGATCAGGATCAGATGTAATTGTGGATAAGAGTATATCGACAAGCAAATACTATTTCAGACTAGCTGAGAAACATGATGTTGCCTATTTATATATCTATATCTGTGATCAAGACTATGTGCACATGGAAGCTAGTTTTCGCTTATAAATCTGCTTGGCTTGCAACATTTGAAATAATATAGCTAAGGAAATGAGCGAAGAGCTTGTTTCCTTCACTAACACAGGAAACTGCCATGAGAGCTCACTGTTCAAAAAACAACTGGCACTATGGTCTGCACCCCGACACACAGCATCTGGCCTTGTTCTTTGTTTGTGGGTTTGTGGTCATGGCATAACATAAGCTCACCAGGCATTGTACATGTTTAAAGCAAGATGGAAAACTGTGAGGAATAATTGGTATTCAGGATATGTGAACTCTCTAGTCTGTGCCACTTCCTGTCAGAATTTCTGCTTCTGTGATGTAACTTTAGCCTTCGAGTGAAGTATTCTGAGGAGTGAGATGCGCATGATGTTCTCAATCAGAGTTGAAGATGCACCTCATTTTTGGAAGGAGTTTCCGAAGGGTGGCTTGAAGCCTGATTTTCTAGAGCCACGGCAAGTTTTGTCTCACGATCTTCATTCGGGAGGATGACGGTTCAATCCTGTGTCTGGCTATCCTGAATTAGGTTCTCCGTGATTTCCCTAAATCACGCCAGGCAAATGCCAGGATAGTTCCTTTGAAGGTGCATGGCCAACTTCCTTTCCTAATCTGATGAGACTGATGACCTCGCTGTCGGGTCTCCTCCCCGAAAATAACCCAACTCACTATTTTCATTGGATTCTTGAGACCACATATTCCTCAGTCTTTTAGCCATTCTGATGTATTCGGAAAGACAACCATTTTCTAGTCATTTTTATTCATAAACAAAACAAAATCAGAATGCAGTTAGTAGGTGCACAGTTCACATAGCAAACTTAACAAATCCCATTCACTGTTGGTTTGAATTTGTAAAGATAACACTGCGGAGCTTAATTCTGTTACTGACTTAAGCTTTTAAAAATACATGTCACAGAGTAAAAAAACAAAAAAGAAAAAAAGAAAAAAAAAGAAAAGAAACACCACTGTCAGGGCCATCTATCTGTTCTATGGTGTACTATGCTGTGATGCTTAAACATCTAATCTAGTAGTTGTAAGCTGAGCAGACAATTTTAGACAAAACTTTAGATTAAGACAAGTATATTTTTTCTTTGTTCAGATTTTAATGAAACAGCCTATGCAATGCTCCAGGCACAACTGAGAGCTGATTGAAAACAGCCAAAGCCAGTTTTGTTGTGCTGTCCTGTGGCTTACATCTTTACTGAGGGCAGTGAACTGTCAATATTCCACTCAGGCCCCTGACTGTTGCTCACATGAGCCCCTTGTGGGGTGTGGTTGTCTAACTAGAAAAGTAGTTGCTCCTGCAAAATGTTCCAGAAGCAACCATGTTTGATGCATACCAGAAATTTCCTTTCCAAAATGTGATAAATCACTTGTCCTACTCTAACAATGAAATGTTTGTTATTTAGTGTCCACAACTTGCTTGTCACTAAAGTTAAATATACAGTGAAAAACTTCCAGCAGTTTATGAAAGCCTGACATGGTATCCAAAAAGCAGATTGTTTTCACCTGCAGCAACAATGGTCAGTTCTACTGTGGCCCTATTATTGTCAAAGCCTTTGTCTGTTCAATCAAAGTACTAAAAATGGTAGAATCTAAATGTGATAGGATTCATATGAACCAGTTATTAGCGAAATTTAATGTTCTTTTCACATGCACTGTTGCACAGATATCTCCTTTCTGTAAAAGGGAAGTGAGAAATGCTGCATTGCTTCCTGTTTCAGCATCACAATTGGCCTCATCTTAATGTGACTGTTAGGCACGTTAACATGGGTCTGGAGAGGGCGCTGATGGCAGAGGGCATGGGTCACATTTCAGTGGTGCCAGTTGGGTCTATCAGCAGTTCAGGTTTCAGTAGGCATGACCTGCACCTCAATAGGTATGGGAAGGGGAGGCTGGCAAAGCTTATAGGTGACAATGTAGTGGGTGGTGGTGAGATCACTCATTGAAAAATTCCTGTAGTAGTTGGTGTTAGAGGTGCACCTTTTTCAGATTGAAGTCAGCTGATAGGTATACCTGCTTAAAGGAAGTCCCTCTAACTATCGGCTCACCTTCAGACGATGTCATGTTTCCAAGTAGAGAAGGAATTAGCATATTTCATCAAAATATAAGAGGTATTAGAGACAAAGTTAGTGAACTGCTTACAGATGTTGACTCTGAAATTACTGGTATGTCAGAGCACCACTTAAATAATTTGACAATTCAGAGGCTTCCTTTACCAGAATACAGATTAGCTAGCTGTTTTTCAAGGGAGTTCCTTGTGGGGTGGGGGAGTGGCTATGTACATAAAAACATATTCCATTTGAGTCCATAGACCTGTCACAGCAGTGCATTGTGCAGATATTTGAATGTTGTGCAGGGACAGTTGAATTTAGTGAAACCAAACTTCTAATTGTTGTTTATAGGTCCCCTAACTCTGACTTCAGAGCATTTCTGCTCAAGCTGGAGACGGCTCTTGATTCACTTTGCAGGAAGTACCAGAAATAGTTATATGTGCTGACTTCAATATAAATTTTGTTTATGATGGTGCAAGAAGGAGGTTGTTGGTAGATCTCCTAAAATAATATGATCTGAAGCACACTGTGTTTTTTCCAACTAGGGTGCAGTGGAACAGTAGCACAGCCATAGACAATATTTTTATTCATTCTTCATTACTAGCTGGGCATTCTGTTAGTAAAAGTGAGAATGGCCTTTCAGACAGTGGTGCACAAATTTTAACACTAAAAGGCTTTTGTACTCAAATGTCACATGTAATTACAAACTATGTAGGAAAGTTAATTCAAGAGCAATAGAGAGTTTCTTAAACCTTGTCAGGGAACAAGAGTGGCTGGATGTTTATAGTGCTGATAACATATTATCATAAGTATAATGCTTTCCTTAACACATTTCTCATGCTCTTTGAGAGTTGCTTACCATTAGGAGGTTCTAAATGGGGTACTAGCAGTAATAGGCAGCCTGGATGGCCGACTACTGGGAAGTACGTCATGTAGAACAAAGTGGGAATTATATCAAAAAGTTATAAGTAATCACAATCAAGCTACAGTAGCCAGTTACAGGCAGTATTGTATGTTGATGTGGTCTTCAGTCCTGAGACTGGTTTGATGCAGCTCTCCATGCTGCTCAATCCTGTGCAAGCTTCTTCATCTCCCAGTGCCTACTGCAGCCTACATCCTTCTGAATCTGCTTAGTGTATTCATCTCTTGGTCTCCCTCTACGATTTTTACCCTCCACGCTGCCCTCCAGTACCAAATTGGTGATCCCTTGATGCCTCAGAACATATCCTACCAACCGATCCCTTCTTCTAGTCAAGTTGACCCACAAACTCCTCTTCTCCCCAATTCTATTCAATACCTCATCATTAGTTATGTGATCTACCCATCTAATCCTCAGCATTCTTCTGTAGCACACATTTAGAAAGCTTCTATTCTCTTCTTGTCCAAACTATTTATCGTCCATGTTTCACTTCCATACATGGCTACACTCCATACAAATACTTTCAGAAACGACTTCCTGACACTTAAATCAATACTCGATGTTAACAAATTTCTCTTCTTGAGAAACGCTTTCCTTACCATTGCCATTCTACATTTTATATTCTCTCTACTTCGACCATCATCAGTTATTTTGCTCCCCAAATAGCAAAACTCCTTTACTACTTTTAAGTGTCTCATTTCCTAATCTAATTCCCTCAGCATCACCCGACTTAATTCGACTACATTCCATTATCCTTGTTTTGCTTTTCTTGATGTTCATCTTATACCCTCCTTTCAAGACACTGTCCATTCCGTTAAACTGCTCTTCCAAGTCCTTTGCTGTCTCTGACAGAATTACAATGTCATCGGCGAACCTCAAAGTTTTTATTCTTCTCCATGGATTTTAATACCTACTCCGAACTTCTCTTTTGTTTCCTTTACTGCTTGCTCAATATACAGATTGAATAGCATCAGGGAGAGGCTACAACCCTGTCTCACTCCCTTCCCAACCACTGCTTCCCTTTCATGTCCCTCGACTCTTATAACTGCCATCTGCTTTCTGTACAAATTGTAAATAGCCTTTTGCTCCCTGTATTTTACCCCTGCCACCTTCAGAATTTAAAAGAGAGTATTCCAGTCAACATTGTGAAAAGCTTTCTCTAAGTCTGCAAATGCTAGAAACATAGGTTTGCCTTTCCTTAATCTTTCTTCTAAGACAAGTCGTAGGGTCAGTATTGCCTCACGTGTTCCAATATTTCTACGGAATCCAAACTGATCTTCCCCGAGGTCAGCTTCTACCAGTTTTTCCATTTGTCTGTAAGGAATTCGTGTTAGTATTTTGCAGCTGTGACTTATTAAACTGATAGTTTGGTAATTTTCACATCTGTCAACACCTGCTTTCTTTGGGACTGGAATTACTATATTCTTCTTGAAGTCTGAGGGAATTTCGCCTGTCTCATACATCTTGCTCACCAGATGGTAGAGTTTTGTTAGGCCTGGCTCTCCCAAGGCTGTCAGTAGTTCTAATGGAATGTTGTCTACTCCCGGGGCCTTGTTTCGACTCAGGTCTTTCAGTGCTCTGTCAAACTCTTGATGCAGTATCATATCTCCAATTCCATCTTCATCTACCTCCTCTTCCATTTCCATAATATTGTCCTCAAGAACATCGCCCCTGTATAGACCCTCTATATACTCCTTCCACCTTTCTGCTTTCCCTTCTTTGCTTAGAACTGGGTTTCCATCTGAGCTCTTGATATTCATGCAAGTGGTTCTCTTTTCTTCTAAGGTCCCTTTAATTTTCCTGCAGGCAGTATCTATCTTACCCATCGTGAAATAAGCCTCTACATCCTTACATTTGTCCTCTAGCCATCCCTGCTTAGCCATTTTGCACTTCCTTTGAGACGTTTGTATTCCGTTTTGCCTGCTTCACTTACTGAATTTTTGTATTTTCTCCTTTCATCAATTAAATTCAGTATCTCTTCTGTTACCCAAGGATTTCTACTAGCCCTCGTCTTTTTACCTACTTGATCTCCTGCTGCCTTCACTATTTCATTCCTCAAAGCTACCCATTCTTCTACTGTATTTCTTTCCCCAATTCCTGTCAATCGTACCATTATGCTCTCCCTGAAACTCTGTACATCCTCTGGTTCTTTCAGTTTTATCCAGGTCCCATCTCCTTAAATTCCCACCTTTTTGCAGTTTCTTCAGTTTTAATCTACAGTTCATAACCAATAGATTGTGGTCAGAGTCCACATCTGCCCCTGGAAATGTCTTACAATTTAAAACCTGGTTCCTAAATCTCTGTCTTACCATTATATAATCTATCTGAAACCGTTTAGTATCTCCAGGGTTCTTCCATGTATACAACCTTCTTTCATGATTCTTGAAGCAAGTGTTAGCTATGATTAAGTTATGCTCTGTGCAAAATTCTACCAGGCGGCTTCCTCTTTCATTTCTTAGCCCCAAACCATATTCACCTACTACGTTTCCTTCTCTTCCTTTTCCTACTGTCGAATTCCAGTCACCCATGACTATTAAATTTTCATCTCCCTTCACTACCTGAATAATTTCTTTTATCTCGTCATACATTTCATCAATTTCTTCATCATCTGCAGAGCTAGTTGGCATATAAACTTGTACTACTGTAGTAGGCATGGGCTTTGTGTCTATCTTGGCCACAATAATACGTTCACTATCCTGTTTGTAGTAGCTTACCCGTACTCCTATTTTTTTTATTCATTATTAAACCTACTCCTGCATTAGCCCTATTTGATTTTGTATTTATAACCCTGTTTTCACCTGACCAAAAGTCTTGTTCCTCCTGCCACCAAACTTCACTAATTCCAACTATATCTAACTTTAACCTATCCATTTCCCTTTTTAAATTTTCTAACCTACCTGCCCGATTAAGGGATCTGACATTCCACGCTCCAATCCGTAGAACGCCAGTTTTCTTTCTCTTGATAACGACGTCCTCTTGAGTAGTCCCTGCCTAGAGATCTGAATGGGGGACTATTTTCCTCTGGAATATTTTACCCAAGAGGACGCCATTATCATTTAATCATACAGTAAAGCTGCATGCCCTCGGGAAATATTACGGCTGTAGTTTCCCCTTGCTTTCAGCCATTTGCAGTACCACAACAGCTAGGCCATTTTGATTAGTGTTACAGGGCCAGATGAGTCAATCATCCAGACTGTTGCCCCTGCAGCTACTGAAAAGGCTGCTGCCCCTCTTCAGGAATCACTCGTTTGTCTGGCCTCTCAACAGATACCCCTCCGTTGTGGTTGCACCTATGGTACGGCTATCTGTATCGTTGAGGCACGCAAGCCTCCCCACCAACGGCAAGGTCCATGTTTAATGGGGGGGGGGGGACAGTATTGTAAGGTGCTTAAAAATGTTATTATGAATGAAAGAACATGTGGTATGCAAATAGAATAGCTAGTTCACAGGGTAAAATTAAAACCATATGGTCAGTTGTGATGGAAGTGTCTGGTCAGCAGCACAAGGTTGACAATATAAAGTCAGTTTGCAGTAGAAATATTTCTGTTACTGATAAATCAGATATGTGTACAGTACGCTGCACATGTTAGCCCTGTATTTAGCCATATTTGTAATTTTTCCTTTAGGAATGGTCAATTTCCTCAGCGATTAAAGTACTCAGTAGTAAAGCCACTTAATAACAAGTTATAAAGGGATAATGTAGACAATGTTAGACCTATTTCTATGCCGTCAGTGTCTGCTAAAGTTATTGAAAAGGCTGTGTATGTAAGGATAATTGATCATTTTATATCGCACAATTTGCTATCAAATGCACAGTTCAGCTTCAGAAAGTGCTTAACAACTGAAAATGCTATATTCTCTTTTCTCTGTGAGGTACTGGATTTGTTAAACAAAAGGTTTCGAATGCTAGGCATATTTTTTGATTTAACTAAGGCATTTGATTGTGTTGATCACAAAATATTGCTCCAGAAGTTGGACCATTACGGAATACGGGGAATAGTTCACAATTGGCTCACCTCTTACTTCAGCAACAGACAGCAAAAGGTCATTATTCACAATATTGAAAATGACTGTGATGTGGGGTCTGAGTGGGTACAGTTAAGAGGGGGTGCCACAGGGATCAGTGTTGGGGCCACTCCTGTTCCTTAGTTATATAAATTATATGTCCTCTATTATTACAGGTAACTCTAAAATACTTCTGTTTGCTGATGACACTAGCTTGGTAGTAAAGGATGTTGTGTGCAACATTAGTTCGGTTTCTAATAGTGGAGTTCATGACCTAAGTTTATGGTTTATAGAAAATAAACTAACGCTAAATCACAGTAAGGCTCAGTTTTTACAGTTTCTAACACACAATTCAACAAAACCTGACGTTTTAATTTCAAAGAATGGGCATATGATTAGTGAAACTGAACATTCAAATTTCTAGATGTTCAGATAGATAGTAAACTGTCATGGAAAGTCCACTTTCAGGACCTTTTTCAAACACTTAATGCTGCCAGTTTTATTATTCGAACGGTGTCTGAAGTGAGTGATCTACGTTGCTTATTTTCATTTGCCTATGTTGTATTCTCTTCCCATTCTAAAACGATATTTTTGGCTCAGAAATGGTTGGTTTGGGCAATAAGTGGTGTAAGTTCACAAACCTCTTGTCAACCCCTGTTCACGAGTCTGGGTATTTTGACATTGGCCTCTCAATATATGTATTCCTTCCTGTCATTTCTTGTTAACAATATCAGCTTATTCCCAAGAGTAAGCAGCTTTCACTCAGTTAATACTTGGCAGAAATCAAACCTGCATTTGGATTGATCTTCCTTAACTCTTGTGCAGAAAGGTGAGTAGTATATTGCTGCATCCATTTTCAATAAGCTACCACTTGAATTCAAAAATCTTAGCAGTAATCCACACGCTTTGAAATCGAAACTGAAGAGTTTCCTCATGGGTCACTCCTTATATTCTGTCAAGGAGTTCCTTGAAAAGGTAAGCTGATTCTTGCTGTATTGTTGATTGCTTTTACTTAAATAAGGACTGACTTTTTTCGAGTACATAAACGTTTTATTTTTATCTGTTATTACTTTTCTGTTGTAATTTCATGTACTGACACATTAAATCACCTGGGAGATTTGCTCCTCAATTTGTTCCTATGGAACTTGACATGTTAATAAATAAAAGAATAAATAAACACCATACTGGTTAGTAATGCAGAAACTGGAAAATGTGTTCAGCACATAAAAAAGAGTTGACGAAGGTAAGTACATTCCTGTAGGAAAAACAGCGATCTGATTGCAGTGAGTAGCACACAACCAACAGCTTCAAATGTCTGACTATTTTACAACTGATTAATGGTAAAATCTCATATAAAGATGTGAAACAAATACTAACAAAGAGATAGAGGGGCTGGCCAGTACTTACCTCAGCTCAGTACAGCTGATAGATACACAAAAAACAGAACCGAAAATTTACGTTCCTCGCTTTCGGAACAAATGTTCCTTCATCAGGGAGGAGAGAGGGGAAAGAAAGGGAAGAAGGGAAAAGTAGATTCAGTTACTCACAACCCAGGTTATGAAGCAACACGGAAAGGAAAACAGGGAGGGTAGCCCCCAGGGTAGGTAACGGACGTTTGCAGCCACAAGACAGAAAAATACCACTGGTTGAACTTAACAATGTAAGAAGCTAAAAATAGTAAATAGTAATTAGAAGCTCAGGACGGCTTATCAGATCCGCCTTCCCCGGGTAGTCCACTCGCGGCTTTTCGCCTCGGCGACATTACGAGCGGCAACACAAACCCGAGACACTGGAGAATCACGAGATGTCACAATGGTGGAGGTTTCTCTATGTGAATTGCAATGCACTCAACTTAAAGGTGCAGGATCTGGTTTCGACGAGGTCACGCACCCTCGTGACCACTGCCTTTAAATCCGGCAGTCCGTACATGCCGCCAGCAGTCCCGGCGTTTTGCCGCTCTGTGCAGACCCGTTGCTCCTGCATCCCCAACCAAACTGCACACTCCCACCACACGGAAAAGGAACGAGGTCACTCCTGAGATAGGGCAAAAGAACTACATATTGATAAGCACCGCTGCTGCCACTAGCGGACAGGCAACGCTTACGAAACCGAGTGGCACCAGTGAACACAAGGAGAAGACAAACGATGCAACCATCCAACTAAATGATACGGTCTGGCAAAAATCTACACATGGCACCAACGTGAACTGTAGCATGGCTCAATACTGTCTGCAAACTGTGTTCTAAATCAAGTTAAAAGTAATGAAGTAATAAACTGAAACAGTGTTCCTGGCATTGATATTGTACTCTATGAATGGCGAAAATGTAATAATGGTAAACTCGTTTCCTTTCTTAATTTTGTGACGAGTGTCAGCAAGTAATATTTTTGTAAAGCCTTGAAATTATGTTAAAGTCTGTTGAAAGTTGCTAAGTGCACTCATTCTCAAATGCTGAATGAGCAAACTCGGGGCAATCTGCTTGTAGTGAGCTGTTCTGCCCCAAGACATATATACAGCTTCTAACTGTAATGTTTGTCTTATCATGCTAAACCTTGAAGGCTAATCTTACCTTTTAATTAGTAGATCATGATAGCATTATAGATGTTAATATTATGTCAATAATTATGTACAATGTTGAAATCCAAATTTTTCTGTTCCTGGAGGCTGGTAAATAGGGAATGTGCAACTGACATTGTTGCCCAGTTTCTGGGATACTTGCATAGTACTGCGGATTTCAAGACTTCTTCTCTTCTGAAGATTGTACACTAATTTCACTATTGCAAGGGATTAACTGATATCCTCAGGAGCAGGAACAGAACACATATGTATACCAGGGCTCTGCTATTTTGACCCGATTTCTTTCTCAGCATTGTTTTCTATAATGGGACCGGTCCCTCACTGTTAAAATAATCCATAAATACCAACCATATTTCTGTCCCTTCTTCAATCCACTCGGAGATTGCAACTGACACGTCACCTGGCACAAGTGCTCAACTCGTGGTCCTGTCTGTCAAAACTACAGCCAGATACGTATGCTTTATTTCTCCTCAGTACATAGTTGTGCAATGCACAGCACACAAGTACAGTACTATTTGCACAAACTAAATCGACGTTTGGTGCGGTGGCTCGTGGGAGTGACTAATGGGAAATGCTGTATGATCGCTCCCTTCGGCCACTGTGCCGAGTGTGAACTTAGTTTGCACGAATAACACTGTCCACTGCTTACAAATTGACAGACAGAGTGTGATCCAGAACACAAAATCTCAATATCATCATGCAAAGCACATTTTTAACAGCTCTCCTTACTTGATCAAGTCTGTAATTAAAAATTCATTTCCCTTTGGTAATATTTATCAGTGTAAAAGGCTTATAACACACTGAGTTGACAAAAGTCGTTTGATACCTCCTAATATTGTGTCAGACCACCTTTGCCCAGTGTAGCTTAGGGTGTGGCATGGACTCAAGTCTTTGGACGATACCTGCACAAATATCGAGCCATGTTGCCTTTATAGCTGTTGATAATTGAGAAAGTGTGCACAAACTGACCTCTCAGTTATGTGCCATAAATGTTCGATGGGATTCGTGTTGGATGATCTGGGTAGCCAAATAATTCACATGAATTACGCAGAATGTTCTTTAAACCAGTAGTTAACAGTTACTGCCTGGTGATATGGTACTTAGACACAACCCCCACGATTATGGAGCCACCATCAGCTTGCACGGTGCCTTGATGACAACCTGGATCCATGGCTTTGTGGGATCACTCAAATTCTGTCATCAGCGCTTACCAACTCAAATCGGGACTCATCTTACCAGAAAATGCAATGTCGTGGTTTAATGCAAATGACCTACTGTTAAATGAGAAGAAGACCCAGACTATGTGGTTCAGTTTATCTATAACTGCAAAAAAAAAAAAAAAGTAGAAAAACAAAATGTGAAATTTTTAGGTATCGTACTTGACAATAAACTAACATGGAACTCTCATATTGAGCACATAGTGGTTGGGCTGTCAAGAGTTATATATCTGCTGAAGAGACTGATGTGCTGTGTGACATTTGTATATGTACAGATGGTGTACTTTGCTTCGTTTCAGTTTTAAGTTATGGGTTAATAACCTGGGGAAAAAGCAAAAAAATGATTGAGATTTTGGCGATCCAGAGAAAAGCAATCAGAGTAATGGCAAAACTAGATAATACGAGGGCGGTTCAGAAAGTAACCTCCGATTGGTCACAGTGCGGGTTGTGGGGGGAGTAGCGATGCCATCTGTGCGTTCACGCACTCAACAGGTCAGTCGGCATCAAGCCGTGGTCGAGTGAACGTCGTACCTGCGCTATTTTAGTTTTTGTGGCAGTTTGAAATGTGTGCTGCAATAGAAAACCCCGCCAAATGTGAAGTGCGTGCTGTCATAAGGTTTTTTACAGCCAAAGGATATTCTGCAGCAGCTATTCATCGTGAGCTTTGTGCCGTGTATGGACCAAGAGTTATGAGTGAAGGAGTTGTCCGTGAATGGGTACGTTTATTTAAAAGTGGACGAGAAAACGTTCATGATGAAGAGAGGAGTGGTAGACCATCATTGGTGACTGACGAACTCGTTCAGACAGTTGATGCAAAAGTTCGTGAAAATCGACGTTTCTCAATGTCGGAGTTGTCTACTGGTTTTCCACAGATTTCTAAGACTCTCTTGTACGAGATAGTGACAGCAAGATTGGGTTACCGTAAGTTCTGTGCACGATGGGTGCCCAAAATTCTTACCGACCACCACAAAACTCAAAGAATGGCCTCTGCATTAGACTTTCTGTCACGTTATGAGGACGAAGGAGAACCATTGTTAAACAGAATCGTGACTGGTGACGAAACCTGGATTAAGTACGTGAACCCTGAGACAAAAGAACAATCAAAGATGTGGGCACATTCAAATTCGCCTACCAAACCAAGAAAAGCCTCGCAAGATTTTTCTGCCAGAAAACTGATGGCAACAGTGTTTTGGGATGCCAAAGGGGTGTTGTTGGTTGAATTCATGGAACGTGGTACGACCATTAATCAAGACGTGTACTGTGAAACAATAAAAAAGTTACGACGGGCTATACAGAACAAACGCCGTGGTATGCTGACTTCCGGTATCGTTTTTTTGCACGATAACGCCCGTCCTCACTCTGCTCGCAGAACAACGGCCCTTCTTGAGTCCTTCAAGTGGGACGTTGTCAACCATCCACCTTACAGCCCAGACCTGGCGCCAAGTGATTATCACCTCTTCACGCATTTGAAGAAATGGCTCGGGTCACAGCGGTTTGATGACGACGAAGAGCTCAAAGATGCGGTCACAGGCTGGCTCCAGGCACAAGCGGGTGATTTTTATGCAGAAGGAATTTCAAAGCTTGTGAAGAGATACGATAAGTGCCTCAATCGCTATGGAGACTATGTAGAAAAATAGTGCAAAGATGTAGTTGTAAGATGTATATATTAAAATATTTTTATTTAACTTGGTGTATTTTTTTAAATCAACCGGAGGTTACTTTCTGAATGGCCCTCGTAGGACACATTGTTCATTAAATACAGAATATTAACAGTTATATATATATATATATATATATATACACTCCTGGAAATGGAAAAAAGAACACATTGACACCGGTGTGTCAGACCCACCATACTTGCTCCGGACACTGCGAGAGGGCTGTACAAGCAATGATCACACGCACGGCACAGCGGACACACCAGGAACCGCGGTGTTGGCCGTCGAATGGCGCTAGCTGCGCAGCATTTGTGCACCGCCGCCGTCAGTGTCAGCCAGTTTGCCGTGGCATACGGAGCTCCATCGCAGTCTTTAACACTGGTAGCATGCCGCGACAGCGTGGACGTGAACCGTATGTGCAGTTGACGGACTTTGAGCGAGGGCGTATAGTGGGCATGCGGGAGGCCGGGTGGACGTACCGCCGAATTGCTCAACACGTGGGGCGTGAGGTCTCCACAGTACATCGATGTTGTCGCCAGTGGTCGGCGGAAGGTGCACGTGTCCGTCGACCTGGGACCGGACCGCAGCGACGCACGGATGCACGCCGAGACCGTAGGATCCTACGCAGTGCCGTAGGGGACCGCACCGCCACTTCCCAGCAAATTAGGGACACTGTTGCTCCTGGGGTATCGGCGAGGACCATTCGCAACCGTCTCCATGAAGCTGGGCTACGGTCCCGCACACCGTTAGGCCGTCTTCCGCTTACGCCCCAACATCGTGCAGCCCGCCTCCAGTGGTGTCGCGACAGGCGTGAATGGAGGGATGAATGGAGACGTGTCATCTTCAGCGATGAGAGTCACTTCTGCCTCGGTGCCAATGATGGTCGCATGCGTGTTTGGCGCCGTGCAGGTGAGCGCCACAATCAGGACTGCATACGACCGAGGCACACAGGGCCAACACCCGGCATCATGGTGTGGGGAGCGATCTCCTACACTGGCCGTACACCACTGGTGATCGTCGATGGGACACTGAATAGTGCACGGTACATCCAAACCGTCATCGAACCCATCGTTCTACCATTCCTAGACCGGCAAGGGAACTTGCTGTTCCAACAGGACAATGCACGTCCGCATGTATCCCGTGCCACCCAACGTGCTCTAGAAGGTGTAAGTCAACTACCCTGGCCAGCAAGATCTCCGGATCTGTCCCCCATTGAGCATGTTTGGGACTGGATGAAGCGTCGTCTCACGCGGTCTGCACGTCCGGCACGAACGCTGGTCCAACTGAGGCGCCAGGTGGAAATGGCATGGCAAGCCGTTCCACAGGACTACATCCAGCATCTCTACGATCGTCTCCATGGGAGAATAGCAGCCTTGCTGCGAAAGGTGGATATACACTGTACTAGTGCCGACATTGTGCATGCTCTGTTGCCTGTGTCTATGTGCCTGTGGTTCTGTCAGTGTGATCATGTGATGTATCTGACCCCAGGAATGTGTCAATAAAGTTTCCCCTTCCTGGGACAATGAATTCACGGTGTTCTTATTTCAATTTCCAGGAGTATATATATATATATATATATATATATATATATATAGGGAAACATTCCACGTAGGAAAAATGTATCTCCTTTCGTCTTTCCCTCTCCTTCCCTCTTTCCTGATGAGGCAACAGTTTGTTGCAAAAGCTTGAATTTTGTGTGTATGTTTGTGTTCGTTTGTGTGTCTGTCGACCTGCCAGCACTTTCATTTGGTAAGTCACATCATCTTTGTTTATATATATACATGTTTATATATATACATGTATATGTGTGGATGGATATGTGTGTGTGTGCGAGTGTATACCCGTATATGTGTGGATGGATATGTGTGTGTGTGCGAGTGTATACCCGTCCTTTTTTCCCCCTAAGGTAAGTCTTTCCGCTCCCGGGATTGGAATGACTCCTTACCCTCTCCCTTGAAACCCACATCCTTTCGTCTTTCCCTCTCCTTCCCTTTCCTGATGAGGCAACAGTTTGTTGCGAAAGCTTGAATTTTGTGTGTTTGTTTGTGTGTCTGTCGACCTGCCAGCGCTTTCGTTTGGTGAGTCACATCAACTTTGTTTTTAGATATATTTTTCCTACGTGGAATGTTTCCCTATATATATATATATACTGAACTGTATACTCTCTGAACAACTGAATTTAAGGGTAATGAATCAAAGGCATGATTACAATACAAGAATCTGTACTTCTCTGTTCTTGCCACAAAACACAGTGTGATCAAAATGTCAGTATAAATTTGAAAACTTAATAAACCAGGGAATAACGTAGATAGAGAGGTAAAAATTGAGACACATGCTTGGAATGACATGGGGTTTTATTAGAACAAAAAAAAAAAAAAAAAAAAAAAAACGAAGTTCACAAAATGTCCAACAGATGGCACTGGACAGAAAAACTGCTACCGTAACGGTTGAGAGGTACGCCGATATGTTACAGAATCGCATCATCCCCAGCCTGGCTGATAAACACCTGCTGGAACGTACGATGTTTATGCAGGATGGCTCTCCACCCCATATTGCTAGACGCGTGAAAGATCTCTTGCGCGCTACGTTTTGTGATGATCGTGTGCTCAGCCGCCACTTTCGTCATGCTTGGCCTCCCAGGTCCCCAGACCTCAGTCTGTGCGATTATTGGCTTTGGGATTACCTGAACTCGCAAGTGTATCGTGATAGACCGACGTCTCTAGGGATGCTGAAAGACAACATCTGATGCCAATGCCTCACCATAATTCCGGACATGCTTTACAGTGCTGTTTCCTCGACCACAGCTATTGTTGATGAATGATGGTGGACATATTGAACATTTCCTGTAAAGAACATCATCTTTACTTTGTCTTACTTTGTTATGCTAATTATTGCTATTCTGATCGGATGAAGGGCCATCTGTTAGACATTTTTTTAACGTTTGTATTTTTTGGTTCTAATAAAAACGCATGTCATTCCAAGCATGTGTGTCAATTTGTACCTCTCTATCCACATTATTCCGTGATTTATTCAGTTCTCAAATTGATACTGACTTTTTGATCACCCGGTAGATTAGCAAAAACTAACATTAGTCATAAGTACATGGCAATTAAAATATGTAACAAATTGTCTAAACATGCCTCAAGCATGCCAATCAAAGTATTTAAGAATAAGTTAACACAACTTTGTGTTAACTAACCCATTCTATTCATTAGAAGAATTTTTAGAGATACCTAATATCAATTTAAATATGTAAAAATTTATTTTATAAAATTAATAGGTTAAGTGAACTGATGAAGTCTATTGCATGTAATAATGCTGAATGATGAATGAATAATATAGAACATAAGGAGTCAGACCACAGTTTACAAACTGCCTCGGGTACAACCGAAATGGGCATGAGTTCTATAGTGAGTAGAAGAGATTACTCGCTATGTGAGCCCAGGACATGCACTGCAGGCAATGTCGTGCTGCTAGCAAAGGCACCTGCATCAGTCATCTGCTGCCATAGCCTATTAATGACAAATTTCACTGCGCTGTCCTAAGTAATATATTTATTATATGTCCCACATTTATTGCTGTCATTATTTCATGCAGTGTTGCGTTTATGTTAGCACTGACAACTGTACGCAAACCCCGTTGCTGTCTAAGGCTATTGGTCACTACATGAAATGTGGTACTCTTTGCACACTCTCGACACTGTAGACCTCGGAATATTGAATTTCCTAATTATTCCTGAAACAGAATGTCCCATGCATCTAGCTCCAACTACCATTCCACGTTAATTCCTGTTGTGTGGCCATAATCACTTCAGAAACTTTTTCACACGGATCATGTGAGTACAAATGGCAGCTCTGCTAATGCACTTCTGAAGCAATACTACCCCCATCTGTATACCTGCATATCACTATCCCATGACGTGTCACCTTGGCGTATATCTGTTTATTGCAAATGTACTGTCCCCAACAAATATATATGTATGGCAAGATGGTCAATGGTCTTTTCAGTGCCTATGCACACCAGGCTCCAACTGTCATGGGAATCAGTGAAATGCCACAAGGAATGTGAATAATGTAAAGGGGCACCACAGGGGCACTTGTGGATCAGTTGAAAAATTGGGTCTGATGGGGGGCGCAGTTGCAACAATCGCTGTGTGTGTCTGTGTATATGTAAGACTAAAACTTATGGGCACTACTAGTTACTTACAGAAATGCCTAAGGGGGCTTGGACATCATGGCCAGCAGTTTTTTCTAGTACTCTGAAATATAATAACTCAAAAACTTTTATAGATATTGGAACAGAACATTAACCAAATAATTAGTATTCTGTGAGATATGTGTGAAAAAATTTCAAAACTGAGCAATGTATAGTGGAGTTAATACTGATTTTTATCTTATGTGTCTGGATGGCTTAGTGGTCAGAGCATCTGCCTAGTAAGCAGGAGACCTGGATTCGAAACACGATGTAACACAAATATTCAACCTTCGCCATTGATTTCAATCAATGCCTGCTCACAGCTAATGTCTGTAATTGTTGTGTCTGGTGTCTGTTCTTTTTGGTATGTCCAAAGCTTGGTTAACCAAGAAGGCTTCCTCTAGGCGACCCATGAATAGGTTGGCGTACGAGGGGGCCATCCTGGTACCCATGGCTGTTCCCTTTAATTGGTGGTATACCTGGCCTTCGAAAGTGAAGAAGTTGTGGGTTAGGATGAAGCTGGCTAAGGTAATGAGGAAAGAGGTTTTAGGTAGGGTAGCAGGTGATCGGCGTGAAAGGAAGTGCTCCATCGCAGCGAGGCCCTGGACGTGCGGGATATTTGTGTATAAGGAAGTGGCATCAATGGTTCAAGGATGATTTCCGGGGATAACAGATTGGGTAAGGATTCAAGGCGTTTGAGAAAGTGGTTGGTGTCTTTGATGAAGGATGGGAGACTGCATGTAATGGGATGAAGGTGTTGATCTACGTAGGCAGAGATACGTTCTGTGGGGGCTTGGTAACCAGCTACAATGGGGCAGCCGGGATGTTTGGGTTTGTGAATTTTAGGAAGTAGGTATAAGGTAGGGATGCAGGGTGTCGGTGGGGTCAGGAGGTTGATGGAGTCAGGTGAAAGGTTTTGTAGGGGACCTAAGGTTCTGAGGATTCCTTGAAGCTCCACCTGGACATCAGGAATGGGATTACCTTGGCAAACTTTGTATGTAGTGTTGTCTGAAAGCTGACGCAGTCCCTCAGCCACTTTGCCAAGATAAGTGACTTGGAGTAACATTCATTATAACAAAAGTATTTTTTCTCATGATGAGATAGCTTCTTGAAATTTCAGTCACCAACTTTCTCCTCCAAATACCAAAATATTTTGTTGACTCCCACCTGAGTTGGGAGAAATTACCATCATAATAAAATAAGAGAAATCAGAGCTCACAGAGAATAATTTAGATGTTCAATTTTCGTACTTGTTATTCGAGAGTGGAACATCATAATAAAATAAGAGAAATCAGAGCTCACAGAGAATAATTTGGATGTTCAATTTTCGTACTTGTTATTCGAGAGTGGAACTGATATGTAGTGTTAAAGCTGTTCTATGTACCCTTGCGAAGCACTTCAGTGTGAACTGCAGAGTAATTGTGTGGATGTGGATGACAGTCAACAATCCTTGAATTGTCTGGAGGGTAACAGACATGTGCTTGCTGCAGTATCTTCAGCATGGATAGGTGAGCAGCCCCCACCCATAGCTGTTCCACATGAAAAGAACGATAAAGATTGTTACCTTGTGGGTAGGGTTCCCATCTGTCCTGACTTATCACAAGTAGCCCTTATTGTTGCAAACTGCCATAGTGTTTGCAAGCAGTAGTTGAAAACAGTCATAGACTTACATTTTGTCTGATATAGCATACATACGTATTTTTATCTTTAAACTGTTCACCTAACTCAGTAGGACAGTTTGTCTGAGTTGAAGAAATGATATTTCTGGCAACTGTGATCACCAGGGCACATATTTTAATGACCTAAAGGAACTGTGAAATATGCAAGCGTCTATGACCTCAAATTTATGATCTTAAAAATGAAATATGACTTTATATAATTTTATTTAAAAAATGTTCTTGTTGATTTTCTTATATAGCATGTGAGACAAAATTCATTTCTGAACAAATTTTGAGTATAGTATTTACTCTTTCCAGTGTTTGAAACTAACTAGCACTTATTTGTGAAATGTTAGCAGATGCCTGAAATAAAACGAAGTAGAGTGAAAATAACAACATCTATTCAAACAATAAAACCATATTTTACTGCTGCTTGCCACTTGTTTACAGTATTCCTAATTAGTTAGCATGTCCTGTCGATCTTCAGTTTCTGCAGAGTTGCATTCAATCACAAGGTGCATTTTCAGTCTTCCATATTCGAAGATCCGTAGTTGATGCTGTGGATAGTTTTGTACCTGTAAAAAGCTCCTGTCCACGTTACAGGATGTCACAGGAGTGTTTTTGTAAGCAGTGAGGTCACTGTGGTTCATTATCTTCATATGTTGTGGTGTTCCCAGGAAGACTGTTACTAATTTTGCACATTGTAGAATATCCAGCATTTTGCTAGAGAACTCTTTGCAATTTGTTGCTCACTTTGTCAGCCACACGACCATGAGCTCAGCCAAACTCACTCGCCATGTGTTGTAATATATCCAGGGCTTGACACAGTTGAGTATCAGTAACTTCCAGTCATGTGATGGCTTTTGATACCAACTAAAATGTTGGCATTGATCTATGCGAAGTTTCTAGACAAGGTGTCTGTAAAGACCTCTTTCACAGCTTTGATAGCACTTGATTCATTGCTGTCAAGCTCAGAAAAGATTGTGTTGATTTTGGTGTAGTTGGTGCAGCAGCATTAAGTCTAGAGCCCCATCATGTGAGAACAGGCTGAGGGGAGAGGGGCAGGGAATGCGTTTGTTTCTTGAATTGATGCACCCATAGCAGAGCTTTCACTGAGATTTTCTTGCCAAAGGAAATTAATTTGGCTACATAAGGGTAATTTGCTTGCACCTCTTCTGTGACTCTCTGTAATACATGTGCAAGTCACCATACTGGGGTAGAGAACCTGAAGCCCCTTGGCTACTTTAGCCACGTGTGAAGCGCCATCTGTTATTAGCAGTAAAATATTGTCTCTGTTCATACTACCTGGCAACAGTAGCTTCACAGAATTGTCAAACAAAATGGCAATTGTCGAGCTGTTTACTCTCTCGAGAGCTTCACGCATTAGGAGGAACATTTCTCCAGGACCATCAGCTTTTAGAATACCAACAACACTCTTTGCAACATAACACTCACCTGCATTGGTAGTTTCATCTAAGGACACCCAGATCTTTTGGTTACAACACTGATTTGTGTTTTTATGAGCACCCCCTCATAGCACACAGATAAATAATTATTTCTCAATGCAGTTTTATCTGAAACTAGACGTGTTTTCTCCTTCTCCAAGAACTGTCTGAAGTATAGATTCTTCAGCTTCTGCAATGAGATGTTGATTCTCACACAAGTCTTTGATGAATGATTGCACAGTTAAAGATAGATTTGTCTGTTCAAATAACAGCCCATACACACTGTCATTTTCTATGCTTGTCCTCACACAGCTGCTATGTTTGTTGGTATTACAGTATTGTTGCACATTACAGTGCTTTTCTGCACTAACTGCAACTTCACATAGTTTACAAAATAATATTTATCCATCTGTGCTGAAGGACTTCTCTCCAAAATCAGGCTGTCAGAGCAGTTTCCTTTTGGCATATCAAACCAGACTGAGTTTATATTAAGATTGTATAGTGTGACCAGATGTGGGTATTTTATTGCATCGGAAGCTGCTTTTGTTGGCTTCAGAAGTGTTTTGTCGACCCTGTGCAACAGTGTCTCATGTCTGTGGCCGACTAGTGTGTTACGCTGCTTGTCCACTATAGTTCTCATAAATAAAGTTTTATAGATATTGTTGTATTAATCTGAGACAATATCACCTGAAATGTTGTCATGTGAGCAACATTTACATGTTTTTAAGCGTTTTTGGCAAAAGTTGGCCAAAATATGACCTATTACTAAATATGACTTTATATGCACAATAACAATTCTACACTACAATACCTGGATTCATGCACAAACTGTTGTAAAATTTCTCCCTTAAGTTGAGAAAAAATATAGCTTGTGACTAAAATCCAGGCTCAAATGATCACTATAGCTACAGCGAGAAAACACTATGTCTGAATCGCTTCTTCTTCATTCCCCTTTTGCTGTTTCCTAAGTCACTTTATGAATCAAGGACCTTACCTGTCTCTCCAGCAATTCTTCTTTTTCTTGTGCCTTAGTGCTGTGTCAGCAAAGGATCAGCACTGTTATTAATGGATTTGTCACAATCCCGTTACCCCAGGGGATGGAATATGTTCACCCCCAATTGTCTGCGTGTAGTGTTATTTGTGTGAAACGGAGCAAATCTTTTCAAAATGGTCGTAAATCAGTGAGACTTTGGTACCAGGCAGGATGTGAGAAACTGCCTAAAAACCATATCCAGACTGGCCAACACACAGACCCCAGACTGGCACACCTCCACGTCCTGGAAGTGGCACTTAAACACACCTGGCTATCTGTCTCTCCATCACTTCTCTCCTGTTTTGTAAGTATGTCTTCTGGTTTCCTCCCCTCTTCTATGGGCACTTCGTCTGCTCATCTTTTACTGAGTCTTCCTCAATGTCTCTTTCTACTTAACTTTCCAGAAAGTCTTGTCAACCATGAATTACTTTTGGAGAAACTACTACATTATGGGATTAGGGGAAATTGCAATGACTGGTTTAGGTCATATCTCTGACAGAGTACAGAAAGTAGTGATTACATCAAAAATTGGTGAAAATGCTCAGTCAGAGGAGCAAGTTGTATGACAAGGTATTCCCCAAGGCTCTACACTTGGTCCCCTTTCATTTCTAATATTCATCAGTGATCTGCCCCCAAATCATTCAGGAAGGTCTACCGGTAATGTTTGCTGATGACACCAATATACTGTTTTCAAATCACTGTCTTCATCAACTCAACTCCACAATTGCTGATACAAATTGTAGTCTGGTAAACTGGTTGAACAAAAACAAACCTCTCCTAAATAAAGATAAAACAGTGTATACAAATTTCCGCTCGACACAAAAGGTATCGCCTGTGATAGATGATATTGGGATTGAGAATGTGCCCATACAATGAGAAAGAGCCACAAAATTCCTTGGAGTGTGGATAGATGACACACTATAGTGGGACATACATAAAGATAAATTATTAAGTAAAATGAAGAGTTTATGCTATGCTTTTAGTATTTTAAGTAAAATCTGTGATATCGAAACCCTAAAATGTGCCTACTTTGCATTAGATTAGTACACCCAATAATTACATACTGTATTCCTTTTTGGGGCTTCTCCCATAAGAATGTATTTATTATGCAGAAGCGAATAATTAAGACAATGAAACAAGTACCCCTGTCTTCCACCACTAAACATCTCTTTAAGGAGCTCAGTATTTTGCCAGTGCCTTGTATCTATATTCATGAATCAGTGTGTTTCATTCATGAAAATCTCCATATATTTACAAAAAATAGAGATGTTCACCATCATGATACTTGTCATTCCAATGACTTATTTATAGCTGATCAACGGCTACATAAAGGGCGCAGTAGTGTAAGGCACAGGGGAGTACTTCTGTACAAGAAGCTACCTGAAAATGTCAGGTCTTGCCAGAAAGGATTCAGATCCAAAATAAAGTCAATCCTACAGAAGCACTGCTATTCAGTGGAAGAATTTATGAATAGTAATCTAAAACAATTTTTATAATGTATTTTACTGCATGTGTTAAAATATTACTTTCAACTGACTTATATGACTCTATTCACAGATATAACTGTTCCTTGTTATGGCTCATCTGCACTTAAATGATAACACAATGTAAGTAGTGTTACTCTGTAATCATTATCTGATGACTGTACGTAACATACCAAGAAAGTTATGATTCGCTATGTACAGCATATAATTTATTTAAATGTATATCTTAAGAATGTCTATACTTATGCTTGTAACTGAATACCTACAAAATAAGTATATTTATATATCAAAGCATGTTAAATGTAACTTATCCTACATCTGTGTGTAATAACACAACAAGATTTCTGGATGAATAAATAACTGAATGAATGAAATGAATAACCAAGGCAGCCAAAGTGTTTGGTATTTTAAGAGATTTATACCTTGTCCAGGGAGAGTGAAAGAACATCATTCACTAAGTCGCAACATGGACAAAAGGATGTGGTGAGCGATTATAACAGATAGTCATTGAAGAAGATAATGTGAAGAGTAAGACGACGACAGTTACAAAAGTCGGTTCAGAACTAATGTTTGCACTCGTGAACAATGTAAGCACAAAAACAACCTTAAGGGAGGCTCCATAATCAGGGAATTGCTGAGCTGGAATTCCAAAGTCAGTCATCAGTGATGCAAATGTTGCAGATGACACAAGTATTGCAATAAATAGTATGTCAAGTGTAGTTCTAGAAAGATCTGCCAATGATATTTTCATGGGTATTAATAAATGATTTAAGGCCAACTCACTGACATTAAACTTCGCAAAGACTTACTATATGCAATTCAGAACCTGTAATAGGTTTCCACCCAGCATATGCATAAAGTATGAAGAAGAGCAGATAGAAGAGGTTGAGAGTCTTAAATTCCTGGGATTACAACTTGATGATAAATTCAGTTGGGAGGAGCACACCACAGAAATGCAGAAACGCCTTAACAAATCTGTATTTGCAATTTGAGTGTTAGCAGACATAGGCGACATAAAAATGAAAAAGCTTGCATACTTTGCCTACTTTCATTCCATAATGTCATATGGTATAATATTTTGGGGTAACTCTTCAAATCAAACAAAAGTTTTCAGAGTCCAAAAGCGTGTAATACATATTATTTGTGGAGTAAATTCATGGACGTCCGGTAGAAACCTCTTCAAAGAACTGCATATACTAACTACTGCCTCTCAGTATATTTACTCCTTAATGAAAATTTCCCTAAATATATCTCTTTTTCCAACAAACATCTCAGTTCATACATACAATACCAGGAACAAAAATGATCTACACAAGGACTTAAAAGCACTTACTTTAGTTCATAAAGGGGTCCACTACACAGGAACACTCATCTTCAATAATTTGCCAACAAACATAAAAAATTTAGGTACAAATAAAGATCAGTTTAAAAGGAGCCTGAAAGCCCTAGCAGTGGCCAAGTCCTTCTACTCCATTGATGAATTTTTTAATAGAAACAAATGTTGTATATATTCATACTATTAGTATTATTATTTCAGCTTAAAAAAAAATACATGTTCCACATCCACAAGGATCTCCTCAGCATGGATCTATGGAATGAAAAACTAATCTAATCTAATCTAACCCATAACAGGGAAATGTGGTGTTGAAACCATAAAACCGGAGCTGTGGCACAATGGGAGAAAGTCACTGTGTTGAATGGGTCTTGCATCAAAATGTTTCCAACTTCTGGCTGGGTTTACATCCCAAGAATGGGATGCTGCTCTGCAGGGTCACATTACTGCCACTGCTTACGTGACCATTTCACCTGATCAGCTTCATCCTATGTTACAATGTTTGTTCCCCAATGGTGAAGTTGTGTTCCAAGAAGACAGGATCCCTCTTCGCACAGCTTCCATCATCCAGTATTTGTTTTCTGAAGCTGGAGATGAATTGTTGCACCACCCCTGGCCACCAGTCACCATATCCCAATATTATTGAGCCTTTGTGATCTACTTTGAAGAGATGAGTGTGTGATGCTATCCGTCTCCATCGTCATTACCTGGACTGACCCCTATTTTGTAGTAAGTATGGTATAAGATTGCATTGTAAACTACATAGTATCTGTATTTATCCGTTCTGAGATGACTGGAAACTGTTTCGAATGCCATCGGGGTTTCCTTACTCCGTAGATACTTCATTTTTTGTTCTTCTTTAATTATGTTTTCTTTTTCCTTTTCATCTATCGGCTCACTGTATTTAACATTCAACAATTTTGAGAAATGAAAATGTTAGTATCATCTCTTTACCTCAGTATCTATCCTGTGTCTGATTTAACAACCTTTCTTATTTTTTTGCTCTGTTCTTTATCAATCCATTCAAAACCCTGTAGCTTCCCATAATATTTCCAGTAAATTTTCTGTGAAACATATCCAGCTCTTCTTTTTCTCTTCTTGTACAATTTTTTCACATGCATGTCTCGATTCTTTATTGGTGGGTAGCACAGCTTATCAGTAAGGTGAGGATTCATGAGTATGGAAATTGTACAGGTAATTCATCTGTTAAAGATCAAAAAGTTTGATCACAGTAATAATTATGTAGATCTCAAGATGTCTTTCAGGCCATAACCAGCAATCCAAATAAAACATTAAATGGTCCAGACATTGTTCTTTTGCAATGTAGGATGCTTATTTCCAAAACACTGGTTGAATTTCTGTTCCATTACTTCAGCTATGCATGAATCTGGAAATTTTGGCTTTATTCCTTGCGCTGTGCAGAAGTTAAATGCATGAAGCCTTGAGTTTAGTTTACAACACTTGATTTTTATTTGAAAACTTGTAGGCATTGTGATCCTATCAATGGTGTGGTGTATGCACATTTTGGTGCTCAGTTTGTCATGATAGTATTGTTACAGTGAGAGTCTGATACACTGCTGTATGACATAACACAGTTTCAGACATAATGTGGTGCCAAAAATCTTATTACAGTCTGCATGTAGCATTTCTGTGGTATAATTTGCAGCCTTGCAGGCCTGAAACCAATAACCAAAATGGATAGGCATAATGGCACTCACCCTTGGCTTTGTCTTATAATCATTGTAAGACTCTGAAAATGTTGTTGAAATCTATAAATCTGAAGACTGTTGCATATTCAGTATGCGTGGTTTGGTGAAACATCAATTTGACCACTATTATAAATTGCTGAAAGAGGTGTTCTATTGAAGAAAATGCAACAAGCCAAGAATGCAGTTACAGATTTCAGCAGCAGTGACATCCAGTATGCACATGATATTCTGCAGGCAACAATGAACTGAAGACAAGAACCATGGACACCCATCAAAACTGAACTGATTTCAGACATCGCAAAGGATAAAGACATCATCGATGCCGGACAAAATGAGAGTTGTAAAACAGTAGAACACAAGGATGAGGAAGAAGAAGGAGAAGATGAAGAAAGCATAGATGTTCCCAGTAGATGTGAAATATTGGATACTGTACACAGTCATATCCTACTATATTCTGTTGATGCAACTGAAAACAATATGCAAAAAATAAAATGTGTGGAGTATGCCATCAAGCTAACTGACATCTTTGCAAGCTACACTAGGTTCATTTTTGCACTACTTTTGACAGTGCTGTAAACAGTCCTGTTTTTTATATGTCAAATATCAGTATGTTAATCTACTTAATTTATTTATTGCTTATTTAGCCTGTCCAGATTAGGGCCATGAGACCCTCTCTTACATCTGACCAGGAATAACACATACAAAAATATTACATAACAGTTGCAATAACAATAATTTGCATTATTAATAAAAATAAAAATCAAACAATGGAAAATCCAGGGTGGAATGTAACAATGTTATGAAAAGGAAAGTTGCTACTGACCATATAGTGGAGATGCTGAGTTGCAGATAGGCAAAACAAAAAGACTGTTCCAAATAAAGTTTTCGGCCTGTAAGGCCTTCATCAAAAATACGAGGGTCATTCAATACGTAATGCCCCACATTTTTTTTTTTTTCCCCCTCAGAACATACTTATTGTTAAGAGTCAGAATTTGGTGACAATATATGTCAACATGTCTTGTCCATGTTCTATTTTTCTACATGGTCTCCATCATGTTCTATGGCCATATGCCAATGTTGTGGAAGAGCATGTATTCCCCGCTGGTAAAATATCTTGTCCTGTTGGGGTAGCTATGTTTCACTGCATGACAGACAACTGTAGAGCCAATTGTTAAGTTCTCATGTGCCTGTTGGCACAAATAATGGCATCCACACAGTTTAGCATGTCTGGAGCAGTGGTTTTGTCACGACATCCCGAGTGTGGCTGATAATGGAGCCCTGTTTCTGCATTAGTGTGGCTGATAATGGAGCCCTGTTTCTGCATTTCCTGAAGCTGTTACTTTCTTTATCCATCACACAACTGTACTCCTATCAACTGCAGCATCGCTATACATTGCACACAAATGTCTATGGATGTTTACCACAGTTTCTCTTTCTGCACACAAGAATTCAACAACAGCATGCTGCCTGTAACGTGAGTCATATTTAGATCCCATTTTGACACTCTGCCATCTGCCAGAATGGTTCAAAACTTCACTGGCGCACAGAACAAAGATCAAATGTGAAGCGCCAATAAAGATGTTTGTCTATGTATATTAATGGCTTTTTAAAAAGATGTGGGGTGTTACTTATTGAACGACCCTTGTAAACACACACACACACAGAGATGTGCATGCACACACACTCATTCAAATGCAACTCAGACACATGTTGTGTTTGTGTGTGTGTGTGTGTGTGTGTGTGTGTGTGTGTGTGTGTCTAATTTTGATGAAGACCTTATGGGCCGAAAGCTCTATTTGGAATAATCTTTTTGTTGTGCCTATGTGCGGCTCAGCTATATGGTGAGTAGCAACTTTCCTTTTCATAATATTTTTGTTGTGTTGTTCAGATAGTAGTGTAAGGGTTGAAGATAAAGGATCATTGCCAATTCCAGTCAATGTGAGCTGCTGAAGAAGTTCATCGCAAAACCTGCAGAGCGCTAACCAAAACAAAGCTGATGAAACCGAACATCTCCTACAGGGAGAGGGCCGCCATACGGGAGCTAAGTGAAGATCCAGACATAGTAATATTACCTGCAGACAAGGACAACGCAACAGTGATCCTATCCCGACAGGATTATGCTCAGAAGATCCGGGGCCTACCTGGTGACAACGCATACTGCAAGATTGACACCGATCCTACCAAGAGGGTCAAGAGGAAGACTCTGGTGCTTCTCAAGGATTCCAGCTTCCATGACGAGATTACCAAGAAGCTACGCCTGAGGGCCACTGTTCCTCCTAGACTTTACGGACTGCCGAAGGTGCACAAGGAATCGATTCCGTTACATCCCATTGTCAGTAATATCGGTGCCCCAACGTATCTTATCACCCAGCACCTCAAACAACTGCTTAGCCCTTGCGTTGGGAGATGTACACACCATATCCGTAACTCTGTGGATTTCCTGGGATGCATCAATAACCTCATGCGTCAGGAATCTGACATACTGGTGAGCTTTGACGTGGTATATTCACTAAAGTTCCTTTACAAGAATCCTTGGAACTCATCAGCCAGAAATTTGACGAAGAGACCACCAACCTTTTCAGACATGTTCTAACATCAACTTACTTCTTATTTGATGGTGAATACTATGAGCAGACAGAAGGAGTAGCCTTGGGGAGTCCACTCTCACCCGTTGTTGCAAATATGTTCATGGACCATTTCAAGGAGGAAGCTCTTGAATCAGCACATCTAAAACCCACCTGTTTCTTTAGATATGTGGATTATACCTTCATTATCTGGCCACATGGAAGAGATAAACTGGCAGACTTCCTCACACATCTCAACTCCAGACACGAGAATATTAAGTTCACCATGGAGATCAAAATGGACGGGATGCTCCCTTTCCTAGATGTTTTGATTAGAAGACGATCTGATGGCACTTTGGGCCACAGCGTGTGTAGGAAGAAGACGCACACAGAGTTGTACCTACATGTGGATAGCTGCCACCACCCGACACAAAAGAATGGCGTGCTCAAAACTCTTGTACACAGAGCGCACACAATCGCCAACAGGGACAGTCTCCAACAAGAATTGGACCATCTGAAGACCGTGTTTCGGAGGAATGGTTACAAGAAAGGGCAAATTCGGAAGGCTCTACATCCCACAACTGCAGCAATGGTGGAAACTGAGGATGAACCTCAGGAGAAGGCGGCCTTGGCTACTATTCCATTTTGTGGGGCCTTATCCAGAAGAATTGGACGCATTTTACGTAAACGCCAAGTGAAAACCATCTTCCGTCCTCCAAGCAAATCGAGAGCCTTCTCAGTAGTGTCAAGGACAACCTTGGTCTACATAACTCTGGGGTTTATCAGGTACATTGCCAATGCGGTAGTGGATACATTGGGCAGATCATTCGTACCACTGAGGACCGATGCCGAGAACATCAATGGCACACTAGACTGCAACAGCCCAGTAAGTCGGCAATCGCTGAGCATAGCCTGTTGGAACTCCACAGCATGAATTATGACAAAACCAAAGTCCTGACACAGACTTCCGAATACTGGGAGATCAGAGTAAGGGAGCCACAACTAAATCGTGACAGCGGTTACATCCTTAGCAAGGTGTGGGAACCCGCGATCTCCCAGATTAAGAAGAAAAAGGATATTTCCCAGAGTGTACCGACTTCGGGGGAGGAGGGAAGAATAACGATAGTGGTGCTGACAGACCCTCCTGAACGACAAGACCTAGGACGCAGTGCCCAGACGGTGGGAGAACGGATGCTGTACCTGGACCGCACACGGGGTGTGGACTGAACCGATTCGTAGGAAGCACCTGAGGGAGGAGCGGGAGGGGGATTGTCCTATATACACATGGCACCGGCACACCACCGGTCAGTACATCAGTGCACCTGATGATGGCAACGTGGTTGATTGCCGAAATATTGTGTCCTGTGCACACTCATACCAGGCTGTTCATCCGAGATATATTTTATCATAAAATACGCCTGGAGAAATTGAAGAATCACAGGGGTTTTACTGATGTATCACATAAGTGAATATATGTATTGAGAAAGAGTTGTAATAACTTCAGGTTTCTGAAATAGGCTTCTGCAACCACGTCTATGGTCTATGCCACACATCACACTTACAATGTGCTTCTGAGCAATGACTATTTTCTTTGATAGAGGTTGATTTTCCCAGAAAATGATTCCATGTGGCATCAAAGAATGAAAGTAACTATAGTATGTTGCCTTTTAGTGCTTAAATTTCCACTGTAAGAGATAAATCACAGTGCAAAAATTGATGAGCTGAGTCTCTTGTAAATATATGAAATACGATGAGTCCAGTTTACTTTACAGTCAATCTCAACACCCAGAAACTTTGTTACTTCAGCTCTTTCTATTACCTATGTGGCATATTTAACAGTTATTTCTTCCACAGTTTTGGCATTGGGGGTGAACTGAATGAAATTAGTCTTACTAAAGTTTAGTGAAAGACCATTGGCAGTAAAACATTGAATTAAATCTATAAGAATATTATTAAGACTCTTGAACATTTTCACATTTGCAACCATTAACTGTTATCTTAGTGTAATTTACAAAGATAGTAAAATTACATTGTATCATTGTAGAATGAGATAAATTATTTGTAAGTACCGGGAACAGTAAAGGACCAAGAACAGATTCTTGTGGCACTGCACAGTCAAGTAAAGGACCAAGAATAGATCCTTGTAGCACTTCACAATTAATGCTTCTCCATTCTGATGAAGCCATGCCACCACCCAAATTGTCTGCTCAATTTGTAACTCACTATGTTTCAGCTGTATCTGCATGCATACTCTGCAAGCCACTGTCAAGTGCACAGTAGAGGGTGAATCCCATTGTACCAGCTATTAGGCATTCTTCCCATTTCACTCACTCATGGAGTCTGGGAAGAAAGACTGTTTAAATGTCTATGTATACATTGTAATTATACCTGAATAATAACAAAATTACTGACGAAAATGGATGATGATATTGTCAGTTCGGCATTAGCTGCACAGCGGGTGTGACCAAGGCAGCAACAGCTGTGGGGTTCAGTACTGAATTGCTTCATATGTTTCCCATCAACCTGCAATACTTATTTTGCTTTTGGCTACAGACTTTCTTTTGTGTACAGCATTACAGAAAATCTGCATGAAGAAACAAAACACATGGCAAAAACATATCAGAAAGTTACATTTGAGGTCATAATTGTTGTACATGGAAGGCATGACAACCCTTGTTTTCTGGTTTGTTGTTGCTATGGTAGTTTTCTTGTAAGAAACTGGTTGTCAGTGACTTTGTTATTCTGATATGGGCAGTACCTACATATGTGAATGACATGTGGGGGGTGCAGCATATTCCTAGACCCCTCATTTAATGCTGGTTCTGGAAACTCTGTAAGCAGCTTTTTAAATAATTAAACTGTAGGCTCTTAGAAGAACACCGTAAATTTTATTAAGTGAATGAAACACGTTTTTAGCCTTGTTTCACAAACTTTATTGTTAATGCACGACCCAGGTTCTGGTTATAAGCTCATTTTCTGGTATATAACTAATTCCAGGGTAGCCTTTCTCAGGAGACACAGTCTAGAAAAGCATTAGGAAACACAGTGACTATACATAAAAAATATTTTACACTGTTTGAAAGAAGGGTGAAGAATAGAATTTAAAAAATATTTCTTTCACAGCATAGTTACCTTCATCTTGAGTGTCTGCAACTAAGGTTATTCAACATGTCTGTGACATTCACCTGTGAGTCAAACAAACCTGTCACACTTCTTTATACATGTTCAGTATCCCCTCTTAGTCCTGTATTGTATCACTCCCACACCCTAGAGACTAGAGAAAAATTGTAGGATGAGTTGTACAATAGTTTTGGATTGTTATTTATTCTTCATCACAATCACAGCCTATTTGAAAAGCTAAAATATGCCACACATTTCTCATTTTCTTGAATAATGATATGTTTATATATTAATCATTTGTTACTGATACTTAATTTTTTAAATACTACAACTACTTCTACACCTACAAAACTACAATAAAACACTTAACCAGTTATGCAGTTACTAATACTACTAAAAGCACCACAGTATCTGTTCTGTGTTTGTTCATCTACTTTGGTATATTTAACATGTAGATTGTTTCGTTTGCTGGATCTGCCTCCATACTGCTTCCATCAGTAACCATTGTCCGCTGGATTCCTTGGTCATTGCATAGCACGTCAGCAGCATTTGCACTGTAACGAGTGACCCACTAATCACAGTTACATCTTAATGTCCACACTTCCTGTAAATTACTGAGAAACTGTTTCATTTGATGGTCACAGACTTCAGCTATCTTCTCTCCATCTGCAGAGTATGTTGCCAAGCTGGAATAGCAGCATGCTGTAATGGGGTTGAGTGCTCTTTGTTGACTTTGCAACAACATTACCACCTGAGATGCACCATATCAACTGTGCAGACCCACAGCGTATGTTCTGGAGTGTCCACACTGCTGCAGGCACAGCTGTCATTCAGTTGTTTTTTTATTGTTATATACAGGGTGTTACATAAAGGTACAGCCAAACTTTCAGGAAACATTCCTCACACAGTAAGAAAGAAAATATGTTATGTGGACATGTGTCCGGAAACGATTACTTTCCATGTTAGAACTCATTTTATTACTTCTCTTCAAATCTCATTAATCATGGAATGGAAACACACAGTAACAGAACGTACCAGCGTGACTTCAAACACTTTGTTACAGGAAATGTTCAAAATGTCCTCCGTTAGTGAGGGTACATGCATACACACTCCGTCGCATGGAATCCCTGATGAGCTGATGCAGCCCTGGAGAATGGCATATGGTATCACAGCCGTCCACAATACGAGCACGTAGAGTCTCTACATTTGGTACCAGGGTTGCACAGACAAGAGCTTTCAAATGCCCCCATAAATGAAAGTCGAGAGCGTTGAGGTCAGGAGAGCATGGAGGCCATGGAATTGGTCCGCCTCTACCAATCCATTGCTCACTGAATCTGTTGTTGAGAAGCGTACGAACACTTCGACTGGAATGTGTAGGAGCTCCATTGTGCATGAACCACATGTTGTGTCGTACTTGTAAAGGCACATGTTCTAGCAGCACAGGTAGAGTATCCTGTATGAAATCATGATAACGTGATCCATTGAGCGTAGGTGGAAGAACGTGGAGCCCAATCAAGACATCACCAACAATGCCTGCCCAAACATTCACAGAAAATCTGTGTTGATGACATAATTGCACAATTGCGTGCAGATTCTCATCAGGCCACACATATTGATTGTGAAAATTTACAATTTGATCACGTTGGAATGAAGCCTCATCCGTAAAGAGAACATTTGCAGTGAAATGAGGATTGACACATTGTTGGATGAACCATTCGCAGAAGTGAACCCGTGGAGGCCAATCAGCTGCTGATAGTGCCTGCACACGCTGTACATGGTACGGAAACAACTGGTTCTCCTGTAGCACTCTCAATACAGTGACGTGGTCAACATTACCTTGTACAGCAGCAACTTCTCTGATGCTGACATTAGGGTTATCGTCAACTGCACGAAGAATTGCCTCATCCATTGCAGGTGTCCTCATCGTTCTAGGTCTTCCCCAGTCGCGAGTCACAGGCTGGAATATTCCGTGCTCCCTAAGACGCCAATCAATGGCTTAGAACGTCTTCCTGTCGGGACACCTGTGTTCTGGAAATCTGTCTCAATACAAACATACCGCGCCACGGCTATTGCCCCGTGCTAATCCATACATCAAATGGGCATCTGCCAACTCCGCATTTGTAAACATTGCACTGACTGCAAAACCACGTTCATGATGAACACTAACCTGTTGATGCTACGTACTGATGTGCTTGATGCTAGTACTGTAGAGCAGTGAGTCGCATGTCAACACAAGTACCGAAGTCAACATTACCTTCCTTCAGTTGAGCCAACTGGCGGTGAATTGAGGAAGTACAGTATGTACATACTGACATATATACATACTGACGAAACTAAAATGGGCTCTAACATGTGTTTCCGGACACATGTCCACATAACATGTTTTCTTTATTTGTGTGTGAGGAATATTTCCTGAAAGTTCGGCCGTACCTTTTTGTAACACCCTGTAGATATATAGCATATGTGCCATGGCCAGTCAGGTAATGTATCAGTCCACTCAAGGGCTTAAGATATCTAATTTCTAGTCTCTCCCTGATGTTAGGGAGAAATTTTTTATGTTCCCCGTTCTGTGCCTGACGTGTCCCATTCATTTTGCCTTGGTTGTAATATGTGATCTTTTATTGCCTTTTTCGAATGGGCCTAAATTCCAAGCACCCTTTGTACTTCCATTTGATTGCTTTTCTTTAACCAATAAAAAGGCTCCCCTTTTCCTAATTCTCTAGACTAGTGAGCATATTCCTAGAATTACTAACAAAGCATAATTCGGGTAGTGCATTAGGTGAAATGTTTTCACTGATGAGGCTGCCTTCATTAGCTGTAATCTGTGACCCCAGACACCCACACCATATCGTACAACTCTTGTTGATATAGTCTGGTGTTACGCTCTGGTTGTATGCAAGGAAAGATGAAATGCATTTTTGCAGTGGTTATAATTCTGTTCATCATGTTTGTACCTTTTGTGCCTCCTTCCTCTGTATGTTGTGCAAAGTTATGACATTCATCCAGAAATATCTTTAGTTATTCTGTTAATGTGCCTCTCCTAATCATTATACCATGTAGTTTTATTTTAGGGTTTCTTGCTACGTTACCTTCAGCAGGAGGTACATTTTTTTTCTGAGGCGCTAGTGGCAATTTAACACTTTGACACCAGCCCTCAAGTTTGTGGAGTGCCGCATTTCATTTGCCTTCTGTAATTTTTTGGGATCATCAATTACAGCAAACAGCACATCATCTGCAAATGCTACCAGTCCACTTATGTTATTGTTATCATGTAATTTCTGTAGCATAGGCTCCAGTGCTACATCCAAAAACTCTGAAGCACACACGGATCCCTGAGGACAGCCTTTTCTTATTGTGTTTGTTATTTTCTTTCATGGGCAATAATCTTGCAGACAGTTGTACAGAGCTTCTGGACGCTCCAACTCCTTAAGGCAGCCAAAACAGACGGCCACCGTAGGTTATCAAAAGTGTCAGCAATGTTGATCATCATCATTAAAGTGTAAGTGGGTTGAGTATTTGTCACTAGCAAAATCACCTTATTAACTGCATCTTTAGTTGACTTACCTGTTCTAAACATGTACTGGTGAGGGCTCGTTCCATGTAGCAGTCTATGATCTTACAGTCTCTTGCATAATAGCTTTTCAAATAATAGCTTTCAAATGACAAACCAGTCTGTAGGATTTGAGTATCATCAGATCCTTGTTTTGCCCTTTACTAATCATTACCACTGCAGCATTCTTCCACAGTACAGAGACCCTTCCTTGCACGATACATTCATACAATTTCTATAATCTACCAATAACATTTTTCATACTGTACTCCGATATTCTGTCTTACCTTCTTCTCCATTGTTAGGAAGTAGTGTTTCCCAACTTTCTGTTACCATCTCATCATTCCTTTAGAGCATGGATAAGACTGTAAGTGACTGTATTTTCTTGCAGACTGTTTTACATAGAATACCCCAGGGATCGGTTTCTAAGTTAGCCTCAACAAATTGCTTCCATCTTTCCATTTCTGTTTTCCATAGCTCTCCCTTAAAACGTTGTTTAAGATACCTGTATCTGTTGTTGTTGTTGTGGTCTTCAGTCCTGAGACTGGTTTGATGCAGCTCTCCATGCTACTCTATCCTGTGCAAGCTTCTTCATCTCCCAGTACCTACTGCAACCTACATCCTTCTGAATCTGCTTAGTGTATGCATCTCTTGGTCTCCCCCCTACGATTTTTACCCTCCACGCTGCCCTCCAATACTAAATTGGTGATCGCTTGATGCCTCAGAACATGTCCTACCAACCGATCCCTTCTTCTGGTCAAGTTGTGCCACAAACTCCTCTTCTCCCCAATCCTATTCAGTACCTCCTCATTAGTTATGTGATCTACCCATCTAATCTTCAGCATTCTTCTCTAGCACCATATTTCGAAAGCTTCTATTCTCTTCTTGTCCAAACTATTTATCGTCCATGTTTCACTTCCATACATGGCTACACTCCATACAAATACTTTCAGAAAAGACTTCCTGACACTTAAATCTATACTCGATGTTAACAAATTTCTCTTCTTCAGAAACGCTTTCCTTGCCATTGCCAGTCTACATTTTATATCCTCTCTACTTCGACCATCATCAGTTATTTTGCTCCCTAAATAGCAAAACTCCTTTACTACTTTAAGTGTCTCATTTCCTAATCTAATACCCTCAACATCACCCGACTTAATTCGACTACATTCCATTATCCTCGTTTTGCTTTTGTTGATGTTCATCTTATATCCTCCCTTCAAGACACCATCCATTCCGTTCAACTGCTCTTCCAAGTCCTTTGCTGTCTCTGACAGAATTACAATGTCATCGGCGAACCTCAAAGTTTTTATTTCTTCTCCATGAATTTTAATACCTACTCCGAATTTTTCTTTTGTTTCCTTTACGGCTTGCTCAATATACAGATTGAATAACATCGGGGAGAGGCTACAACCCTGTCTTACTCCCTTCCCAACCACTGCTTCCCTTTCATGTCCCTCGACTCTTATAACTGCCATCTGGTTTCTGTACAAATTGTAAATAGCCTTTCGCTCCCTGTATGTTACCCCTGCCACCTTTAGAATTTGAAAGAGAGTATTCCAGTCAACATTGTCAAAAGCTTTCTCGAAGTCTGTATCTATGCAACCTTCATTCTCTTTCTTCTTGGATCATGCTGCTCTGGTACAGCTTCCTGGATCTTCTTGTTTCACATCTTAATTTCAGCAGCACCTCAGCCCAGATGTGAGGTACTCCTTAGAGTGACCTCTCCAGCCAGGTGTAAATGCCTCCACTGTCAGTTTTTGCACTGTTACATCTACATTATCACTTCCCAGACAATGAAACAGTCTTCTTAATTCTTTCTAGTTTGCATCCTGGATGTTGTATTTGGCCCTTATGCTCATGTTTTCTGTGGCATCGTGGATTTTCCTACCAGTGATGGTACAGTGTATGATATTGTGATCACTCAATGTCATTTCACACTTAACCTTCCAGCCTTTTATACGGTGCTCTGCTGCCCATTTACTACAGTGACATCAGTATTTGACGTTTCTCCAACCCTCTGTTCATAGATTTTATAATTATATTTTTCCCTGAGACATTTATCTTCTTTATCTGTGATAATGATTGAAGTGGAAGAAATGTGCAGAAATGTTAACCATCATGCTGTGGTGGTGTAATGGTCAGCATTTCTGCCTAGCTAGCAAGCAAGAAGACCCGGGTTCGAGTCCTGGCCGCAGCACAAATTTTGATCCATTTCTTCTGCTTCAATCATTATCCTTAGCTGGTGATTTTGCCATTGGGGAGGAGGATCTGGAGGCTTGTTGTGCAGCTATAGGAGAAGTAGATGGCAATGCTACCACGATATTGGGCGATTTTGCAACTGCAGCACTGAATTGGAGATCATAAGTCTGCGTAGCCAAGTCCTTCGTAGAGCAAGGGGAAGCAAGAATATCACTGTTAAGTGCCAGATGGTAAAATGCAGGGCTTTTGGTTAGCCAACAAATCATGACTGATGGGCAAGGTACTTTTTCCTTCATACAGATCTCCTTGACGGCCCCCTCATCAAGATACCAGGGACATTCGGGGGATGAGGCAGCATGGTCACCATTATAATTGATACAATGGGGTGGAGGAGGCAGCCAATTTCTTTCATGAGCATATCTACTGAAACTAAAACATTTGACCATGTTTTGACAGGACACATGAGTGCAGTTATAATGTTGACACTGATAGCAAACACCTTGGTTTTGGAATGTATGGTGCGATCATGACGATTTCATAGCCTGCATTCATCTTTGATGGAAGAACTACCCGATCAAACGTGAGGGAAAATGTGCACGTAGGCACTAAGTTTGTTTCAACCATTTTCATTACCCAGTGGACTGCAGTGATGCCCTGATCAGAGAGATAATTTTGGATTTCCCCCTCGGTCAGACCATTAAGGAGCTGAGGTAAATAACCCACGCGAAGTATTCAGCGTACGATGGGCCACAACGCGAACAGGATAGCCACGGAGGAGCGAAGCTGTAAGCAGTTGTTGGGCTTGAAAATCAGAGTTGGTCTCCAGAAGCACAGTCCCATTATGTAAGGGATAGCAAGATTTCACAGGACCTGTAATAGCAGCTTTCTAAATAATAGCAGCTTTCTAAATAATAAACAGATTAACTGTAGCAAAAGACTGACCTTCTGTGGTACATGACACCACAAGGAACTGAGCTGCTGCTGGTGCGTCATTGGATTTGTAGCATCATTCCATTTATGTTTAGTAGATGTAGACTGAGATGAAGATGACTGGCTCATTGAGAAAAAATTCCCCATGACTGCCAGGGCTGTGATGGCACACTAGTTTCAACTGGGAGCTGCCTCAGTTGGAGCTCACCCACCTTAGGTGATTGGTCACACTTCAGGTAACACCTCTTGAACTCCATATAGATGGACCAATTGACAATTTGGAAGGTAACAGCTCAGGCAATCATCCCTCCCTGGGCCTGGCCTGTACCAGGGGTATGTGCGAATCCTACCTGTCGAGCCAGTCAGCTGTTACATACCAAAGTGCATGGGCCAGTCTTCAGGAATGCACCGGGAGGAAGAAGAAACAGAGAGACCTCAAATGCTGAAGCAGAATAAGGGGAAGAAATGGAGAACAAAGAAAGAAGGAATAAAACAGACGAAGGACTGTTCCGATGCTGGGCTACTGGAACCTCAGAACGCATTCCCAAAAATACCCAAAACTTGAAACTTCCTGGCAGATTAAAACTGTGTGCCGGACCGAGACTCGAACTCGGGACCTTTGCCTTTCGCGACTCTCGGTAGAGCAATTGCCCACGAAAGGCAAAGGTCCCGAGTTCGAGTCTCGGTCCGGCACACAGTTTTAATATGCCAGGAAGTTTCATATCAGCGCACACTCCGTTGTAGAGTGAAAATTTCATTCTACCCAAGACTTGTTCCCCAAGGGAGGGAAAAAGAATAGCAAGAGTATAGATAAGCATCATGTAAAGGGAAGATGTGCTTCAAAGACTGAGGGCTCTGTAGTAGCCAAGCATGAGCTCGCCAAAGAGTGGTGAACCCTCTGGAGGTAGGGAGGGAGGAGATGGAAGAGCAGAGAGGAACATTTAGACAAAGAGAGGGGGGAAGAGGAGATGGACAGAGAAATGGGGAAGGAGGAGATTAACTAACAAAAGACTGAAATAAATAAGAACTGGGTGGTGCCAGGTACTCAGCTAGTGGGAAGACAAAAATTCTTTGATCACAAAAGCAACTAATTGGAGCCATTTCTGAAAACCTTTATGCAGATTAGTATTTTACATTACATTAATAAGTAGCTCACACATGTCCATAGCTTTTTTTAATAAATTAATGTGAAAAGTAATAATTTGTTTATTTTATTTACCTTCAAGCTTATGCTTCAAAACAGTATCCCCAAAGACTACGAAAAAACTTCGTGGAACAATCAGTATGGATAAAACAGCTACACTTTGAAGGCTAATGAATAAATGAATACATCAATATTCTGGATTGAATGTTGCAATATGGGTTTGACAGTCATAGAAAATTATATCTGAGTAGAGAGCAAACAACACACTCTTATTTCAAGAATTAATTTTCACTCTGCAGCAGAATAAGTGCTGATCTGAAACTTCGTGCCAGGCCAGGACTGGAACCTGGGACCTTAGACTTCATTGAGCCAGTGCTCTACCGACTGAGCTATGTGAGCGTGACTCCTGACCTTCCTTCCAAGGCATAGGTAGCAGGTTCAAGTTCCACTTTGACACCCAGATTTAACCTGTCAGGAAGTTTCACATCAGTTACTTCTGATAATAAATTCATTAAAAGAGTAGAAGTAATTTATCAATAATAAATCCTTTAGGCTTCTCTTAAACAGTACTTTATTTTGGAGCTGAATTTTTTATCCTTACTGGAATGCTAATGAAAATGTATGTTCCTGAATAATGTACACTCTTTGTGGACCAAAGTGAATGACTTTAATAAGTCTCTCTGAAGATCATTCTTATTCCTAATGTTTACTCTGTATATTGAACAGTTGGTTTGAAAAACATATGATTTATTTAACAAATTTCATTAAGGAGTAAATACACTGCAAAGCATTAGTTACCATATCTGGTCTTTGAACAAGCCTGTGCAACACATTCTTGGATCTGCTCTACAACTAATTCATATTAGACACTTACAAATGTCAAAAATCTTAGTTTAGCTCAATGAGTTACTTCAGAATGTGATACCATGTTCTGTTGCGTGCTCCATCCAAATGAATATATTATCAAGTTTTAATCCCAAGAACTTAACACTATCAACTTTTTTTTTATCAGCCTGTCCTCCAATTTTACACTTGTTGGATCGAAGCTCTTGTCATTTCTGAACCAGATTCAGCAAAGGCTTTTGTTTTCAAATTTGAATGACAATGAACTGGCTAGTAATTACTTATATGGATGAAAATTTCATTAAGTTCATACTAAAACTGCATTTTATTTGCTGTTTATTGAAATATTAGCTAAGCGTCCACCGTTTCACTAGCATAGTCTGTATGGTCTGCACAGATATTTTCATTTTTCTTTAATCAAATTTTTATGTAGGTCACAAATTGTAATACCTTCTAAACTTTTCATGCTAATTAGGGGCATAGAAGAATGGAATTTTCCAAATGTACTTCCGAAGGAGCAATTCTGGTAGCTGCAGTCCAAAGTTTTTGTTAATCGTACCTTTTGCATTCTTGTGGTTTTATTTACAAAGGAACTTTCATCCCCAAGCACGTATTTCTTTATAGCTAACAGAGAAGTGAAATACCAATTTTCAGAGTTTCAGCTTTAATTTTTTTTAATATAACAAAATATTCTTGAAAATTTTCAGCCCCTAAGTGGTTGAATTTCCAATAACAGTAAGACATGAATTTTTTAATTTCTAATGCTAAGACAAATACAGTTTTTCATAGATTTAGCTATGCAAATGTTTTCATACTGAAATAATTTCATAAAACATTTCATGCCCTATTTCATTCCCTTAGGGTCCTGAATTTACAAAACACTGAAACAAGCATTTTTTTTATTTCTAACCAACAAGTCAAATACCAGTTTTAATAGATGTAGCTTTAAAAATACTTTACTACTTCTTTAATAATGAATTACTTCCAAAGAAACTTTCACCCACTGTTTTACCCCCTTAATGATTGAATTTCAATAAATGCTGAATTGTGTATTGTTTTATTTCTGATTGAGGAACTATATACCAATTTTCATAGTTTGATATTAAAAATTGCCTTAATGGTGACATATTTTCAAAATGCCTTTAAACATTTATTTCACCCCCTTTAGGAGTGGAATTTCAGACAATCCATCCTCGAACGATTCCTTCAGTATAAGATCCATGTCCTATCCAAATTCCAAGTTTCTATCATTAGTGGTTTTGGCTGGGCAATGAGGAGTCAGTGGATCAGTCTGGCCCTATTTCACCCCCATCAGGGACTGAACTTCCAAAAGCAGAGAAACATGTATTTCTTTTATTTCTAACTGAGATGCCAAATACCAATGTTCATAGCTTTAGCTTTAAAAATGCTTTCATAACAAATTTTTTTTCATAAAACATTTAATCCCTTATTTCACTCAATAAGGAGTTGATTTTTTTATTTCTAGCAAAGAAGCCAAATACAAATTGTCAGATATTTAGCTTCAGAAATGCTTGCACAATGAAATATTTCAACAAAGAATTTCATCCCTTTTTTCACTTCCACAGGGGCTGAATTTTATTTCTAACTCAGAAGTCAAATGCAAATTTTCATTTAATTAGCTCTGAAAATGTGTTAGTAATATTTCATGAAATGTTTCATCTGCTATTACAACCCCTTCCCCCCCTCCCCCTTCCCCCCCCCCCCCCCCATAGGGGCTAAATTTCCAAAAATACTGAAACATGTATTTCTGTACTTCTGACTGAGAAATCAGATACTATTTTCATTTCAAAATTGCCTTAATAGCAACATACACTATGTGATCAAAAGTATCTGGACACCTGGCTGAAAATGACATACAAGTTCGTGGCACCCTCCATCGATAATGCTGAAATTCAATATGGTGTTACCCACCCTTAGACTCTATGACAGCTTCCACTCTCTCAGATCAGGTGCTGGAAGGTTTCTTGGGGAATGGCTGCACTGAGGAGAGGTATAAATGTAAGTCGGTGAGGCCTGGCATTCCAAAACATCCCAAAGGTGTTCTACAGGATTCAGGTCAGGACTCTGTGCAGGCCAGTCCATTATAGGGATGTTATTGTCATGCAACCACTTCGCCAAAGGTCGTGCATTATGAACAGGTGCTTGATCGTGTTGAAAGATGCAATTGCCATCCCCGAACTGCTCTTCAACAGTGGGAAGCAAGAAGGTGCTTAAAACATCAATGTAGGCCTGTGCTATGATAGTGCCATGCAAAACAACAAGGGGTGTAAGCCCCTTCCATGAAAAATACGACCACACCGTAACACCACCGCCTCCGAATTTTACTGTTGGCACTACACACACTGGCAGATGACGTTCACTGGGCATTCACCATACCTACACCCTGCCATCAGATCGCCACATTGTGCACCGTGATTCGTCACACCACACAATGTTTTTCCACTGTCGAATCATCTGATGTTTACACTACTTACACCAAGCAAGATGTTGTTTGGCATTTACCGGCGTGGTTTGTGGCTTATGAGCAGCTGCTCGACCATGAAATCCAAGTTTTGTCACCTCCTGCCTAACTGTCGTAGTACTTGCAGTGGATCCTGATGCAGTTTGGATTTCCTGTGTGGCGGTCTGGATAGATATCTGCCTATTACACATTACAACCCTCCTCATCTGTCAGCAGTCTCGGTCAGTCAACAGAAGAGGTCAGCCTGTACGCTTTTGTGCTGTACGTGTCCCTTCACGTTTCCACTTCACTATCACATCAGAAACAGTGGACGTAGGAATGTTGAGGAGTGTGGAAATCTTCCATACAAACGTATGACACAAGTGACACCCAGTCACCTGACCACATTCGAAGTCAGTGAGTTCCACGGAATGCCCCATTCTGCTTTCTCACAATGTCTGATGACTACTGAGGTCGCTGATATGGAGTACCTGGCAGTAGGTGGCAGCACAATGCACCTAATATGAAAAACGTATGTTTTTGGTGGTGTCCAGATACTTTTGATCACATAATGTATTTCGAAAAATATTCCATCTCCTGTTTCACACCTTAAGGGGTGGAATTTTGAAAAATCCATTCTTAGACTACATGTAAAGTATAAGATCAACACCCTCTCCAGATTTTGAGTTCCTATCCTTAGTGATTTGGGCTGGGCGATGGTGAGTGAGTGAGTGAGTTAGTTAGTTAGTTAGTTAGTCAGTCAGATGGGATATTGCCTTTCATATGTACAGAATTGTATCACCTAAACAAAACAATCCAATGAAGCTCCAGTGTGAACACACATAATGTTGATCCAAAACAGCAAAACAAACTGCTTAATTCTGTGTTGATCTATCTGTGAAATGTAACACAGCACCGTCTCTGTGCAGTATGTATTTGACAACTCCTCAGAAGGTTTCCAGAGGTACATGACACCAGATGGCTACGCGCAGTCTGTGCAGTTCCTATAAATTATGGGTGTGGAGTTAGTACCTCACAGTGTCCCATATGTGATCCATCGGGTTCAGATTTGGCAAATTTGGTAGTCAAAATATCAAAGTGAGTACACTATTGTATTCCTCAAACCAGTGTAGCACATTTCTTGCCTCATGACATGGGCAGTTATTGTACTGGAAGATGCCCATTGTTGGCAGGGAAGATATCGAGATAAGGGATGCTGGTGGTCTGTAACAATTTTTGTGTAATCGACAGCTGTCACAGTGCCTTTAATTACCACCAGAGGTTCCACTGAAGCCTAGGTGAATGTCCCGCATAGTGGAACACTGTCACCAATGAATGACCTAAATCCATTGCACAGTTCATGTTTTGATCAGCCGTTTGCCTGGATGACAGTGTACCTGGAAACTTCAGTCGACCTGTGACCGGGTGACACATTTCCATCCATCCATGCCGCAATGTAGATAATTCCGTGACTACTGTGAAGTGCATGGCAGAGGGCTTGTCCCACTTTACAAGTTATTATGGTTTCTTCCCATTCCATTCACATGTGGAGCGTAGCAAGAATGATTGTTTGAATACACCTGTGGGTGCTGTAATTATTTTAATCTTACCCTCATGACCTCTATGTGAGTGATATCTAGGAGGTTGTAGTACATTCCTAGACTCGCCATCTAAAGCCGGTTTTTGAAACTTAAGAAGTAGATGTTCTCAGGACAGATTACATCTGTCTTCAAGTGTCTGCCAGTTCAGTTCTTTCAATATCTCACTGGCATTCTCCCACAGATCAAACAAATCTGTGAACATTTGTGCTGGACTTCTCTGTATATATTCAATATTCCATACATTCAATGTCCCATACAGTTGAGTAATACTCTAGAACTGGTCACACAAGTGATTTGTAAGCAGTCTCCTTTGTAGACTGATTTCAATTCCCCAGTTTTCTATCAACAAACCAAAGTCTACCACCTGCTTTACCCGTGACTGAGCCTATGTGATCATTCCAGTTCATATCACTACAAAGTTTTAGGCCCAGGTATTTGTGTGAGTTGGCCGATTCCAATATAATTTGGTACCTCCCACCACCCTCCACCTTCCAGCACACAGACATTATTAGTTGCCTTTCTTGGGCTCTTGGAAGGCCTTGAAAAATAAGCGTAACTCTAGTCATTGTGGAAGTAGGTTGCCTTTCTTTTAAAATAATTAGTGAAGAGACATCCCTTAGCAACAAAATATATATCTGAATATTAAATGAAGAAACAATTTGTTTCCATTTCAGGTAATTCTTGAGATCTTTAAAAGCTTCTACTGCAAGTAGAAAGGCCTAAACCTATTCTGTTGGTCTAACTTCATTGAAAATGAGCTGTTTATTAGACTGATTGTAAATAATGAAGATATAAAGTTTTGTTGATTTTTGGTTTAATAATGGGGCCCTTTAATTCTGTACTGTACAAATTAGAAATACAAATAATAATCTAATTTTATTTTGACATATTAAACATTTGACACTGCATGTTATCTGTGAAGAAAACTCACCAGTATTTAAATTTAGGCACTTTTCCATGAAAAACAGTTCAAAATTGATAAATATGGCCAGAATTTTTATGCATGCAACTGAAAATGAAAACATAAATTTGTGTGTGAAGCAAAAGAGAAATCATATATTAACATAATCATGTATAATACCTACAGTTCTTCAGTATAAGTAGTGACAATTTTCCCATTGGATAAAAACATTTTACTGTAATTTTTCTAGCCTTAGCAAAATCTTTCAAAGCAAAATTTCAATCTGTTGATTTGAGGTACCAATGTTAATGGCAAAATACGGTAATCTGTCTGCAGAAAGTCCTGACCTAAGGCATGTCTTTATCAACTTTAGTTTCCAAAACATCCATTCACCTATAGCTGTAGGTAAAGTCAGGATGATTTGAAAATTACAAGAATATTGGGAAAATGTCAAAAATATTGGAAACTAAAAGCAAAACTCAATAATTTATTTCTTTTCCATCATGGCACATTCGTCGCTTAATACAGTCTCAAGAGCCATATATGTGACTCTTAGTTTCCCCATCATCCCATGTCTGCAAATGGTGAATATCATGTAGAAAACTGAAGCTCTTACTGCCCATAAGCTCAAATCCCTCTTTTAGTGAGCAGATAGCCATCTCAGCAATAAGGTGGAAAGCATTTACCATTTTATTTCACACTTATCAGTAGGTTCATCGTTAAACTCATATGTAAATTGCTTCTTCTCTGTACTGGGGTGAATTTTCTTTTATTTTTCAAAGTCTGACTAAGATAAAAAGTTTGTCAAAAATTATTTTTGCATCTGTTAACAAATTATTAAAGCCCTGTTTTGGTCCCATATTCTTAAACAAACCGTCAATGCTTTCAACCAGATTCACAACACTCTCTGTGGAGAGCTTTGTTGACCTGGTTCAAGTTAATCATAATTTCACACCAGAACACTCTACAGACAAGAGGACTGAATTCCTTTAGCTTCCTTGGAATACCAGTGGCACTGTTTGCTCCAAAAGAATCTTTGCTATCTTGATAAGTGTCTTAATACATTTGTTCAATGTGGTACCTAAGAGGTTCAAAGGCTTTCCCAGTGGATACCACTGAGAGGTTTAAAGTCAGATTAGACGTACATTTCTTCCAAATGCCCTATTGATAAAAAGCTGTAGAGAACAAATTGAAAATTATTGAAATACACTCTAAGACAAAAAGAACAACACACCAGAAAAGAATTATCTGAATGGGATGGAAATTGGTAGATGTGATGTACATGTACGGACAAACTAATGATTGAAACTTCCTGGCAGATTAAAACTGTGTGCCCGACCGAGACTCGAACTCGGGACCTTTGCCTTTCGCAGGCAAATGCTCTTGCCCGCGAAAGGCAAAGGTCCGAGTTCGAGTCTCGGTTGGGCACACAGTTTTAATCTGCCAGGAAGTTTCATATCAGCGCACACTCCGCTGCAGAGTGAAAATCTCATTTTGGAAACTAATGATTATTATTTCAGAAAAACTTTATGATTTATTCAAGAAAAAGAGCTTCACAAACTGAGCAAATAAATAGTGCCTCAGTCCACGTCTGGCCCTTATGCAAGCAGTCGTCCGGCCTTGGCATTGACTGATAGAGTTGTTGGACATCCTCATGAGGGATATCATGCCAAATTCTGTCCAGTTGGCATGTTAGATCATTAAAAACCCTGGATAGTTGGAGGGCTCTGCCCACAATGCTCCAAACGTTCACAGCTGGGGAGAGATCCGGCGACCTTGCTGGCTGAGTTAGGGTCTGGCAAGCAGGAAGACAAGCAGAAAAAACTCTTTCCGTGTGCAGGCAGGCATTATCTTGCTGAAATGTAGGCCCAGGATGTATTGCATGAAGGGCAACAAAAGGGGTGTAGAATATGGTCAACATACGACTGTGCTGTGCTGTAAGGGTACCACAGGGATACTTCTGTGAAAAAGAAAGAAAAAAAAATATTGGTGCAGACCATCACTTCTAGTTCTAGTTGTCAGGACGATGATGAGCAACAGTCAGAGTGGCATCCCATCTCTGTCTGTGGCATCTGCAGACATGTGCTCCACCTGGAATCTTATCGAATGGAGTAGAATTGTCTTCAGTGATGAATCCATCTTTGAGCTGACCCCCGGTCACCAGCAAAGTTGACAGCAACAGGATATAATAGCCATACATTATTCACAATAAGGATTAAAGAATGAGCCCCTGAACAAAAATGCTCAATGCTTAAGGCATTTTATTCTGTTTTGAACTCATGCTTTTTTTCTCTTTCATATTTGAACAATTATTGTGTTCTTGCCCAAACATATCTTTTCAAAATCACTAGCAGTGTCTGTAACTGGAATAAAACCAAAGAAAAGATTGTTGATAGTTATTTCTTCACCAATTTCCATCTGAATAAAATGAATGAGCACTGAGAATTGTTCTGCGACACTCACATCAGCGGAACAGTTTAAAATAAATGAGTACTTGCTTTTTTTAGCTCATTTAAAATGCAGTCTTGAAAACATCCATAACAGTGATTTTGCATTGCATTATTAAGATAGTGAACATTGATTTCATGAGAACTTTGCAAGTGCGCTTTCAACATAACATAAAACATGGTGACACGTTTTATTAGTTTCAACAAATTCCTGTTATTTTCTTTGAAGAATATATATGTTGAAACTTCCTGGCAGATTAAAACTGTGTGCCCGACAGAGACTCGAACTCGGGACCTTTGCCTTTCGCGGGCAAGTGCTCTACCAACTGAGCTACCGAAGCACGACTCACACCCGGTACTCACAGCTTTACTTCTGCCAGTACCACGTCTCCTACCTTCAGTAGCTCAGTTGGTAGAGCATTTGCCCGCGAAAGGCAAAGGTCCCGAGTTCGAGTCTCGGTCGGGCACACAGTTTTAATCTGCCAGGAAGTTTCATATCAGCGCACACTCCGCTGCAGAGTGAAAATCTCATTCTGGAAACATCCCCCAGGCTGTGGCTAAGCCATGTCTCCGCAATATCCTTTCTTTCAGGAGTGCTAGTTCTGTAAGGTTCGCAGGAGAGCTTCTGTAAAGTTTGGAAGGTAGGAGACGTGGTACTGGCAGAAGTAAAGCTGTGAGTACCAGGCGTGAGTCATGCTTCGGTAGCTCAGTTGGTAGAGCGAAAGGCAAAGGTCCCGAGTTCAAGTCTCGGTTGGGCACACAGATTTAATCTGCCAGGAAGTTTCATATCAGCGCACACTCCGCTGCAGAGCGAAAATCTCATTCTGAATATATATGTTGTTCCTTAAATTGCCAATGTCAGTGTCCCAAGGAACTCTGTTATACAGTGCAACCTTTTTAATACCTCATACTAATGCTTAGTCTTAGAATGAATGAGTCTCTGTTTTCTTCATCTAGTATTTTTCCTAGATGCAAGCTTATGTGTAATTCTCCCAGTGATCACTATGCTCTTATATAGTTTGGGCATGTTGTGTTGGGTTATAAAGCCAGATATGTTTACTGGAACATTTTTGCATTTATTAGTGTACACATCTACATCCACATGGCTACTCTGCAAATCACACTTAAATTCCTGGCAGAGAGTTCATTGAACCTCCTTCTTTCTCTAACTCTCAATTATCCCACTCGAACAATGCATGGAAAAACAATCACCTCTATCTTTTCATGCGAGCTATGATTTCCTTTATTTTATTATGATGATTGTTTCTCCTTGTGTAGTTCAATGTCAACAAAATATTTTAGCATTTGCAGGTGAAAGTTGATGATTGAAATTCTCTGAGCAGATCCTTCCACAAAAGGAAGCTCTTTTGTTTTAATTATGTCCACTCCTGTATCTTGTCTGTCACACACTCTCCCCTACTTCTTGATAATACAAAACTTGCTGCCCTTCTTTGAACTTTCTTGATGTACTCCCTTAATCCTATCTGGTAAGGGTCCCACACCACACAGCAGTATTCTAAAAGAGGATGGACAAGTGTAGTGTTGCAGTCTCTTTAACAGATCTGTTGCACCTTCTAAGTGTTCTGCCAATGAAACATTGTCTTTGGTTCTCTTTCCCCTCAACATTTTCTATGTGTTATTTACAAATTAAGTTGTTTGTAAATGTAATTTCTAGGCATTTAGTTGAATTTATGGCCTTTAGAGTTGGTTGATTTATCATGCAACTGAAGTTTAACAGATTCCATGTGGTATTCATGTGGATGACTTGACAGTTTTTGCTATTTAGGGTCAATTGTCAATTTTCATACCACACAGATATCTTATCTAAATCATTTTGCAATTAGTTTTGATCTTATGATGACTTTACTAGATGATAAATGACAAAATCATCTGCAAACAACCTCAGATGGGTGCTCATATTGTCTCCTAAATCATTTATACAGATAAGGTACAGCAGAGGGTCTCTAACACTACCTTGGGGAATGCCAGAAATCACTTCTGTTTTACTCGATGACTTTCTATCAGTTGTTATGAACTGTGACCTTTCTGACGGGAAATCACAAATCTAGTCACATAACTGAGACAATATTCCGTAAGCACACAATTTGATTACAAGTCACTTGTGAGGTACAGTGTCAAAAGCCTTCTGGAAATATAGATGTATGGAATCAATTAGAAATCCCTTGTCAGCAGCACTCAAAACTTCATGTGAGTAAAGAGCCAGTTGCATTTCACAACAATGATGTTTTCTAAATCCGTATTGACTGTGTGTCAAGGTAATTCATAATGTTTGAACACAATATAAGTTCCAAAACCATGCTGCATATTGAGGTTAATGATATGGGCCTGTAATTTAATGGATTACTCCTATTGCTGTTTATGAATATTGTTGTGACCTGTGCAACTTTCCAGTCTTTGGGTACAGATCTTTCATCGAGCGAGCAGTTGTATATAACTGTCATGAATGGAACTACTGTGTCAGCATACTCTGGAAAGGAACCTAACTGGTATATAATCTGGACCAGAAGAGTTGCTTTTATTAAGTTGCTTCACTACTCTGAGGATATCTACTTCTAACTTATTTGTGTTGGCTGCTATTCAATGCATGTCAGCCTTCATTACTTATTGTGATACACCCTGTATACAAATGCCACACTTGATCGCTTCTGGTGCCCCAAATGGCCATCTGAGACACTTGGGCCTTAAACTGGCACTGGGTGCTGTGATGGATAACAGTGAAGTCACATAACACACTGTAGTAAGTGTAAATATATGATTTTCTCTGTAGATGGTTCTGCACAGTTTCAATGTATTTAAAGAAAGGCATCAAGGTACATCTAAAAGCTGTTGATAACTAGCTTCAGTCAACAGACCAACTTCAAATCATGTATCAATACTATATCACATTTAAGGAAGGTTACTAGATGTCAAATACAGGATTCTTTCCCCCCCCCCCCTCCCCCCCCCCCCCTAGGAGCCATTTTAGAAGCTATTTGTGATATGAGTTTTTCCAGACGGTATGTGCAACACTGTAACAGACTCAGTTTTTTGCACTTGATGGTTAATGAAGGATTTGTAGGGTAGTAGATGTGTGTGTGACAGATGCTTTGACTATAAGCAGTCTTATATTTGACACTGAAAAACTGCTTCCTGGACTCTATTAGGTATTAAATTTTCAAGTTTCATGTACTTGTTACACAAACTTGGAGTATGTGTGAGTGAAATCGTGACACCTAACCCCTATTAAGTATTATTTCATAGCTACATTACATTTGGATTACTGTTTTGGAGAAGCTTCTCTAGGACAAAAAGAGCCTTTATGTGGCAGAAGAAGGCAGTCAGGCTTTTTGTAGGTATTTTCAAAAACAGTGTGTCCTGTAGATCACTTTTCAAGAAACTGAGCATCATGGCAGCATTATTTATGCTCACCCTGCTCTACAAAAAACAAGCAAAGGCAGTCACAACACGTCACAAAGAAATTATTGACTAGTCCTTTATAAGACTTTACCTGGGAGGTAAAATGTTCATGCACTGCCACCAGAACCACACACTATCTCATTAAAAACCTTCAGGAATGCAATGTAAAACTGATTTTTTAAAAAAATTCATATTCTAGTACCGAGAATTGTTGGTTTCGAATTTGCGTCAGATGGCATGGACCTCAATTACCACTAGAGGTCTCTGCAGCCGTCATGCCATTGGAGAGCCTGTATACAGAGAGAGTGGCCATAGGTGAAGTTGCCCGTGATTGGTTGATTAGCTTTGGCAGAAAAATGGCACCAAACGTCTCTCGCGCTTCCTATGTTCGCCATGCTTTTAGTTGAATTGAAGTTCAGAGGACTTTTCGAAATGATTAAAAGGTATTTGAATTATTCAGAGACTTGTTATGTGTTGTGCATGCATGTTAGATTTAGTTGTATATCGTTTTTAGTACGTAATTAGCATTTGCGATCTTAAATATGAGTTGAAATAATGAAGTGTTTTGTGATGAAGTTGGTAGGCCTACATGTTTGACGTAAACACGTTATTAATTGTACAGTATTGTTTTTGACATTTGTAATTCGTTCTGCAGACGTTCGTAAACGATGCCAGGTTGTGCTGCGTTTGGTTGTTCCAATAGAGGCGAAGGTGGATTTCGCATGTTAACATTTCCACGCAATGAAGAAAGATGAAAGCAGTGGGCAGTTGAAGTCAACAGGGCTGACAAATCAAACAGGAGCCTTGTGGAAACCAACCAAGTACTCTTATGTATGCGAAGTAAGTCGTTTTTGCTTTTTACTACATATGAAACAACTTGCAATATACATAGTTAAATTTGAAAACAGACCTGTAAATTGGCTGTGTGAAAATTATTATAACACATTATTCTTATAAACAAAGGCATTTAATGAATGATTTCGCCATACTGTCTTGTGCTTTTGATTCGGTGAGTGTGTACTCCACTACTGGCCATTCAAAAGTCCCGCCCACAGTTTGGCAGAAAAATGGCCACTGTATCATCCAGTTGGTCACTCTCTCCCTATACCGGCTCTCTACGTGCCATAAGCTGTGGCTATGCATGCTCCTGGCTCAAGTATAATGTGAGGGCGCCATGGTAGAGCACGTGGTCCCAACAGCCAATAACGATGTACCCTATCATGTATTTAAGCGCCTGCCTCTCATTCAGCGAAGCAGTCTGATATTCGTGTGAGTCTATATCGACATCTTGCCTACACACAGTGTGTTTACTTTGTTTCTGTATACAAGTGGACATTGTGGATTCGTGAGTTTTTCTCTTGTGACCCTGTTGCTTTTTGCGTGTTGTTGTTCGTAAGGTCTTGCTCGGTCATCCAACATTGTTCGTATCCATCCTTTCCCGTTCATTTGTTTACTTGCGGGCCACTCCCATTTGGCCCCGTCGCGCTTAATTTGCGGCAACCCTGCGACCAGAATGGTCGCAGTTACAACACCTATGCTATGCAGGAGTACATTCCTTGTGCAAAAGATGACCATAAATTTGAATTTCTACTTTTTGTATGTACATCTGTAAGCTTTAACTGTTGTATTTATTATTATGTTACATTTTATTCACTTTTTACTCATTAAGAGAGCATCAGTAGCATGCATAATGCTCAAAAATGAATAAATATTCTTTACGATGTCTTTTGGTTGTTCCATAATACTAGTTTTGTAAATACAAGGATCAATTAGCACAACATGGTACATGATCACAAGATTTCTGCAAGATGAGTGCCCAAGTAAGTGACTATTGAATTAAAATTTGTTGAGTCACGACAAAGTTCTGTGCTACACTGAGGAAGATGGTGGCTCCCTTACACGAATCATCAGTAAGTATGAAACCTGGCACCAATCCCTCCAGTCAGAAACTAAGTTACTGGGTAAGGCTGGATACCATTCTTCATCTCAAAGACCAAAAGCAGTTTCAAACAAACATATCAGCGGGTAGGGGTATGTTGATTGCCTGGAATGAAGAGAAGAGTAGGAACATCTTTGAAGTGAGCATTTTCATGTATTTCTGTTTGCATCCCTAGGAGCTACAGTTACTCACCATTGCTTTTACTAACAAACAAATATGTAAAACAGGACAAACATATGTAATATTGAAGTTCCAATCCTTGTGCTAGATGTAAACAACAGTACACAAAAAGTCAGGTGATGTTTCCTGTTTGCTGTTGGTGACACGCATAGTGCACTATGTTCACCATGGAAGTTCCTCTGCTATGGATGAAATACAGATAATCTTTGATAACTTGTATTCTTACAGTACTGTACATTCCAAACATTGTATTAAAGAGAGAAATTTTCATTTAGTGAACTTTGCCTTCCACTGGCTTTCACTTTTAATGGTACACACATCAGTGGGCCACTGTATGAAAATCAACATACTGAGGAGGTTATGGTTCACACAAAAAATTGATTTGCTACCACACAGTACTGTGATGTCCTGTTGGTTCCTTATGACATCAGATGGCGGAGTAAAATCTGATCGGCACCCGAGACACTGTTATTTAATTTTGCTCATCTTATTATTTCAGCACACTTTCCAACCTAAACTAATTGAACTTCTTTTCTCAAAGTGTTGCAGTTGCTGCTGGAGGATAAGAGTACGAATCCAACATCCAACTCTCAAAATAAACATGAGGCTTCTCGTTAACAGCATCACATATACTGAACTCTTATTTACAATAACTCTGTTTATTAAGTTGTTGCATTATGCAGAAAATCACAAAAGCAGTGATAAAGACAAAGTCGAAAATGATTCTGTCTTCATTAACAAATGTCCACTAAATGTACCTGTATAACAAGCTTTCTTTTGCCCCCATGGCGTCACAGGCATTGCTGTAACCACTCTTCTCTATGGCGCACACCATATCTTCAACACAGGAACTGATGGTATGGAATAAACTGCTCAACTTGCAGGTACCGCAAATTTGGTTTGATGTTTACCATCATCCTGGCTTGCAGAAATGGTGCATCCATCCATCTTGTGGTACATGTACTTTAAAAAGCCTAAAAATTACATTACATTAAGTGTTAAATGCTATTCATAGTACAAGCTCCCAGGCAGTAACTGTATACTAATCAATACTGTATCAACAACTCTCATCTTACAAGATGACTCAAATCTGTATCTGTCTCTGCTCTCTAATAATAACTATTTGATAAGTCCCTCTATAAACTCAGAATTACAACTCCAGTGTACTGACATACCTAAACTCCGCAAACACGTTAGAAGTGCATATCAGATTAGACTCCCACTGTATCACATATTAGGATTGTTTGCGTTTCATTTGTGCACAGAGTGTGGAGGAACAATTCCTCAGATCATCTGAGCACGCTAATTTTATATTTGCCTGTGAGAGTGATGCACATAGGAGTTGTATATAAAGTCCAATATTAGATTATCCACTTAATACAGGTTACTGAAACTTTATAAGTGGTAGGATAATTGATGCCTATTGGCAAGCATCTCCCATCATCTCTGTGACACTCTCTCATTGGTCACACAAATTGGTGACTATTTGTGCTGCCCTTCTTTGTACATATTCGACATCCTCCACACATCTAAGTCATATTCAGGTGCAAGAGGGTTTTGTAAACAGTCTCTCTTGCAAACTGACTGCTTTTTTCCAGTATCACACCCATCAAACAATGTCTGCTACCTGATTTACCTTTGGGTGAATCTACTTCTTCAGAGCCCCACAAACTGATATTTGAGCATGCCGACTGATTCCGACCGTGACTTGTTGACCGTCTCATACCTGTACAGGACAATGAATGGATAGATGCAATTTCAACAGATTTGTGCATATCAGAACATCACGTAAATCAAAGAGATTCTTCTTGTTTGATGTAGACTACTATATTATTGTAGAACTGATATGACGAAGGGAAGGAGTGACTACATACAAAAAAAATAGACCCAAGTTCCAAGCCATTCAGGTTAACAAATACCATGTTGAACATCTTTTTGGATGCTGTGCACAAGGAAACGTATACAGGGTGTTACAATAAGGTACGGCCAAACTTTCAGGAAACATTCCTCACACACAAAGAAAGAAAATATGTTATGTGGACATGTGTCCGGAAATGCTTACTTTCCATGTTAGAGCTCATTTTATTACTTCTCTTTAAATCACATTAATCATGGAATGGAAACAGCATTAGAACGTACCAGTGTGACTTCAAACACTTTGTTACAGGAAATGTGCAAAATGTCCTCCGTTAGTGAGGATACATGCATCCACCCTCCGTCGCATGGAATCCCTGATGCGCTGATGCAGCCCTGGAGAATGGCGTATTGTATCACAGCCGTCCACAATACGAGCACGAAGAGTCTCTACATTTGGTACCGGGGTTGCGTAGACAAGAGCTTTCAAATGCCCCCATAAATGAAAGTCAAGAGGGTTGAGGTCAGGAGAGCGTGGAGGCCATGGAATTGGTCCGCCTCTACCAATCCACCGGTCACCGAATCTGTTGTTGAGAAGCGTACGAACACCTCGAGTGAAATGTGCAGGAGCTCCATTGTGTATGAACCACATGTTGTGTCGTACTTGTAAAGGCACATGTTCTAGCAGCACAGGTAGAGTATCCCGTATGAAATAATGATAACGTGCTCCATTGAGCATAGGTGGACGAAACTAAAATGAGCTCTAACATGGAAATTAAGCGTTTCCGGACACATGTCCACATAACATCTTCTCTTTATTTGTGTGTGAGGAATGTTTCCTGAAAGTTTGGCCGTACCTTTTTGTAACATCCTGTATAAGTAGACAGTTTACAGATCGCCAACAGGAACTATCTTCAGTTTCGTAAGGCAGTTACAAACAGCTTTAATAAGTTTATGCAATTGTAACTGGAGAATCATTGTTTGTGGAAATTTCAGCGTTGATTTCTGTCAGGTAGTGCTTACCAAGGACACCTAGAGTTGTTGATGTCCAGTTTTGAATTACTTTCCACAGCAAAATGCCCTACAAGGATTTTAGGACATAGGACAACAGCTACACAATTTCTTTCTAGACCTGTCAACTTGCAATAATTTAGCTGTAAAACCAATAGTCAATGACTTATCTGACCATGGTGTTGACAATGAAATATTCTGATCAGTTACCTGCAAAAGTATTGAATTGCAGAATCATAAACAATGACTTGATCACAGTGCTTAGGGAGAAATTGTTGGAAAAACACTGTGGAAAAGTGTATAAGGCAGACAGTATTGATGAAAAATTTGACTCTTCCTTAAACATATTGCTACAGCTACATCAGGATAACACCAAACTATCTTTATGCATATTATGTATGTAACCAGTTAGCAATGAAATGCAGGAACTGGGGACTGAATTATCAGAAAACAGATATCTCACTAATGATCGTGGTCAATACCTTCTGTTATTTGGGACTCACTTTAGAGCTGGAGGGAAGATAAGAGGTAGAAGTTAATAAAATAATTAGCAGTGAAGCAGAAATGTAATAAACCAAACCAAAATAATTTTATATAAATTGATACTTGAGAGCATAGTTATGTATGGAGAGGAGACATGGACTACTTATCTGAAACACAAAAATAAATAAATAAATGAATAAATAAAAATAAAAACAAAACCAAAAAAAATTTGCAAGCAAGCAGTAGAAATGAACTTCTGGAGAAGTTCAGCAAGAATTTCTGGAAAAGAGAAAATAAGAAACGATGAAGCAATAAGAGAATGGAAGTAAGAGAAAGAATACATGACGTGATAGAAAGAAAGAAAGAAAGTGCAATGGTATGGGCATGTAAGAAGAATGGAGGAAGCTGAAATACTGACTAAGTTATCTGTGCACCGTTCAATCTTTCGACCAACTTTGTTGTATGGGAGCGAAAGCTGGGTGGATTCAGGTTACCTTATCAATAAGGTTGAGGTTACGGATATGAAAGTAGCTAGGATGATTGCAGGTACTAGTAGATGGGAACAATGGCAGGAGGGTGTCCACAATGAGGAAATCAAAGAAAAACTGGGAATGAACTCTATAGATGTAGCAGTCAGGGCGAACAGCCTTAGATGGTGGGGTCATGTTACACGCATGGGAGAAGCAAGGTTACCCAAGACACTCATGGGTTCAGCAGTAGAGGGTAGGGGTAGTCGGGGTAGACCAAGGAGAAGGTACCTGGATTCGGTTAAGAATGATTTTGAAGTAATAGGCTTAACATCAGAAGAGGCACCAATGTTAGCACTGAATAGGGTATCATGGAGGAATTGTATAAGGGGGATTATGCTCCAGACTGAATGCTGAAAGGCATAATCAGTCTTAAATGATGATGATGATGATGATGATGATGACTCCTCGGTGAAGGTATGTTCTCAGAACTTCAACAAAAGCCTGTACCGAGCTACTGAGCGTCTCTCCTGCAGAGTCTTCCACTGGAGTTTATCATCTTCGTAACGCTTTCACGATTACTAAATGATCCTGTAACGATCACTCCTAATGCGTACTCCCAGAAAATTTATGGAATTAACTGCTTCCAGTTGCTGAAGTGCTATATTGTAGCTAAATGATAAAGGATCTTTCTTTCTATGTATTCGCAGCACATTACACTTGTCTACATTGAGATTCAATTGCCATTCCCTGCACCATGCGTCAATTCAGTGCAGATCCTCCTGCATTTCAGTACAATTTTCCATTGTCACAACCGCTCGATATACCATAGCATCATCCGCAAAAAGCCTCAGTGAACCTCCGATGTCATCCACAAGGTCATTTATGTATATTGTGAACAGCAAAGGTCCCACAACACTCCCCTGCGGCACACCTGAAATCACTCTTACTTCGTGAGACTTCTCTCCATTGAGAATGACATGCTGCGTTCTGTTATCCAGGAACTCTTCAATCCAATCACACAATTGCTCTGATAGTCCATGTGCTCTTACTTTGTTCATTAATCGACTGTGGGGAACTGTATCGAACGCCTTGTGGAAGTCAAGAAACACGGCATCTACCTGGGAACCCGTGTCTATGGCCATCTGAATCTCGTGGACGAATAGCGCGAGCTGGGTTTCACACGATCGTCTTTTTCGAAACCCATGCTGATTCCTACAGAGTAGATTTCTAGTCTCCAGAAAAGTCATTATACTCTAACATAATACGCGTTACAAAATTCTACAGCTGATCGATGTTAGAGATATAGGTCTATAGTTCTGCACATCTGTTTGACTTCCCTTCTTGAAAACGGGGATGACCTGTGCCCTTTTCCAATCCTTTGGAACGCTATGCTCTTCTAGAGACCTACGGTACACCGCTGCAAGAAGAGGGGCAAGTTCCTTCGCGTACTCTGTGTAAAATTGAACTGGTATCCCATCAGGTCCAGCAGCCTTTCCTCTTTTGAGCGATTTTAACTGTTTCTCTATCCCTCTGTCATCTATTTCGATATCTACTATTTTGTCATCTGTGCGACGATCTAGAGAAGGAGGAACTCTTTCTTGCTTGGAGTTTCCATCATTTGATTTCACTTGCCAGTACAATTACTTCTTAATGGTTTATGTTCCTGATAATAAAAATCAGTTTAAGCTAACAATACAAGACAGGAAAATAATTTTAATGTAGACTTCACCTCCTTGTTTAGAGCTCAGAATGGAGTTACGTGCTTTGATGTTAAAATATTCAACAAGCACCCATCTAATGTAAATCCCTATTAATTCATATGAGAATCAAAAATATCTCTCATTAGCCACATTTTCTACTAATTACATAGATTTAGGATTCAGAAGTTCTTTTCAATACATGGCAAGTAGCAGGATAAAAATTATTTGCAGGGCCAAAATTTTTTTGAATCCATGGTAGTGTAAGACTTTAAAAATCTACTTGTTCGATCAAGTTAAAACTCCTCAACAAAAGAACTACACCATAAGAATCAGAAAAATATAAATAAATGTCTGAGTAACAAGAATTTGTGAGACATAGTCCATAAAACTGTTTTGTTATTTTACGAAACTGTAGTACAAATGTAAATTTCAGAAGGAAAAATATCAGATTTATTTAACCTATGAGTAATACTAGAGCTAATGGAGATGCTCCACTTTTTTCATACTGCACACTGAAGGCAATGCTGTACCATAGAAAAGCATCGAGAAAGATTAGCTTGGTCCAAAAATGAAGTCAAAATGACATGGATTATTCTCTGCAGGTGTTCTTTTGAATAATGGCAGTACACAGCCATATGCCCTAACAGCTGTTATTACAAACACAGACCCTTTACACTGTGCATTTCCAACAGACACTGTAGTCACCAAATCTTTTTCTTTACTCACCTTATTGTTTCATTTCTTCTCTTGTTAGGGCTATACATCCTTTTAAAAGACACTTACAAATTTTAAATAATTGAATTTGTCAATACCGTCTTTGCACAATTTTCATTTTTTTGCAGGGGAGCATGATGTATTAATGTACTTTCCAGTTGTTAATCTCTCTTTATTCTTTTGAAAGCTGATATGAACACTGTGTAATCTTAGAATGTAAATACAGGAAAATTACAGAAAGTTAGCCTTTCTGATATTTGCACGTAAGTTAAAATATAATTATGAAGGTTAACATAAATCATATTTCACAACAACACATGAATTTTTATGTTTTACTGCACACATCCACATCAGTCTATATATAAATGTTCACAAGATGTCAAAATTTATCTTTGCTGTAATATTGTCTTTGGTTATGTGATGGTGACAAATGCAGTAGACATTCTGTTCCAAGCCAGTCACGGTGTGTGAAGTAGTCGTGCCGTACACAGTTAAGAGGTTATTGTCATAAAGATAGAGCAGTCATGTACATGAGTTGATTATCTATTTATTTTTTATTTTACTTTTCCAGGACCTAGATCATACAAAATAATGACAAAATTTTTCCAGAAACTGCCAATTTTCTTCTACATGGACTGTGAGGTGAGCTCCATACTTCAGCTGTCTCGGTCTTATCTCTCGCTGCATATAGATCATCTGTGGTGCAAGGACAAGCCGGAGATGATACGGTCTTGCAGGTTACCACACTCACAGTGGAGCCCCACTTCCTGATATTCGTCTCACATCGCGACCCTCCCATCGTCTTCCATGTCATGCACTGTGGATGGAAACCTGCAGCAAATTCATTTGTGATACTCTCCTCAGCTTTCAGTTACTGAATTTTGCCATCAGTCTGTTTGGTGACTACCAGGTGCTCATGGAATTGCCTGATGATGTGTGCATCAAGTTGCTGCTCCTTTGCCATGACTTAGGTTTTGTTCCTGTACAAACAGAGGATGTCTAAGAGAGATTGCTTCTTTTTTCCCATTTCTGTGACTGTTGTCCTGCAGATGTCAGGTGGCACCATGCCCACGGTTTCATAAAATTTTGGTGACAGGAGTTGAAAATTTTCCAATTTTTTATAGTACAGAATGTAAGTATACAATTTCAGTTAATGGGAATGAATTTTAACTGTTTACCGTATTCGGTGAATTATCAAAAAGATTTAGCTCAATAAATTCCAATCTGGTGCCTAAATGTGTTGTCATTGCTGATGATAAGTGTGCTAAAGACAGGTCCAAAGCCAACCTTTGCAAGCAGCGCTCAGATGACAACTGCACAGACGGCCAGTGTGGCCGAGCAGTTCTAGGCGCTTCAGTCTGGAACCACGCGACCATTACAGTCGCAGGTTCAAATCCTGCCTCGGGCATGGGTGTGTATGATGTCTTTAGGTCAGTTATGTTTAAGTAGTTCTAAGTTCTAGGGGATTGATGACCTCAGATGTTAAGGCACATAGTGCTCAGAACCATTTGACAACTGCACAGGCTTTCAAGTGGTTCACAACTAATACTTTTTAAGTCTAAGAGTAAGACTTATGCTATGCAGTTTCACCGAGTAATAATGAATGACCTGTTGGTGCCAGAAATAAACACTGTCATACACTAAATGAAACACACTGAAAAATTTCATGGTGCACAGATGGATAAGAAGTTAAAACAGAGGCATTTTATGACCTGAGAAGCATTTCTTGTCCTGATGAGTTAAAGAGAAGACTGTTGGCTTCTTGTGCATATATTCACTCCCTGTTAACTTCTGGAATTATCTTCCAGAGCAGTGCACCTAAAGTAAATAAAGTGTTGGTTCGGCAGAAGTGGGCAATAAGACTATTGCTCGAACAGTCCACGGATATGCTGCCGGTTCATAGTGTCCAACGGGCACAATATTTCAGCGATCAGACATGTCGCCATCGTCAGATGCGCTGACGAACTGAGCTCCTGAGGGCGGGCCGCGCACCTGACGATGGCGACATGTCTGATCGCCGAAATATTGTGCCCGTTGGACACTATGAACCGGCAGCATATCCGTGGACTGTTCGAGCAACAAATACGCCGGGAGAAACTGAAGAATCACACAATAAGACTATTGTCTAAAGTAGATAACTACATATCTTGCTGCAGGTTCCTCAATTATTTTCTACAGTTTCACTATCTGCAATGAGATTTGCACTTTGGAAAATGAATATCCCTATCTCTAAAGTGATCTACAATAGTCGTCAGCCTCTATGTACATGTCTGCTGCATCAAAAATCCGAAGTTGCATCTCTTACTTACTAGTAACTGAGCAAGTGTTTTTCAGGGTAAATGTTTCATCAAACATCTAGTTTTAAACTTGGGCAACTTTACTGCTGCTAGTTCAATTTTAATACATTTCAAATGTCTTGCTTTTTGACCGGCGATATGTGTCGTATATTTGCAGTAAAATCATTAAGCTGCAACAATGTCAGTAAGGCATATATTTTTTTGGAAGTAATTCATAGTATTTTTCAAATGATATCATTTTGCTTTCAGCTACCAGAATTATATTTTGTGATTCCAATTTTTGCATTAAGCCATTTTCAAGCAAAAGATTTTGACGTAAGGGCTGTTGTTATCTCTGCTCGTAGGTCGAAGTCTTATGCTTGAAAATGGCTTAATGCCAAAATTGCAATTGCAAAATAAAATTTCAGCAGCTGAAAGCAAAAGGAAAACCTTAAAAAATCATAGGTGCTGTGAATGCATCCTGCAAGAAAAATAATTCATATGTCGTTGATTACCGGTGGGATGCACATGTCCTGTAATATGCTATAAAGAAGCAGTGGGACTTTTCTGTATGTTACTGTGTCCCTTTGGTAAAGGCAAGCCTGATAATGGCTTGCAGGATTCTTACACCTTGAGATTGTGCCACCTTCAAGTTTTATTGTTAACCCTCTGCCTCATACTGTAACATCAAAATAATTAGTGCCTGCAGATAGGCACAGATGACTTCCGAAAGCCCCGAGAAACCTACAAATAATTGTTTACATCTCACCTCTCCCCACATTGGAAAATGAAATGGTGGGAAATTTTTTCATGTTTTTACTTCTGACTGACAGATACAATTACAATACATTAATGTACTTTGCCCCAAAATAAAAAAAAAACCTTGCATTTTATGAGTTCTTTCCAAATATTTCGATGTTTGTCATTTGTTTATGGCAATTTGTCCTTAAATATGCATTTTTTGCTGCTAAAGCCTCTGTGGTTCAGTGTATAAATGTGTTTCACTTCCATTTACACTTTCTTTCCTTATCATTGAACATATTCATTAACACAGGCGAAAATAAAAAATGAAGCATTCCTTTAGAGCTTAAAATTTATTATTCAGCTGATTACATAGTCTGCAGTGATAAATAATTCAAACAATCGGCAAATTCTCAAGTGTCTACAGACAGCAGTATTTTTGTTAGTTATCACGTATGAGATAAATAAAAAATTACAATCAAAGCTATGCTTGCTACAGATGTTACAGATTTACACTACACCTACAGCTATTCATTGTAAGCAGTGTTCACAAGCAACAGAAATTGGCAGAAATCATGCAGACACTCTAAAGATTATGAATTGAGGCAATTACATGCCACTACAGCTGTTGTCACGTTGAAAATGCTAGAATTCAGATATATAGTGTACATGCCACTACAGCTGTTGTCACGTTGAAAATGCTAGAATTCAGATATATAGTGCATTTAACAATAATATTGCTAACATCTTAAAGCATTTGCTACAATATTTTATCCAAAATGCTGAGAAACAGTCTTAATACAACATTGTATATCTACTAGGCTTAACTGACTTCTATGTATCAGATTCACATCTGAAGTAGAAGGAGTCATTATAAGTAAAGTACAGAAAAAATGCTGCAAAATTATAATATAAATTAAATAAATTACTTAGCCTCCAATCTGAAATACATTGAAGTGGTTTTTAAACAGCTTCTGGCTTTATTAATGTATTTCATTTACCAAGCAGAAGTTGAAAATGGCTTCTGGCTCATTTCCCAGATGCCACACTATAGCCAGAACTTTAGAATGAACATACATTATTTCCACATACTTTGAAAATGGCTGACAGGTGTCAGAAAATATGAAACCACCATATTTTGTTGAGAATGGTTAAGAGCTGCAAGAAACTTTGGTTTCTTGTCTCCAATATTAACAAAACACACAAGTGGTTTTAACAAATCACAGGAGTAGTGACATTTCAAATAAATGATTCACTTTGACAAAATTTTCTCTTACATCTGAGCATTCTTTGTCCCACAAGTTGTTTGCATGTGCATTTGCACTTATCTAAAACAACATCTTGTAGAAGTCTTAACATGTATTTAACCAAAATATTTCAGTGCAAAGCAGTGAATGCTATCATCTTCTGATGGAGAAGAAGTAGTTTCATACTGCACCAAAATATAGCTTCACCTAATATTTCATTTTGAGTGTTGCTTGTTGACAAGTGTTGATCTGATTTAAGTAACTGCTGGTCATGTTCAATTGTTACACATTAAAAACTTCCACTTCATGTGGAAAAACAGCCATCTTAAAAACAAAATTTAACTGCACTAAGGAGTTCCAGGCTTGTATTAATTCAGTACACTGAAGCAGGTCACAATTGCAGCTTTGTTTAAAATGACAATCCCAAAAGGGTGCAGTCCTCATTTCTCGGCTCAGCAATTGGCACAACTCCGTGCAAGATTACACACTGAGTGACACATCAGGGAGGGCAGCTCGTAACATCCGTTGTCACTCAGTAACAGTACTCTGCCACACGCACCCTCCCGTATCGCAAGTGTAGGGGTTCTGAGTCACGACAGCATCGATGGGAATCGCACGGGAGTCGACCGGCGCACGGGCCAAGTTGCCGGCCCGGCTTCGGTCTCTCAGGTGTGGTCTGCCAGGCAAGTCATGTTGCAGGGGGGCGGCCACGGGGCGACGCAAATGGCGCGCGCCCGGCGCTCACGTGTTGTCGCCTGGAGCCGTGGCCGACTCTGCTGCCATCTCGGAGAAGATGCTGATGAGATTGTTGATGCCAATCAGGTAGCCGTCCTCGTGGTTGCCCACCACCCAGCGTGAGGCGTGGTCGATTGCTGTGCCGCTGGGCAGGATCAGCGTCTTGGCAAAGTCTATGAGCCACACGTTTGCATTGTGCTTGTCGTGCACAAACAAAAGGGAACTTCCTATCACCTGTACAGACAAAAGCGACAGGGCATTAGTTGATTGAAGGACACAGATGAGGCTTCTGAAGTCTTTCAGCATCAATTGAAAGATATGAGAAGTGCCAAGTTACATATTCAAAATCATTTATCACTGTCTCAAAATATCATCACAATATCTTCTAATCACTATCAGAATATCAACATAGCACCTCCCCATATCATAATATCACCTCGTAACATCACCCACAATGAGTTTTCTATTGTGGTATCTATACCAAAAACAAGAACTTGACAGTAATGTTCAGACAACCTAACAAGTCAAACTTTTTAACAACGTTTATATTCTGTGTATTGAGTCGCATTGTCCTATTCAGGTTTTTCTATGATGCTTAAAGTGGGGTGGAATTTTATGTATTAATGCACATACATACAGTGACTTAAAACCCTCTTGTGCCTTATGATGGCAGTCTAAACTGGAAACCATAAAGGTTTTCATATCTCTCTCTCTCTCACTCACTCTCACTTACTCTCTCTGAGATTACTGTGTTTCATATATGCTTACCTCATGCGAAGAGAAGAATTCAGAAACTTCCAAGGTGGCCCTGATTGCTTTCAACCTCTGAATGTATTTTGGCTGGAAGAAAAAATAAAACCTATAAGTAACAGGGTTTCATACAATGTCACTTAATGTAAGAATGTTTCATTATGCAAAACGTTTATTATCCCTATGTATGCAAATGTGTTATGACGAACAGAAGTTTAACACATTAAATTAATGTGAGAATTGAACAGACTTTATTCTGCTTCACTCTTATAGTTCATTGTGGAACCACTTTTTCCAATTAAATTAACAGCCTGGCCAAAGAACTACAATTCATTTTAGGGCAGATACAATAACTTAAGGATGGGAAGTAAACCTACGGTACCTTAAACCATTCAAACCTGCCCCACTGTTGGGAACCAAGGTTGGTAAGTCAGCCTATCCCATTACACATTCCTAGTCCTTGGTGAGCTTGTTGGTTGGTCTTGGCCATCACGGATTTCATCTCCTATGATGTTTGCAGACTGGCAACAAGCTGGCAATATTTCAGCCTGTGCATCTCCCACCAAATTATAGTCAGAGTACACATTTGAGGTGTTTAAGACAAGAGAAAGTGTGGTATCACTTTATGCCATTAACTTCATTTTTTGCAATTCGCTTCATAAAGAGAGGGATGCCAGGAGACTGAAGTGCAACATCTGCATCTGGTCGAAAGACACTTGTTTGACTCAGATGGTGTCAATATTGACCATCAGTGACAACAGTACTTCACTAGCTTTCAGTCTTTAACTAACAGTGATTTTCCCTCCATCTTTGATTTTAGGTTGTAGTGATCATTTAGAATTGCATCCCCCCCCCCCCCCCCCCATATACGATTTTGGTGACAACTTGCTACTAAACATGCTACCACAACACATCTGGACTTAGGCCAGTATGTGTAACTTAATAGTTGCCTCTAGTACCAGGGATCAATCCAATTTGCAACCTCTTTCAGTTACTAGATGGCATGTGAGGTCTAACTTCACTTCCCTTCCCTTCTAATGTATTACACGACCAAGATACCACACTCAGATGAAGTTCTTTCACTACAATACAAAACAAGTCGCTGTTCCAAAGTTATCAGTGCCAATGTCTCACAAAGATGTGTCGTGTATATGTTTCTATTACATTGATAACAATCTGCACACATTGGGCAATTAGATGCCTTAAGTAACAGCTGCAGGGTAGATCTTTAACTTGAAATGACAGTAACTGAAAAATTAAATAGAAACTCTTGTCCTGACACTTACCAATGCATGTGGATATCCTTCCGTGAAATCCCTGAACGCTTTGAGAATCTGCTCCCTGGTCTTAGTTGTCTTGAAGTCTTTGCTAGACTTTCCATCTGCTTTGCGAATACCTTCTATGCGGAAGCCCAGTGTTGCTGTAGAGGAGATGGTCTCTCGCCACACCATGTACCTGCAAACAAAACAAAAATATTCATACATGACGGAGAAGTGGAAGATAATAATCAAAGTCTTATGTCACAACATATGTTTAGCAATTAAAGCCTTTATTTCATTTTACCCACTGAGGTCACAAACTGCAGGAACAATAAATATCTCTGAAGTTTGTTGGCCAATTGCCTTCAAGAACATGCTGTGGAATTTTGGTCAAACTGTGGGATATCCTTAATTTGCTGCCACAATATTTCACTTTAGGGTCTTCTTACCATCAGCATACACTTTAAGATGGCCAGAAGACACTGCTCCAAAATATTGTGGCACAAAGTTACTGATACCGGGCAGTTCACCCAGAATCGCATACATTGCACATGTGCTGGAGGTAAGTGGAAGACAAGCCTTGAAGCTCACCTCGGCTTGGTGACACCCTTGAGGCGATGCTCCTCCTCTGTTGGAGCTTCGGGATCAATTTGGATCATCTTCTCATACATGTCCTGCAACAAAGTAAACAGCCGTGTCAGAGCCACACACCTAAAGCAGCATACAATACATCATTTTCATGCTTGCCTATTTTGTCTGCACATACAGGAATTGGCACCCATGATGGCATGACACTGCCTAAACATCAGTGGGTAAATAGTAGGAAGCACTGATCATTACAGTGTACATTTTCACAGCTGTTAATCACATTATTGGGGATGTTAGACCAAAATCTAATGCCTGTACAACTGAAGCATGTTTTGTGAATAACATTTTGTATGAGAATGTCTCCACCAAGAGGAGATAAAACGTTAGACACACAACATTCCTTTAACACAGGCTACTGCCCACGTAACAAAGATAACAGAAAAGTGGGAAGCAGTGTTTTCTATTAAGGCTTAGCACATACAAGTATACGTAATGATTAACAGAGCAAGTCCCTTCATCCAGAAACCAAATGTGTGCGTCTATAATCACTAAGCTATAAAAAATTGTTTTGAATACTCCAACTAAAATTGGGTAATATGTATTGTTACTGTCGCATCACATATGTACCTAATTTTTTGTTGAGGGTTGCTTCAGTTATGGAGTGTATTATATTCCCAAGTATTTAACATCTGTAAGAAAGCTATGGGAACTCACCTTTCGGAGCTTGGGCTTTTCCTTGGCCTTGGCCAACTCCTCCTCCAGATAGGTGCGCACGCCTATCTTGCAGTCCATAACGCACGGGGATTGGAAGTCGCCCAGTAAGTCTTGCAATTGTAAGTATACTGCTAGTATAAAGTCAAGGAATGCAATCGCTCTTCATGTGACAAGCTAATTTCAACAAATGGTTCATATGGGCACGCACACACACACACACACACACACACACACACACACACACACACACACACACACAGAGAGAGAGAGAGAGAGAGAGAGAAAATTTCGGGATAGAGCCATAAGGCAGACAGACTATGCAAATCATTGTTGCAGTAGGCAAGGATACAGTCTCCGTCTTCGCAGGTGACGTGGCCCTTGTACTCTGGGACGTAGGGCCTGAGCACGTCCTTCATGAGCACCTGGAAGCACAGCTCCTCTTTGGGGCAAAGCTTCTTCAGAATCGTGCCTTGTTCGGGACCGGCTTTGAAGTTTCCTGCAGCAGAAACGAGAAAACATGTTAGGACACTCCGTCGTTATCTCCATAGTCATGCTGAAAACGTGAGACACCCATACGATCAGAGTTCTTACTTAGAAAATCACCAGTTCTCCTAGTGTATTACTACACTGTGTCTAGCCAAATAAACTTTACACCATTTTCTTTCTTTCTCTCCGAAAAACGCTTCTTCAGCTAGCTAAACTTCCGTTACCACCAAAACTCTTTAACAGTTCTAACCACAGTCAATGCAAGTGCAAATCACACCCACTACGAGGATGCAGTGACTTCAACGCACGATCAGGAGAGGAACCCGCAATCCGATCATTTCTACTATTCAGATAGGCATCTGCAATGTTAATCTTTATTGTTATTCTGTTTCCCCAAATAATGTTTCACTACTCATTTTATAACATCAGACAACAGCAACTCATTACTGAAGTGTTTCTGAAAATAATCTGAGTAGCTATACCTGTTTCCCACACCACTTAACAACTGCCAAGATGAACTTCACGAAGCAACACAACCCAAATTTTGAAATATTTATTCAGTAAAATTTAGAGTAAATGCCGTACCGGCGTTAGTAGATATATAAATTGTTTCATACGACGTCTATTTTTTATAAACTTCGTCCACGCTAATGTGGTAAATGAAACGAATTACAGAGTCTCAAACGCCGGTCCAGATTAAATATTAAATTTACACTCTTTACTAATAATACGCCGGAGAATAAATGCACCTACCTTGATGGCCAGCAAGTTGTACCCAGGCGTAGCGCTGTTTCTTGTACGTTTGGAAGAACGGAGTCCACTGAACGACGTTCCGTAGTTTTCTCCAACCGGAAGGCTGCAAAGAAAAAGAAAAATAACGGTTAGGATCATTACAGAGTCAGCAGTCAAGATGCATGCATTACATGAAGGACGCAAACAGAACGGTTGTTCCAAAAGTCCGTAGAAGAGTTAAGCGTAGTGGAATACGCGGCAAGGTCGAATCAGATAGTCGAGCGGGTTGCCTGATTGCGGGCGTAAGCGGTCTGACGTCTTCGATCCTGGACGCCACGCATATCTCTTAACAGAAGATAACATCGACAGTTGGTCAGAAAAAAAGGCATCTACTCTCCTCTCATTATTCAAACACTATACAGAAAAGAACAGACCATTTACTGCACGTGATTGCCAGATAAGCATACCAAACTCACTAACTAGAACGGTGCATCGAAGTACTTTTCGGTGGCTATTAAAAGATTAAAATTAATTTTGTTCAATATAGATTACCAATTAAACATCCAGCTCAGAAATTTGATTCTAGTCTGCAGCTATCCAAGATTACCTGTTTATCATTTTTATATTTTGAGTTGTAAAACCGTCAAGATTATTGATCTTGTGAGCATTTCGTAAACTGACAAATTTGTACACGCACATTCAAGTTTTTAACACGTTTTCCCCCCTCTCGTTTCGTCACGTCTAGAAGAAAATGCGCTAGAGTGCTGCCGAGATAATTCCAACGCCTGACGACAATCTGACGCGCTCCGTCCGACCGATGTTTATGTAACGCGAAACAGCTGAGTGATAACAGACATGGGCGTCTGTATACACGTCCCATCCATCACCTAACATTTCGTTCGAAAGTTTGAACTCTCAACTGCTCCTGCATAAAAGGCCAAGTAAGTATGTAAACGACTCACTTTATAGTCATTTCTGGACGTAGTGCACCAGCTATTAGACTGTTACTAGTTGTTCCAGCTTGTACCACAGACTAAGCAACGCCGGGACAATAATCAGTAAGTGCTAATTTTTCCCGAATAGCGAGCGGGTAAGCAGACTTAACTGGTTCGTTGAACTCACTGTCAGCGCAAGTTAAACACAGACAATAAATTGTTTTAGCTGCCGAGCCTTATGATTTAACTAGGGCATTTTCTACTCTCCGCACAAATGTAATTTAAGTATCATGCACTTTTGACGGGAACGTTAAGCGAGCTGCTAGTTGGGTTCGTCTCAACAATAGGAGACTAATTTTCTCAGACCAGATTGTGCACGCAACCAGGTGTACATTACAAACGTACCACAAATCTGTTTTCAGTACACGATCGACCAATAATTTTTCGAGAAGTATTAAGATTATTTCGTGTGGGAGAAGACGTTCATCAAATGATGGGTTACTGGAATGGTGGCCAAAAAGAGAGATTATGGAATTTTATCTAAGTTCTCCGCAAAATAATTACTACCCAAGGGAACAAAATGTTTCTCAAGGCCGGCCGGTGTGGCCGAGCGGTTCTAGGCGCTTCAGTCTGGAACCGCGAGACCGCTACGGTCGCAGGTTCTAATCCTGCCTCGGGCATGGATGTGTGTGCTGTCCTTAGGTTAGTTAGGTTTAAGTAGTTCTAAGTTCTAGGGGACTGATGACCTCAGATGTTAAGTCCCATAGTGCTCAGAGCCATTTGAACCATTTTGTTGCTCAAGAATGACAAACACATCGCATAAGACTTACGTTTTGAGCGCCAAGCCGATTCTACCCACACTATAAGACTGTCTTGAGGGAAAAAAAATCGAAATGTGAACATTAACAGATTCAGGAGTTTAACTTGCAAGCTATTAGTAGTTGTTTAGTAATATGCTCTCTTCAGTATCAATATTTTACAGTCTACAGGGCACCTGGCAATGTCTGCTAGTGAAAAATACAGAATCACGTTTTCGGTGAAGGACAGGTAAAGAACTAAGAGAAACATCAAGGTATGATTATCGAGAAACTATAAGTCATCATTCACGTACGGCTTCTGTCAGCAAGAAGATTCAAATAGAATTGAAATCAGCCGCAGGTATCAAAATATTAGTGATCACAAGAGTCACGAGAGAAAAACAGCTCCGCATCCAGTTATTTTACTGAGCTCGCCACTGATAAATTACAAAACACACACACAAGGCAAAGCGACTAAGTGTATTGAAGAAATGGAATATGACTAACCACCTTGACGATAATCTTGCCGAGCGTCATCTTCTTGCGGAAAGATGCGACGGCCGAGAAAGAATCTGAAGAAGCGTCAGACGACGAGTGGAACATCTCGAGGAGCATGTTAGCGGCAGACAGATCGGCGCACACGAGAGAGAACTGCGAGACGTAGTCACTCACACGCTGTGTAACACTTAGGATCGCACACGAGAGCCGTTCTCACTGAAGCGGCAGCTAGCAGCGAAAGACGCCCGGCCAGACACAGCGGATACTCTTTAAGACGCGGCCAGGCTACCCCCCACCACCGCACCGCCCGGCGCACGTCACATCGCCGCGCAGGCGCAGAGGGACTTCCTGCGTGCCGTGACGCCCGCGGCTGATGTAGCCGGGAAGCGCATAAGCGCGATTTGGCGTTGCGGGCAATAATACGAACCCGGCATGACCAATGAGGAAAAATGCTGGGAGTGGGGAGGGGATGATACAGGGGAGCGTGGTGGGGGTGGATGCGCCAATGTAACGAGTTGTTACTGCGTAGCTCTCGTACAGTCAGCAGTTCTCGCTAAGCAAACGCGGATCAACTCACAATTTGCTAGTCGCCTGTGTGTACAGCGAAAGCGTTTAACACGAAATAATACTGCCGTCCCGGAAAAAAAAACTTCCTAATCTCGTACATTCTTATTCATTTTCCCGAATTTGAAACACGAACAGCTGCTAGCATGAGTTTCTTAGAAGATACCTTAGGGGTTGCGAAGCAACTCAAACCGCTTGATACCGGCAAGTCTTCAGGTCCAGATTGTATACCGATTATGTTCCTTTCAGATTACGCTGATACAATAGCTCCCTACTTAGCAATCATATACAACCGCTCGCTCACCGATAGATCTGTACCTACAGATTGGAAAATTGCGCAGGTCGCACCAGTGTTTAAGAAGGGTAGTAGGAGTAATCCGTCAAACTACAGACCAGTGTCATTGACGTCGGTTTGCAGTAGGGTTTTGGAGCATATACGGTATTCAAACATTATGAATCACCTCGAAGGGAACGATCGATTGATACGTAATCAGCATGGTTTCAGAAAACATCGTTCTTGTGCAACGCAGCTAGCTCTTTATTCGCACGAAGTAATGGCCGCTATCGACAGGGGATCTCAAGTTGATTCCGTATTTCTAGATTTCCGGAAAGCTTATGACACCGTTCCTCACAAGCTGCGGGCCTATGGGGTATCGTCTCAGTTGTGCGACTGGATTCGTGATTTCCTCTCAGGAAGGTCGCAGTTCGTAGTAGTAGACGGCACATCATCGAGTAAAACTGAAGTGATATCAGGTGTTCCCCAGGGAAGCGTCCTGGGACCTCTGCTTTTCGTGATCTATATAAATGACCTGGGTGACAATCTGAGCAGCTCTCTTAGGCTGTTAGCAGATGATGCCGTAATTTACCGTCTAGTAAGGTCATCCTAAGACCAGTATCAGTTGCAAAGCGATTTAGAAAAGATTGCTGTATGGTGTGGCAGGTGACGCTAAATAACGAAAAGTGTGAGGTGATCCACATGAGTTCCAAAAGAAATCCGTTGGAATTCGATTACTCGATAAATAGTACAATTTTCAAGGCTGTCAATTCAACTAAGTACCTGGGTGTTAAAATTACGAACAACTTCAGTTGGGAAGACCACATAGATAATATTTTGGGAAAGGCGAGCCAAAGGTTGCGTTTCATTGGCAGGACACTTAGAAGATGCAACAAGTCCACTAAAGAGACAGCTTACACTACAGTCGTTCGTCCTCTGTTAGAATATTGCTGCGCGGCGTGGGATCCTTACCAGGTGGGATTGACGGAGGACATCGAAAGGGTGCAAAAAAAGGGCAGCTCGTTTTGAATTATCACGTAATAGGGGGGAGAGTGTGGCAAATATGATACGCGAGTTGGGATGGAAGTCATTAAAGCAAAGACGTTTTTCGTCGCGGCGACATCTATTTACGGAATTTCAGTCACCAACTTTCTCTTCCGAATGCGAAAATATTTTGTTGAGCCCAACCTACATAGGTAGGAATGATCATCAAAATAAAATAAGATAAATTAGGTGTTCGTTTTTCCCGCGCGCTGTTCGGGAGTGGAATGGTAGGAGATAGTATTGTGGTTCGATGAACCCTCTGCCAAGCACTTAAATGTGAATTGCAGAGTAACGATGTAAAGTGCAAAATGGATAAGCAGGGATGGCTAGAGGACAAATGTAAGGATGTAGAGGATTATCTCACTAGGGGTAAGATAGATACTGCCTACAGGAAAATTAAAGAGACCTTTGGAGAAAAGACAACCACTTTTATGAATATCAAGAGCTCAGATGGAAACCCAGTTCTAAGAAAAGAAGGGAAATCATAAAGGTGGACGGGTCTATACAATGGCGATGTACTTGAGAACAATATTAAGGAAATGGAAGAGGATGTAGATGAAGATGAAATGGGAGATATTATACTGCGTGAAGAGTTTGACAGAGCACTGAAAGACCTGAGTCGAAACAAGGCCCCGGGAGTAGACAACATTCCATTAGCACTACTGACAGCCTTGAGAGAGCCAGTACTGACAAAACTCTACCATCTGGTGAGCAAGATGTATGAGACAGGCGAAATTCCCTCAGACTTCAAGAAGAATATAGTAATTCCAATCCCAAAGAAAGCAGGTGTTGACAGATGTGAAAATTACCGAACTATCAGTTTAATAAGTCACAGATGCAAAATACTAACGCGAATTCTTTACAGACGGTGGCAGAGGTAAAATACAGGGAGCGAAAGGCTATTTACAATTTGTACGAAAACCAGATGGCAGTTATAAGAATCGAGGGACATGAAAGGGAAGCAGTGGTTGGGAAGGGAGTGAGACAGAGTTGTAGCCTCTCCCCGATGTTATTCAATCTGTATATTGAGCAAGCAGTAAAGCAAACAAAAGAAAAATTCGCAGTAGGTATTAAAATCCATGGAGAAGAAATAAAAATTTTGATGTTCACCGATGACATTGCAATCCTGTCAGATACAGCAAAGGACTTGGAAGAGCAGTTTAACGGAATGGACAGTGTCTTGAAAGAGGATATAAGATGAACATCAACAAAAGCAAAACGAGGATAATGGAATGTAGCCGAATTAAGTCGGGTGATGCTGAGGGAATTAGATTAGGAAATGAGACACTTAAAGTAGTAAAGGAGTTTTGTTATTTGGGGAGCAAAATAACTGATGATGGTCGAAGTAGAGAGGATATAAAATGTAGACTGGCAATGGCAAGGAAAGCGTTTCTGAAGAAGAGAAATTTATTAACATCGAGTATAGATGTGTCAGGAAGTCGTTTCTGAAAGTATTTGTATGGAGTGTAGCCATGTATGGAAGTGAAACATGGACGATAAATAGTTTGGACAAGAAGAGAATAGAAGCTTTTGAAATGTGGTGCTACAGAAGAATGCTGAAGATTAGATGGGTAGATCACATAACTAATGAGGAGGTATTGAATAGAATTGGAGAGGAGTTTGTGGCACAACTTCACTAGAAGAAGGAACCGATTGTTAGGGTATATTCTGAGGCATCAAGGGATCACCAATTTAGTACTGGAGGGCAGCGTGGAGGGTAAAAATCGTAGAGGGAGACTAAGAGATGAATACACTAAACAGACTGAGAAGGATGTAGGCTGCAGTAGGTGCTGGGAGATGAAGAAGCTTGCACAGGATGGAGTAGCATGGAGAGCTGCATCTAACCAGTCTCAGGACTGAAGACCACAACAACAACAACATTTATTTTTTGAACAGGTTGGCGCTCAAGGACCAAAGGCGTACAGTGTGACTGGCCAGCGTTACTGCGATATGCTTCGCCAGCATGTCATATCCACCCTATGGGAGAGAAACGCATTGAATTCAACAGTTTTCGTGCAAGGTGGGGCCCCATCGCAAATAGCTCGTGCAGTTCTGCTGCTTCTCCGAAACACATTTGGAAACGATCGATTCTAAATGCTTGGCTGGCACACTCACCAGATCTCACTCCGTGATTTCTGGTTGTGGGGCTACGTGAAGGGCAGGGTTTACCAGGGGGAACATTCACACATGTGCTGATCTGAAGCGCAGCATATCAAGAGAGGTAGCCGGGTACTGGACAGCGGTTCCTGTGTACAACTACACTCCTGGAAATTGAAATAAGAACACCGTGAATTCATTGTCCCAGGAAGGGGAAACTTTATTGACACATTCCTGGGGTCAGATACATCACATGATCACACTGACAGAACCACAGGCACATAGACACAGGCAACAGAGCATGCACAATGTCGGCACTAGTACAGTGTATATCCACCTTTCGCAGCAATGCAGGCTGCTATTCTCCCATGGAGACGATCGTAGAGATGCTGGATGTAGTCCTGTGGAACGGCTTGCCATGCCATTTCCACCTGGCGCCTCAGTTGGACCAGCGTTCGTGCTGGACGTGCAGACCGCGTGAGACGACGCTTCATCCAGTCCCAAACATGCTCAATGGGGGACAGATCCGGAGATCGTGCTGGCCAGGGTAGTTGACTTACACCTTCTAGAGCACGTTGGGTGGCACGGGATACATGCGGACGTGCATTGTCCTGTTGGAACAGCAAGTTCCCTTGCCGGTCTAGGAATGGTAGAACGATGGGTTCGATGACGGTTTGGATGTACCGTGCACTATTCAGTGTCCCCTCGACGATCACCAGTGGTGTACGGCCAGTGTAGGAGATCGCTCCCCACACCATGATGCCGGGTGTTGGCCCTGTGTGCCTCGGTCGTATGCAGTCCTGATTGTGGCGCTCACCTGACGGCGCCAAACACGCATACGACCATCATTGGCACCAAGGCAGAAGCGACTCTCATCGCTGAAGACGACACGTCTCCATTCGTCCCTCCATTCACGCCTGTCGCGACACCACTGGAGGCGGGCTGCACGATGTTGGGGCGTGAGCGGAAGACGGCCTAACGGTGTGCGGGACCGTAGCCCAGCTTCATGGAGACGGTTGCGAATGGTCCTCGCCGATACCCCAGGAGCAACAGTGTCCCTAATTTGCTGGGAAGTGGCGGTGCGGTCCCCTACGGCACTGCGTAGGATCCTACGGTCTTGGCGTGCATCCGTGCGTCGCTGCGGTCCGGACCCAGGTCGACGGGCACGTGCACCTTCCGCCGACCACTGGCGACAACATCGATGTACTGTGGAGACCTCACGCCCCACGTGTTGAGCAATTCGGCGGTACGTCCACCCGGCCTCCCGCATGCACACTATACGCCCTCGCTCAAAGTCCGTCAACTGCACATACGGTTCACGTCCACGCTGTCGCGGCATGCTACCAGTGTTAAAGACTGCAATGGAGCTCCGTATGCCACGGCAAACTGGCTGACACTGACGGCGGCGGTGCACAAATGCTGCGCAGCTAGCGCCATTCGACGGCCAACACCGCGGTTCCTGGTGTGTCCGCTGTGCCGTGCGTGTGATCATTGCTTGTACAGCCCTCTCGCAGTGTCCGGAGCAAGTATGGTGGGTCTGACACACCGGTGTCAATGTGTTCTTTTTTCCATTTCCAGGAGTGTATGTAGTAAGCCTCCTCTACTACATCTATAAGTGTCCAACATGAATTGTGGAACAGCCTGTACAACTTGTGATAGTTTGTGGACAGTTCTGTCCACACGGAACAGACGCACGCACTCCTTATTCGATGAACATTCGGAGTATCGTATCGCACGTCCAATGTTCCGCTAAATCATCCCGTCTTAATGTCACAGAAAATGTCTGAGACTATCCCGAACAGCGGGGTCAAACATTGTAATCAACCTCCTCACTCTTTATTTGCTCTACGGGATACCACCATACCAGCTTCAGATGGATGTAGCAAGCTTTAAGAAACTTATGGACACACTTCCTCGCAGATTATGGCTGTTATCAAGGGTAGAGGCTCGTTACAAGATATCAGCGCGATGTGTCCACCAGATGGCATTTTTCTGTCCGGTGTTATGGTAAAAACGAAACTGCTATTGCAGTGTTAAGGCTATAACTGCTGTAACGTAATATTTGCGGCAGTTCCCAAAAGATGTTACTTGACGATATTTAGTCTAATTTTAAATCATCGCCATTCGCTTTGTGTCTAATTGTCTTGCCCTAGAAAACACAGGCGGACCTTCAGTTGTAATATAGTGTTTGACATCATGTTTAATTTCGCTAGGTACCAAATTAGGTTTAGCTATGTCTGGATACTGTAACAGTAGATCTGTAAATTTTTTGTTTTGGCTGATGGTGCTCAGGACGATTTCCTCTGAGACTGACATAACTTTACCCTCAGCATTGAGCTTGGTTGCATCATCTATTAAGCTTTCATTATGGACATCTACTAATAATTGAAATTTATTCAAAAAATCGGCACCCAATATAGCTTTATTGATCTGCGCAACTATAAATGGCCATTGAAATTGACGTCGCAGTCCCAGATCAATAGTACGAAGTTCGATTTCGTATGTAGGACTTTTTCTGACACATCTAACCTGCCAACGCTTGCATTTTACGTAATAACTGAATAGGTTTTTGGTCTCCCAGATCAATTCCAGTAACTAATCTCTTAATATGCTTATCTTCACTTTCTTTGAAAATATTCAGTAGACGTTCCTTAGCCAACGAATATTTATTCGCATCTGTGCCGCAAATAATGTCCCAAATATTCTCGATGTGTTTTGGTTATAATTGTGACACTAGGTGGTTAAATTTAGTTTCTTGTGTGACAGTTTTGCAAATGCTGAAGTGTGCTTCTACTTGATAGAACCAAATTTCGGTGTTTTAACTCCAAAAAGGCGGAATTTTGATGCTAACCTTGTTTGCTTCAAGGCGATCTTCGGAAACGCTCCCGTTTGTCGTCATATCTTCTTATTATCACGTCGGGGTCACCAAATATAACTGCTGTAACGTAATACTTGCGGCAGTTCCCAAAAGATGTAACTTGACGATATTTAGTCTAATTTTAAAATCACCAAGAACACACGCCACTTGGCCTGCTTAAGATTTCTTTATTGACTTTTTCTTAGCAGCTATTCTAGAATCATCACATCTTTGCTACCAAAGAATAAACAAAAAAACTTTAAAGATATTACATCATGTTATCAGTAATGAACTGTATCTATTAACCGTCTTGGCAACTTCATAAAATACAATAATTTCATTTACATTTCATCACTGTTGCCTGTACAAGGCTCTCGTATACGGAATACGTAGCAAGTGGGCGAGGACTTTGCCATCGGACTGTTGGCGCCTCACCGACTTGTTTATCTGTGCTGCGGGGCTTTACTTACGCGTGCCTCCATTGAGGAGCAGCGGACGGCGGTTACGGCGCCCGCGTAACGCTAACGCGAGCTGTTTACGCCACCGAGGTGGCGTCACGCCGCGTCCTGGGGCAGCCAGTCCACTTAGCGTTTTACTCGCCGAGTACACGGCAGTCGGCTGCGGTGGACGTGGGCCATACTTCGCAACATCCTAGGAAGTTCTGGTCTTACGTTAAATCAGTGAGTGGCTCGAAACAGCATATCCAGACACTCCGGGATGATGATGGCATTGAAACACAGGATGACAGGCGTAAAGCTGAAATACTGAACACCTTTTTTCAAAGCTGTTTCACAGATGAAGACCGCACTGCAGTTCCTTCTCTAAATCCTCGCACAAAGGAAAAGATGGCTGACATCGAAATATGTGTCCAAGGAACAGAAAAGCAACTGATATTACTCAACAAAGTCCACTGGACCTGACGGGATACCAATACGATTCGATTCTACACAGAGTACGCGAAAGAACTCGTCCCCCCCCCCCCTTCTAACAGCCATGTACCGCAAGTCCCTAGAGCAACGGAAGGTTCCAAATGATTGGAAAAGAGCACAGGTAGTCCCACTCTTCAAGAAGGGTCGCCGAGCAGATGCGCAAAACTATAGACCTGTATCTCTGACGTCAATGTGTTGTAGAATTTTAGAACATGTTTTTTGCTCGCGTATCATGTCGTTTCCGGAAACCCAGAATCTACTCTGTAGCAATCAACACGGATTCCGGAAACAGCGATCGTGTGAGACCCAACTCGCTTTATTTGTTCATGAGACCCAGAAAATATTAGATACAGGCTCCCAGGTAGATGCCATTTTCCTTGACTTCCGGAAGGCGTTCGATACAGTTCCGCACTGTCGCCTGATAAAGTAAGAGCCTACGGAATATCAGACTAACTGTGTGGCTGGATTGAAGAGTTTTTAGCAAACAGAATACAGCATGTTGTTCTCAATCGAGAGACGTCTACAGACGTTAAAGTAACCTCTGACGTGCCACAGGGGAGTGTTATGGGACCATCGCTTTTCACAATATATATAAATGACCTAGTAGATAGTGTCGGAAGTTCCATGCGGATGATGCTGTAGTATACAGAGAAGTATTAGAAAATTGCAGCGAAATGCAGGAAGACCTGCAGCGGATAGGCACTTGGTGGAGGGAGTGGCAACTGAACCTTAACATAGACAAATGTAATGTATTGCGAATACATAGAAAGAAGGATCCTTTATTATATGATAGTGGAACAAACACTGGTAGCAGTTACTTCTGTAAAATATCTGGGAGTATGCGTGCGGAACGATGTGAAGTGGAATGATCATATAAAATTAATTGTTGGTAAGGCGGGTACCAGGTTGAGAATCATTGGGAGAGTCCTTAGAAAATGTAGTCCATCAACAAAGGAGGTGGCTTACAAAACACTCGTTCGACCAATACTTGAGTACTGCTCATCAGTGTGGGATCCGTACCAGGTCGGGTTCACAGAGTAGATAGAAAAGAAGAGATCCAAAGAAGAGCGGCGCGTTTCGTCACAGTGTTATTTGGTAAGCGTGATAGCGTTACGGAGATGTTTAGCAAACTTAAGTGGCAGACTCTGCAAGAGAGGCGCTGTGCATCGCGGTGTAGCTTGCTCGCCAGGTTTCGAGAGGGTGCGTTTTTGGATGAGGTATCGAATATATTGCTTCCCCCTACTTATACCTCCCGAGGAGATCACGAATGTAAAATTAAAGACATTCGAGCGCGCACGGAGGCTTTCTGGCTGTCGTTCTTCCCGCGAACCATACGCGACTGGAACCGGAAAGGGAGGTAATGACAGTGGCACGTAAAGTGCCCTCCGCCACACACCGTTGGGTGGCTTGCGGAGTATAAATGTAGATGTAGCATAATGGAGCCGCCGCCAGCTTGTCTCCCTCCTGCAGTACGTGTGTCAAGGAGCTGGTCCGCCTGGAAGACGACGGATTCGCACGCTCTGCATGGTGAAGGTGGTGTCGGGACCCATCAGACCGTGTAAGGCCAACGTACAGTGCCGACGGTCACGTGCCCATTTCATTCGTAGTTGCCGATGTCGTGGTGTTCACATTGGCACATGCATGGGTCGTCGGCTGCAGAGGCCAATCGTGAGAACTGATTTGTGTTCTGTGCGTTCAGACACACTTGTGCTCTGCCCAGCATTGAAGTCTGATGTTAGTTGCGCCACAGTTCGCCGCCTGTCCTGTTTTACCGGTCTGGCCAACCTACGAAGTCTGTGATCTGTAATGAGGGGTGGCTGCCACCTCGACGCCCGGACTTGGTTTCTCCATGTGTTGAACACACTGAGCACAGGACCCTTCCAACACCCGGCAGGTCATACCGTTTCCTAAATGATTGTGTCGGCCCTCCGGCCCATCACAATCTGCCCTCAGTCAGACTCTAGTAGATCGTGCGCTTTCCCCATTCCACACACGGACAGCGCGCCCACCGATGCTTCATACCAGGCGTATCTGACTATAAATCTTTTATCTTGGCGGCTCGCGCATGCCCGCCCAGACGCCGGAGATTGCTGCGTTGCCAGTTGCAAACGACGCACGCGCCAAGAGAAGCAGCGCCATAGTATAGTTCGCAAACATTAGGAGTGAGCGCGCAGTTTATGAAGTAAAGCCATCACGGCCGCATTAACCCTTTCGCTGCTACAGAGACGTGCTCCCCGCATTCCGCGCTGTGCGCGATTTTGTCATCACTGCACTGCTCGCCTGTGCTGACACATGGTGTTCCGACTGGTTTGACACACTTATCATTCGATTTCACAAACACTATTTGGCCCAAAAATTTGATTTTTACACATCTTCTTGACTGATACCTTCCCCCCATAAATGACAATTTTGTTTCGATGTTCAACGCAGTAATTGTGCAGCATTAAATGTAGTAAACAATTGCACGAAATTTTGAAGAGTTTGCAGAGGTAAAAGTCCATAGCGTATACTTTCTGTATGGTCGATTTTAGTTGCCACAGTGTTTAGAATGAAATGTGGACAATATACCTAAATTTCATATAAAGTTTACTGCATAACAATATCTCATTTAATTTAAGTACCACATAGGTGTCGTATGTAATATTGAGAAATATTCCGTCTTTGGCGACTGTAATAAATGTTTTATTTATACCAGAGTCATTTCGCTTTTTTCTAAAAAGTTCTGATTAAAATTGGCCAAGTACACAAAACTGAATTGTGGACGTAATAAAACTTAGAAACTAAAATATATTGTCAGTGAGGCGCAATGCGCAAAAAATGTGTGTTTGTCACAACGGACAGCAAATACTTGCCAAAACATGGATCAGTTGACGAAAACATTTAACATGATGATGCTGCCAAAGCAGCAAAGCAAAGAATTGCGTCAGACAATCAAGTAGCTCGGCAATGAACGAGCCGAAATTCTGCTCTAAATAATACTTTTAATACCGTGGCAAAGAATATTTTTCAATTTGAATAGTAAAACAGCGAGTGCGGAAGAGAAGATATACAAATAAAACAAATAACATGAATATTGTATGTTTGCCTTTCCATTGTTTTTAATTGCTGTGAAAAGAAGTATTGGAGGACAAAATTAGAAAAACCGAAAACTTATTATGATTATAATGCAGAGACAAAGAACTAGAAATTTCAAAAAATTACATTCAAACGAATAAAATTCATGAAGTAAGACAGTTCGATATTGTTTTTAAATGGCCGGCCGAAGTGGCCGTGCGGTTAAAGGCGCTGCAGTCTGGAACCGCAAGACCGCTACGGTCGCAGGTTCGAATCCTGCCTCGGGCATGGATGTTTGTGATGTCCTTAGGTTAGTTAGGTTTAACTAGTTCTAAGTTCTAGGGGACTAATAACCTCAGCAGTTGAGTCCCATAGTGCTCAGAGCCATTTGAACCATTTTTTTGTTTTTAAATAAACAAAATAGGAAGCACTTAACAAGGTCTGAACTTTAAACCTTTCACTTAGCAGTCCAACATCTAAACCATTACGCTAACGCAATTCGTCCATCATATTACTTCCTGGCGGAAACGCAAAATACCGACAAACACGGTCGGTATGATTATGAATTATTCACGTTTTGTCGAAGTACAATAGGAAATAAACAATTACCGCTGTTCTTTATTGCAAAAAAGCGGTTCGTGAGAATGATACAAACACCTTTCCTTGCTATCGCCTGTATTAGGAGACTTATTGCTTGTTTGGTTTAATTAATAGAATATGAAGCAATTGGTACAAAGAATGCTTTTTCCAAACTTTCTATAAAAGAAATTCTGCTATCAAGACATTGCTTTCTTTCAGTTACTTTATTTATGACTGATCGTTTCTAAAACTGAAGCCACTCGTCCGTGGTCTGCACTGCAGTCAAGCTCTGCCAACGTCGTTCTCTGTTCATTGGCTGGCTGTGTTTTGTGACGTCAGATGCGCAGAACGAACCTAAACTCGGCCGCCGTCGTAAATGACGCGCACTTTAGTAGTCAATTCTCGCCAGGTGACGCTGCTATCGGCTGGACCGGTTTATATTGATATTAGGTCGATGGTGATGTTCTGTCTGATCGGTCTATGTATTCGGCACCAGTTCACGAGTTGGAGTTTAGGAAGCCTTTCACTTAAAATCGGTACACATCCATAACGCCCGGCTCCTTGCTTTCTTGCTAACGTTTTTCCTTGTGTGACGCAAATGCAGAGGAGCATTGCCCACCTCCACTAGCTCACCTTCGTCCACTTCGTGCCACAGTTCGGTTAGTGTAAACAGTCCTAGCCCCAGAATGCATTGCTGGACAGCAGTGACGCAACGTTGCCGGACATATGGACGCAATACTTGTGGGTGGCAATGTTGCCGGTACCGTTTACGGGTACACTATCGGCAATTGGCAGCTTATGTGGTCCATTGTAAGAACAGAGTAAAAAATGTAGGACTCTTTCCAGTACACTACAGCGTCATCAGAAAACAGCCGCAAATTCGTGCTCACCCTAACCGTGAGATGATTTATGCACGAAGATGACGATGATGATGATGAGTTTTTGGCGGGGGGAGGGGGGGGGGCCTTAACTGTGCAGTTATCAGCGCCCGTACAAATTCTTTGCTCAGTCCAATTTCACCATGATGAAATGAGGAGGACAAACACAAACACCCAGTCATCTCGAAGCAGGTGAAAATCCCTGACCCCGCCGGGAATCGACCCCGGGACGCCGTGCTCTTGAATCGAGAACGCTACCGCGAGACCACGAGCTGCAGACTTGTACGAAGAGAATAGTTCAAATGGCTCTGAGCACTACGGGACTTAACATCTGAGGTCATCAGTCCCATAGAACTTAGAACTACTTAAACGTAACTAACCTAAGGACATCACACACATCCATGCCCGAGGCAGGATTCGAACCTGCGGCCGTAGCAGTCTCGCGGCTCCGGACTGAAGCGCCTAGAACCGCACGGCCACCGCGGCCGGCGAAGAGAATAGTTCCCCGGTTCACTATTAAGATACACTTGTCTTTACTGAACACTCGCCGTCCAGGACAACCTTGCACGAGGTCGTTTACTGTTTTATGTATTTTTTACAGGATCTCCGAGTGGTCTCACTATGGAGAAATTTTCGAAAGTTTTTTTTTTTTTTTTAAAGTTTAAGGCATTGATATATGTTATTTGTGATGAAGACGTTGATTGAGATTATTATAATAGCATATTGAGCCGCTGTACTATGGACCCATGGCCTTCGGGATTATTGCCGCATCTGAATTCCGCAATGTTTTACTGGTTTAAGGCAGTTCCGACGCCCTGATAACGCTTGTGTGTTGCTGCAGCTAAACACAGTGGCGCCTAGACAGAGATGTGCAGTGTTTATCGTTTGTTGCTGGTCAAAAAAACCTGCAATATAATGTAAGGATAAAACTTAAAAGTTCATTCACAGTTTATAACAAAAGCAGAAACCAGCTCATCTGCTGGCTCTGTCTACACAACACAGCCCTTGAAAACGGACAAATTAACATGAACAGAGTTAGAAATGACTATTAGTAACGTCCAATTAGTGCTATGATCACGGTTTCAACATGGTTTTAGAGCAGAGTTTCAAAAATTAGGATCAATAGGAGAATGCTGGTGACACCTTGTGGTAGTAACAGCTTATCACAGAGGAGAGCAGCGAACGGTGGATGGACTAAGTTTTCTTTAATTTTGCCTATTTAATACTCTACTTTCGAATTTAAAGTACACTCCTGGAAATGGAAAAAAGAACACATTGACACCGGTGTGTCAGACCCACCATACTTGCTCCGGACACTGCGAGAGGGCTGTACAAGCAATGATCACACGCACGGCACAGCGGACACACCAGGAACCGCGGTGTTGGCCGTCGAATGGCGCTAGCTGCGCAGCATTTGTGCACCGCCGCCGTCAGTGTCAGCCAGTTTGCCGTGGCATACGGAGCTCCATCGCAGTCTTTAACACTGGTAGCATGCCGCGACAGCGTGGACGTGAACCGTATGTGCAGCTGACGGACTTTGAGCGAGGGCGTATAGTGGGCATGCGGGAGGCCGGGTGGACGTACCGCCGAATTGCTCAACACGTGGGGCGTGAGGTCTCCACAGTACATCGATGTTGTCGCCAGTGGTCGGCGGAAGGTGCACGTGCCCATCGACCTGGGACCGGACCGCAGCGACGCACGGATGCACGCCAAGACCGTAGGATCCCACGCAGTGCCGTAGGGGACCGCACCGCCACTTCCCAGCAAATTAGGGACACTGTTGCTCCTGGGGTATCGGCGAGGACCATTCGCAACCGTCTCCATGAAGCTGGGCTACGGTCCCGCACACCGTTAGGCCGTCTTCCGCTCACGCCCCAACATCGTGCAGCCCGCCTCCAGTGGTGTCGCGACAGGCGTGAATGGAGGGACGAATGGAGACGTGTCGTCTTCAGCGATGAGAGTCGCTTCTGCCTTGGTGCCAATGATGGTCGTATGCGTGTTTGGCGCCGTGCAGGTGAGCGCCACAATCAGGACTGCATACGACCGAGGCACACAGGGCCAACACCCGGCATCGTGGTGTGGGGAGCGATCTCCTACACTGGCCGTACACCACTGGTGATCGTCGAGGGGACACTGAATAGTGCACGGTACATCCAAACCGTCATCGAACCCATCGTTCTACCATTCCTAGACCGGCAAGGGAACTTGCTGTTCCAACAGGACAATGCACGTCCGCATGTATCCCGTGCCACCCAACGTGCTCTAGAAGGTGTAAGTCAACTACCCTGGCCAGCAAGATCTCCGGATCTGTCCCCCATTGAGCATGTTTGGGACTGGATGAAGCGTCGTCTCACGCGGTCTGCACGTCCAGCACGAACGCTGGTCCAACTGAGGCGCCAGGTGGAAATGGCATGGCAAACCGTTCCACAGGACTACATCCAGCATCTCTACGATCGTCTCCATGGGAGAATAGCAGCCTGCATTGCTGCGAAAGTTGGATATACACTGTACTAGTGCCGACATTGTGCATGCTCTGTTGCCTGTGTCTATGTGCCTGTGGTTCTGTCAGTGTGATCATGTGATGTATCTGACCCCAGGAATGTGTCAATAAAGTTTCCCCTTCCTGGGACAATGAATTCACGGTGTTCTTATTTCAATTTCCAGGAGTGTATATTCGAATTCAAAGTAAAAATAACAAACCTACTAGTGACCACATCTTGGTTGATACCAGAGTTGAGATGATTGGACGTACAACACAATTATGTGGTCGTCCGCGAACAGCAATTTGTCGAAGAAATCTTTCAGACATTTTTTGAAACAATGACGAAATTAAAGTTGTGAAACTCTTAGATAAATCAATAATTAACCAGCGATGTGCAAATTATTGGTTAATCAGGGTAAGAACGAGTACTACTTACAATCAGACAACAAGTTGTTAATAAACACTGAATGATAAATGCAGTTTTAGAGCATTAACCCTAGAAGCAGAGGCACCAATACACCACCGGAGAAAGTTGGTGACAAATATCATGTAAACATTTCACCGCAAAGAAAAACGCTTTTGTTTTAGTCATTTCCACCCTAACTCGCGTATCTTATTTCTGAAGCATACACTCCCGTTTCACAATGATACAAAACGAGCTCGCGTTCTTCGGCGTTCTCCCGCATCATCATGTATATGATATTCCAGTTTTACTATTTCGTAAGTCGAATTGACAGCCTTTACATGGAATTTATATTGTAACCGGAATTTAACAGATTCCTTTTAGCACTCACGTGGATGACTCCATACTTTTCATTATTCAGAGACAATTGACGCTTTTCACACCATTCAGATATCTTGTCTAAATATTTTTAAAATTTAGAGACGGTAAAAGACAGCAACATCTACAAAAAATTGAAGAGGGCTCCTTACAGAATGAGATTTTCACTCTGCAGTGGGGTATGCGCTGATATGAAACTTCCTGGCAGCTTAAAACTATGTGCCGGACCGAGACTCGAACTCCCGACCTTTGCCTTTCGTGGGCAAGTGCTCTATCAACAAAGCTACCCAAGCACGACTCACGCCCCGTCCTCACAGCTTTACTTCTACCAGTACCTCGTCTCCTACCTTGAGCACTTGCCCGCGAATGGCAAAGGTCCCGAGTTCGAGTCTCGATCCGGCACACAGTTTTAATCTGCCAGGGCTGCTTAGATTGACTCCTAAATTGTTTATGTGAACTGGGATCAGAAGAAGGCGCACAACACTTCCTTGGCGAGGCCTAAAACACTTCTTTGGGGAAAGCCAAATATCACTTTAGACCCAATGACTTCCCGTAAATTACTCCGAACCGTGACCCTTCTGACAAGGACTCACGAATCCAGCGGTTTCTGAGCAACGGTTTCAGAAGTCTTCTGGAAGTCAAGAAATATGGAATCAATTAGCAATAACCTGCCCGTATTACTGATTACGCTGAGCAAACACAGCCAGTTGTACAGGGTGATCAAAAAGTCAGTATAAATTTGAAAACTTAATAAACCACGGAATAATGTAGATACAGAGGTAAAAATTGACACACATGCCTGGAATGACGTGGTGCTTTATTAGAACAAAAAAAAAAGTATTGCTAGACGCGTGGAAGATCTCTTGCGCGCGTCGTTCGGTGATGATCGTGTGCTCAGCCACCACTTTCGTCATGCTTGGCCTCCCTGGTCCTCAGACCTCAGTCCGTGCGATTATTGGCTTTGGGGTTACCTGAAGCCGCAAGTGTATCGTGATCGACCGACATCTCTAGGGATGCTGAAAGACAACATCCGACATCAATGCCTCACCATAACTCCGGACATGCTTTACAGTGCTGTTCACAACATTATTCCTCGACTACAGCTATTGTTGAGGAATGATGGTAAACATATTGAGCATTTCCTATAAAGAACATCATCTTTGCTTTGTCTTACTTTGTTATGTTAATTATTGCTATTCTGATCAGATGAAGCGCCATGTGTCGGACACTTTTGACCTTTTGTATTTTTTCGGTTCTAATAAAATCCCATGTCATTCCAAGCATGTGTGTCAATTTGTACCTCTCTATCTGCATTATTCCGTGATTTATTCAGTTTTAGAATTTATATTGACTTTTTGATCACCCGGTATTCACCTAGTTGCTCCGGGCACTGGATATGGCGGCACAATATCCATCTGGCAAGCAAGCATTCGCGCTGACACGTACTGGACACGTCAGTCATACGTTAATGAGCAACGAATGAGGCCACACGTATTCAAAAATAGCATACTGGCAACATATGGTCACCTCTCCGTATTTATATTTCCGTAATGGCACGTTTCGACATCTTGAGTCGTGCGCGAGATCTTGAATTGTTGAGGGTCGAGGATGTCCTCCTCCACCTACGACGGCTGCGGAAGGACGTGTATTTCAGCTGACAACACGGCACAGCTGTATTAAGGGAAGTGAACTGGCGGATCTAACAGCGAAGGAGGCGTGTCGCAATGATTTTGTAGTTCAGTGCGACGCCCCCTACACGCTATCATATCTACGATAAGGTGCGGAATAGTGCGTATGTGCAAGAAGAGTGGCTGGGTGTGAAGGTTAGTAAAGTCCACAGCTCGGCCATGGCGTGCCTCCTTTCAAACAAACAAGTGGGATGAGGTTCTCTTCACTCGCCTCTGCATAGGACATAGCCCTATGACGCGCGGCTTCTTTCTCCCGTTACAAGACCCTTCAGTGTGCGCTCCTTGTTGCGTACGGATGGAAGCGCGCCACATTTTAGTACACTATGTTTTACATTCAGACACGAGGACAGCAGCTAATTTGCCTAAGCACCTTCCGTCAAATGACAGTCATACGGATTTAGTGCGACTTTTAAAGTTTTGTGAACTGGCCGAATTCTTCACTAAAATTTTAAGTGTGTGGCTGGCTCATCGTGGTTATTTTTTGTAACTGATTAGCCAATTCACATTTCCCTGTGTACGTATACTGAGGTGGCAAAGGTCCTGGGGCAGCGAAATGCTCGTATACAGATGCCGGTAGGATCGTAGTGTACACAAGGTATAAAAGGGCAGTGCATTGGTGGAGGTGTCGTAAGTACTGAGGTGATTCACGGGAAAAGGTTTCCAGCGTCATTCTGGCAGCACGACAAGAATTAACAGGCTTTGAAAACGAAAACGTAGTTTGACCCCGGAATGGGATTTTCACTCTGCAGCGGAGTGTGAGCTGATATGAAACTTCCTGGCAGATTAAAACTGTGTGCCGGACCGAGACTCGAACTCGGGACCTTTGCCTTTCACGGGCAAGTGCTATACCTTTTTTTTTTATCGTAGTGTTTGGTCGTTGCGGACGCCACATGACATCCGTTAAAGTTCGTTTTGTTGATCCTGCCACTCAAGTTTTTTATTACAGAGGCCAACAAGCTCTCTGACCGAACACGCTGAGCTACCGTGCCGGCTATTATCATTTGAGCTACCTAAGCACGACTCACGCCCCGTCCTCACAGCTTTACTTCTGCCAGTACCTCGTCTCCTACCTTCCAAACTTTGCAGAAGCTCTCCTGCGAACCTGGAAACGTCCCCCAGGCTGTGGTTAAGCCATGTCTCGGCAATATCCTTTCTTTCAGGAGCGCTAGTTCTGCAAGGTCCGCAGGAGAGCTTCTGTAAAGTTTGGAAGGCAGGAGACGAAGTACCGGCAGAAGTAAATCTGTGAGGACGGGGCGTGAGTCGTCCTTGGGTAGCTCAGATGGTAGAGCACTTGCCCGCTAAAGGCAAAGGTCCCGAGTTCGAGTCTCAGTCCGGCACACAGTTTTAATCTGCCAGGAAGGAATTTTGAGCCCGATGCATGGGACGTTCCATTTCGTAAATCGTCTGGGAATTCAATATTCTGGTTGCCAAGAGTGTGCCGTAAATAATAAATTTCAGGCATTATCTGTCACCACGGACAACGCAGTGGCCGACGGTCTTCACGTAACGACCGAGAGCAGCGGCGTTTGCGTAGAGTTCTCAGTGATAACAGGGAGGTAACACTGCGTGAAATAACCACAGAAATCAATGTGGGAAGTACGAAAGAACGTATCCGTTAGAGCAGTGCAGCGAAATGTGGCGTTAGTGGGCAATGGCAGCAGACGACCAAAGCGAGTTTCTTCGTTAACAGCACGACATCGCCTGCAGCGGCTCTTCTAGGACCGTGGCCATATTGGTTGGCCCTAGTCTATTGGAAAACAGTGGACGTGTCAACTGAGTCCCGATTTCAGTTGATAAGAACTGATGGTAGGAACATAGTGTGCCGCAACCATGAACCCAAGTTACCAACAAGGTACTGTGCAAGCTGGTGATGGTTCCAAAATGTTGTGGGCTGTGTTTAGACAGAATGGACGGGGTCCTCTGCTGCAACTTAACCGATCACTGAATGTAAATCGTTATGTTCGGCTACCTGAGAACCATTTGCAGCCATTCATAGACTTCATGTTCCCAAGACAATGCGCCATATCACCGGGCCACAACTGTTCGCGATTGGTTTGAAGAACATCCTGTACAATTCGAATGATTTGGGCACTCAGATGGTTCGACATGAATCCCATCGAGCATTTATGAGACATAATGGAGAGGTCAGTTGGTGCACGAATTCCTGCACCGTTCACAGTTTCGCAGTTACGGACGTCTGTAGAGACAGCCTAGCTCAATATTTCTGTAGGGGAATTCGATGCCATGTCGAGTTGCTGAACTACGACGGGTAAGCGGAGGTCGAGCACGATTGTAGGAGGTATCAATACATTTTTTGTAACCTCTGTGTATTTCAGTTTCCTTCTTGCGTTAGATGTGCTTTAATCGCCACTTTTACAACTCCTGCTGTAATGTTCTGTGTGCCCCCGGCCTTTTTTTATTTAACTTATTTGTGCCTGAGTTTATTCTGACAAGGGAACCTACCCATCGCACCCACCTCAGATTTAGTTATAAGTTGGCACAGTGGATAGGCCTTGAAAAACTGAACACAGATCAATAGAGAAAACAGGACTCTAAAAAAGACAATCTGTATCTTGCGGAAAGAGGGCGTGCTGCTAGGGCGTCGCTCAGAACGTATTGTTACATTTAATGAAAATTGATATTTTAGTGATAAAACCGAGTAAATTATGTGTAAGAGTTGCCAAACATTTATGCATACAAATTTTCTGGAAGTGAAGAATAGAAATATCTTGTTTTTGGAAAAGGAGGTGAACTTCATTGTCGTCGCCATCTATCAATCGACAGAATTGTAAGTGTACAAAGTTCACTAAAATACAGGAAAAGAAATGAATGTCTATAGTTTTCATTCAATAGGTAACAACCTCTCATAATTTCTTAATTACAGTAATTGGATCATGTTCTTGTACAATAGTATGGTGCTGAACGCGACTGACCAATTTTGATGTAGCAGGACGTGTAGTTTGAAGGAAATTTGTGTGCCAAGCAACCCCCTTTTCTGTCGAAAAGCAGATTGCTGTTTGATCTTATTTACTTACAACAGTGGTCCCTTAGGTATGAAAAGCTACGAAAACTTGGGCTCAAAGCTATCCGCAATACGGCCAAGTAACTAAAAGAGTCGTATTTTAAACCTTAAAGAACAATAACTTCCTCCAAACTATAATGTCACCAACTGGTGCAGACGCTGATCATTCAAGGAGTCAGCAACCAAAATTCAGGTACCTGTTACGACTTAAAGTAAAAATCTCAATCAAAAATCAGTCTCTCTCTCTCTCTCTCTCTAACACATATATAAATATTCATATTATTACGATAAAAGTCATTTTATACTGCCTAATTTTACGCTTTTTAAAATATGTGACGAGTGTCATTGTGCGGGTAATGGTGAGTGATGTTGGGACTGAATGAGTGTAATAGTGCAAGACCAACTCTTGCTCGTTCCGTGACATTTTAACATCATAGGGAATGGGGAAGTGATGAGGAAACGGAAGCCATTTCCGCCGGGGGGAGAGGCTGTGTCCGGGTCTATATGGCTGATGCAACTCCGTCCAACCGTTACGGTTGGGCGATAGGATTTCGTTCCCGTGGGAGGGGCGGACGCACACACGCACGGCCGTTAGTAAGCTAAAGCATTACAACAGCCACACGGGCCTGCCTGAATTCCCAGAGCTGCGGTAACTCTGCGGGATGCAGAGAGAGTTCCAAGCATGCCAAAACACTCCGCTGCCTGCACGGTTGACACTGGTCATCCAAATGATTTTGCCTCTCTGTTTTGTCTGACTGGGCTGGACTGAGTTCGCGCCATTCTGAATACCATTCCATAACCTCTCCCCTCTCAGCCATCAATGGCTTTCTGTTACACATGAAACATTATTATAGCTTCAAGGGAACCACTGATATAGGTTGGTTGGTTGGTTTGTTTGGGGGATCAAAGGGACCAGACTGCTACGGTCATCGGTCCCCACTGATATAGTCTGAAACAAAATGTGTGTACGTTACTTTACTGCTTTCCTAGATTCAATCCAGCTTTCGTGTGCGTCCTTTTAGGCGTATCGAAATTGAAGCTAATTTGCTTTGTTACCTAGAATACTTACCCACAGAAAGACAATATAAAAGTAAATGTCTTCTAGATGTTTAGTTTGTGGGATAAATATCAGAGATAAAAAACCTAGGACAGTTTAGCAGAGCGCTTGACTCATGGCTGGAATGGTTCCATGAGTTGAGTGATGAAGTCCCTGACAGTGATACTGCCAACTCATAGAATTAGGACTGTGTGAATGGAAATGATCATGACTTAGTAATTCAGGAGGACGTACTTCTTTTAGAAGAAGTTTAGTGGAGGGAAAGTAAACGTCCTACAAATGTTGGAACAAAATCTTTAAGTTTGTATATTAATAAATAAATCTGCTACCAGTCACGATTTTTCTTTATTTTACTTTTCGCACGACGCGTTTCGAGAAATAATTCCCATTTCCAAGTGAGTTTTTTGTGTGTATTAAGCCATTTCTTTTGATGTTGTCAGTGTGTGTGTCTGCTTCATTTCGTTGAAACACGCGATTTTTTTAGTTGGGTATCAATTACTTTTGTGAAGTTAGTGGCGAAATTTAGAAGAATTTGTACTTACAGTTTTCTAATGATCCATTTGTGTAGTCACACACACACACACACACACACACACACACACACACACACACACACACACACACACACACACACACACACACTCTAAACATCAGACACAACTTGTTGTACACTTCACACATCGAAAATATCTTATGTAAACAAAACAATTGCAAAGATCTTCTTACAGGCAGTTCACAGAGATAACATTATAGGTATTCCACAGATTATATGTTTTTGTACAGAGGTTATTTATCTTAGCAATTTGGCTTATAAATTACTTATATTGATTCTACAATTGTGCTTATTTCTATGTTTTACTATTTTTATTTAAGTATATTGCGGTTCTAATCATTTCAAATCTTACACAAACACAAAAACAAATTGACATTTTGCTGGTTTTCATCAAGAACGTCCCTTGGAACAATGTTCTGAGCTAACTCATTTACGAACTCCTGTTTTCATTGCTCAAAAACGTATTGTAAGAATGGCATGTGGCGCTCAACGCCGATCATCTTTATCTGTTCAAGCAGTTACGGATTCCGACTGCTGCGTCAATCTCTGCATACTTATATAATTAGAATATCAGAAGTAAAATAATCCGTTATTGTACGTTAAGGTTGACTACCTTAAATGGGGTTCACGAAGCTGCCACCAAAAAAATTTGATCACTTGGCCAATGATTTAAAACGCGAGACAGGCAGCTACGCCGATTTTGAATACAAACTGAAATTGTTTCTAGTTGACAAGACCTACTCCGTACAACTATTTTCATTTACTTGATGTGTAAAGGTAGAGAGTAGAAATTATTAATTTGCACCGCACGGAAGTTTGTTACAGGTCAGCACATAGACCTGTTAACATGTGGATGTATGTTATCGTAAAATAAATCATATCACATCATTGCGATCAATCGTACAAATGATCTATAAGCATGCAACTAACGAAGGACATGAAAGGGAAGCATTATTTGAGATCTGTAGCGCAACTCCGGTACATTCAGCCAAAGAAACATTTCTAAACGGGCATTTATCTCAAGTATAGGGAATAAAAAGCTTGAGATTTTCGAATGACACCAATTCCGTCAGACACAACATAGGACTTTGAAAAGCAGTTCAGTGGAACGGATAGTGTCTTGATAAATAGTTACAAGATGAATACCAACAGAAGTGTAAGAAGGGTAATGGAATGTAATCGAATTAAATTAGATTAGGAAGTGCGACACAAAGTAGTAGACGAGTTTTTCTGTTTGGCCAACGAAATAGTTCCGATGGCTTAAGTAGAGTGCATATACAATGTAGGCCGGCAATTGCAAGAAAAGCGTTTCCGGACAAGATAAACATATCGAATATAAATTGAAGTGAGACGAAGTCATTCCTGGTAGTATTTGTCTGGAATTTACCCCTGAAACGTGTGCCATAAACAGGCCTGACACAGCCAAACAGTTATAGGGAACGTAAAGCTTTTAAATAAAAGGTGCCAATACGTATGTCTGCCACAAGAATTTCGTTTTACATGAAAAATTGGTTTTCGTTTCTGCTTGCAGAACATTATCTCTGTGCGGTGTTGTTTTATTGTTTCAGCTGGTTTGGGACGTGGATCGGAGAAATTAAACATAACAGCAGAACTGCGACAGAATGTATATTTTTCCTAGAGGCAAAACATTTTCTTCCCTTGCGTTTTTTAGAAATATTCGGTATTACAAAAAATACTTTTGTCTACTTCATTCTCTTATGTAGCCCCTGAACAGTCAATTTTAATCCATTTTATTTGTAATTTTACAAGATTTCCCAACCGTTTTGTTACATGTGTCTGTTATTGGCTTCAATGCAAGGTCGACTTTATTATTCAGTTCTTATTCTGTTCTGACTGTCCATATCTGGTTCTACACGAGAGTCGAGACTCTAATGTTTCAGTAAAAAGAAGTAAATAGACTCCTGAGTATTAGTACTTTTGAGTTTGGAAAACGAAGAAAAGTTTTCAGTGAGCGAATAGTACGCAAAAGCGTTGTGTTTAGCGCCGCAAAACTCAGCCGATGTTTATCATATTAATGGCTGTTCTCATGACGAGACTGTTTTCTTCTCGTCCAGTTTATTTCGGCTTATGTGGCATTTTTTAAGGTACCAGGTGATCAAAAAGTCAGTATAAATTTGAAAACTGAATAAATCACGGAATAATGTAGATAGAGAGGTAGAAATTGAAACACATGCTTGGAATGACATGGGGTTTTATTAGAAGCAAAAAAATACAAAAGTTCAAAAAATGTCCGATAGATGGCGCTTCATCTAATCAGAATAGCAACAATTAGAATAACAAAGTAAGACAAAGCAAAGATGATGTTGTTTACAGGAAATGCTCAATATGTCCACCATCATTTCTCAACAATAGCTGTAGTCGAGGAATAATGTTGTGAACAGCACTGTAAAACATGTCCGGAGTTATGGTGAGGCATTGACGTCGGATGTTGTCTTTCAGCATCCCTAGAGATGTCGGTCGATCACGATACACTTGCGACTTCAGGTAACCCCAAAGCCAATAATCGCACGGAGTGAAGTCTGGGAACCTGGGATGCCAAGCATGACGAAAGTGTCGGCTGAGCACACGTTCATCACCAAACGACGCGCGCAAGAGATCTTTCACGCGTCTAGCAATATGGGGTGGAGCGCCATCCTGCATAAACATCGTACGTTCCAGCAGGTGTTGATCAGCCAGGCTGGGGATGATGCGATTCTGTAACATTTCGGCGTACCTCTCAACCGTCACGGTAGCCGTTACAAAACCAGAATCACGCATTTCCTCGAAGAAAAAAGGCCCGATAACGGTTGTTGTTGTTGTTGTTGTTGTTTTCAGTCCTGAGACTGGTTTGATGCAGCTCTCCATGCTACTCTATTCTGTGCAAGCTTCTTCATCTCCCAGTACTTACTGCAACCTACATCCTTCTGAATCTGCTTAGTGTATTCATCTCTTGGTGTTCCTCTACGATTTTTACTCACCACGCTGCCCTCCAATGCTAAATTTGTGATCCCTTGATGCCTCAGAACATGTCCTACCAACCGGTCCCTTCTTCTTGTCAAGTTGTGCCACAAACTCCTCCCCAATTCTATTCAATACCTCCTCATTAGTTACGTGATGTACCCATCTAATCTTCAGCATTCTTCTGTAGCACCACATTTCGAAAGCTTCTATTGTCTTATTGTCCAAACTATTTATCGTTCATGTTTCACTTCCATACATGGCTACACTCCATACAAATACTTTCAGAAACGACTTCCTGACACTTAAATCTGTACTCGATGATAACAAATTTCTCTTCTTCAGTAACGCTTTCCTCGCCATTCCCAGTCTACATTTTATATCCTCTCTACTTCGACCATCATCAGTTATTTTGCTCCCCAAATAGCAAAACTCGTTTACTACTTTAAGTGTCTCATTTCCTAATCTAATTCCGTCAGCATCACCCGACTTAATTCGACTACATTCCATTATCCTCGTTTTGCTTTTGTTGATGTTCATCTTATATCCTCCTTTCAAGACACTGTCCATTCCGTGGTAAATCCAACCCATACCGTGACTTTCTCGTCGTGCAATGGAGTTTCCACGACAGTTCTAGGATTTTCGGTAGCCCAAATTCGTTTTGCTGTCCAGCGCCGTCTGTCGGACGTTTTGTGAACTTTGTTATTTTTTTTTTTTTTTGTTCTAACAAAACCCCATGTCATTCCAAGCTTGTGTGTCAATTTTTACGTCTCTATCTACGTTATTCTGTGGTTTATTAAGTTTTCAAATTTATACTGACTTTTTGATCAACCGGTATATACTTCTGTATATCGAGATGAGCCGCTTGCACCGACGGGTCACACTGGAAACCCCGCTACGGGCTGCCAGCACTGACACGCATATACTGCGTAGCACCACGTAGCACGCATGCCGTGACGTCACCACACGCAGTCGCTGGCCTCTTCGGCTAGCGTCCCGAAGGCACGGCGGAGTAGCCCCGAAAGTTCCAGTGTTTGCTCGGGGCTACCGCGTCACCCGATAACCGCCCATACACGAACGTTCTCCCTGAATCACTCGGGTTGTACGTTCGTCTGACAAGCGACTCACACCGCATCAGGCAATAATCGCGAGACAACCTTATCGCCTTTTCACAGTATCGATTACGACATGGCTTACGTTAGTGAATTAGGCACGATCGTACACCGAATCTTGAATGCTGATATTTAACGAAGGAGAATATGATAGGAAGCCTGCACTGTCACGACAGTGCAGCAACACCTGTTTTATGCGTGCTTTTTAACCTCCAATCGCTCACGTAATGGAAACCACAGCGAAAATCGAAAGTGGCTATGGAGGCTGTAGCTATGCATTCCAGCTACTTCTCTACAAGGTCGCCCTTCAGACTTAGACATTTGTTGTTGTGTGGTACCACTTTGCAATATCCTCGTTGCAGAGGCAGCCGCCTGTGATTTCCGCCAATTCCCTAGGCTGGTCTACAGGTCGTTGAAAGCGCCCCAAAATGCTGTCCTCGTAGCCAGAGGTTCGTGTGCGTGAAGAAGTGAAAATCACAGGGAACCAAGTCCAGGTCGTATGGTGGGTTGTCAAATACACTACTGGCCATTAAAATTGCTACACCACGAAGATGACGTGCTACAGACGTGAAATTTAACCGACAGGAAGATGATGCTGTGATATGCAAATGATTAGCTTTACAGAGCATTCACACAAGGTTGGCGCCGGTGGCGACACCTACAACGTGCTGACACGAGGAAAGTTTCCAACCGATTTCTCATACACAAACAGCAGTTGACCGGCGTTGTCTGGTGAAACGCTGTTGTGATGCTCGTGTAAGGAGGAGAAATGCGTACCATCACGTTTCCGACTTTGATAAAGGTCGGATTGTAGCCTGTCGCGATTGCGGTTTATCGTGTCGCGACATTGCTGCTCGCGTTGGTCGAGATCCAATGACTGTTTGCAGAATATGGAATCGCTGGGTTCAGGAGGGTAATACGGAATGCCGTGCTGGATCCCAATGGCCTCGTGTTATTAGCAGTCGAGATGACAGGCATCTTATCCACATGGCTGTAACGGATCGGGCAGCCACGTCTCGATCCGTGAGTCAACAGATGTGGACGTTTGCAAGACAACAACCATCTGCACGAACAGTTCGACGACGTTTGCAGCAGCATGGACTATCAGCTCGGAAACCACGACTGCGGTTACCCTTGAAGCTGCATCACAGACAGGAGCTCATGCGATGGTGTACTCAACGACGAATCTGGCTGCACGAATGGCAAAACTTCATTTTTTCGGATGAATCCAGGTTCTGTTTACAGCATCATGATAGTCGCATCCGTGTTTGGCGACATCGCGGTGAACGCACATTGGAAACGTGTATTCGTCATCGCCATTCTGGGGTATCACCCGGCGTGATGGTAAGGGGTGCCATTGGTTACACGTCTCGGTCACCTCTTGTTCACATTGATGGCACTTTGAACAGTGGACGTTACATTTCAGATGTGTTACGACCCGTGGCTCTACCCTTCATTCGATCCCTACGAAACCCTACATTTCAGCAGGATGATGCACGACCTCATGTTGCAGGTCCTGTACGGGCCTTTCTGGATACAGAAAATGTTCGACTGCTGCCCTGGCCATCACATTCTCCAGATCTCTCACCAACTGAAAACGTCTGGTCAATGGTGGCCGAGCAACTGGCTCGTCACAATACGCCAGTCACTACTCTTGATGAACTGTGGTATCGTGTTGAACCTGCATGGGCAGCTGTACCTGTACACGCTATTCAAGCTCTGTTTGAGTCAACGCCCAGGCGTATCAAGGCCGTTATTACGGCCAGAGGTGGTTGTTCTGGGTACTGATTTCTCAGGTCTATGCGCCCAAATTGCGTGAATATCTAATCATATGTGAGTTCTAGTATATTTGTCCAATGAATACCCGTTTATCATCTGCATTTCTTCTTGGTGTAGCAATTTTAATGGCCAGTAGTGTACTTCCAACGAAAACGGTGCACGAGCCTCTTCATCGGCCCTGCAGTGTGCAGCCTAGCATTGTCATGATGGCGGAAACGCATGACAGTTTCGTTGTGTCGGGCTGCAGGAAATCAGGCAAAAACACTCAGCAGCCACTTCACACTTGGCAGGAGTCACTACTTCCTGGGCGTTTTTACGTGCTCAATGTGCGCATCTAAAAGGGCGACTTGATGTGATAGACGGGCGTACGAGACACACTCCTCAACACATCTGCGCAAAGCTTCACCGGATTTTTCACTGTGCATCGAGAAAAAAGTTGCCTCGTATTTGGATAAACCAAATAGCCGGAAATATTTGTTCTGTAAATAAAACTGCATTTTCTTGCTGCATTGTAATTTATTTCTCCCAGACGCGTTCCGCTTTTTACTCTACGAAATCTTCAGTGAGATCTGGAACGATACAGTTTTGTTTTGATATGATATATGTGTTATTTTGGTATTATCAAACAGTTCACGTCGCGTTTTTTAAATAAATAATTACGAACAGTTTATTGGCATCTGCGTTTTCTCTTATCTAGTCTGCATGTCGCACTACTGCATTTCCGAATCAGAAGCATATTTTTATACATTCTTCACACTATTCACCATGTTTGCCTTTTTGTGGTGCAATATCATTCTTTTTCCATAAGTTTTTAAAAACGAATATAGCGAGTCCATTGCGTGTTTCCTCCAATTGTTTACTCAAATGTTGCCAACAATAAAGGCAACAATGAAAACCCGCGACACAGAACGCACATTTCTTCGTTCGAAACGCTACGTCGATTCGCGGAAAAGAATCTGGGCAAAACAAGGGCGTGGTTTTCTCGCGCGTTTTAGTGTGTTCCCGTCTTACGAAACGCTACCTGGCCAAAACAAAGGTGTGGTGCCTTGTGTTTCGGGAAACCGTTGCGAGCTCACGAGCGCTTGGTCACCAGCCTACGTCACACGTCGCCTGACCTCCCATACGTCGAACCCTAACGTCAGACGAATCTTTATTTGTCAAACTCTCTGCGTCAGCTGGATATAAATAACGGCGGCTGCTGAGTATACAAGAACACTTGCTCGCTCACAGATAAATTCTCTTCCCCCCCTTCCCTGCTCCCAAATGTCTTCTTGCCTCTTCACTTCGCGGTACAACTTCATAACAGACGCGTATCTCCCCAAACGCGAGGAATGACTGTGTTTACTTTGTCGCTCCGCGCTCCGACTAATACACTCTCAGTGTTTCCACAGCTTATCTGTGGCGACAAGGCGAGGCCTTAATTCGTTAGCTCCCCAGATAAGACCCGCTCCGAGTCAGTGCGAGTACGACAGGGCTGACTTGTTCACCACTGAAGTAGGGATGGGAAAAAACAAACCGTTAAAGCCGATACCGATATTTGAGTTCTCCATAACCGGTATTTTTCGGTATCTGTTTAGTCTAGTTTATAACAGATATTTTTTACTAGTAACCGAGCAAAAAATAAATATCATTTAGCCACAGCAGCAGGGTTAAATTTATCGTTTCCAAATAAGCATTTTTATGAAACAGGAGTAATTTTGATTCGTAAAATTTGCATTGATTTACACTACTGACCATTAAAATTGCTACACCACGAAGATTACGTGCTACAGACGCGAAATTTAACCGACAGGAAGAAGATGCTGTGATATGCAGATGATAAGCTTTTCACACAAGTTTGGCGCCGGTGGCGACACCTACAACGTGCTCACATGAGGAAAGTTTCCAACCGATTTCTCATACACAAACAGCAGTTGACCGGCGTTGTCTGGTGAGACGTCGTTGTGACGCCTCGTGGAAGGAGAAGAAATGCGTACCATCACGTTTCCGACTTTGATAAAGGTCGGATTGTAGCCTATCGCGTTTGCGGTTTATCGTATCGCGAAATTGCTGCTCGCATTGGTCGAGATCTAATGACTGTCAGCAGAATATGGAATCGGTGGGTTCAGGAAGGTAATACGGAACGCCGTCCTGGATCCCAACGGCCTCGTATCACTAGCAGTCGAGATGACAGGCATCCTATCCGCATGGCTGTAACGGATCGTGCAGCCATGTCTCGATCCCTGGGTCAGCAGATGGGGTCGTTTGAAAGACAACAACCATCTGCAAGAATAATTAAAAAAAATGGTTCAAATGGCTCTGAGCACTGTGCGACTTTACATCTATGGTCATCAGTCCCCTAGAACTTAGAACTACTTAAACCTAACTAACCTAAGGACAGCACACAAAACCCAGTCATCACGAGGCAGATAAATCCCTGACCCCGCCGGGAATCAAACCCGGGAACCCGGGCGTGGGAAGCGAGAACGCTACTCTGCACGACCACGAGCTGTGGACAAAGGATAGTTCGACGACGTTTGCAGCAGCATGGACTATCAGCTCGGAGACCATGGCTGCGGTTACCCTTGACGCTGCATCACAGACAGGAGCGCGTGCGATGGTGTACTCAACGACGAACCTGGGTGCACGAATGGCAAAACGTCATTTTTTCGGATGAATCCAGGTTCTGTTTACAGCATCATGATGGTCGCATCCGTGTTTGGCGACATCGCGGTGAACGCACATTGGAAGCGTGTATTCGTCATCGCCATACTGGCCTATCACCCGGCGTGATCGTATGAGGCGCCATTGGTTACACGTCTCGGTCACCTCTTGTTCGTATTGACGGCACTTTGGACAGTGGAAGTTACATTTCAGATGTGTTAGGACCGGTGGCTGTACCCTTCATTCGATCCTTGCGAAACCCTACATTTCAGCAGAATAATGCATATTGCAGGTGCTGTACGGGCCTTTCTGGATACAGAAAATGTTCGACTGCTACCGTGGCCAGCACATTCTCCAGATCTCTCACCAACTGAAATCGTCTGGTGAATGGTGGCGCAGCAACTGGCTCGTCACAATACGCCAGTCACTACTCTCGATGAACTGTGGCGTCGTGTTGACGCTGCATGGGCAGCTGTACCTGTACACGCCATCCAAGCTCTGTTTGACTCAATGCCCAGGCGTATAAAGGCCGTTATTACGGCCATAGGTGGTTGGTCTGGGTACTGATTTCTCAGGATCTATGCACCCAAATTGCGTGAAAATGTAATCACATGTCAGTTCTAGTATGATGTATTTGTCCAATGAATACCCGTTTATCATCTGCATTTCTTCTTGGTGTTGCAATTTTAATGGTCAGTAGTGTAAGTACCTGCGAAGTTCCATCGGCCTTTGCTAGTGGGTCTTCTGCGAAGTTCCATCGGCCTTTGCTAGTGGGTCTTTGCGTCGCACATTCTCTGATGCGGAACCGACGTCTAGAAGCCTCGTTGCCACGTAACGTGTTATGCGTTGCGGTTGATTTCGGCAGAAAACGCCGCTGTGAGGGAACAGCAAACGCCCGGCGCACGCGTCACAAGGGAGATGCGTGCGTGCCGCAGGAATGTGCAGGGGCCCGCACAGCGACGCGCGTGGTTTTTTTGAGGAAGTGCTGTCGTAACCAGAGGGGATACAGCAGTGAACCGCGTCCTGTTTTCTGCTACGAACGCGATAATGGAGCGGGGCGCCACTTTTTCCAACAAAACACGCACGCCGCAGGATGTGTGTGTATGTGCGTGCACTCAAAATGGGCAAGCAAGAAACTTAGCAGCAGATGCCTCTGTTTTGGAAAGCGGCAGTCCCCGTTAACGCGGGGTACTGCCTGGCTACAGACTGCAGGAAAAAAAAAAAACCGCACCAGGCACGTCAAATCCAGAAAACTAAATATGTCCGTGCACGGCAGTCCACGGGTGTTCCAAAAAGGTACGCGCTAAAATGTGATTTCTTCACGGGTTATATCTCGGGCTCTACTGATCACACAGACAATGGGCCGTTTTGGGTTAGCCCTTTGTCTAACGACTATTTGCATACTTATCGGAAGATAGCACAGCGAGAAAATTTGAACATCATACTTCCAATCCCAAAGAAGGCAGGTGTTGACAAATGTGAAAATCGCCGAACTATCAGTTTAATAAGTCACGGCTGTAAAATACTAATGCGAATTCTTTACAGACGAATGGAAAAACTGGTAGAAGCCGACCTCGGGGAAGATCAGTTTGGATTCCGAAGAAATATTGGAACACATGAGACAGTACTGACCCTACGACTTATCTTAGAAGCTAGATTAAGAAAAGGCAAACCTATGTTTCTAGCAGTTGTAGACTTAGAGAAAGCTTTTGACAATGTTGACTGGAATATTCTCTTTCAAATTGTAAAGATGGCAGGGGTAAAATACAGGGAGCGAAAGGCTATTTACAATTTGTACAGGAACCAGATGGCAGCTATAAGAGTCGAGGGACATGAAAGGGAAGCAGTGGTTGGGAAGGGAATGAGACAGGGTTGTAGCCTATCCCCGATGTTATTCAATCTGTATATTGAGCAAGCAGTAAAGGAAACAAAAGAAAAATTCGGAGTAGGTGTTAAAATCCATGGAGAAGAAACAGAAACTTTGAGGTTCGGCGATGACATTGTAATTCTGTCAGAGACAGCAAAGGACTTGGAAGAGCAGTTGAACGGAATGGATAGTGTCTAGAAAGGAGGATATAAGATGAACATCAACAAAAGCAAAACAAGGATAATGGAATGTAGTCAAATTAAGTCCGGTGATGCTGAGGGAATTAGTTTAGGAAATGAGACACTTAAAGTAGTAAAGGACTTTTGCTATTTGGGGAGCAAAATAACTGATGATGGTCGAAGTAGAGAGGATATAAAATTTAGACTGGCAATGGCAAGGAAAGTGTTTCTGAAGAAGAGAAATTTGTTAACATGGAGTATAGATTTAAGTGTCAGGAAGTCGTTTCTGAAAGTATTTGTATGGAGTGCAGTCATGTATGGAAATGAAACGTGGACGATAAATAGTTTGGACAAGAAGAGAATAGAAGCTTTCGAAATGTGGTGCTACAGAAGAATGCTGAAGATTAGATGGGTAGATCACATAACTAATGAGGATGTACTGAATAGAATTGGGGAGGAGAGTTGTGGCACAACTTGACTAGAAGAAGGGATCGGTTGGTAGGACATGTTCTGAGGCATCAAGGGATCACCAATTTAGTATTGGATGGCAGCGTGGAGGGTAAAAATCGCAGAGGGAGACCAGGAGATGAATACACTAAGCAGATTCAGAAGGATGTAGGTTGCAGTAGGTACTGGGAGATGAAGCTTGCAGAGGATAGAGTAGCATGGAGAGCTGCATCAAACCAGTCTCAGGACTGAAGACCACAACAACAACAACAGTTTCCGTTTTATGTAAAAGCACACCCTGCTGTAGTAGGGAAAAGGGAACCCGGGGAAAAATACTCCTGTTGAAGTGCAAAAAGAGGCAAAAATGTTTCCGTATGAAAGTGTGGAGCCAGCCGCGTCAATCCCCATTCCGACTTCCTCACCAAAAAGGAAGAGAGAGAGAGAGAGAGAGGAAGAGAGAGAGATAAAGACAGAAAGAAAGAAAGTGAGAGAGAGAGGAAGAGAGAGAGATAAAGACAGAAAGAAAGAAAGTGAGAGAGAGAGAAAGAAACAGAGAGAAAGAGAGAAAACAGTGAAAATGAAGAAATATACGTGTGGAAACCACACATTGACTTGGGTGCGGAGGAAGGAGGTCGGTTTAGAAGCATTTTGGACCGAAAGTTTAGACACGTGAGTATAGGGGAAAAGTGTGAGATTGGCCCTCGAGAATTTGAGCTGCCGACGTATGGTGCCGACAGCGACAATGGGAAAGAAAGACGAAAGGAGTGTAAGCGAGAGGGGAGACAGTGGCAGTGAGAGCGAGATGCTAAGTATGCGAGCTTAACTACTAAGAGAAACTGGGTTAAAGGATTTACAATACTCTGCGTTAAGAGGACGAATATGTTCGCATGTCAAAATTTTTGATGAGGAAGAGGCGTTGAGGATTGGGACGGTGGTCTTTCCTTCCCTCCTTCCTACAGAGTCTTTCAAAGAGGAGCGTTTTTGTGTTTTTTTTTTTTAGTGCTCCGACAGGTGCATTTTTCCGCTGCTATTTACATACTTGGTGAGCAAATTAGAAAGGATACGTTTGGCATTGCCCAGACGGAAACATGTACGCGCTACTGAACGCACGCTTACACACTGCCGCCCACGTTTGACTCCGAACTACCACAAGGAGCCCGAAACACTTCGGCTCTAATTTCTGACACAATGTAACGTGATCCTCGCTTTTGACTGTCAGACCTGGTCAACCTGAACCTCGACGACTAATGTGTCTGATCTCATGTTCCCACGTAGTCCTACATGGGGTACTACCACATCCGATTGATTGAGGGTGTTTATGGGACCAAACGGCGAGGTCATGTCACATCCGAACACCTTATAAATCGGGAATTTTGCACGATTCGACGAGTCGGCCAAATGGAGATCTGCATGGAGGCCCGTGTAAAACTCTCTGGTGCTGATAACGCTGCCTCACATAAGTAGTGACATCGTCGAGTCTCTGACCAGACGTCGTGACACGCCGCCTTGTATACCTTCCAAGATATGACAACGTCGACCACGAATAGCGTTCTACCTGTCAAGAATTGCAGTTACCTCTAATCATTCACATACCCGCCGATGACGCGTACATGTATCAAGTTCTATTTACATCAGACCATTTTTGCTAGGTGCTTCACCTTTTTTTGTGATTAGCACACATCCGGCACCGCAACATCCATCCGTTATTACCATCTACATCTACATCATACTCCGCAAGCCACCTAATGGTGTGTGATGGAGGGTACTTTCGGTACTACTATCTGATCCCTCCAACCCTGTTCCACTCGTGAATAGTGCGTGGGAAGAATGGTTGTCGGTAAGCCTCTGTAATGGCTATAACTCGAATTCTCTCGTCTTGGTCAATACGCGACATGTATGTAGGGGAAAGTAATATGTTGTCCGACTCCTCCTGAAAAGTGCTGTTCCTAAATTTCAACAGTAAATCTCTCCGAGATGTACAATGGCTCTCTTGTAACGTCTGCCAGTGGAGTTTCTTTAGCATCTCCGTAACGCTCTCTCGCCAGCTAAACAATTCCGTGACTAAATGCGCCGCTCTTCTTTGGATCTTCTCTATCAGTCCTATCTGATAGGGATCCCAGATAGATGAAGAATACTCAAGAATCGGGTGGACAAGAGCCTTATAAGTCACTTCTTTCGTGGATTCTTCCGATGAATCTGAGGTTGGTGTCTGCTTTTCCCTCCATTTAAGGTCTAATTTCTGACACGCCGAAAGCGCAAGAAGTGCTTAGTCTGCATTATGGCTGGGAAAAACCGACCGGTTAAAACTGTTATAGGTATTTTAGTTCTGAATAACCGATAATTTTCGGTATTTGTCTGGTCTGTATTATAACACGTGTTCTTTGTTTTTTAATAGTGATCCGGTAAAAAGCGAAATACATATTAGCCGCAGAAGCAGTGCTACATTTTTTTGGTTCTTAAAGAACCAGTATTTAGAAAAACTTGATTTTTATTTGTAAGATTTTCAATGCTTTCGAATATTGCGTTATTACGGAAAAGAGGAGAAGCGGCCAGTGCTATTTTAATAATGCCGACAGAAACGATCAAAACACACACGGCATAAGAATTGGTACAGCGTTGCTGAGACAATCCTGTACCTATTGCCATGTGGCATGGCCTATTGGACGGTACACGTGGTACATGCAGTGTACAAGACTTGCCCGATCTGGTCCATATGGTCGTTTCTCACGGTCGTCGCCGGTCATCAGTTGCATTACAGAAGAGCCCCAGTCCTAGCCTGGAAGTATTTCACACAGCGCGGTCGCTACCAGTGGAGTACAATACTCCATTCGCTTTAAAGGATTAAAAACGGCGTGAGCCACAACAAACTTGCGACATCATACACGGAAAAAACTTAACATCTCATTGACAGATTACAATAAAAATAGAAAGTAGCTGACCTAGAATGAAAAACAAGAGTCCTTCAACCTCAATTTTCATCCTTTAGCACTGACTATTCGTAATACCTGAACAATAGTAGGATCCTCGATTATAACGTTTTTGAGCAGAGTTCCAAAAAATTATGATCTCTAGGAAAGTAGTGGCGAGTTTTTTTTTTTTTCTTCAATAATGAACTGTTTATAATTCTTCGAGAGAAGCAGCGAATGATGGACGTCTTAAGTTTCCTTTTATTTGTTTTTAATCTTCTGGTTCTATGCATATTGAAAACTGACAGATACAAAATTTTCAAATCTTGGTTCGATTTCCGTGTATTATAGGAAAGAAAAGGAATAAAAAAACCGAAAATCCGTTATTTCAGAAACTGGTAATTTTGAGCAGTTTCAACGCTCATGTTAAAAAAGATGGCTCTGAGCACTATGGGACTTAACTTCTGAGGCCATCAGTCCCCTAGAACTTAGAACTACTTAAATCTAACTAACCTAAGGACATCACACACATCCATGGTCAAGGCAGGATTCGAACCTGCGACCGTAGCGGTCGCGCGGTTCCAGACTGTAGCGCCTAGAACCGCTCGGCCACCCCGGCCGGCTAACGCTCATGTTAAACTGACGTTGAAAGAAACAGACGTAACCGAAAACCGGTGTTTTAGTGATAACCGTCACCCCAGCCTGCGATGCATGTTATTAACGTAGTGAAAATAATGTTGTTGTTGTTGTTTGCCGGCCGGTGTGGCCGAGCGGTTCTAGGCGCTGCAGTCTGGAACCGCGCGACCGCTACGGTCGCAGGTTCGAATCCTGCCTCGGGCATGGGTGTGTGTGATGTCCTTAGGTTAGTTAGGTTTAAGTAGTTCTAAGTTCTAGGGGACTGATGACCTCAGATGTTAAGTCCCATAGTGCTCAGAGCCATTTTTTGTTGTTGTTGTTGTTGTGGTCTTCAGTCCTGAGACTGGTTTGATGCAGCTCTCCACGCTACTCTATCCTGTGCAAGATTCATCATCATTTATCCATACAGTAAAGCTGCATGCTCGTGGTCTCGCGGTAGCGTTCTCGCTTCCCGAGCACGGGGTCCCGGGTTCGATTCCCGGCGGGGTCAGGGATTTTTCCTGCCTCGAGATGACTGGGTGTTGTGTCGTCATCATCATCATCATCATCATCATTCATCCCATTACGGTCGGAGGAAGGCAATGGCAAACCACCTCCACTAGGACTTTGCCTAGTAAGGCGGCGCGAGTCTCCTACGCTCTGTAAAGAAGTATGAGTCTCAATCATCATCAAAGCTGAATGCCCTCGGGAAAAATTACGGCCGTAGTTTCCCCTTGCTTTCAGCCGTTCGCAGTACCAGCACAGTAAGGCCGTTTTGGTTAATGTTACAAGGCCAGGTCAGTCAATCATCCAGACTGTTGCCCCTGCAACTACTGAAAAGGCTGCTGCCCCTCTTCAGGAACCACACGTTTGTCTGGCCTCTCAACAGATACCCCTCCGTTGTGGTTGCAACTACGGTACGGCTATCTGTATCGCTGAGGCACGCAAGCCTCCCCACCAACGGCAAGGTCTATGGTTCATAGGGCGGGGGGGGGATAATGTAATGAAAAGAATTTTAAATATTGTGTACGATCTCTTGCTACTGATGATATCTGCTGTAAACAACAATCAAATCAGAATTTCGATATAAACGAGTATTGTTATATGAAGGTTGTCAACACCTCACTCCCTCGCTTACGTCATATCAGGCAAAAGTTACGTTCCTTATTACCGAGCGAGACAGTGAACGCTTTAGTTCCGAGAGCCACTAATGTCGCAAGGCGAGAAGGAAACGGACAAATTACGAGGACGGTTTGTGCCTACTGCTTGAAAGGATCGGGGTTGACGGGAGAGAGTTACTGTACGTACAGGAACAAACACACGGAATTTCAGAAATTTTACTCTTCTTAACACTATGGTAAGGAATTTCCTCATTACGTTCTTGTCAAATGTGAGTAACGGCATTTAATGAAGATTTATCCCACGCGACTAAGAACTTTACCCGTCAGAGGCACAGCTAGAAGTAACAGGGCAAGACTAGCAGACGAGACGGCAGGAGGAAAACAGAAGTAGATAGCGAAGTAAAAGCGTGGATCGTTTACACAGTATGATACAGATCCTGGTTCCCTGTTGGACACAAGGAAATCAGCTCTCTTATGCCTGCAGAAAAGCTACGCCGCTCATACCCGTAAAGCTTGAATCTCATCTTATACGCAGAGTGGTTGTGGGTAAGTTGCAGATTACACGGTAATTTGTTCCAGAATCTTTTACACTAACAAGGAACTCCTTGAGTGCGAGGACACTGTCACATTTTGGCCAGGAATCCCCTATTTGTCAGCTGCTTACACCCTCCTTGCTTCATCCGTCACGTTATTTTACTTTGAACGAAGCAGAACTGATTAACTTCGTCTACGGGTAGTAAAGGAGTTGTGCTATTTAGGGAGTAAAATAACTGATGATGGTCGAAGTAGAGACGATATAATATGTAGACTGGCAATGGCAAGGAAAGCGTTTCTGAAGAAGAAAAATTTGTTAACATCGAGTGTCGATTTAAGTGTCAGGAAGTCGTTTCTGAAAGTATTTGTATGGAGTGTAGCCATGTATGGAAGTGAAACATGGACGATAACTAGTTTGGACAAGAAGAGAATAGAAGCTTTCGAAATGTGGTGCTACAGAAGAATGCTGAAGATAAGGTGGGTAGATCACGTAACTAATGAGGAGGTATTGAATAGGATTGCGGAGAAGAGAAGTTTGTGGCAAAACTTGACTAGGAGAAGGGATCGGTTGGTTGGACATCTTTTGAGGCATCAAGGGATCACAAATTTAGCATTGGAGGGCAGCGTGGAGGGTAAAAATCGTAGAGGGAGACCAAGAGATGAATACACTAAGCAGATTCAGAAGGATGTAGGTTGCAGTAGGTACTGGGAGATGAAGAAGCTTGCACAGGATAGAGTAGCATGGAGAGCTGCATCATACCAGTCTCAGGACTGAAGACCACAACAACAACAACTGTGTGATTCCAAACCTTGATTTTAAAGTTTATCGCTAGTCTCATTTCTGCTCCTCTTCCTTAGCTTTTTTTTTTTTACATTCAATCCATTGGGTTCACTGCACCGTTCATACAATTCAACAGGTACTATAGTTCTTCCTGTAGCAATGCTATCAGCGAGGTTTATTGATATCCTTTCACCTTAAAATGAAAAACCAACAGCATAACTTTTATTTTTTTTTGTCATTGCTTCTTCGATAAGTAGCATCCCTGTCTTACACCCTTTTGAATCCCAGTACTTCGTTCTTGGCCTTTCATTCTTATTGTGCCCATGACCACTATTCGATCTTGCACCATTTTACATTGTCGGAACACCTTTTCTACGTCGACAAATGCTATGAAAGTGTGTTCATTTCTTTCCAGTCTTGCTTCTATTATCAACCATTATATAGTATATAGAACAAGTAACTGAGGGCAGTGAGTGTGTGCGCTACTGCGAACTGAAGAGATTGGCACAAGAGAATCTAGGCCATATCAGTCCATATGGAACATGGGTTGGGGTTGTTCTGGGGGAAGAGACCAAATTGCGAGGTCATCGGTCTCATCGAATTAGGGAAGAACGGGGAAGGAAGGCGGCCGTGCCCTTTGAAAGGAACCACTCCGGCATTTTCCTGGAGCGATTTATGGAAATCACGGAAAAATGTAAATCAGGATGACCGGACGCGGGATTGAACCGTCGTCCTCCCGAATGCGAGTCCAGTGTTATGGAACATGGAAAGACGGTGCGGAGGGGTGGGGGGGGGGGAGATGGGGGCGCACACGCACACACACACACACACACACACACACACAGAGAGAGAGAGAGAGAGAGAGAGAGAGAGAGAGAGAGGGTGAGAGAGAGAGAGAGAGAGGAGTGGGGGAGGGAGATCGTACCGTACAGAAGATGTTAACTGCGTAGTGACACGAAGAAAATCTGCCATCACTGCACAGCGAATACTCGGAAGCAGGCTGCAGTGACGTCCGAGGCGCCCTAGACTTTCCCTCGCAATTACGCACTGCCTCCGCGGAAGAAGATAATTTGCGGTGAGCGGTGTTACTGATAGCGGAACTGCGGGTAGATATGCAGTCGCTTTCTTGCGAAGCCGTTCAACACCTTCGTCCTTCCATACAAGACCATGACTACTGGATAGTCCCACCCATACTGCAAACTACTGTAACGGTAATATTCTAAAACCAAGCAAGCCGGAAAAGCTAGCTGTAACATTCCTGCGAATGTAAATATTCTTAAGTCATGTTAGTCTCGATTAACAATCCCTTTGTGTTTGTGTGTGGACCCTGTAATGTGGACATCAGTGGAAACAGTCGTATGGTTCATATGGCTCTGAGCACTATGGGACTCAACTGCTGTGGTCATAAGTCCCCTAGAACTTAGAACTACTTAAACCTAACTAACCTAAGGACAGCACACAACACCCAGCCATCACGAGGCAGAGAAAATCCCTGACCCCGCCGGGAATCGAACCCGGGCGTGGGAAGCGAGAACGCTACCGCACGACCACGAGATGCGGGCGGAAACAGTCGTCATCAAAATGCTATTCACTATTGATAACGCACTGCTTCAGGTCACATTCGTTGTTTTCTTTGATTTTGTTACACCTCATTTAATCCCTCACTCGCTTCATTTTTTCGTAGTGTCGGAGCCACATATTGTTCATCCGTTGCTCTTTAATGTCTGTTCTTTTGTTTTCTTCATTTTTTCCCAATGTCTTGAAAGGAGGGTATAAGATGATCAACAACAAAAGCAAAACAAGGATAATGGAATGTAGTCGAATTAAGTTGGGTGATGCTGAGGGAATTAGATTAGGAAATGATACACTTAAAGTAGTAAACGAGTTTTGCTATTTGGGGAGCAAAATAACTGATGATGGTCGAAGTAGAGAGGATATAAAATGTAGACTGGCAATGGCAAGAAAAGCGTTTCTGAAGAAGAGAAATTTGTTAACATCGAGTATAGATTTGTCACGAAGTCGTTTCTGAAAGTATTTGTATGGAGTGTAGCCATGTATGGAAGTGAAACATGGACGATAAATAGTTTGGACAAGAATAGAATAAAAGCTTTCGAAATGAGGTGCTACAGAAGAATGCTGAAGATAAGGTGGGTAGATCACATAACTAATGAGGAAGTATTGAATAGAATTGGGGACAAGAGGAGTTTGTGGCACAACTTGACTAGAAGAAGGGATCGGTTAGTAAGACATGTTCTGAGGCATTAAGGGATCACCAATTTAGTACTGGAGGGCAGCGTGGAGGGTAAAAATCGTAGAGGGACACCAAGAGATGAATACACTAAGCAGATTCAGAAGGATGTAGTTTGCGGTAGGTACTGGAAGATGAAGAAGCTTGCACAGGATAGAGTAGCATGGAGAGCTGCATCAAACCAGTCTCAGGACTGAAGACCACAACAACAACAATCTTTTGAACGAAGAGTGACTTATTCAGCACACTGCGACCTAGCGCTACCCATCCGCAGACACCATTCATGTCTTCCATGCTCGGTACTTTTGAGATTCCCGCAGGAGGTCTAACGTACTTGTCCGTCCGCACTGAAGGCGGTTATTCATTACCCATCGAGGCGAATCAATTATATGAAAGCGTGGTGTCCGTTCTTTCTGACAAGTCCCGGTGCAGCTAACATCAATAGTTCCTCCCCTCCCCTTCCCTTTTCTTTCTCCCTCCTCCACCTTCAATTTACCAGATATACGAGGTGTGGCTAGAAAAAAAACCGGACTAGTACTGGTGAAACAATAAAACGAGTGCAATAAGGCTGAAAGTCGCGTGGCCTGTCACGTGACTCTCGCTCCGCCTACTGCTCGAGTTTCATCTGCCTCCTGCACTCAGTCTGCCCGTGGCGTCTGTTTTAAGTAGTTGACGTTTTGTCTGTGCGTCGGAAAATGTTGAGTGTACAGAAAGAACAGCGTGTTAAAATCAAATTTTGTTTCAAACTAGGAAAATCTACAAGTGAAACGTTTGTAATGTTACAACAAGTGTACGGCGATGATTGTTTATCGCGAACACAAGTGTTTGAGTGGTTTAAACGATTTAAAGATGGCCGCGAAGACACCAGTGATGACACTCGCACTGGCAGACCATTGTCAGCAAAAACTGATGCAAACATTGAAAAAATCGGTAAACTTGTTAGACACTTTCCTTGTCAACTCCTGTTAACTCAGACACTGCTCTGATTGTTAAACGGCAATCTTGTCGAACAAGTTTACCGATTTTTTCAATGTTTGCATCAGTTTATGCTGACAATGGTCTGCCAGTGCGAGTGTCATCACTGGTGTCTTCGCGGCCATCTTTAAATCGTTTAAACCACTCAAACACTTGTGTTCGCGATAAACAATCATCGCCGTACACTTGTTGTAACATTACAAACGTTTCACTTGCAGATTTTCCTAGTTTGAAACAAAATTTGATGTTAACACGCTGTTATTTCTGTACACTCAACATTTTCCGACGCACAGACAAAACGTCAACTACTTAAAACAGACGCCACGGGCAGACTGAGTGCAGGAGGCAGATGAAACTCGAGCAGTAGGCGGAGCGAGAGTCACGTGACAGGCCACGCGACTTTCAGCCTCATTGCATTCGTTTTATTGTTTCACCAGTACTAGTCCGGTTTTTTTCTAGCCACACCTCGTATGTTTCACAGTTGTGGATTCCGCGTGGTGTCTATTCTTTCGAACATGTCCGAAAGTACAGAGATTACCCATCCATATAGTATGAAAGAGTTGCATTCTGTCATTGGCTCCCGGATTACGCACATGACGCATTCTGAGGCATCCAGAGAATTGTCAATTCCATAATGAAAGTGTGTAGAATAAAAACTGTGGACGGACACGAAGGCTCGAATAGACTGTGCAGACTCAGATAGGCTACAGCAGTTATTCGGATTTGATGAAGCTTGCACAGGATAGGCCAGCGCGTAGAGCTGCATCAGAGAGACCTTTGGATTGGATACCGCAACATCGGCGCCCCTCGATTGTGTGGAATCAGAGCGAAATGCTGTTTACAACTTGTACAGAAACGAGATGGCAGTAATAACAGTCTAAGGGCACGAAAAGGAGGCAGTGATAGAGAAGGGAGTGAGACAAGTTGTAGCCTATCCCCGATGTAATTCCATCTGCGCACTAAGGAAGTAGTAATCAAAGTCAAAGAAAAATTCGAAGTAGGAATTAAAGTTCAAGCAAAAGAAATAAAAACTTTGAGATTTGCCGATGATACCGTAATTCTGTCAGACAGCAGCAGGCTTTGAACAGAAGATGCAACAGGCTTTGAACAGAAGATGAATAGAATGTACAGTATCCTGAGGCTGTAAGATGAAAATCAGCAAAAAAAGACAAGGATAATGGAACGTAGTATAATTAAATCAGGTGATGCTGAGGGAATTAGAGTACGAAATGAGAAAGTAGTAAATGAGCTTTTTTTTGGGCAGCAAAGTAAGTAATTATTGCCGAAGAAGAGACGATATAAAATGTAGACTGACAATGACTAGAAAAGTGTTAATGAAGAAAAGAAATTTGTTAACTTTTATTATAGACTTAAGTGTTAGGAAGCCTTTTCTGAAGGTATTTGGAGTGTAACCATGTATGGAAGCGACACGTTGACGAACAGTTTAGACAAGGAGGAATAGAAGTTTTTGAAATGAGACGCTGCAGAACAGTGCTGAAGATTAGATGAGTAGATCACGAAACTAACGAGAGATACTGAATAGAACTGATGAGAAAGCCTCACTAGAGGAAGGGATTAATTGACAGGCCACATTCTGAGACATTAAGGGATCACGAATTTACTAGTGGAAGGAAGCGTGGGGGTAAAGTCGTAGTGGGTGACCCAGATACGAATACAGAAAGCAGATTCAGAAGGATGTAGGTTGCAGTGGTTATTTGGAAGAGTCTTGTACAGGATAGAGTAGCATGAAGAGCTGCGACTGACCTGTCTTCGGACTGAGGACAACAACACAATTTAATACTCATTATGTGCTGAACATCTTCCCGAAGTTTGATAAATATCAGACTGGCGCCTCATTGTGTAACACTTTCCATTAAAGTCAGTGTGGAACGATGCCTTTCGAAGCGATACAGTATTCAGATCAACCTTCGGATTGCTAACGACCATACACCTTTAATATCCCTTAATAGCTCTTTGCACGTCGAGGAAAATTTTCCGTGGGATCTTGAATATATGAGGTAGGTCAACAAATATCTGCACTTTTCCTCTAATCTATATGAGGTAGGTCAACAAATATCTGCACTTTTCCTCTAATCTTCTTTAAGTTAGCTCTACTGCTTTAAAAATGGCTCTGAGCACTATGGGACTTAACATCTATGGTCATCAGTCCCCTAGAACTTAGAACTACTTAAACCTAACTAACCTAAGGACATCACACAACACCCAGCCATCACGAGGCAGAGAAAATCCCTGACCCCGCCGGGAATCGAACCCGGGAACCCGGGCGTGAGAAACGAGAACGCTACCGCACGACCACGAGATGCGGGCTCTACTGCTTTATGTTATCACCAGCCGCTAGTTCGCTCCGTTGTGCTCGCATGTGCAATGTTGCAGCCTTATTACATTGGTCCGCTTTGCGCTGTTGCGGGGTAATGACCGCCGCATCTATCTTTGCCTGCACAATAGAAGAACTTAACTCCGTCCGAACAGGCCCCGAAGGCCGAACGGCACCGACCGGCCGCCGAGTCATCCTCGGACCACAGGCGCCGCTGGATACAGGGCATGTGGTCAGCACACCACGCTCCCAGCCGTATGTCAGTTTACGAGACCGGAGCCACTACCTCTCTGTCAAGTAGCTCCTCAGTTCGCCTCACAAGGGCTGAGTACACGCCGCTTGCCAACAGCGCTCGGCAGACAGCATGGTCACCCATCCAAGTGTTAGCCCAGCCCAACAGCGCTTAACTCAGATGATCTGACGGGAAAACGTACAATAGAACACCAGCGTTCCGTTGGTTGGGTTGTTTGGGGAAGGAGACCAGACAGCGAGGTCATCGGTCTCATCGGATTAGGGAAGGATGGGGAAGGAAGTCGGCCGTGCCCTTTGAGAGGAACCATCCTGGCATTTGCCTGGAGTGATTTGGGGAAATCACAGCATTCCGTAATCCGCTTGTTGTGATCTGGAGATGTACCAGGACCGACAGTTCACAGGAGACTCATTACAATATGGGAACAATGTTTTGTCACAGCGAACTGTTTAGCAGTGGATCGAACGGTTCAGAAGTGGTCGAATTAGCTTCAAGGGTGAGGAAAGAAATGGGGGGTTCATTTGAGCCACAGCTGATGCTAGACCATGCTTCGATTCTGAACAACAGACAAGTGACTGTTGGTGACGTCTGAAACCACATGCAGATTAGTCTTTGCTCTATATATGAAACAATGGGTAATACGCATAACTTTCGCAAAGTCTGTGCAAGATGGGTTGCAAAACAGCTCGACGAAGAGTACAAGTGTAGCCGCATGCATGCAAACGAAGGAGGAACGTTTCTGACACGAATCACTGCTGCCGACGGTCCACTTAAAGAGGCTTAAGAGCTCCGATCTACAGTTAAAGGATGCACTAGAATGCTGCGCTACCGAAAACCTACCCTGCCGAGGGTATCGGAAGTCTTGTGCAACGGTGGACAAAAAGAACTGATAAGCAGGGTGACTGTTGAAAAATTGTAACCACATAAATTGCGTCCCCTTTTTGTAAGAAAATATAAAAACTGATTGCAAATACTTACTAACTTACCCTCATATGTTAACTAAAAAAATGTTCAAATTTGTGTGAAATCTTAAGCTTACACACTACGTAACCTAAATTATCCTAAGGACAAACACACACACCCATGCCCGAGGGAGGACTCGAACCTCCGCCGGGACCAGCCGCACAGTCCGTGACTGCAGCGCCCTAGACCGCTCGGCTAATCCCGCGCGGCTGTGTTAACTATCTTTGGCGGCAGCAACATTAATTTCTTTTGAAGGGCATCTTATTCACCGTTGACTGTAGACATTTATTTCACAACTACAATTTCGGGGCGGCCGAGCGGTTCCAGGCGCTACAGTCTGGAACCGCACGACCGCTACGGTCGCAGGTTCGAATCCTTCCTCGGGCATGGATGTGTGTGATGTCGTTAGGTTAGTTAGGTTTAAGTAGTTCTAAGTTCTAGGGGACTGATGACCTCAGATGTTAAGTCCCATAATGCTCAGAGCCATTTTTGTTTCGCAATTTCGGCCTTAACGCCGATAGCAAATGGTACTGTAAAAGGTATGACGTCCTTTCAAAAGGTTCAATATGACTGAACACCAAGCATGAGAACTTATTTCTTGAACAGTTTATGTTGTTGAGCAACAGTCATACAATAATTTGACTGTATTGTTTATTTAATTACGACCCAGGTTTCGGGCTTCATGCCTTTGTTAATGACAAAGTCAATCACTTGAAAATGGCATAAAAGGCCAAAACCTGGGTCTTAATTAAATAAACAACAATACAGTCAAATGGTGGTGTATTCATTTATAATCTTATTCCTGCGTTAGAACACACAATTCACAACAACACTCAAAGGTGTTCCACATAACAATGATTACGTTTCGTAAGCTAAGCAGAATCTTCGCTGCAGCGTTTGCGTCGTTTGGAAAGCACATCAGGACTAACAGCTATGTTCACACAAAGGATATGGGAATTTAACGACTTACAATGTCCCAGTGCCCGGTTTAGTCTGTTTTGGTTTCGTAAGTAATCCGACCATAATGTTGTTTTAACGTGTATCATGACGCTAGAGCGATAGCCGTCTTGCAGGACAGGATACGCTTCCTAGCGCTATAGAGGTGGAGCAACGAACTGTCGGGCTTTCAATTAACGGGCGCTAAGGGCAAGTCACGCTGCACAAAGCTGTAATGGCAGGGCAAAACACAAAAACTTAACTTCTCAAGTTAAGATGCTGAACTGCGGCATCATCTTTCCTAAGAATTTTCATTCAACGGGGAAGTCGTCTTGCGTAAGGTCCGCCGTGGCGAACCCGGATAAGAGAGAGAGAGAGAGAGAGAACGTAAATGACCCTGGCAACCATTTCAGGGTTAGGCTTTAAGATTCACAGCCCGTCAGCAACACTATAACGTTCAGCAACCAGCGCCCAGTTTCGTAGATCGAGGATTTAACACTGGAAATTGAAATACACTACTGGCCATTAAAATTGCTACACCAAGAAGAAATGCAGACGATAAAAGGGTATTCATTACACAAATATATTCTAATAGAACCGACATATGATTACGTTTTCACGCAATGTGGATGCATACATCCTGAGAAATCAGTACCCAGAACAACCACCTCTGGCCGTAATAACGGCCTTGATACGCCTTGGCATTGAGTCAAACAGAGCTTGGATGGCGTGTACAGATACAGCTGCCCACGCAGTTTCAACACGATACCACAGTTCATCAAGAGTAGTGACTGACGTATTGTGACGAGCCAGTTGCTCCGCCACCATTGACCAGAAGTTTTCAGTTGGTGAGAGATCTGGAGAATGTGCTGGCCAGGGCAACAGTCTAACATTTTCTGTATCCAGAAAGGCCCGTACGGGACCTGCAACATGCGGTCGTGCATTATCCTGTTGAAATGTAGGGTTTCGCAGGGATCGAATGAAGGGTAGAGCCACGGGTCGTAACACTTCTGAAATGTAACGTCCACTGTTCCGAGACGTGTAACCAATGGCACCCCATACCATCACGCCGGGTGATAAGCCAGTATGGCGATGACGAATACACGCTTACAAAGTGCGTTCACAGCGATGTCGCCAAACACGGATGCGACCATCATCATGCTGTAAACAGAACCTGAATTCATCCGAAAAAAATGACGTTTTGCCATTCATGCACCAAGGTTCGTCGCTGAGTGCACCATGGCAGGCGTTCCTGTCTGTGATGCAGCGTCAAGGGTAACCGCAGCCATGTCTCAGAGCTGATAGTCCATGCTGCTACAAACGTCGAACTGTTCGTGCAGATGGTTGTTGTCTTGCAAACGTCCCCACGTGTTGACTCAGGGATCGAGACGTGGCTGCACGATCCGTTACAGCCATGCGGATAAGATGCCTGTCATCTCGACTGATAGTGACACGCCGGTGGGATGCAGCACGGCGTTCCGTATTACCCTCCTGAACCCACCGATTCCATATTCTGCTAACAGTCATTGGATCTCGACCAACGCGAGCAGCAATGTCGCGATACGATAAACCACAATCGCGATAGGCTACAATCCGACCTTTATCAAAGTCGGAAACGTGATGGTACACATTTCTCCCCCTTACACGAGGTATCACAACAACGTCTCACCAGGCAACGCTGGTCAACTGCTGTTTGTGTATGAGGAATCGGTTGGAAACTTTCCTCGTGTCAGCACGTTGTAGGTGTCGCCACCGGCGCCAACCTTGTGTGAATGCTCTGTAAAGCTAATCATTTGCATATCACAGCATATTCTTCCTGTCGGTTAAATTTTGCGTCTGTAGCGCATCATCTTCGTGACGTAGCAGTTTCAATGGCCAGTAGTGTAACTACACCCTGCAGGCAGCATGCAACGACCGTGGAACTGTCATGAAGTGTACGGAGGTTTGGAGATGATTAGCAATTCCATGCAGCCACGCAATATAGGTAGCAGAAAGCACATCTACAAGCACTTTATACATTGAGTAGGGCCTCGCAAGCACGCGGAAGTGCCGCAACACGACGTGGAATGGACTCTACTTATTTCTGACGTAGTGTTGGAAGCAACTGACACCATGAATCCTGGAAGGCTGTCCATAAATCCGTTTGAGTACGAGGGGGTGGACATCTCTTCTGAACAGCACTTTACAAGGCATCCCAGATATACTCAATAATGTTCACTTCTGGTGAGTTTGGTGGCCATCTGAAGTGTTTAAACTCAGCAGAGTGTTCGTGGAGCTACTAAGTAGCAATTCAGGACGCGTGGGGTGTCCCATTGTCATCACGTCCGTCGGAATGCACAACGGACATGAATTGATGCAGGTGATCAGGTAGGATGCTAATGTATGACGCGTCAGAGTCGTGTCTAGACGTATCAGGGGTGTCATATCACTCCAATCGCACACGCCCCGCACCATTACTCAGCCTCCAACAGCTTGAACGGTCCCCTGTTTACATGCAGGGTCCATGGATTCATGAGGTTGTCTCCATACCCGTACACGTCCGACCGCTCGATACAATCTGGAACTAGACTCTTCCGACCAGGCAACATGTTTCCAGGGATCGACAGTCCAATGTCGGTGTTGACGGGCCCAGTCGAGCTTTGTGTCGTGCTGTCATCAAGAGTAGACGAGTGGGACTTCGGCTCCGAAATCCCATATCGATGATGGTTCAAATGGCTCTGAGCACTATGGGACTTAACTTCTGAGGTCATCATTCCCCTAGAATTTAGAACGACTTAAACCTAACTAACCTAACGACATCACACACATCCATGCCCCAGGCAGGATTCGAACCTACGACCGTAGCGGTCGCGCGGTTCCAGCCTGTAGCGAATCGATGATGTTTCGTTTAATGGTTCGGTCGTTGACGCTTGTTGATGGCCCAGCATTGAAATCTGCAGCGATTTGCGGAAAGGTTGTATTTCTGTCACGTTGAACGATTCTCTTCAGTCGTCACTGGTCCCGTCCTTGCAGGATCTTTTTCCGGCCGCAGCGATGTCGGAGATTTCACGTTTTAAGCGATTCCTGATATTCACGGTACACTCGTGAAACGGTCGTAAACTGAAAATCGCCAATTCATGGCTACCTCGGAGATGTCCCCTCGCTCGTGCGCCGACTGTAACACCACGTTCAAAACTCACTTAAATCTTGGCACAACCTGCCATTGTAACAGCTGTAACCGATCTAACAACTGCCTGTTTACATATATCAGCATTTGAATACGCACGCCTATACCAGTCTCTTTGCCGCTTGCCGGCCGCGGTGGCCGTGCGGTTCTAGGCGCTTCAGTCCGGAACCGCGTGACTGCTACGGTCGCAGGTTCGAATCCTGCCTCGGGCATGGATGTGTGTGATGTGCTTAGGTTAGTTAGGTTTAAGTAGTTCTCCAAGTTCTAGGGGACTGATGACCTAAGATGTTAAGTCCCATAGTGCTCAGAGCCATTTGAACCATTTTTTCTTTGGCGCTTCAGAGTGTATGTGAGGGAAGATTAGGAAGCGGGTTTCTGGTTCAGATTTCGCATCTGATTGTTGGTTTACACAACACCAGTAAACTAGCGATTCTCTGAAGTATTTAAATTACTTTACAAATGAGAATGTGTCAAATATTTGACATGAAGTATGTAAAGCGAGAAAAGATTTTGGAAAGATTTGAAACTAAGCTAGATGTAGTAGAAAGTACTTGCTAGATTTACATAGGAATCTATGGGCAGAGACGTCATCCAACGACGCCACAGAGCTTCAAAATTACAGGCACCGGTGCCTGTATATATAAAATTCCGTGATTTTTTTTCCCATCCCTATGCTGAGTAGTTCTATCAACTCTCTGCCGAGTACTGAAATACGAGGGCGGTTCAGAAAGTAACCTCCGATTGGTCACAGTGCGGGTTGTGGGGGGAGTAGCGACGCCATCTGTGCGTTCACGCACTTAACAGGTCAGTCGGCACCAAGCCGTGGTCGAGTGAACATCGTACCTGCGCTAGTTTAGTTTTTGTGGCAGTTTGAAATGTGTGCTGCAATAGAAAACCCCGCCAAATGTGAAGTGCGTGCTGTCATAAGGTTTTTTACAGCCAAAGGATATTCTGCAGCAGCTATTCATCGTGAGCTTTGTGCCGTGTACAGACCAAGAGTTATGAGTGAAGGAGTTGTCCGTGAATGGGTACGTTTATTTAAAAGTGGACGAGAAAACGTTCATGATGAAGAGAGGAGTGGTAGACCATCATTGGTGACTGACGAACTCGTTCAGACAGTTGATGCAAAAGTTCGTGAAAATCGACGTTTCTCAATGTCGGAGTTGTCTACTGGTTTTCCACAGATTTCTAAGACTCTCTTGTACGAGATAGTGACAGCAAGATTGGGTTACCGTAAGTTCTGTGCACGATGGGTGCCCAAAATTCTTACCGACCACCACAAAACTCAAAGAATGGCCTCTGCATTAGACTTTCTGTCACGTTATGAGGACGAAGGAGAACTATTGTTAAACAGAATCGTGACTGGTGACGAAACCTGGATTAAGTACGTGAACCCTGAGACAAAAGAACAATCAAAGATGTGGGCACATTCAAATTCGCCTACCAAACCAAGAAAAGCCTCGCAAGATTTTTCTGCCAGAAAACTGATGGCAATGGTGTTTTGGGATGCCAAAGGGGTGTTGTTGGTTGAATTCATGGAACGTGGTACGACCATTAATCAAGACGTGTACTGTGAAACAATAAAAGAGTTACGACGGGCTATACAGAACAAACGCCGTGGTATGCTGACTTCCGGTATCGTTTTTTTGCACGATAACGCCCGTCCTCACTCTGCTCGCAGAACAACGGCCCTTCTTGAGTCCTTCAAGTGGGACGTTATCAACCATCCACCTTACAGCCCAGACCTGGCGCCAAGTGATTATCACCTCTTCATGCATTTGAAGAAATGGCTCGGGTCACAGCGGTTTGATGACGACGAAGAGCACAAAGATGTGGTCACAGGCTGGCTCCAGGCACAAGCGGGTGATTTTTATGCAGAAGGAATTTCAAAGCTTGTGAAGAGATACGATAAGTGCCTCAATCGCTATGGCGACTATGTAGAAAAATAGTGCAAAGATGTAGTTGTAAGATGTATATATTAAAATATTTTTATTTAACTTGGTGTATTTTTTTAAATCAACCGGAGGTTACTTTCTGAACGGCCCTCGTATGATTAGTAGAGCAGTCACGTAGATGTGCATGTCTGTGAGAAGATCGCGTTACGTATGCCTCGTGTAATGAGAAGAAACTTCCAGCAACACGAGTCGGAATTCAACAACGGCAGCTTAGCGACCTACCCCGACAGCGGTTCATCGCTTCGCTCCACGTATCACTTGCTGATTGGGTCTCACCATTGTCAGTGAGAATACCGACTATGCTCGGCACGTACAGCGTACCTATGTGGGAGTGGGTTGTCGCCCCTAGTTATCCTACGCCAGTGCTGCATGTGATCCGCTGGGAGAATGTCCTCGAATTAGCGGGACTCCCATCAGCTGAGACACATTAGATGGACGGCGGCGGAGCTAACTGTGTCCTGAAGAAGCGTGCTCGCCACTGTATTCAGAGCAGCCTCCGTCCAGAAACGGACGGTCGGTAATTGCGTGGGCTGACACCAGAGTCGTGACCGCCTCCATTGACGGCCGCTCTGGAGTATTTTTGGCTGCCGCTCCACAACTGGAGCGTCACGCAGGAGATTCCTTAATATGGGTTCTTCCCGCGGCAGCGAGCGCTAACCGGCCGCTGTGTTTCCACAGATATTAGCGCCCAGACCCATCGCCGCCTCCACGTTTACTCGGGACGTTAAATCAATGGACGGCTGGGAATAACCTACAAGGCCGCGCCGTTACTGACGCACGGCGCTGGATGTCAAGTATGTATGTACGTGTGTTATCTTCAAATCTAGTCGTATCTTCGCAATGCCGTGTTTACACTGAGAGGACAAAACTGATGGGATACCTCGTAATATCGAGCCGAACCTCCTTTGGCCCAATGCAGTGAAGCAACCTGACGTGGCGTGAACCCAACTCGTTTGAAGCACCCTGCAGAAATACACTCCTGGAAATTGAAATAAGAACACCGTGAATTCATTGTCCCAGGAAGGGGAAACTTTATTGACACATTCCTGGGGTCAGATACATCACATGATCACACTGACAGAACCACAGGCACATAGACACAGGCAACAGAGCATGCACAATGTCGGCACTAGTACAGTGTATATCCACCTTTCGCAGCAATGCAGGCTGCTATTCTCCCATGGAGACGATCGTAGAGATGCTGGATGTAGTCCTGTGGAACGGCTTGCCATGCCATTTCCACCTGGCGCCTCAGTTGGACCAGCGTTCGTGCCGGACGTGCAGACCGCGTGAGACGACGCTTCATCCAGTCCCAAACATGCTCAATGGGGGACAGATCCGGAGATCTTGCTGGCCAGGGTAGTTGACTTACACCTTCTAGAGCACGTTGGGTGGCACGGGATACATGCGGACGTGCATTGTCCTGTTGGAACAGCAAGTTCCCTTGCCGGTCTAGGAATGGTAGAACGATGGGTTCGATGACGGTTTGGATGTACCGTGCACTATTCAGTGTCCCCTCGACGATCACCAGTGGTGTACGGCCAGTGTAGAAGATCGCTCCCCACACCATGATGCCGGGTGTTGGCCCTGTGTGCCTCGGTGGTATGCAGTCCTGATTGTGGCGCTAACCTGCACGGCGCCAAACACGCATACGACCATCATTGGCACCAAGGCAGAAGCGACTCTCATCGCTGACGACGACACGTCTCCATTCGTCCCTCCATTCACGCCTGTCGCGACACCACTGGAGGCGGGCTGCACGATGTTGGGGCGTGAGCGGAAGACGGCCTAACGGTGTGCGGGACCGTAGCCCAGCTTCATGGAGACGGTTGCGAATGGTCCTCGCCGATACCCCAGGAGCAACAGTGACCCTAATTTGCTGGGAAGTGGCGGTGCGGTCCCCTACAGCACTGCGTAGGATCCTACGGTCTTGGCGTGCATCCGTGCGTCGCTGCGGTCCGGTCCCAGGTCGACGGGCAAGTGCACCTTCCGCCGACCACTGGCGACAACATCGATGTACTGTGGAGACCTCACGCCCCACGTGTTGAGCAATTCGGCGGTACGTCCACCCGGCCTCCCGCATGCCCACTATACGCCCTCGCTCAAAGTCCGTCAACTGCACATACGGTTCACGTCCACGCTGTCGCGGCATGCTACCAGTGTTAAAGACTGCGATGGAGCTCCGTATGCCACGGCAAACTGGTTGACACTGACGGCGGCGGTGCACAAATGCTGCGCAGCTAGCGCCATTCGACGGCCAACACCGCGGTTCCTGGTGTGTCCGCTGTGCCGTGCGTGTGATCATTGCTTGTACAGCCCTCTCGCAGTGTCCGGAGCAAGTATGGTGGGTCTGACACACCGGTGTCAATGTGTTCTTTTTTCCATTTCCAGGAGTGTATTAAGCAATGCTGCTTCCACAGCCGCCCATAATTGTGTAACTGTTGCCGGTGTACGATTTTGTGCACCAACTTACCTCTCGTTCATGCCCAATGAAAGTTGCATCGGATTCATGTCGGCCGACGTGGGAGGCCAAACCATTCGCTCCAACTGTCCAGAGCGTTCTTCAGGTAAATTGTCAACAGCTGTGCCCCGATGACATTGCGCTTTGTCATCCACAAAAATTCCATCGTTGTTTGGGAACATGAAGTCCGTGAATGTGTGAAAATGGTCTCCAAGTAGCCGAGAATCATTTCTAGTCAATGATCGGTTGAATCGGACCCGAGGACTCAAGTCCATTTCATGTAAACACAACCGAGAACATTATGAAGTCACTACCAACTTGCACACTGAATTGGTCATAACTTGGGTACATGTGTTGATGAGGCCTGCGCCAGTTCTCACCAACTGGAGTCGGGACTCATCTGACCAGGCCACAGTTTTCCAGTCGTCTTGGGTCCAATCGAGCCCAGGAGAGGCGCTGAAGGCACTCATCGGTCGTCTGCTGTTACAGCCGATTAACGCCGAATTTCGCCGCAATGTCCTAAGGCACATGTTCATCGCACGTCCCACACTGATTTCTGAGCTTATTTCACGCAGTGTTGCTCGTCTGTTAGCACTGAGAACTCCACGCTAAGGCCGCTGCTCGCGGCCAGTAAGTGAAGGCTGTCGGCCTCTGTTGTCCTTGGTGAGAAATAATGCCGGAATTTGATATTCTCAATACACTCTTGATACTGTTGATCTCTGAATACTGAATTCCCAACGATTTCAGAAGTTTGATGCCGTGCACCTGCCACTCCACGTTCGAAGTCCCGTAGTTCCCGTCGTTGTGTATTAATCACGTCGGAAACCTTTCCACATGAACCACCTGAGTATGCACTGCACTTTTAAACCTGGCGTACGCGATACTACCGCTATCTGTACATGTTCATATCTCTGTCCTATGAGTTTTCTCTCTTCATTGTGTACTGTGTGATGTAGGTGGTAGATGGTGGTGGTGAGAACACTATCTTGCCCGTCAGTCTTTCCAGAAAGTGTGATGCCACACTGCAGAGGTGGGCAAATTATCGCCACACCCGCATTAGGGTAATTACAGCCTAACCAGCCTCTGAGGCTGTCAGATCGCTACACGACATTAATTCATGTTCTGTCACCATTTCGCGGTTGATTTTATTTAGAATGTACCGGGAACATTTGCTGAAAGGAAAGCTTTGCTTCTTTCCCCATTGGGAAGGTATTCTGTCGTGGTGTGCGAGTCGTCTCTATCGGCAGGAGGCTGTCAGTGAATCTCATTAGAAAAGGCGAACGTCCCGTCCCTCAGGAGCTGGGGAGTGTTCTCCTGGAAGTTGCGCTACTGTCCGCTACGTGCTGTTGTCGGCAGAGCCGGCACGTCTCCTGCCCTGTGCAGAAGGTGCCGTGCCGCCGCTGCCATCCCCAGAGAGCAACATTACTGCCTATTCTGTTCGGACATCGAATGGCGGGAGGCCGCCTGACCGACGTGGGAAGGTCTGTAGCTTTGGTAGAGCACTTGCCCGCGAAAGGCAAAAATCGCGAGTTCGAGTCTCGGTCCGACACACAGTTTTAATCTGCCAGGAAGTTTCATACCAGCGCACACTCCGCTGCAGAGTGAAAATCTCATTCTGGGAACATCCGTCGCTTTAGCTCCAAAATTTGGCGTACACAGCTGCACGAGGCACCTCCACCACCATACTTGGCACGAAGTGCTCGGCCGATCAGTGGGACACTGCTCCATCCTATTAAGCACCTTTTGCTTGTTAAGGGACATCTTGTACAGCAGGAGTTTGACATTTCTGCTGTGTTCCCCGCTTTTTCGTGAAGCTGCCGTCCGTCACACTGACAAGAGCACTGAAATGTCCCCTCCTCGTAGAATTTTCGGAAGCTGGGCGGTCGATGGCTGCGAACAGTCTAGGTCGTTCCCCTCAGGGCCGCCATGGTGTGGCCACTCGACTGCCATCCATTACGAGGTTCACCTGCCTCCCAGCCAATGTTTGGTGTTTGCTGATTTTGGGGAAATGCACACCGACTTGACAAAACTCATGGGATACCTCTGATGAAAATCCTGAAGATCGGCGAGAAAAACGGATACAAAAACAACTGAAGGTGAAGCTGTCAAATGGGTGCAGCGGTAAAGAACTGATATGTTTGCAAGTACAGAATCTTTAATTTTCGTTATTTATTAAAATTTAACACTACGCTGTTCTATCACAGTCAATTAGTATTTCATACTTCAAATATATATATATATATATATATATATATATATATATATATATATATATATATATATAATTCGAATACTATACTTATATACACTCCTGGAAATGGAAAAAAGAACACATTGACACCGGTGTGTCAGACCCACCATACTTGCTCCGGACACTGCGAGAGGGCTGTACAAGCAATGATCACACGCACGGCACAGCGGACACACCAGGAACCGCGGTGTTGGCCGTCGAATGGCGCTAGCTGCGCAGCATTTGTGCACCGCCGCCGTCAGTGTCAGCCAGTTTGCCGTGGCATACGGAGCTCCATCGCATTCTTTAACACTGGTAGCATGCTGCGACAGCGTGGACGTGAACCGTATGTGCAGTTGACGGACTTTGAGCGAGGGCGTATAGTGGGCATGCGGGAGGCCGGGTGGACGTACCGCCGAATTGCTCAACACGTGGGGCGTGAGGTCTCCTCAGTACATCGATGTTGTCGCCAGTGGTCGGCGGAAGGTGCACGTGCCCGTCGTCCTGGGACCGGACCGCAGCGACGCACGGATGCACGCCAAGACCGTAGGATCCTACGCAGTGCCGTAGGGGACCGCACCGCCACTTCCCAGCAAATTAGGGACACTGTTGCTCCTGGGGTATCGGCGAGGACCATTCGCAACCGTCTCCATGAAGCTGGGCTACGGTCCCGCACACCGTTAGGCCGTCTTCCGCTCACGCCCCAACATCGTGCAGCCCGCCTCCAGTGGTGTCGCGACAGGCGTGAATGGAGGGACGAATGGAGGCGTGTCGTCTTCAGCGATGAGAGTCGCTTCTGCCTTGGTGCCAATGATGGTCGTATGCGTGTTTGGCGCCGTGCAGGTGAGCGCCACAATCAGGACTGCATACGACCGAGGCACACAGGGCCAACACCCGGCATCATGGTGTGGGCAGCGATCTCCTACACTGGCCGTACACCACTGGTGATCGTCGAGGGGACACTGAATAGTGCACGGTACATCCAAACCGTCATCCAACCCATCGTTCTACCATTCCTAGACCGGCAAGGGAACTTGCTGTTCCAACAGGACAATGCACGTACGCATGTATCCCGTGCCACCCAACGTGCTCTAGAAAGTGTAAGTCAACTACCCTGGCTAGCAAGATCTCCGGATCTGTCCCCCATTGAGCATGTTTGGGACTGGATGAAGCGTCGTCTCACGCGGTCTGCACGTCCAGCACGAACGCTGGTCCAACTGAGGCGCCAGGTGGAAATGGCATGGCAAGCCGTTCCACAGGACTACATCCAGCATCTCTACGATCGTCTCCATGGGAGAATAGCAGCCTGCATTGCTGCGAAAGGTGAATATACACTGTACTAGTGCCGACATTGTGCATGCTCTGTTGCCTGTGTCTATGTGCCTGTGGTTCTGTCAGTGTGATCATGTGATGTATCTGACCCCAGGAATGTGTCAATAAAGTTTCCCCTTCCTGGGACAATGAATTCACGGTGTTCTTATTTCAATTTCCAGGAGTGTACTTGATACTATACTTATATACATATACTTGAATATTTCTGGTATCTCAACTGCAAATTTTTCAGCGCTCATTTAACTTAAGGAATCTGTATCTGAGAATTAACAAAAATGGACTTGCACCACTGATGAAATAGGCCCTACATATGTATCTGCGCTTACAAACACATCAATTCTCTACCGTTGCGCTCTTCTTACAGTATTTCTCACCGATAATAAGCTTCTGTATTTTTCATAATTCATGTGTGTTCGAGATCAACACGTACAAAGTAGCGGTCAAAAGCCATTCTCCTCTATGGTGGAACAGAACTGTCAGCACATTATGTTAGCAGAGGCCGGTGTTTGTCTCTGTTAACACGTTCGGTGTGTTACCGCCATCGGATCTCCAGATAAGGGCTCAGTGTTGTGAATCGCAGATTCTTTAAGCAGCAACATTAGGCGTAAACAGATAACAGCCTGGGGAGTGTTTGCGTGCACGGTTGGCTTTTCCGGTTAATAGCGCAAGGTCGCGGCGTATTGAGGAGAGAGCTTCGCAGAAGACTGCGGTTCGGGTGCCGTTTCCCACGCAGGGGCGCTTTCGCCAGCGATTGCCGTTATTTCCGACGGGCTGGAAGCGCGGCGATAAAGACCACTCCACACATGTCGCAAGCTCTTAATGTGCTTGTCGACGCCGCAAGCGCGCAAGATTGCCGTTTCGATATGTTTGTCCTCGCACCACATGCCGAGTGTTTACGTCAATAGCGCATTTGCAAACATGGCGCGACTGACTGATATCGTAGACACGGTAGGGATGGCGGTTATCGGCGAAACAGCCGATTTTCGGTTTACCCATTTCATTCCATGACGGTTTGACTTCACTGTTGAAGCCGCTCAAAATAACAGATTGTCCGTCCTTTATTCCTATTTATGCTTATCCATTACGGATACTTAAGAACCGTCACTGTATATTGAATGCAAATAAGTTATACAGAACTGCAATCAGTCACTTTTTTGGATAATTATGTTTTATTCCATGAACCGGTTTTCGAACCTTTTCAGATTCATCTTCAGATCGTTTCAGGAAGTTACATCATTACTGCCAGCACAAATTTTTCCTTCAGAACTTTGAAGATCTACCAGTTCAAAACAAGTAACCACTTAACGAACCCTACACCGGCTTCCCATCATCCCCCCTCCCAACGACCTCCCCCCCTCCCTCTCCTTACATCCTAACTACACGTCAATGTAATATCCTACCACAGAATAAAACCTGTACTATATTTCTACTCTATTTCAAATTCTAAAGGTGGCAGGGGTAAAATACAGGAAGTGAAAGGCTATTTACAATTTGTACAGAAACCAGATGGCAGTTATAAGAGTCGAGGGTCTTGAAAGGGAAGCAGTGGAAGGGAGTGAGACAGGGTTGTAGCCTCTCCCGGTTGTTATTCAATCTGTATATTGAGCAAGCAGTAAAGGAAACAAAAGAAAAATTCGGAGTAGGTATTAAAATCCATGGAGAAGAAATAAAAACTTTGAGGTTCGCCGATGACATTGTAATTCTGTCAGAGACAGCAAAGGACTTGGAAGAGCAGTTGAACAGAATGGACAGTGTCTTGAAAGGAGGGTATAAGATGAACATCAACAAAAGCAAAACGAGCATAAGGGAATGTTGTCAAATTAAATCGGGTGATGCTGAGGGGATTAGATTAGGAAATGAGACACTTAAGTAGTAAAGGAGTTTTGCTATTTGGGGAGCAAAATAACTGATGATGGTCGAAGTAGAGAGGATATAAAATGTAGACTGGCAATGGCAAGGAAAGAGTTTCTGAAGAAGAGAAATTTGTTAACATCGAGTACAGATGTGTCAGGAAGTCGTTTCTGAAAGTATTTTTATGGAGTGTAGCCATGTATGGAAGTGAAACACAGACGATAAATAGTTTAGACAAGAAGAGAATAGAAGCTTTCGAAATGTGGTGTTACAGAAGAATGCTGAAGATTAGATGGGTAGATCACAGAACTAATGAGGAGGTATTGAATAGAATTGGGGAGAAGAGGAGTTTGTGGCACAACTTGACAAGAAGAAGGGATCGGTTGGTAGGACATGATCTGAGGCATCAAGGATCACCAATTTCGCATTGGAGGATAAAAATCGTAGAGGGAGACCAAGAGATGAATACACTAAGCAGATTCAGAAGGATGTAGGTTGCAGTAAGTACTGGGTGATGAAGAAGCTTGCACAGGAGAGAGTAGCATGGAGAGCTGCATCAAACCAGTCTCAGGACTGAAGACATTACATATTGCTAATTTTCCACACCGTATATCTTCAACTTACAGCCGTCTATTACTGTTTCATGTAACTCCTAGCACGATAAACCACTTTGAATTTTTAGGTTCCCTTTCACTTCGCTATCATGCAGGCTTACTCAAACTTTTTTCCCTTTTGTGATTTATGTTAAAACTATACGCAAAATATGAACAAGTAAAATAAATAACTGCTCACTGCAAAAACAAAAGCGGTATCTTTTCGATCTCACAACGTCACTTATGAGACAAAGAAATTACGATTTCGTTTGATGATTAAACTGATTACATTACTCGCATTCCATGCATTCTGTGACGGTCCTATTTTATCGGCCATATGCACTGAAGAGCCAAAGAAACTGGTAAACCTGGCTAATACAGTGTGTGGCAGCCGCGAGCACGCAGAAGTGCCGCAACATGACCTGGCATGGACTCTACTAATGTCTGAGGTAGTGCTGGAGGGAAATGACACCGTGAATCCAGCAGGGCTGTCTATGAATCCGTAAGAGTACGAGGGGCTGGAGATCTCTTCTAAACATCACGTTGCAAGGTATCCCAGATATGTGGGACTGTACTCTTTCTCGGCGCATTCCACTGATGAATTCTTCCCGGGTTGTCAGCCGAGTGGTGACGTCGTCTTGTCGCAACCTTTCAATGAGTTTCGTACTCATGATCTTCGGTACGAAACTCATTGAAACGTTGCGACAAGACGACGCCACCACTCGACTGACAACCCGAGAAGAATTCATCAAACCCAGATATGCTCAATAGTGTTCATGTCTGGGGAGTTTGGTGGGCAGCGCAAGTGTTTAAACTCAGAAGGGTGTTCCTGGGGCCACTCTGTAGCAATTCTGGAGGCATGGGGTGTGGCATTGACCTGCTGGAATTGCCCAAGCCCGTCGGAATGCACAAGGAGCATGAATGGATGCAGGTGATCAGACACGATGCTTACCTGTCAGAGTAGTATCTAGACGTATCAGGGGATCCATATCACTCTAACTACACACGCTCCGCCGGCCGGTGTGGCCGAGCGGTTCTAGGCGCTACAGTGTGGAACCGCGCGATCGCTACGGTCGCAGGTTCGAATCCTCCCTCGGACATGGATGTGTGTGATGTCCTTAGGTTAGTTAGGTTTAAGTAGTTCTAAGTTCTAGGGGACTGATGACCTCAGCAGTTAAGTCCCATAGTGCTCAGAGCCATTTTTTTTACACACCATTACGGAGCCTCCACCAGCTTGAACAGTCCCCTGCTGACATGCGGGGTCCATGAATTCATGAAGCTGTCTCCATACCCGCACACGTCCATCCGCTCGATACAAATTGAAACGGGACTCGTCCGACCAGGCAACATGTTTCCAGTCATCAACAGTCCAACGTCGGTGTTGAAGGACCCAGCTTAGTGTCGTGCAGTCATCTAGAATACACGAGTGGGCCTTTGTCTCCGAAAGCCCATATCGATGATTTTTCATTGAACTGTTCGCACGCTCACAATTGACGGCTCAGCAATGAAATCTGCAGCAATTTGTGGAAGGGTTGCACTTCTGTCATGAAGGATTCTCTTCAGTCGTCATTGCTCCCTTTTTTCGAAGATCTTTTTCCCACCGTAGCGATGTCTGAGATTTGATGTTTTACCGGATTCGCGATATTCACGGTACAAGCGTGAAATGGTCGAACGGGAAAGTCCTTACTTCATCGCTACCTAGGAGATACTGTGTCCCATCACTAGTGCGCCAACTATAACACCACTTTCAAACTCACTTAGGTGTTGATAACCCGACACTGAAGCAGCAGTAACTGCGACAGACACTTATATAGGCGTTGACGACCACAGCGCCGTATTCTGCCTGCTTACATAAATCTGTATTTGAATGCGCATGCCTATACCAGTTCTTTTGGCGCTTCTGTTTATATGGTCTATTGGTTCAAATGGCTCTGAGCACTATGCGACTTAACATCTGTGGTCATCAGTCCCCGAGAACTTAGATCTACTTAAACCTAACTAACCTAAGGACATCACACACATCCATGCCCGAGGCAGGATTCGAACCTGCGACCGTAGCGGTCACGCGGTTCCAGTCTGAAGCGCCTAGAACCGCACGGCCACACCGGCCGGCTATATGTTCCATTGACACACAGTCAACATGGGTTTAGAAAACATCGTTCCTGTGAAACACAACTAGCTCTTTATTCGCATGAAATGCTAAGTGCTATTGACAATGGATTTCACATCGATTCCGTATTCCTGGATTTCCGGAAGCCTTTTGACACTGTACCACACACAAGCGGCTCGTAGTAAAATTGCGTGCTTATGGAATCTCGTCTCAGTTATGTGACTGGATTTGCGATTTTCTGTCAGAGGGTGCGTGCTTATGGAATCTCGTCTCAGTTATGTGACTGGATTTGCGACTTTCTGTCAGAGGGGTCACAGTAATTGACGGAAAGTCGTCGAGTAAAACAGAAGTGATTTCAGGCGTTCCCCAAGGTAGTGTTAGAGGCCCTTTGCTGTTCCCTATCTATATAAACGATTTGGGAGACAATCTTCGGTTGTTTGCAGATGAGGTGTCGTTTATCGACTAATAAAGTCATCAGAAGATCAAAACAAACTGCAAAACGATTTAGAGAAAATATCTGAATGGTGCGAAAAGTGGCAGTTGACCCTAAGTAACGAAAAGTGTGAGGTCATCCACATGAGTGCGAAAAGGAACTCAAACTTCGGTTACACGATAAATCAGTCTAATCTAAAAGCCATAAATTCAATTAAATACCTAGGTATTACAATTACGAACAACTTAAATTGGAAAGAACACATAGAAAATGTTGTGGGGAAGGCTAACTAAAGGCTGCGTTTTGTTGGCAGGACACTTAGAAAATGTAACAGACCTACTAAGGAGACTGCCTACACTACGCTTGTCCGTCCTCTTTTAGAATACTGCTGCGCGGTGTGGGATCCTTACCAGGTAGGACTTACGGAGTACTTCGAAAAAGTTCAAAGAAAGGCAGCATGTTTTGCATTATCGCTAAATATGCGAGAGAGTGTCACAGAAATGATACAGGATTTGGGCTGGAAATCATTAAAAGAAAGGCGTTTTTCGTTGCGACGGAATCTTCTTACGAAATTCCAATCACCAACTTTCTCCTCCGAATGCGAAAATATTTTGTTGACACCGACCTACATAGGGCGGAGCGATCAGCACGATAAAATAACGGAAATCAGAGCTCGTACGGAAAGATAGAGGTGTTCATTCTTTCCGCGCGCTATACAATATTGGAATAATAGAGAATTGTGAATGAGGTTCGATGAACCCTCTGCCAGGCACGTAAATGTGATTTGCATGTAGATGTAGATGTGCCTTTTGACGTGAGAACGTGTACTAGCTCGTCGGTCGAACTTCCCTGTGTGACAAAGTGCCGTCAGATTTGAATAGCTAATGACTAGGAAGCAATGTGCAATCAATGATTGAGTTCACAACGGACAGATCACGTCTTTACCGATCAGTTTTGTAGGAAGTTATAAACTGCTGTAGCGTGTAAACGCGTTTAGCTAGGACATCGATCCATGTGCCATTGCGAAGAGCTTGCGGGGCCTTAGTAGGACCAAAAGTGAGACAATAACGCCGGAATATAAGTGAAAACCTGTATTATATTGAAAATTACAATTGAATGAAATAATGTCTTCTCACGTGAGTCGTAAATACGTTCGGAAGTATAGAAAACCAAAGTCTGACGATATCTCTTTCGAAAGGAATCCAAAAACTCTCGCCGGCCAGGATGGCCGAGCGGTTTTAGGCGCTACAGTCTGGAACCACGCGTCCGCTACGGTCGCAGGTTCGAATCCTGCGTCGGGCATGGATGTGTGTGATTTCTTTAGGTTAGTTAGGTTTAAGTAGTTGTAAGTTCTAGGGGACTGATGACCTCAGAAGTTAAGTCCCATAGTGCTCAGAGCCATTTCGAACCAAAAACCCTCCAATGTCGAGAGCCGAGCGAATGCGAGAGCTACGACAGAGTCTGCAAGAAAATGAGAGAACAGGACAAAGTGATTTTGTGGCTGGTGCATTGACCATACCGTGGCCAGCGACAGCGCAGACTTCTGTACTCTGCAATCAACGCACCCCCACCTTATAACCACTGGATTGAAGGGATGGGTAAGTAAAATACACATTAATACGAAACACTTATGATTTTGTACTGATGACTTGCAAAAAATGTAATACATGGACCAGAACTACGGCCACAGATTTTTTTCCCTCCTCCTGAGCGGTAATGCCAGGACGATGTTGAAAAATTATTTGCCGAGCAATGAGATTAATGTCCCAAGTGGGAATTAATGTAAGGATTCATAAGACTCTTAAGACGAGCCGCCACGTAGTTTTTCAACCGGCCACGGAACGGAGTACCTTGGTCGCCTCTGAGCTGCTTCGGCACCACCTGACGTCCGGAGCCGCTACTTGTTAACGAGAACTTCAGCTATAATGCCACACTTCAGAGTCCGCGTTACCTCTGCATCTGACTGTGATAATGTTACTCGTTGCGCAAGGCCAGGATATCTGATTGAAACTGTTATTAACTGATCCCAGATAAAGAAAAGATAGCGGCAGATTACGAGGCGCATTGCGTGTACACTGACTTCGCAAATGTGATAGGATAGCGGGTCAAGCAAGATGCACGTGTGTTGTACGCGCACCACTCTCTCCCTGTTGGGTTTGGTTGTTTGGGGGAAGAGACCAAACTACGAGGTCATCGGTCTCATCGGATTAGGGAAGGACGGGGAAGTAAGTCGGCCGTGCCCTTTCAAAGGGACCATCTCGGCATTTGCCTGGAGTGATTTAGGGAAATCACGGAAAACCTAAATCAGGATGGCCGGACGCGGGACTGAACCGTCGTCCTCCCGAATGCGAGTCCACTCTCTCCCTGTGCCAGCTGCAGTTTTACAGAGGAGACTTCCTGAGAAGTAGTTGTGAAAGTGATTCGCGTAACATGTAACGTCGTCGTGAGCCGAAACCGTTCGAACGGGTTGCGGTTGGGAATTTTAGTTTCGACAGTGGTGTAGGAATTCTGTTGCACACGTTCCACCGTGTCCAGGGTGTATCGTGAACGGATGAATGAGGGTGTCACAGTCCACAATGGACCAACTAACGGCCGTCCAGCCAAACTACAACCGTGACCGGCAACTCAGATGGTTCGTCAGTAGCGACAGAAGGGCAGCAGTGCAACAGATCACAGCTCGGTTGAACACTGGACGTGTTAGACACGCCTTCTAGTGGACATTTCTTAGGAACACGGGGTACGGAAGCCGGTGCCATACGCGGCAACCACTTTTAAGCGAACAGTATCGGGCACGACGATTTGCGTTTGTCGCCAGTCACCAGGGTTGGATAATGAAACAATGGCGTAACGTGAAATGGTCGCCCGATCACCATTTCAACTGCTTCCTGCTCAAGGAATCGATAGTTCCCACCTGCCACGAAGGTGTGGTCAAAAGCGGTAGTTCCTCTATAATGGAATGCACTTTCCTGGTATGGAATGGGCCCCCCAGTTGTTGTGGGAGGGACTTCGAATGGTCCGCGTTATGTTGAACTGCTTGAGAACCATCTCCACCCATTTTTGGCCTTCCGACATCCTGACGCCTCTGCAAGTGTTTCGAGATCGCCGTCGCCGCCGCCCGGGAATGGTTCCAGAAACGTGCATGGGAGGTCAAAAGGCTGAGATGGGCACCCCAGAGCCCAGATCTGGACACATCTAGATGTCATGAAATGCAGGCTCCGTGCCGTGGATACAGCACCCACGAAGAGACCAGAATTGGCTGCCGCTCTGCAAACGATTTGGTGTCAGTTGCTTCCAGAGGAGTTCCAGGGACTTGGAGCCTCACTTCCATGGCGTCTCACTGCCGTCCGCAGGCCCAGAGGAGGCGCCACACGATGTTAGGTACCTGTTCCATCACGTTTGCTAAGTCAATGTACATTTGGCTTTCAGAATATATTCCAGTTGCCTCGGGCATGGATGTGTGTGATGTCGTTAGGTTAGTTAGGTTTAAGTAGTTTTAAGTTCTAGGGGACTGATGACCTCCGCTCTTAAGTTCCATAGTGCTCAGAGCCATATATTCCAGTTCTTTGTATAGCATTATACTGTTTTAATCATACAAGTATATGTGTGACTGAAGACAACTTGGTTTGAACCTGTTATGACTTAACTTTCACTTAAAGCATGAGATGTGTTGTAGTGATGGTTATTCTGAGAATGGACTGATTACTATTCCACTTTTGAACCTAACCATGGTAGGAATTACGGGTGTTGTACGCAGTCAGATGAACATTTAGGGCCACGAAAAACTTAAGCAATTATCCGTTCCACATTATCGGTGATTTTGTGCCTTAGGCCCATGTTTGATGGACTCTTCATCTGCGTCAGAGCTGTTTCATCTGTGATACCTTCGGAAACGGAGTTTACACAGCTGAGACGTTAAATATGAGACGCCACAGTGCCAAAGAGAAAGATGTTTCCGATGTGGAAAGTGGCGAAGCACCGGTGATGTGAGAGAATTAAGTCTGTTTTGCAATCACTAACTAGTAAATTCTACGTTAACCTATTTGTGATGCCTTACTAAATTCTTGCCAACGGTCTTGCCGCAGTGGTAACACCGGTTCCCGTCAGATTACCGAAGTTAAACGCTGTCGGGCTAGGCTAGGACTTGGATGGGTGACCATCCGGTCTGCAGAGTGCCGTTGGCAAGCGTGGTGCTCTCAGCCCTTTTGAGGCAAACTGAGGAGCTACTTGGTTGAGAAGTAGCGGCTCCGGTCTCGGAAACTGACATACGGCCGGGAGAGCGGTGTACTGACCACATGCCCCTCCATATCTGCATGCAGTGACGCCTACGAGCTGATGATGACACGGCGGCCCGTCAGTACCGTTGAGCCTTCATGGCCTGTTCGGGATGAGTTTAGTTTTTTTTTTTTTTAGTTTTACTAAATTCTTCTGGTAATTTCAATTTCTTTACTACAGTTCTAAAATTGATTAGATTAAAAACTAACAATTTTAAGTGTTGTGTAAAGCTACTCTTTCGTGGAGTACGACAAGTTCTTCAATTATTTCCAAACTTTACTGTCGAAAAATACGACTTTAGATAGCAAGAAAATACGTAAGAACTTTTGTTTCGAGCGTCGCACTATGCAGTTGAGGAGATGGCTGTAGGAGACCCAGAATGGAAACATCTAAACGCTTCTGAGGCACAGTGTTGGAAAACAGTCTTACACATATCAAGAAGTCTTCAATAAGAGGGAGAAAATATCGTTGTGGAGGACTATCGAAGAACACAGGGATCAAATATTTGAACACTTATACCGATAGTCTCCCTTCATTGATAAATTAACACTACGCCGTGCGGCGATACCACAGTGGTGTCCTGCGCGTAATAGCGGTCGACGGCCGGCGATACCACAGTGTTTTCGTGTGCATAGCATCGCTCAGTGGCCAACGACACCACAGTGGAGTCGTGAGCATAGTATCGCACAGTGGCCGGCGACTGCACTTTAGTGCCTCTTGCATTCTGTTGGTGTTTTGTTTAGGTAACAATAAGTTACACATGTCGACAAGTCTTTTGTATTTATCAGTACTTGTGCCCTTTCATCATGGGGGACGAAAGAGACAATAGGATTATTTACGATGAATGCGGGAACATCTTGTCTGACGTTCCGGACGACTTGGCCGATTGGTAAGAAGACATTGGATATCAAAAAAATGAGAGTGAAGCAGAATCGTAGAAACATAGTGAAATATGTCCAGGAAGAATTCGGCGAACGCTACGGTTGCCAACTGATTCGGCTGAATCAGACGAAGAAGAGAGTGCACAGTGGTCAGACTTTGATTTACCCAGGGCCAATAATAAATTTGAAGGATCTCCGGGTCCAAACATACGAGGTGCATTCAAGTTCTAAGGCCTCCGATTTTTTTTCTAATTAACTACTCACCCGAAATTGATGAAACTGGCGTTACTTCTCGACGTAATCGCCCTGCAGACGTACACATTTTTCACAACGCTGACGCCATGATTCCATGGCAGCGGCGAAGGCTTCTTTAGGAGTCTGTTTTGACCACTGGAAAATCGCTGAGGCAATAGCAGCACGGCTGGTGAATGTGCGGCCACGGAGAGTGTCTTTCATTGTTGGCAAAAGCCAAAATTCACTAGGAGCCAGGTCAGGTGAGTAGGGAGCATGAGGAATCACTTCAAAGTTGTTATCACGAAGCACTGTTGCGTAACGTTAGCTCAATGTGCGGGTGCGTTGCCTTGGTGAAACAGCACATGCGCAGCCCTTCCCGGACGTTTTTGTTGCAGTGCAGGAAGGAATTTTCGTAGGATGCACCTGTTACCGTAGTGCCCTTTGGAACGCAATGGGTAAGGATTACACCCTCGCTGTCCCAGAACATGGACACATCATTTTTTCAGCACTGGCGGTTACCCGAAATTTTTTTGGTGGCGGTGAATCTGTGTGCTTCCATTGAGCTGACTGGCACTTTGTTTCTGGATTGAAAAATGGCATCCACGTCTCATCCATTGTCACAACCGACGAAAAGAAAGTCCCGTTTGTGCTGTCATTGCACGTCAACATTGCTTGGCAATATGCCACACGGGCAGCCGTGTGGTCGTCCGTCAGCATTCGTGGCACCCACCTGGATGACACTTTTCGCATTTTCACGTCGTCATGCAGGATTGTGTGCACACTACCCACACAAATGCCAACTCTGGAGGCGATCTGTTCAACAGTCATTCGGCGATCCCCCAAAACAATTCCCTCCACTTTCTCGATCATGTCGTCAGACCAGCTTGTGCGAGCTCGAGGTTGTTTCGGTGTGTTGTCACACGATGTTCTGCCTTCATTAAACTGTCGCACCCACGAACGCACTTTCGTCACATCCATAACTCCATCACCACATGTCTCCTTCAACTGTCGATGAATTTCAATTGGTTTCACACCACGCTAATTGAGAAAACGAATGATTGCACGCTGTTCAAGTAAGGAAAACGTCGCCATTTTAAGTATTTAAAACAGTTCTCATTCTCGCCGCTGGCGGTAAAATTCCATCTGCCGTACGGTGCTGCCATCTCTGGGACGTATTGACAATGAACGCGGCCTCATTTTAAAACAATGTGCATGTTTCTATCTCTTTCCAGTCCGGAGAAAAAAAATCGGAGGCCTTAGAACTTGTATGCAACCTCGTATTTCCCAAAGATACACAGAGCGTCGAGGATACCGTAGAATTCTATATTGGGAACGATCTATTTGACTATATTAGCAACTAAACCAACAAGTACTACAGTCAAAATTGAATTAGAGGGAAACTGGATTAAGAAAATGCCAAATTTGTCGGTGTTAAAGGACCTGAACTTAGAAAATGGTTTGGGGCTTGCTATCCTTATGGGAATTGTGAAAAAAGCGCGGATCGATGATTATTGGTCAACGAATTCGTTGATACACAACGAAGCCCCGCAACCGCTCCAGACAAATATTATCATTTTTAAATTTTTCCGACAGCAACAATAAACCGGATAATGCCGACCGGCTTGTCAAAGTGCAATTCATAATTGATTATGTTTCCAAAAAGTTTAAAGAAACGTTTAATCTAAGTCAAAACATCTCAACTGATGAAGGAATGATGCCGTGGCGTGGACGATTAAATTTTAAAGTTTACAATCCGTCGAAAATTACAAAATTCGGTATACTCATTCGGATGCTGTGTGATTCGATTACGGGATGCAGTTCCTCATTGAAGATATATTCCGGCGCGGGACAGCCTTTAGCAAAATCAGTGATGGAACTATTGACACCTTCTGATGGAAAGTGGCATCACCTCTGCATCGATAATTGTTATAACAGTGTAGGACTTGCAGAGAAGTTATTTGAAAAGAAAATTCGAGTTTGTGGAACGATACGGAAAAATAGAGGAAAATTAAAGTGCGCAGAAGTCAGTGTGTTTGAAGCTTGTCATCAACGGAAAAGTGACAAGACGCCGGCGACAAGCCAAGTAATCGGAATTAGCGCTGCCGGCGCCAAGCGATTAAACTTGTACGAGACGTGCGGACGGCACAGTGTTAATGTACTACTGGCCATTAAAATTGCTACACCACGAAGAGGACGTGCTACAGACGCGAAATTTAACCGACAGGAAGAAGATGCTGTGATATGCAAATGATTAGCTTTTCAGAGCATTCACACAAGGTCGGCGCCGGTGGCGACACCTACAACGTCTGACAAGAGGAAACTTTCAAACCGATTTCTCATACACAAACAGCAGTTGACCGGCGTTGCCTGGTGAAACGTTGCTGTGATGCCTCGTTTAAGGAGGAAAAATGCGTTTCCGACTTTGATGAAGGTCGGATTGTAGCCTATCGCGATTGCGGTTTATCGTATCGCGATATTGCTGCTCGCGTTGGTCGAGATCCAATGACTGTTAGCAGAATGTGGAATCGGTGGGTTCAGGAGGGTAATACGGAACGCCGTGGTGGATCCCAACGGCCTCGTATCACTAGCAGTCGAAATGACAGGCATCTTATACGCATGGCTGTAGCGGATCGTGCAGCCACGTCTCGATCCATGAGTCAGCAGGTGGGGAAGTTTGCAAGACAACAACCATCTGCACGAACAGTTCGACGACGTTTGCAACAGCATGGACTATCAGCTCGGAGACCATGGCTGCGGTTACCCCTCACGCTGCATCACAGACAGGAGCGCCTGCGATGGTGCACTCAACGACGAACCTGGGTGCACGAATGGCAAAACGTCATTTTTTGGGAGGAATCCAGGTTGTGTTTACAGCATCATGATGGTCGCATCCGTATTTGGCGACATCGCGGTGAACGCACATTGGAAGCGTGTATTCGTCATCGCCATACTGGCGTACCACCCGGCGTGTTGATATGGAGTTCCATTGGTTACACGTCTCGGTCACCTCTTGTTCGCATTGACGGCACTTTGAACAGTGGACGTTTCATTTCACATGTGCTATAACCCGTGGCCCTACCCTTCATTCGACTTCTGCGAAACCCTACATTTCAGCAGGATAATGCACGACCTCATGTTGCAGGTGCTGTACGGACCTTTCTGGATACAGAAAATGTTCGACTGCTGCCCTGGTCAGCACAGTCTCCAGATCTCTCACCAATTGAAAACGTCTGGTCAATGTTGGCCGAGCAACTGGCTCGTCACAATACGCCAGTCACTACTCTTGATGAACTGCGGTATCGTGTTGAAGCTGCATGGGCAGCTGTACCTGTACACGCCATCCAAGCTCTGTTTGACTCAGTGCGCAGGCGTATCAAGGCCGTTATTACGGCCAGAGGTGGTTGTTCTGGGTACTGATTTCTCAGGATCTATACACCCAAATTGCGTGAAAATGTAATCACATGTCAGTTCTAGTATAATATATTTGTCCAATGAATACCCGTTTATCATCTGCATTTCTTGTTGGTGTAGCAATTTTAATGGTCAGTAGTGTAGAAGGTTCTATGTCTGGGAATGCTACGAGGAAGACCAGAACTCCAGTACATCATGCTGATAAAACACTGTCTCAAACTGACGATCTAAAATGAAAAAGAGGGAAAAATGGAAAACGAGAATTGCGGCCGATCAGTCTAATGATTGAGAGCAAAACACTGCGGGCTGTTAAATGACTCTCAGCTATGTTACGTCTCAGCTCTCTCACATCGCACGAATGTCGAAGTAGCAAGTTCGCATCCATTCCTCCATTGCACACTGAGGCGACGGAAGTCATGCGATACCTCTGAGTATCGTGTCGGGCCTCCTTTTGCCGACGTAGTCCAGCAGCTTGACGTAGCACGGACTCAACAAGACTCTGGATGTCCCCAGCAGAAATACGGAGCCATGTTGCCTATATAGCTACACATAATTGCGAAAGTGTTACCGATGCAGGATTTTCTGCACGAACTGGCCTCTCTGTTATGTTCGATAACTGTTCGATGGGATTCGTGTCGGGGGATCTGGGTGGCCAGGTCATTCGCTCGAATTGTCCCGAATGTTCTTCAAACCAGTCTCGAACAACTGTGGCCCAGCGGCAGATCGATAGTAGTTTGGGAGCGAAGTCCGTGAATGGCTGCAAATGGTGCACAAGAAGCCGAACATAAACATTTCCAGTCAATGCTAGGTTCAGCCGGATCAGAGGACCCAGTGTATTACACGCAAACACAGCCCACAGCATTATGGAGCCACTACCAGCTTACACAGTGCCTTGTTGGCAGTTTGGGTCCATGTCTTCGTGGTGTCTGTGCCACTTTCGAACCTTACCATTAGCTCTTTCCAACTCAAATTGGGACCCATCTGACCAAGCCATTGTTTTACAGTCGTCAAGGATCGAACCGATATTGTCACGAGCTCAGAAGAGGCGCTGCAGTCGATGATGTGCTGTTAGCACAGGTATTCGCGTCGGTTGTCTACTACTACATCCCGTAACGGGAAATTTCGCCGCTCTCTCCTGGTGGATACGTTCATCGTACGTCTCACATTGATTTCTGCTGTCATGCCACGCAGCGCTGCTTGTCTGTCAGCACTGACAGCTCTACGCAGACGCTACTGCTCTTGATTGTCAAGTGAAGACCGTCAGCCACTGCCTTGTCCGTGGTGAAAGGTATTGCCTGCAGTTTGGCATTCTCAGCACACACTATTCACTGTCGATCTCTGAATACTGAATTTCCGAACGATTTCCGAAATGGAATGACCTAACCGTACAGCTGCAACTACACTACTCGATATTAAAATTGGTACACTAAGAAGAAATGCAGATGATAAAGAGGTACTCATTGGACAAATATATTATACTAGCACTGACATGTGATTACATTTTCACGCGTTTTGGGTGCATAGATCGAGAGAAATCAGTACCCAGAACGACAACCTCTGGCCGTAATAACGGCCTTGATACGCCTGGGCATTGAGTCAAACAGAGCTTGGATGGCGCGTACAGGTACAGCTGCCCATGCGGCTTCAACACGATACCACAGTTCATAAAAAGTAGTGATGTGACGAGCCAGTTCCTCGGCCACCATTGACCAGACGTTTTCACTTGGTGAGAGATCTGGAGACTGTGCTGGCCAGGGCAGCAGTCGAACATTTTATGTATCCAGAAAGACCCGTACAGGACCTGCAACATGCGGTTGTGCATTATCCTGCTGAAATGTAGGGTTTCTCAGGGATCGAATAAAGGGTAGAGCCACGGGTCCTAACCCATCTGAAATGTAACGTCCATTGTTATAAGTGCCGTCAATGCGAACAAGAGGTGACCGAGACGTGTAACCAGTGGCACCGCATACCATCACGCCGGGTGATACGCCAGTATGGCGATGACGAATACACGCTTCCAATGTGCGTTCACCGCGATGTCGCCAAACACGGATGCGACCATCATTATGCTGTAAACAGAACCTGGATTCGTCCGAAAAAATGACGTTTTGCCATTCGTGCACCCAGGTTGGTCGTTGAGTACACCATCGCAGGCGCTCCTGTCTGTGATGCAGCGTCCAGGGTAACCGCAGCCATGGTCTCCGAGCTGATAGTCCATGCTGCTGCAAACGTCGTCGAACTGTTCGTGCAGATGGTGGTTGTCTTGCAAACGTCCCCATATGTTGACTCAGGGATCGAGACGTGGCTGCACGATCCGTTACAGCCATGCGGATAAGATGCCTGTCATCTGGACTACTAGAGATACGAGGCCGTTGGGGTCCAACACGGCGTTCCGTATTACCCTCCTGAACCCACCGATTCCATATTCTGCTAACAGTCACTGGATCTCGACCAAGGCGAGCAGCAATATCGCGATACGATAAACCGCAATCGCGATAGGCTACAATCCGACCTTTATCAAAGTCGGAAACGTGATGGTACGCATTTCTCATCCTTCCACGAGGCATCGCAACAACGCTTCACCAGGCAACGCCGGTCAACTGCTGTTTGTGTATGAGAAATCGGTTTGAAAGTTTCCTATTGTCAACACGTTGTAGGTGTCGCCACCGGCGTCAACCTAGTGTGAATGATCCGAAAAGCTAATCATTTGCATATCGCAGCATCTTCTTCCTGTCGGTTAAATTTCGCGGCTGTAGCACGTCATCTTCGTGGTGTAGCAACTTTAATGGGCAGTACTGTAGTGCTCAGCGTTCAAAGCCTGTTGATTCCCTTTGTGCGGCCGTAATCACGTCGGAAACCTTTTCACAGGAATCACCTGAATGCAAATGACAGTTCCGTCAGTACACTGCCCTTTTATACCTTGTGTACCTGATACCACGGCCATCTGTATACCTGTGTACCGCTATGTCACGTCAGTGTAAAATTTCGGCGAACGCATGCACATGGATCGCTATGCAGCACGTGCTTCTAAAGTCTTCTCGTGCCTCTGCCTGAGACGCGTCACTGCCTAGAACTCTGATTCCAGCATGCGACGCGCCTGTCAGACATTACCCTAAAAAGCGTTTTTCGGAACGCGCCAGTGCTCTAGTGTTCTGTAGTATGAGGAGGACTGAGACGCGTGCGGACCAGCTGTGTTTACAGCGCAGCTCTCCAGCGAAGCATTTGTGACGTCAATCACCCGGACGTAGACGGATCGAAGGCACTTTCACCGAAGCGATCAGCTGTCTTCCAAGAGCTACCGTACAATGCGCCCCCATACCCCTCCCCCCTCTCGGTATTCGCAATCGTCAGGCGCACTCGTTGTCTTTAATGAGGATAGTAACCCGTTTCGATGTTCTGTGAAAACTACCGTCAGCAATACGTCAGAGGAAAATTTTGAAGTTTTCTTCAGAGCTATTAGAGGTGTTAACGTTCTCTCTTCGATATTAAACACTTGTCCACTTCTGCGTAGTACGGACTGTTAGTACGACAGCTAGAGTTTGCTGCCATGTCGTGAAAGAAAATGTGAAGGCCTTTTGATGTAGTGAGAGACGTAAGTGGTAACGACGCTACTGGAGGAGACTACATTCTCTGATAATTGTTGAGATGCCTGGCAGACCAGCCGTGGCAGAACTACTTCACATGGCGTGCAGGTTCTATCAGACAGGTGAAATACAAGTTCTGCAAGGTTCGCAGGAGAGCTTCTGTAAAATCTGGAAGGTAGGAGACGAGGTACTGGCAGAAGTAAAGCTGTGAGGACGGGGCGTGAGTCGTGCATGGGTAGCCCAGTTGGTAGAGCACTTGCCCGCGAAAGGCAAAGGTCCCGAGTTCGAGTCTCGATCCGGCACACAGTTTTAAATCTGCCACGAAGTTTCGTATCAGCGCACACTCCGCTACAGAGTGAACATCTCATACTCATTCAGGTGAAATACAGATTTGAAGGAGAACCTAGTAATTCCAATTGCGAAGAAGGTAGTTGTTAACACGTGTAATGTTACAGACACGTCAGTTTAATAAGTCATGATTGCAAAACACTCTCACGAATTACTTATAGAAGAATGGAAAAACTATTGAAATCTGACACTAGGGATCAGTTTGGGTTGCAGAGAAATTTAGAAACACGAGAGGCACTAATGACCATACAACTTCTCTTAAAGGTGGGTCGAAGGAAAGTAAATCTGTGTTTATAGCATTCGTAGAAAGCTTTTGACCATGTTAATTACAGTACTCTCACTGAAATTCCGAAGGTAAAAGGAATACAATGAATTCTGCGTCAGGCTTTTGAATTGCTGCTAAATAGGAAAGCTAGCTATCTCGAGCAGAATAACCTCCTCCATGCGAACCAGTACAGATTTCCGAAACACTGGCCGTGCCAAACCCATCTCGCGCTTCTCTCTCACGGCGTCCTAAAAACCATGGATCATGGTAGTCAGGCACATGTAGTTCAAATGGCTCTGAGCACTATGGGACTCAACATCTTAGGTCATAAGTCCCCTAGAACTTAGAACTACTTAAACCTAACTAACCTAAGGACATCATACACACCCATGCCCGAGGCAGGATTCGAACCTGCGACCGTAGCAGTCCCGCGGTTCCGGACTGCAGCGCCAGAACCGCTAGACCACCGCGGCCGGCGCACATGTAGTATTTCTTGACTTCTGAGGAACATCTGACGGGGTGCCACACGCACATTTATTAATGTGAGTGCGATGATGAAGAGCGTAAGATGTTATTTACGACTGATTTGAGTATTTGTTTGAGGACGAAAGTTTAACGTCCCGCCGACATCGAGGTTATTAGAGACGGAACACAAGCTCGGATGATGTCAAGGATGGATAAGTAAATAGACCGTGCCCTTTTAAAGGAACCATCCGGTCATTTACCTGGAGCTATTTAATCATGGAAAAAACTAAGTCTGAATGGCCTGACGCGAGTCTGAATATTTTTCCTCCCGAATACGAAACCAGTGTGCTAACCACTGCGCAACCTCGCTCGGTCAATGTTAATAATAGCCTCGGCCTTTTGCCTGAAAAAAGCTGGACAAATATTTAACAAGATGCTCCATCATACGGCTGTAAAAATGGCGTGGGAATTGAGAGCTCACTTTAAATGCTCTGAAATGTGAAATTTGTGGAAATCACAAAACGCAAAACAACACACTACTAGCTCCCACAATATCAGTGAGACAGTTGGGATCAATCTATACCAACATCTGGGAGTAATGGGTTGTCGGTATATACTGTAAGTCCCAACAGCAATGGTAAATGTTCAGTGGTATGACAGGAGCGATCATTCGAAGCAAAAACGTCCAGTCAACATGGGCTGATGAGATTTGCTTCACAGTGTTTTAAATGAAGAAGTGCTCATAGCTTTTAAGATATACATTTTAGAGCACTTTTTTTTACTGGACTTCTACATCTACATCTACATTTATACTCCGCAAGCCACCCAACGGTGTGTGGCGGAGGGCACTTTACGTGCCACTGTCATTACCTCCCTTTCCTGTTCCAGTCGCGTATGGTTCGCGGGAAGAACGACTGCCGGAAAGCCTCCGTGCGCGCTCTAATCTCTCTAATTTTACATTCGTGATCTCCTCGGGAGGTATAAGTAGGGGGAAGCAATATATTCGATACCTCATCCAGAAACGCACCCTCTCGAAACCTGGCGAGCAAGCTACACCGCTATGCAGAGCGCCTCTCTTGCAGAGTCTGCCACTTGAGTTTGCTAAACATCTCCGTAACGCTATCACGGTTACCAAATAACCCTGTGACGAAACGCGCCGCTCTTCTTTGGATCTTCTCTATCTCCTCCGTCAAACCGATCTGGTACGGATCCCACACTGATGAGCAATACGCAAATATAGGTCGAACGAGTGTTTTGTAAGCCACCTCCTTTGTTGATGGACTACATTTTCTAAGCACTCTCCCAATGAATCTCAACCTGGTACCCGCCTTACCAACAATTAATTTTATATGATCATTCCACTTCAAATCGTTCCGCACGCATACTCCCAGATATTTTACAGAAGTAACTGCTACCAGTGTTTGTTCCGCTATCATATAATCATACAATAAAGGATCGTTCTTTCTATGTATTCGCAATACATTACATTTGTCTATGTTAAGGGACAGTTGCCACTCCCTGCACCAAGTGCCTATCCGCTGCAGATCTTCCTGCATTTCGCTACAATTTTCTAATGCTGCAACTTCTCTGTATACTACAGCATCAGCCGCGAAAAGCCGCATGGAACTTCCGTCACTATCTACTAGGTCATTTATATATATATATATATATATATATATATATATATATATATATATATATATATATTGTGAAAAGCAATGGTCCCATAACACTCCCCTGTGGCACGCCAGAGGTTACTTTAACGTCTGTAGACGTATCTCCATTGATAACAACATGCTGTGTTCTGTTTGCTAAAAACTCTGCAATCCAGCCACACAGCTGGTCTGATATTCCGTGGGCTCTTACTTTATCAGGCGACAGTGCGGAACTGTATCGAACGCCTTCCGGAAGTCAAGAAAAATAGCATCTACCTGGGAGCCTGTATCTAATATTTTCTGGGTCTCATGAACAAATAAAGCGAGTTGGGTCTCACACGATCGCTGTTTCCGGAATCCATGTTGATTCCTATATACTAGGTTTCCAAAAACGACATGATACTCGAGCAAAAAACATGTTCTAAAATTCTACAACAGATCGACGTCAGAGATATAGGTCTATAGTTTTGCGCATCTGCTCGACGACCCATCTTGAAGACTGGGACTACCTGTGCTCTTTTCCAATCATTTGGAACCCTCCGTTCCTCTAGAGACTTGCGGTACACGGCTGTTAGAAGGGGGCAAGTTCTTTCGCGTACTCTGTGTAGAATCGAATTGGTATCCCGTCTGTGCTTCGAATGATCGTTTCTGTCATATCCCTGAATACTGACAATCTCCTAGGACACTTTGTGAAATGGAACGAAGACACCGACTCTTTTTAGGTAAGGCAGGTGGTAGTTTTCGGTTAGCTGGCAAGACACTGGGAAATTTTAGCCAGTCCACGAAGAATAACACATGTACATCCCATCTTAGAATACAGCTCCAGTGTGTACGATTCGCACCAGTTAGGCCTAACAGGAGATACTGCACGTATACAAGCAAGGGCCGCACGAGTGGTCACATGTTGGTCTGAATCACGGGTCAGAGAAAGCTCTAAGAATCTGCATACGCGAATTCATGAAGATAGACAATTATCCGCCGAAAGGCTACTTACAAACTCCAAAAACCATTACTTAGTTAAGAATCTAGGCAGTTATTCCTCAGCTTCGCATATATGGCACGCTTTGACGTGGCGAAGACAAAATGAGAGTAATCACTGCACCCTCCGAGATGTTTAAGCCGTTATATGTAGACCATGGTAAGTACCCTCTGCCAAATACTTCACAAAATATGGTTGTCGCTGTGGAATACGACGTTAACAGGCGTCGCTGGAAAAACCGATAAAGCTTTGTAACTATTTACAATGGTGCTGTTTGAGGTTTTCCCGAAGCAATAAGCGCTTGACACATTTGTCTGGCATATCTACATCTACATGGATACTCCGCAAATCACATTTAAATGCCTGGCAGAGGGTTCATCGAACCACCTTCACAATTCTCTATTATTCCAATCTCGCATAGCGCGCGGAAGGAATGACCACCTGTATCTTTCCGCACGAGCTCTGATTTCCCTTGTTTTATATTGGTGATCGTTCCTTCCTATGTAGGTCGGTGTCAAAAAACTTTTTTCGCATTCGGAGGAGAAAGTTGGTGAGAAGATTCCGTCGCAACGAAAAACACCTTTCTTTTAATGATTTCTAGCCCAAATCCTGTATCATTTCTGGGACACACTCTCCCATATTTCGCGATAATACGAAATATGGGGGAGAGTGTCACAGAAATGATACAGGATTGCGTCTAACGGCGTTCTGAAAACAGCCCCAATAGTTTCGAAGTGTTATTTATAATTCTGCCAAACTCCCTGAACTGAATAGCAGTTCCAATACATTTGTCACCAGGATATCTGGATTTAGTGCTTCGTAGTACGTAGTAGGCAGTAGTGGGGCGTGATTATCAGAAGCTAAGCTACGGTACGATTTACATAACTGTAGTGCGATATAACTGATCAGTAAAGGTACGTTTACACAGGACATGCACTGAGGTGACAAATCATGTGATATCTTCTAAGGACTTCTTTTTCCCAGCGCAGTGCAGCAACCCGACGTGGTAGAAGCCCCTGCAGAAATATCGAGCCATGCCGCCTCTGTAGCCGTCCACCTCTCGATTACGTCCCATAAATGTTCGAAGGGATGCATATCTGGCGGTATGGGTGGCCAACCCATTAACTCCGTGCAGAATTCTGTGCAAACCAATTGCGAATAATTGTGTCCCGCTGATATTTCACATTGTCATCCATAAAAATTCTATAGTTGTGTGGGAACATGAAGTCCACGAATGGCTGCAAACGGTCTACTAGTAGCTGAACATTCAGAGGACTCAGTCGATTCCGTGTACACACAGTCCGCAGCATTTTGGAGCTATCAGCGGCTAGCACAGTTCTTTGTTGACTACTTGGGTCCATGGCTTTGTTGGGTCTGCGGCGTACTGTAACCCTACCACCAGCTCTTACCAACTGAAGTCAGCATTCATCTGACCTGATCACGATTTATCAGTTGTCTAGGATCCAATCGATATGGTCACAAGCCAAGGAGAGGCGCTGCAGACGATGTAATGCCATTAGCATTCGCGTCGGTAGTCTGGTCTCAACGCCCATTAACGCCAAATTTCGCCGCACTATCCTAAGGCCGGTATTACACTATCAAATTTCTTTGTCAAATATCTTTGTCCAAAATCTTTGTCAAAGATATCTGATGGTGTAATAGGAACTTTGTCAAATGTCGTCCAATATTTGATCAAATCTAGGGCCTCGCTGTAGATTTGATCAAAGAAATCGCTTGTCTTCTGTTCACTGCAATGTGACATGTTACCACATGGAGCGCTAGCATCGCTGCAGTGTTCTGTCGTCTGTAGTGTTTTTATAACCATTGCCGGTACATACAATTGGTGTGTGCCGACGACTACAAAATTAATAGAGATGTATGAAGCTGATGAGGCGCTTTACAACGTGAGGCACCCTGAATACAAAAATAAAATAAGAAGATTGGAGACGAGACCTGATCTAACGTAACCTAACCTAACCTAACCTAACCAAACATAACATAACCCTCTCCTGTAGCAAGGAATCGGAGTGTTACAGTGAGCCTGTCTTCTCAAGATGTAGCAGTTCTTAAGTGAATATTGTGCTTTGTGGTATGAGGATACACTTCACTGAGCACATACAGGAATGTATGCTCATCCATTCTTAAGTCTTCCACTGTAAGCTCACGTAAGAAGTTTTGTTGAATGCTTTTATCGTGTCGTCGTAAAACCCACGGCTTCACCCAGATTAGATTAGTTTTTCGTTCCATACATCCATGCTGAGGAGATCCTCGCGGATGTGGAACATGTCAATTTTTTTTAAGCTGAAATAACAATACTAATGGTATGAATAAATACAATACATCATTTGTTTCTATTAAAAATTTCGTCAATGGAGTAGGAGTTGGCCACTAGTAAGTCTTTCAGGCTCCTTTTAAACTGATCTTTATTTGTAACTAGATTTTTTATGTTTGCTGGTAAATTATTGAAGATGAGTGTTCCTGAGTAGTGGACCTCTTTTTGAACTAAAGTAAGTGCTTTTAAGTCCTTGTGTAGATCATTTTTGTTGCTGGTACTGTATGTATGAACTGAGCTGTTTATTGGAAAAAGAGATTTATTATTTAGGACAAATTTCATTAAGGAGTAAATATACTGAGAGGCAGTAGTTAGTATACCCAGTTCTTAGAAGAGGTTTCTACAGGACGTCCGTGAATTTACTCCACAAATAATACGTATTACACGCTTTTGGACTCTGAAAACTTTTGTTTGACTTGAAGATTTAACCCAAAATATTATACCATATAACATTATGGAATGAAAGTATGCAAGCTTTTTTCATTTTTATGTTTCCTATGTCCGAATGAACCATGGACCTTGCCGATGGTGGGGAGGCTTGCGTGCCTCAGCGATACAGATGGCCGTACCGTAGGTGCAACCACAACGGAGGGGTATCTGTTGAGAGGCCAGACAAACATGTGGTTCCTGAAGAGGGGCAGCAGCCTTTCCAGTAGTTGCAGGGGCAACAGTCTGGATGATTGACTGAACTGGCCTTGTAACATTAACCAAAACGGCCTTGCTGTGCTGGTACTGCGAACGGCTGAAGCCAAGGGGAAACTACAGCCGTAATTTTTCCCGAGGACATGCAGCTTTACTGTATGATAAAATGATGATGGCGTCCTCTTGGGTAAAATATTCCGGAGGTAAAATAGTCCCCCATTCGGATCTCCGGGCGGGGACTACTCAAGAGGACGTCGTTATCAGGAGAAAGAAAACTGGCGTTCTACGGATCGGAGCGTGGAATGTCAGATCCCTTAATCGGGCAGGTAGATTAGAAAATTTAAAAAGGGAAATGGATAGGTTAAAGTTAGATATAGTGGGAATTAGTGAAGTTCGGTGGCAGGAGGAACAAGACTTTTGGTCAGGTGATTACAGTGTTATAAATACAAAATCAAATAGGGGTAATGCAGGAGTAGGTTTAATAATGAATAAAAAAAATAGGAGTGCGGGTTAGCTACTACAAACAGCATAGTGAACGCATTATTGTGGCCAAGATAGACACAAAGCCCATGTCTACTACAGTAGTACAAGTTTATATGCCAACTAGCTCTGCAGATGATGAAGAAATTGATGAAATGTATGACGAGATAAAAGAAATTATTCAGGTAGTGAAGGGAGACGAAAATTTAATAGTCATGGGTGATTGGAATTCGTCAGCAGGAAAAGGGAGAGAAGGAAACATAGTAGGTGAATATGGATTGGGGGGAAGGAATGAAAGAGGAAGCCGCCTTGTAGAATTTTGCACAGAGCATAACTTAATCATAGCTAACACTTGGTTCAAGAATCATAAAAGAAGGTTGTATACCTGAAAGAATCCTGGAGATACTAAAAGGTATCAGATAGATTATATAATGGTAAGACAGAGATTTAGGAACCAGGTTTTAAATTGTAAGACATTTCCATGGGCAGATGTGGATTCTGACCACAATCTATTGGTTATGAACTGCAGATTGAAACTGAAGAAACTGCAAAAAGTTGGGAATTTAAGGAGATGGGACCTGGATAAACTGAAAGAACCAGAGGTTGTAGAGAGTTTCAGGGAGAGCATAAGGGAAAAATTGACAGGAATGGGGGAAAGAAATACAGTAGAAGAAGAATGGGTAGCTCTGAGGGATGAAGTAGTGAAGGCAGCAGACGATCAAGTAGGTAAAAAGGCGAGGGCTAATAGAAATCCTTGGGTAACAGAAGAAATATTGAATTTAATTGATGAAAGGAGAAAATATAAAAATGCAGTAAATGAAGCAGGCAAAAAGGAATACAAACGTCTCAAAAATGAGATCGACAGGAAGTGCAAAATGGCTAAGCAGGGATGGCTAGAGGACAAATGTAAGGATGTAGAGGCTTATCTCACTAGGGGTAACATAGATACTGCCTACAGGAAAATTAAAGAGACCTTTGGAGGTAAGAGAACCACTTGTATGAACATGAAGAGCTCAGATGGAAACCCAGTTCTAAGCAAAGAAGGGAAAGTAGAAAGGTGGAAGGAGTATATAGAGGGTCTATACAAGGGCGATGTACTTGAGGACAATATTATGGAAATGGAAGAGGATGTAGATGAAGATGAAATGGGAGACACTATACTGCGTGAAGAGTTTGGCAGAGCACTGAAAGACCTGAGTCGAAACAAGGCCCCCGGCGTAAACAACATTCCATTGGAACTACTGACGGCCTTGGGAGAGCCAGTCCTGACAAAACTCACCATCTGGTGAGCAAAATGTATGAAACAGGCGAAATACCCTCAGACTTCAAGAAGAATATAATAATTCCAATCCCAAAGAAAGCAGGTGTTGACAGTTGTGAAAATTACCGAACTATCAGTTTAATAAGTCACAGCTGCAAAATACTAACGCAAATTCTTTACAGACGAATGGAAAATCTAGTAGAAGCTGACCTCGGGGAAGATCAGTTTGGATTCCGTAGAGATGTTGGAACACGTGAGGCAATACTGACCTTACAACTTATATTGGAAGGAAGATTAAGGAAAGGCAAACCTACGTTTCTAGCATTTGTAGACTTAGAGAAAACTTTTGACAATGTTGACTGGAATACTCTTTTTCAAATTCTGAAGGTGGCAGGGATAAAATACAGGGAGCAAAGGCTATTTACAATTTGTACAGAAACCAGATGGCAGTTGTAAGAGTCGAGGGACATGAAAGGGAAGCAGTGGTTGGGAAGGGAGTGAGACAGGGTTGTAGCCTGTCCCCAATGCTATTCAATCCGTATATTGAGCAAGCAGTAAAGGACACAAAAGAAAAATTCGGAGTAGGTATTAAAATCCATGGAGAAGAAATAAAAACTGAGGTTCGCCGATGACATTGTAAGTCTATCAGAGACAGCAAAGGACTTGGAAGAGCAGTTGAACGGAATGGACAGTGTCTTGAAGGGAGGGTATAAGATGAACATCAACAAAAGCAAAACGAGGATAATGGAATGCAGTCAAATTAAATATGGTGATACTGGGGGAATTAGATTAGGAAAGGAGTTTTGCTCTTTGGGGAACAAAACAACTGATGATGGTCGAAGTATAGAGGATATAAAATGTAGACTGGCAATGGCAAGGAAAGCGTTTCTGTAGAAGAGAAATTTGTTAACATCGAGTATAGATTTAAGTGTCAGGAAGTCGTTTCTGAAAGTATTTGTATGGAGTGGAGCCATGTATGGAAGTGAAACGTGGATGATAAATAGTTTGGACAAGGAGAGAATAGAAGCTTTCGAAATGTGGTGCTACAGAAGATTGCTGAAGATTAGATGGGTAGGTCACATAACTAATGAGGAGGTATTGAATAGAATTGGGGAGAAGGGAAATTTGTGGCACAACTTGACAAGAAGAAGGGACCGGTTGGTAGGACATGTTCTGAGGCATCAAGGATCACAAATTTAGCATTGGAGCGCAGCGTAGAGGGTAAAAATCGTAGAGGGAGACAAAGAGATGAATACACTAAGCAGATTCAGAAGGATGCAGGTTGCAGTAAGTAGTGGGAGATGAAGAAGCTTGTACAGGATAGGGTAGCATGGAGAGCTGCATCAAACCAGTCTCAGGACTGAAGACCACAACAACAACATGTCCATAATGCTATCTTATGAGTTTTGACACCTCTGTATTTTCCACCAATGTTTGGCGACTTTATCAATGTTGCTGCAATGTGCCTGCATTGAACGGAAATATTACCCTACGGCCCGGCAACACTACCCGACCGTCCGGCAACACTGCCCGACCGTCGGGCAACACTGCCCTTGTCTGCAAACAAAACAACGCATCCAAAGCCCGTTCCTCTTCCTTGGAGAAGCAGGAGAGCAGCAGTCACTTTCACTACTCCGCCTTCGTAAGCTTCGCGGCAACGCTGTGCGCGGCTCGTGTAAAAACTTGTGGATTGGAAATGAACTGCCGGGCAACTGTGGTCCGTAATGACGTGCACGTGTTGCTGCAATTCCTGTGGCCGTTAATGTTGCCGGACAACACTCCGGGTCCTGTTCTCTGAAATACGCAATTTACATGTACCGTGTCACCTTACGTTGCGGTCGGGATGGAAAACCGCGCGGAAGAGTAATTCGTGGCCAGTGTGCCGCTTCGATCGGAAGGCTCAAGTGGAGTCCAACAGCAGTGGGAAGTACGCACCATGTGAAGTTATCTGTAAGCAGTTCCAGTGAGACTGGTGACGGTATGTGGGTGGGTGTGTGGCACTGACCCACTTGTTCGCAGAATTATCTGACGATCTGGATCATCAGGAGGCGGTATCGAGGGCGCGCATTCCATCAGCTCACGCGTTGCTTCGCGGTTTCGCAAGAGACTTCCCAGCGCGCGTCGGTAGCGTTCAGGGAAGGTGCGCCTGTTCTCTGGCACTGTGTGATCAGATGCGGCCGCGCAGCGCCGCACGGGAACGGGCAACTGCGTCCACAAACAACATGTGGGGCTCACAAATATATTACGCAACAACTATTCTGGAATGTACACCACCCTTTCCGCCAATGCGTTGCATCACCTTACCGAACAACGAAATTGTACGTCTATCAGAAGACTCACAATGTATGGTTATTTTATTAAATATCGAAGTAGAAAGTTTTCCACGAGGGCAGGAAAGGCCATTCATAGACCCCACATATCAGCAGGGGACTGTTCGAGCTGGTGGAGGCTCTGTAGTGGTGTGGGGCGTGTGCAGTTGGAGTGATATGGGACCCATGATACGTCCAGATACGACTCTGACAGGTGACGGGTACGTAAGCATCGTGTCTGATCACCTGCATCCATTCACGTCCATTGTGCGTTCAGACAGACTTGGGGAATTGCATCAGGACAATGTGCGACCCCACACGTCCCGAATTGCTACAAAGTGGCTCCAGTAACATTCTTCTGAGTTTAAATTCGTCTGGTCGCGACCAAACTCCCCAGACATGATCGTCATGGAGCATATCTGGGATGCCTTGCCACGTGCTGTTTAGAAGAAATCTCCACCCCCTCGTCTACTAGGGATTTATGGACAGCCCTGCAGGATTCGTAGTGCCATTTTCCTCCATCACTACTTCAGACATTAGTCGAGTCCATTCCACGTCGTGTTGCGGCACTTGTGATGAGAGAGGTTCTGCCTCAGTGCGAGATACTAGGCAGGTGTACCAGTTTCTTTGGTTTTTCAGTTTAAATTACTTTGTAAACGAACACCACGTACTGGTCGTTTGGGGACGATTAGTAACACAGCCAAGAGTGCAGTCATGTACTGTAATAGGGCAACTTTTGCGGTTAATCGTTGTACATTATTATTATTTATTATTGTTATTTAGCGTATGGCTAATACAGACATATCATGAAATTAAGTTACATATAGATATGTACATATTGACACACAAGAAACTTAAGTTTGTCTTTACAACTGAATATCCAGTCCTTCAATCCAGCGCACTGCATCTGGAGTTGCTAGCAGGAAGTCCTCTTTGGCGCCGTGATAGGCTCGAATCCTGCATTCACTGACAATGTGGTGAACAGTCTGGTACGGAGCCCCGCAGTCACAGGCTGGATCAGGCAGCTTCTTCCACTTAAAGAGAGCATCCCTGCATCGGCCATGGCCGGTACGGATTCTGTTGAGAGTAGTCCAGGTCTTGTGTGGTTAGTCGAATCCACTTGGATCTTTAGCACCTGAGAAAATGTAATGCAGGTGCACATCTGTCACTGCTTCCCACCGACCTTTCCATTCTTCAAGAGGTTTGAAATCCTTAGCAACCATGTCAGCAGCATCGCACAGAGTTGGATGGCGTGATTTCAGTCTCTTGCGATTTAAAAGTGGCAGGTTGCTATGCACGGGTAGGTTAGAATTCCTGGAGATCTTGTGGAATTCTCTCATAAGGTGGTGATAATTGAGCAACAGTGATTACAGGCAGCCAAACTATCCATAGGATCTCCTGGCGATGACATATCAACTAAATAGCAAAATCGTTGTACAAAATATTTTGTAGAAAGCACGATATGTACCACTGGGGACTGCCGTTAGTATTACGACCGGTGGACTGGACATTCTGCTGACAGCCGAGTTTAGCCGACAGCCAGGAGACAATGTCACAGGCATCAAAGTGCACAATTAGTGACGACCGTAGGCTGGGCTTACATAAAATAATAAAAAAACTAAAAAAAGCTAGTGGTGTGTTGGATTTGGTCATGTACTAATCTATACAGCGCCAAGCTAGAATTGTGAATCTGTTCTTGAACGCTGCACTCAAACTGAGATCTAGTTGGTTCAAATGGCTCTAAGCATTATGGGACGTAACATCTGAGGCCATCAATCCCCTAGACTTAGAAGTACTTAAACGTAACTAAGCTAAGGACATCACACACATCCATGCCCGAGGCAGGATTCGAACCTGCGATCGTAGCAGCAGCGCGGTTCTGGACTGAAGCGCCTACAATCGCACGCTCACAGCGGCCGGCGATCTAGTTGGGGATTTTAAGGGGCGCAGTGGTATATTCGTTACAACAAGTTTATTTTGCATTGTGTTGGGAGTAGTTAGTAGTCTGCACTGGGCATACTGGTCTGGTTGAATGGTTACGAAGTACGCTGTCGTGATTTGGACTCCACCTTAATTAGAAACAATTGTAGAATAGAGAACAGTTCGCGCGAGTGACAGTTAACTTACAGGTGGCCGTGAGATTACTCTTCGACTGTGCTGAATTTTTCGTGTACTGTGTAATTACGAACTAATCCTGCTCGAATTTTTGTGATTACTCAGGTTTCGGTGAGACAAGTCAAGGTTTATTAACGATTTTTAAAATGGTAACGGTTTGCAGATTTCTATAACAGTCCCGTTGTGTGTGGCTTCTCCCAGACTCGGTAACTAGTACCAGCAGAATTCAGGTTCGTTCAGGCCAACCAGTTCATGGAACACACCTACTCCCGTGCAATATAAGAGCCTTTAGGGCGGAGGACACCAAAAGACCTCACCTTCTGCAGACCGAGGTCCCAGCGGTCTGAATACCCAACAGCGTGAAAGTTTTGCTCGCTACACTTATAACCAAATCATTTAATGTGTAAAATAGGAAAAATGTAACGATTTATTTAATTTAGGGTGGCACAGTCAAAAGCAGGCCGCCCCCACAAAATATTTCATTCCTTTTCAGAGTGAACAGGTACAACAATGGAGAGTTTTACGCAATAATCGATTGTTAGCATTCGTCTGGCAGCATTTCACTTTGTTTCATCAGTGATGTCAGACGTTTCTCTTTGCGGTCAGCAAAATGATTTTCTTGATGGAAGAAAGAACCGTGATTGTGGAAACGTATGTGAAAACAGTTTCGATTAAGGAAACTCGCGAAATTTTACGGGTCGAGTGTCGGGATAGAGGACTACCAGCAAAGAAAGCAATACCGTGTCTGTATAAAAATTGGCGCACCTACGGACCTGTGGGAAACATAAAATTACGAAGTATTCCTTCAGTTCCAACTCCAGAAGTTATTGTAGGCATTCACCGAAGAATTATTCAGATCCCATACAAGTTTACATGTAAACTAGTCCAACAAGACGAGCTGCCAGTGAATACTGAAAAGTCTTAATCTGAAGCCGCATCGTGTGACTGTAGTGCAACAGTTACGGGAAGATAACAGAAACGAGTAGATCGCAGCACGTCCTTTTGAATAGCATCGGCGATGGTTTGTTGGACCATTTACATTATATCATGAGTGATGAAGCACCGTTTCATCTTTCCGCTCATGTGAATTCACAGAAAACGAGGTACTGTGCAACGGAGAACGGTAACTTTGTGCGTCAGCAACCACTCCACTACGAAAATATCAGCGTTACGTGTGGTGTAACAAAAACGCGGATCATTGGACCGACATTTTATGACACTACCCTCAACACAGTTGCATGCATGGAACTTTGATACATTTTAGAATTATGTAAGTACCTTCAGCTGCTGTCGGGCGTTGATATACGTCAACGGGGACAAGTGAAAATATGTGCCCCGACCGAGACTCGAACCTGGGATCTCCTGCTTACATGGCAGACGCTCTACCCATCTGAGCCAGCCGGCCATGTGGTCCTGCGGTTCTAGGCGCTTCAGTCTGGAACCGCGTGACCGCTACGGTCGCTGGTTCGAATCCTGCCTCGGGCATGGATATGTTGGATGTCCTTAGGTTAGTTAGGTTTAAGTAGTTCTAAGTTCTAGGGGACTGATGACCACAGCAGTTGAGTCCCATAGTGCTCAGAGCCATTTGAACCATTTTGAACCATCTGAGCCACCGAGGGCACAGAGGATAGTACGACTGCAGGGACTATCTCGCGCTCGCCTCACGCGAGACCCACATTCTCACTCTGTATGTCCACACACTACATTCGTAGTGTCCCACCCCAACACACTCATTACTGGTGGAAGACGTTCTTACTAAGCCCCGTAAGAGTTCGGGTAATATGTGTGCATCCGCACAGAAGGAGGAGGTCATGACCGGTATTGTCAGAACTATACAGGGTGAAAAGTATTTAAACCGACAAACTCTGGGAGGTTGTAGGGGACATCAAAACAAATATTTTTCCCTAATGTCATTTTTTCCTATGAGGATTATTTCAACCGGTGGAGGCCATATTACGTTCTTCAGTTGTTAGAGGCCGTATTACGATCCTCAGTTGTTAGAGGCCGTATTACGCTCTTCAGTTGTTAGAGGCCGTATTACGATCCTCAGTTGTTAGAGGCCGTATTACGATCCTCAGTTGTTAGAGGCCGTATTACGCTCTTCAGTTGTAGGCAACTGCTGTCCACCAGTGTAGTAGTGCATTGTCTCTGTTTGCTAATGGAGCGATACACCTGGAGTGAGTACACTGATATGGTTGGTGCGTACTACGTAGCGCACCAGAACGGACGAGCTGCACAGCGGGTTTATCAACAACAATATCCTAATCGCCGTATCCCGCATCATACGACCTTTGCTGCTGTGTACCAACATCTGCGTGAGACCGAGTCATTTTGCAGATTACCTGGACAGGGACGTCGTCGCACGGTAAGAACGCTGCAATTTGAGGAAGCTGTCTTGCAGCATTTGGTGCGGGGTCCTTCAATCAGCACTCGTGCAATTACACGTAACATGGGGATGAATCAGACGAATGTAAGAACAGTCCTTCGAAAGCAATTGGTGCGTCCATTTTACATACAACGTGTCCACAACCTGGAACCAGTTGATTATCCACCCAGAGCACAGTTTTCGCAGTGGTACCTGGAACAGTGTGAAATTCATCCTACATTTCTATCCTCTGTGTTGTTTACCGATGAAGCAACGTTCGGGCGTGATGGAGTTTTCAACATGCACAATTCGCATGTTTGGAGTGAGGATAACCCACATGCTACAGTTACTAGCGCTCATCAAGAGCGGTTCTTCGTCAATGTGCGGGTCAGTGTTGGGGATTGTTTAATTGGGCCGTATCTGCTACCTAGGCCATTAAATGGCAGGCACTATTACAATTTTGTCGCCAGAGCATTGCCAGAATTGCTGGAAGACGTCCCGCTCCCTACAAGACACCCATGCGGTCCCAACATGACGGGGCGTCGGCACATTTCAGTCGTCGTGTGCATCGATTCCTGGACCGACGATTCCCAGAAACGTGGATTGGCAGAGGTGGTCCTGTACCATGGCCTGCTCGATCCCCAGATATTTCCCCTCTGGACTTTTTGTGTAGGGAGAGATGCACAACCTTGTTTATGCAACTCCTGTTGCATCAGAAGAGGATCTGGTTGCCCGGATAGTAGCAGCAACAGGAACAATTCAGGATACGCCTGGGGTTTTTGCTCGTGTCAGATAGAACACGATCCGCCTTTTTAACCTTTGTTTACGTGTCAATGGAGGCATTTTTGAAAATCTACTGTGATTGAAATTGGGTTGTGTTAATGTGTTGCCTCTTGGTCATAAAAAAATGGAAAAGTGTATGTTGGTTTACTTAATTTGCCACCAGAGAAATCTTCCTCTACCGATTTAAATATTCCTCGTAGGAAAAAATGATATTAGGGAAAAATATTTGTTTTGATGTCCCCTACAACCTCCCAGAGTTTGTCGGTTTAAATACTTTTCACCCTGTATACTGATACGGATATGGTGTCTGTGTGCTCAGCTCACTGGATATTTAAACAATACTACTTCTTGCAGCAAGATGGGGCAAAATGCCACACGTCTAATGTATCGATGGAACTATTCCATGATGTCTTTGCTGAGGAGCGAACTGTCAGCAAACATATACGGCCACCAAATTCACCTAATCTAACAACATGTATTTTCTTGTGGGGATATTTTTACAAGACGATCTATGAAGCAGATCCACACACAATGCAGGAACTGGAAGACACTAGACGTGAAGTTGCCGCCATCGGTATCCAAAATTTACGCTGTGTGGTTCTGAATAATGCGTAGAACTACACAGCTGTGTATTGATGTTGCATAGGGTCACAATCAATATCTTCTGTAAATTTATTTTTCATTGTAAACAAACAAAGTCCACTTCAGCTCTGTTTCTGTAATTTCACTGCATTCCAGTTATGCTTGTATCTAAATCATTCTGTATAACTAAAAACGGCCGATTTTCTCGTCGCTACGCGCTCTAGCGTCCTATCACATGACACGACAACTTTCACAATACGGGGAGTCGACACTGTTTATGTTATATTCTGGGGATATTCAGTAACAACTAGAGCTTTTGATATTTTTAATATCATTGAGTTCGATATATCGACATTTAAAGATTATGTCAAAAGTTCCCGAGTTAGGTAAGTAACGTATCGATATACCGAAAGATAAAATATCGACTTACTTGCCTACAAAAATATCGGCTGCACATTGAAAATATGCTGCCGGCGTTAGAACTGTACATTCAAGTATTGAGTTATTATTAGGTATCCTGTACATCGGGAAGTTAGCAGTCTGCCTATCCCTCTTACAGCTAGAACTGAACGGAAAATTATGCACGTTCACGCTTAGCGATAACCACTTTGCTAATAATGGTAACTGCATGTAAGTGGCACGAAGTGTCCGTCGTTCAGTTTCGTCGCACATCGGATTTGTCCGGAACTCTTCATGTCGACTTCTGTTTTTTTCCATTTCTGCCAACGCTAGTGACCTAGCAGTTTTAGTGTCAAAACTGCTTTCAGAAGCCAGAGTTGCGGTTTCTGTTACCAACCCTGTCATTCAGATATTTGTTCATCAATTTCAGCAACTTATTCTGAAGAAGAAAATTTTTTACGCAACTAGCATGCTATTCTTCACATCGGAACTGTTGTTATTCCATTCACATCGTTCCCCAGTGCAATTGGGCTTCTTTTTTGCCACATGTACTTTCTTCGCACAGTGAGAGATAATGACTGGACGCGATGACAGCTGAAACAGTAGTAAGACGACTCCTCACAGTGAATGTAAAATTGTTCTACTACAGCTTCAAAAGAACAACTTCAAATGTTTGCCACAATCGTGAAAAAATAAGAAACAGAAATATCGGCACTCGATATTGACATTTGGTATCTACGAAACAGGGAACTACATCCCCTACATATCGATAGTGTTTGAAAATAATGTCTACGAGGGTTATCCCAAAAGTAAGGTCTCCTATTTTTTTATAAGTACATAGACCTGTTTATTTCTACAATGGTTTACATCAGTTTAGAGCTTGAACATTTAGCTATTTTTCGACATAAACACCATTTCAGTCGATGCATTTTTGTAGACGCTGTGGCAGTTTTCGTATGCCCATGTCATACCAGCTCGCCGGCATGCTGTTCAGAAAGTTATGATCCTCGTCTTTCACATCGTCGTCGGAGCTGAATCGCTGGGACCACAATCAACGCCGACAGGTACTGCGAGACTCTGAAAAAACTCAAACGGGCAATTTAGAACCGGAGAAGAGGAATGTTGAGCAAGGGCGTACACATTCTCCATGACAACGCTCGCCCATACATCGCTCGGCAAACCGTTGCTCTCCTGCAACAGTGTCAGTGGAACATAATCACCCACCCACCCCATAGTCCTGACTTGGCGCCCAGTTAATATCACCTGTTCCCTAGGTTAAAAGAATATTTGGCCGGAAAGCGATTCAGCTCCGACGACGAGGTGAAAGAAGAGGTTCATAACCTTCTGAACAGCATGGCGGCGAACTGGTAAGACGTGGGCATACAGCGTCTACAAAAATGCATCGACAGAAATGGTGATTATGTCGAAAAATAGGTAATGTTCAAGCTCTAAACTGATGCAAACCATTGTAGAAATAAATAGATCTATGTACTTATAAAAAATAGGAGACCTTACTTTTGGGATTACCCTCGTATATATCGGTACCTTCTGGAAAAAGTATCGATATATCTACATTTATAAACAGCTCTAGTTACAACATTCCAGCAATTTTTAATGATATATTCTCTGAGATTCTGGGTAGCAGTAGGTAACCAGTTGGTTGCTTAAGGCCGGTATTACACTATCAAATTTCTTTGTCAAATATCTTTGTCCAATGTCTTTGTCAAAGATATTTGATGGTGTAATAGGGAACTTTGACAAATGTCATCCAATATTTGATCAAATCTGGGGCCTCGCTGTAGATTTGATCAAAGAAGTCGATTGTCTTCTGTTCACTGCAATGTGACGTGTTACCACATGGAGCGCTAGCATCGCTGCAGTGTTCTGTCGTCTGTAGTGTTTTTATTAACATTGCCGGTAAATACAATTGGTGTGTGCCGACAACTACAAAATTAATAGAGATGTATGAAGCTGATGAGGCGCTTTATAACGTGAGACACGCTGAATACAAAAATAGATTACGAAGATTGGAGGCCTGACCTAACCTAACCCTCTCCTGCAATGTGTTACAGTGAGCCTGTCCTCTGCAGATGTAGCAGTTCTTAAGTGAATATTGTTCTTTGTGATATGAGGATACACTTCATTGTGCACATACAGAAATGTATGCTCGTCCATTCTTAAGTAATTGATGTTCGACTTTACGTCCGCCACTATAAGCGCACGTAACAAGTTTACTTGAATGCTTTTATCGTGTCGTCGTAAAACCCACGGCTTCACCCGGGTACCTTTCCTTTTTTCCCCCACTTCTCTTCCGCATGTGCACACAGTGCAATTGTGGTACATGCAACTGGTGCGGTTAATAACAAGTTGTTGTTAGCCATCTTGAACTTTGACGAAAAATATGATGACAGTGTAATACCCCTTCTAACGCTACGTTAAAGATCTCTGTCAAATATATTTGACGGAATATTTGATCACATCTTTGATCAAATCTTTGACAAAGAAATTTGATAGTGTAATACCGGCTAAGGCAGGTTTTGTCGAGAGCTGAAGAGCGGAGTTTGTTTCGCGGCGTAGTGGAACCAAGGTCGGTAGCCAGAGCGCGGAAGACGCAGTACAGAGGCTGAAACCATGCGAGCTTGCGGTTTGCGCAGACTGACGCACGCGCCACCTGTGTGATGCCGGAGTGGGCCGGTATAATGGAGAGCCAGTCGGTCGTTTAGCAGCGCGCTGGTAAAGGGGACGGCAAGCGCAGAGTTTCACCTGCTTCAGCAAATCTCCCTTCCCCCACCACCACACTACTGTACAACAGCTTGCCCTGCCGAGAGCTGAGGCGCCACAGGAGAGGCGCAGATTGCGCGCAATCGTAATTCCGTTGAACTCAAAATGTGGTGGTGGTGGTGGTGGTGGTGGTGGTGGTGGTGGTGGGCGGGGGGGGGGAGAGGGGGGAGGGAGGGTTGAGAAATACCGGTGAGGGTTTACTTTGTTGTGTGATGAACCAACCCTCTGCCAGGCACTGGAGGACACATGGCCCGTTTTCAGCTCCATTTTTTGTTAACACCAGTACCTACTGCTTGCCCTACGAAAAAATGGCTGACATAGAAATAAGTGTCCACGGAATAGAAAAGCAACTGGAATCATTCAACAGAGGAAAGTCCACTGGACCTGACGGGATACCAATTCGATTCTACACAGAGTACGCGAAAGAACTTGCCCCCCTTCTAACAGCCGTGTACCGCAAGTCTCTAGAGGAACGGAAGGTTCCAAATGATTGGAAAAGAGCACAGGTAGTTCCAGTTTTCAAGAAGGGTCGTCGAGCAGATGCGCAAAACTATAAGCTTATATCTCTGACATCGATCTGTTGTAGAATTTTTTGCTCGAGTATCATGACGTTTTTGGAAACCCGGAATGTACTCCGTAGGAATCAACATGGATTCTGGAAACAGCGATCGTGTGAGACCCAACTCGCTTTATTTGTTCATGAGACCCAGAAAATATTAGATACATGCTCCCAGGTAGATGCTATTTTTCTTGACTTCCGGAAGGCGTTCGATACAGTTCCGCGCTGTCGCTTGATAAACAAAGTAAGATCCTACGGAATATCAGACCAGCTGTGTGGCTGGATTGAAGAGTTTTTAGCAAACAGAACACAGCATGTTGTTATCAATGGAGAGACGTCTACAGACGTTAAGGTAACCTCTGGCGTGCTACAGGGGAGTGTTATGGGACCATTGCTTTTCACAATATATATAAATGACCTAGTAGATAGTGTCGGAAGTTCCATGCGGCTTTTCGCGGATGATGCTGTAGTATACAGAGAAGTTGCAGCATTAGAAAATTGTAGCGAAATGCAGTAAGATCTGCAGCGGATAGGTACTTGGTGCAGGGAGTGGCAACTGACCCTTAACATAGACAAATGTAATGTATTGCGAATACATAGAAAGAAGGATCCTTTATTGTATGATTATATGATAGCGGAACAAACACTGGTAGCAGTTACTTCTGTAAAATATCTGGGAGTATGCGTGCGGAACGATTTGAAGTGGAATGATCATATAAAATTAATTGTTGGTAAGGCGGGTACCAGGTTGAGATTCATTGGGAGAGTCCTTAGAAAATGTAGTCCATCAGCGAAGGAGGTGGCTTACAAAACACTCGTTCGACCTATACTTGATTATTGCCCATCAGTGTGGGATCCGTACCAGGTCGGGTTGACAGAGGAGATAGAGAAGATCCAAAGAAGAGCGGCGCGTTTTTTTACGGCGTTATTTGGTAAGCGTGATAGCGTTACGGAGGTGTTTAGCAAACTCAAGTGGCAGACTCTGCAAGAGAGGCGCTCTGCGTCGCGATGTAGCTTGCTGTCGAGGTTTCGAGAGGGTGTGTTTCTGGATTAGGTATCGAATATATTGCTACCCCCTACTTATACCTCCCGAGGAGATCACGAATGTAAAATTTGAGAGATTCTAGCGCGCACGGAGACTTTCCGGCAGTCGTTCTTCCCGCGAACCATACGCGACTGGAACAGAAAAGGGAGGTAATGACAGTGGCACACGCCGTTGGGTGGCTTGCGGAGTATAAATGTGGATGTAGATGTACATGCCTTCTTGCACTATTTCTTTTGCACGTGTTTTATAATTTTGCACAGTTCATGCAGATACTTTCTAAACAATTTGTAGTTGACATAAAAGTTTTCTGGGTTTGGTACCGCGTCATAATGTAAAAACTACTGCTATTGGAGAAAAACCAGCGTTTCGGCCACAATTGCAGCGGCCTTCTTTTGGGTCTAATGGTGCGTTCTAGCTATGCAGTGTCCTTTATATTTTGTTGTTAGTATTCACTGCGCATGCCATTACGTCATAATTTAAAAAATAGGTAGTTAGTTTCATTGGTCACTTAAGGAAGAAGGAGAGGGAACTTTATTCTGATAGGTTATTGCGGTGGAGGGAGAACGTGACCTCTGTTGTCTCTTGGATCTTGTGTTATGTACCATGATTGGTGGTCACCGTCGAATGAGAAGTTTGCTGCTGTTTACCAACTGCTGGACGTCGGCCGCGCGGCGGCAGTTACTCCCCGGCAATGTTCGTGCCTCGCGTTGACAGTGCGGTCTGTTGGCGTCTGATTGCTGGCAGCCAAGATGGGGCAAGCCTGAGTCCATCATCCCTGTTCATGTTGTTAGGGTGTTAAGTGTAACACAACATATCCGCAGTGGCAGAACACCAGCAAGACTGCGAAAAAGAAATAAAATTCAGCGAAGCCTGTGTGTTGGCCAAGCAGCCAATAATGACGAAACGCAAAATCAGAGAGGCCATCGAAATACTTAAACACCCTAACAACATGAACAGGGATGATGGACTCAGGCTTGCCCCATCTTGGCTGCCAGCAATCAGAGCCCACCAGACCGCACTGTCAATACGAGGCGCGAGCACTACCGGCGAGTAACTGCCGCAGCGCGGCCGACGTCCAGCAGTTGGTAAACAGCGGCCAACTTCTCATTCGACGGTGACCACCAATCATGGCACACATAACACACGAGCCAATAGACAACAGAGGTCACGTTCTCCCTCCACTGCAATAACCTGTTAAAATAAAGTTCCCTCTCCTTCTTCCTTAAGTGACCAATGAAACTACTACCTATTTTTTAAATTATGACGTAATGACATGCGCAGTGAGCACTAACAACAAAATATAAGGGACGCTGCACAGCTAGAACGCACCATTAGACCCAGAAGAAGGCCGCTGCAATCGTGGCCGAAACGTGGTTTTTCTCCAGCAGCAGTAGTTTTATACATTATGACGCGGTACCAAACCCAGAAAACTTTTATGTCGACTGACTCTGGCCGCGGAAGCCTGCGCAATTATACAATTTGTAGTTATTGATCTGATGAATCGCAATTTCGTTGATAGAAGCTGAATAAATGAAGTAAAATTTGCGCCACAGCCAGGACTTGAACCCAGATCTGCTTAACAGACAGGTGTGCTAACAATTACACCACTGTAGCAGTATCGCTAGCACAACTGCACAGACTAGCCTAGTCCAACGCCCTCCAAAACACGAACTTCAGTTTATGCCTCCAGCTCCTTTTCTCCCTTTTTAAATCGTCACTACTGCCGAGGATCTCTTATACTGGATTTCCCCCATTATGTACAAAGACAGCGTGCTGTTCGAATAGTGGAGAGCCTCAGCAACAGTAACGAATTAAGAATGGGGAAATTGGCTGAAGATGTGAACTTAAGTTCGTGTTATGGAGGGTACTGAACTAGGGCAGTCTGTGCGGCTATGTTACCCACACTGCTACAGTGATGTAATGCCTAGCACATCTACCTAGCCACCAGGGGACCTGGGTTCAAGACCCAGCTGTGGCACGAATTTTACTTCATTTCTTCAGTACCTGTTATTATCATCGAATTCGCAAGTATTTTCACCAAGTTCGGATCTATTATTTATAAAAACAATAATTAGAAAGTGATAATTTCAAATGCTTCTTCAGATTAAGGTAACAAATTGTATACGCGTGAAGGTGACGAAGTTTTTTGCAGATGTCTGTGCTCTGTTGACTGAAATACTAGACCTATTTAATTCTGAACAAGTATATTAACCACAGTAAAAATCATTGTATCTTGTATTATAATTTTTTGAACATCTTTCATAATTAAAGATTTTATTTCTCTATAGTTTAGTTTAACTTGCCTTAAAGTTTACGTCCACTAGATACGTATGGACAATTTCAAGTTACAGGAAGAAAACTGTGCAATACTTTATGAACTTTAAGACCTATGTTATCCTACATTCTGCGAAGTACAACTTGTGGGAAATTTCGAGTTGAGTCCTAGTAAAATGTGTATCAGAAAATTACTGAAACATACTCTTTATCCTGATCCATTTTTTCATCTTTAAGCTTCCTGTTGGCATTCTCTTTGCCACGTACTGCTTCAGTAGTGAATGTATACTAATTATATTTGTGTCAGTATACTTCAGCAAAAGTAACTATGAAATACATCTGATTGCATGATATTACTAGGAAGACAAATACATTTTAGAGAAATGAATACGTAGCCGCTTAAAAAAATTGTGTCTAGCAGCAGAATTCTACATTTAATTCATCATTAAGTGTATAATTCTGGGGTATTGTGATATAATTTCATAATGAATTATTGATTATTGAAGCATCTTCTGTGATAAAGTATGCGGCGAAATGTGAACAATGTGATGGCGTAGATTGCCTGAAGGTAAAAGGAGAAAAGCTTAGGAGGGGTTTAAAACCCACTACAAACGCCACTGTTAAAGATTTCAAGCATCCCCGAAGAACTGATACATAGATTTTTCGCCGAGCGATCTAAGGCGCTGCAGTCATGGACTGTGCGGCTTGTCCCGGCGGAGATTCGAGTCCTCCCTCGGACATGGGTGTGTGTGTGTTTGCCCTTAGGATAATTTAGGTTAAGCAGTGTGTAAGCTTAGGGATGGATGACCTTAGCAGTTAAGTCCCATAAGATTCCACACACATTTGAACAACATAGATTTTTCCCAATACAGTAGACTGCTTGTTTGTAACCTTTTTACCCCTGAATTTTGTTTCGTCGATTTTTTTTATATGTAGCATTGTTGATACTTACTGCACACTAAAGTATGTTTAGAATCAATATCTGTAGCAGTTTTGCAACAAACTTTCGGTAGAACGTATAGAAAAGCGGAAACAAACATGAGGAAATATGACATTTACCGACGTTGGAAACCATCACCAAAACATACAACGTATCCCTAACAGAACTGCTGCAAGGAAAAATTTTCCAATTGCTTTGCGAAATAATAATGGCTTTCCACAATTTGAATGATGGAAGATGGCAGCGTAAACGACAGTGAGCTTAAAATTTAGTATATAGGGGTAATTGTTTTTTCTTTAAAGGCAATATAATTAGAAAGAGACTATAGGCTTTAATAAAGTAATAAAAAAATTCCATTTTTCCGTAATTCGAAAGTACATCGTGACGTTAAGTGTGGGTTGGAGAGTAGACTTGGAGGCGTAGAACGGGCAAAAAATTACAAGGAGATGCACGAAAGGATTGCCCACAGGGCTGAGAATGTTTCTCCATTTTTATGGAATTCAGAATCTAATTGCTGTTAGGTGAGAACAGAGTTCATCACTGATGGTGTCCTTACACACTCGTGGCGATTAAAATTACAACAGCATGAAGACGTCACAGTACAGACGTCACTACGGCTCGAAATGTCATGCTCAGATACGAAAACCATTGCTGTAACATGGAGGATGTGCATTCGATGACACGGGCGCTGTCTGTGGGTAGAAGCAGAAGGTCAGTTGAAGTAGTACACCTAGCAGCGACTGCTGTGTGAGTCAGTTGTAGCTGAAAATGTTGGAAATCAGTTAAAGTGCACTAATAACATGTTTAGGGAACACGGAACAACATGCATGGATCAATATTGGAGTGGTACGTGGTCGGAGCGCACGACAATGGCCGGCCGGTGTGGCCGAGCGGTTCTAGGCGCTTCAGTCTGGAACCGCGCGACCGCTACGGTTTTAGGTTAGAATCCTGCCTCGGGCATGGATGCGTGTGATGTCCTAGGGGACTGATGACCTCAGATGTTAAGTCCCATAGTGCTCAGAGCCCTACTACTACACGACAATGTGTTCAGGGACTGCGAGATGTGTGCGGTGGTGCAGCATTACCTGTAACTACAGTGATGGGTTAAAGTGTTTCGGGATGGCAGGCTTATCATCCAAGATTAGCCCCATTCGGGACGTCTCCTCCATGGACAACATGACAATTGAGCTCCTTGCCTCCCTGCGGTATGTAGATCACGATGGAGTGCATGGTATCATCCTCCGTGACAGTGCACAATGGCACTTGGCGAACCCCAAACACGAGCTGCTGTGTACGTGGGGCCGGGAGATACTGAACACCTACCATATTCACCAGATATCAGTCCCTTTCGTTATAACCTATTCGGTAAGATGAAGGCATCTCTTCGTGGTACGCGCTGCTACACAAGAGACATCATCGGTGCCAATGGCTGATCTTTGCGAGACGCCGACAGTGATGAACGTGCTGACAGCGTATGACGCCTTCCATCCGTGCGGGGAGAGTCATAGATGCGCGGCTATTATATTGAGGGCATGTAATACTGTGAACGTCTGTCAATGAAGTCTAGTGTGAATTTTAACAGCGTTACTACTACTTTCTGTCCAACCCATGTATTCACCCATCGACCTATAAACTTTGATAAATGAATGGCCATGGGATATGTTGTCGTCGTCTTCTTCTTCTTCTTCGTCTTCTTCTTCTTCAGTCCAGAGACTGGTTTGGGTGAGGGGTCTGCTCTACAGGGTGTTACAAAAAGGTACGGCCAAACTTTCAGGAAACATTCCTCACACACAAATAAAGAAAAGATGTTATGTGGACATGTGTCCGGAAACGCTTAATTTCCATGTTAGAGTTCATTTTAGTTTCGTCAGTATGTACTGTACTTCCTCGATTCACAGCCAGTTGGCCCAATTGGAGGAAGGTTATGTTGACTTCGGTGTTTGTGTTGACATGCGACTCATTGCTCTACAGTACTAGCATCGAGCACATCAGTACGTAGCATCAACAGGTTAGTGTTCATCACGAACGTGGTTTTGCAGTCAGTGCAATGTTTACAAATGCGGAGTTGGCAGATGCCCATTTGATGTATGGATTAGCACGGAGCAATAGCTGTGGCGCGGTACGTTTGTATCGAGACAGATTTCCAGAACGAAGGTGTCCCGACAGGAAGATGTTCGAAGCAATTGATCGGCGTCTTAGGGAGCACGGAACATTCCAGCCCATGACTCGCGACAGGGGAAGACCTAGAACGACGAGGACACCTGCAATGGACGAGGCAATTCTTCGTGCAGTTGACGATAACCCTAATGTCAGCGCCAGAGAAGTTGCTGCTGTACAAGGTAACGTTGACCACGTCACTGTATGGAGAGTGCTACGGGAGAACCAGTTGTTTCCGTACCATGTACAGCTTGTGCAGGCACTATCAGCAGCTGATTGGCCTCCACGGGTACACTTCTGCGAATGGTTCATCCAACAATGTGTCAATCCTCATTTCAGTACAACGTGATCAAACTGTAAATTTTCACAATCAACATGTGTGGGCTGACGAGAATCCGCACGCAGTCGTGCAATCACTTCATCAACACAGATTTTCCGTGAACGTTTGGGCAGGCATTGTTGGTGATGTCTCGATTGGGCCCCATGTTCTTCCACCTACGCTCAATGGAGCAGGTTATCATGATTTTATACGGGATACTCTACCTGTGCTGCTAGAACATGTGCCTTTACAAGTACGACACAACATGTGGTTCATGCACGATGGAGCTCCTGCACATTTCAGTCGAAGTGTTCGTACGCTTCTCAACAACAGATTCGGTGACCGATGGATTGGTAGAGGCGAACCAATTCCATGGCCTCCACGCTCTCCTGACCTCAACCCTCTTGACTTTCATTTATGGGGGCATTTGAAAGCTCTTGTCTACGCAGCCCCGGTACCAAATGTAGAGACTCTTCGTGCTCGTATTGTGGACGGCTGTGATGCAATACGCCATTCTCCAGGGCTGCATCAGCGCATCACGGATTCCATGCGACGGAGGGTGGATGCATGCATCCTCGCTAACGGAGGACATTTTGAACATTTCCTGTAACAAAGTGTTTGAGGTCACGCTGGTACGTTCTGTTGCTGTGTGTTTCCATTCCATGATTAATGTGATTTGAAGAGAAGTAATAAAATGAGCTGTAACAAGGAAAGTAAGCGTTTCCGGACACATGTCCACATAACATATTTTCTTTCTTTGTGTGTGAGGAATGTTTCCTGAAAGTTTGGCCGTATCTTTTTGTAACACCCTGTATACTGCGCTAGCTGCTTCATCTCGAACTGTTGCAACCTACACCCTTCTGAATCTGCTTATTGTATTCATCTCTTGGTCTCCCTTCGCGCTGCCCTCCAATACTAAATTGGTGATCCCTTGATGTCTCAGAACATGTCCTACCAACATATCCCTTCTTCTAGTCAAGTTGTGCCACAAATTTCTCTTCTCCCCATTTCAGTTCAGTTCCTCATTAGTTACGTGATCTATCCATATGTATACAAATGGAATGTGTGGATCTGAGGCTCTACTGAAAGGGGGAAGGAGAGAGACTGACCATTAGTAATGAAACAACGAAGTGTGTCATTGTGTTGCTGTAGAGAGAACTGCGTGCTTAGATAAGCCTGCGTGTACGACTGCTATGCTGACATTTTCCGGCCTGCGACGGTTTCGCAAAATTTGGCAGCAGCGTTCAGGGGGACGCCAGTTTCCTGTCACAATGGGAGGCGTAGGCGTGCTGTCGGGTTTGGACTGTTTGTTACGAGAGGAACGGAAATTGCTTCCGCGGCCGAGTCCCACGCCACGTCTCGCCGAGACAGGCCGCTGTTGAATGACTGACTGACGGCTGACGCAACCCTGGCGGAACAAATGACTACCGGCAGGGGGAGGCGGGTCCCAGTCTGGAGGAGTCCAGGAAGCTAAGCGTGCGGCGCGCCCGCAATTCGTTGGCGTTTCGCAACTGTCCGCCAGGCCGTCCACGCGCGCGTGATCCTACACCGAACGTCACTGCCGTTGCAGCACTAACACAATGAGCTGGCCAAAGTCATGGGGGTAAATATACGCTCGTATAAAGATGGCGGTGGTGTCGTGCGCACTATGTTTGAAACAGCAACCTACTGGCGCACCTGTCATTTGTACTCAAGTGATTCACGTGAAACTGCCGACCTGATTATGAAAGCACGACGAGAATTAACTGACTTTGAACGCTAAAGGACATTCCACTCCGGAAATTCCATATTCTAAGATCCAAAGTGTCAAGACTGTGGCGACAATAGCAAATTTCAGGCAGTATCGCCTCACCACATCAGTCTCCGACGGGATTCACTTTACGACCGAGAGCAGCGGCGTTTGCGTAGAGCTGTCGGTGGTAACAGACAAGCAACACCGTGTGAAATCTATGTGGGATTTACGACGAACGTATGTGTTATGACGATGCGGCGAACTTTGGCATTAATGGGCTTTGGCAGCAGACAACTGTAAGTAGACAAACTGCCTATTGGAAATATGCACTGAAACAGCCAGGATACTGCGCCGAGCAAAACTACCAGCTTGCAACCTGAAGAAAGAAGAGGTACAAGCCATTAAGAATCTCAACGCCGACAAGAGTATATTGGTACTGCCTGCCGGTAAGGGGAATGCGACCGTCGTAATGAAGACCAAAGATTATGAGCAAAAGATCCGAGACCTATTAGATCCGACGACGTACCGAAAACTAAGCGCAGATCCGACGCAGCGTATCACTCGGAATACGAATCGATTAATCAAGGCGTCTTCTCTGCCGGCGGACATACAGAGAAACCTGCGCAACACAGAAGCCCTACCACCTCGGCTGTATGGATTACCCAAGATCCATAAGAACAACGTTCCACTGAGACCGACCGTTAGCGCTCCTGGATCACCGACATATAAACTGGCAAAACACTTGGCCTCTCTGCTCCAGCCACACGTGGGGAAGACCGACACATACATTAAGGACTCAGGACATTTCATTGAGAAGCTGAAGGAACTGAAACTTGCACCAAACGACAATCTGGTCAGCTTTGATGTTGTTTCGTTATTTACGAAAGTGCCACTCAGTGACGCTCTGGAGCACATCGGTTCCATGTTCCCGCAAGACATCAAAAAGCTCTTCCATGCATGTCTCACCACGAGCTATTTCACGTGGAATGGCGATTTCTACGAACAGCTTGAAGGCGTCGCCATGGGTAGTCCTCTCAGTCCAGTGGTGGCCAACTTCTTCATGGAACAATTCGAAGCACAGGCACTGGACTCGGCGACTTGCAAACCTAAGGTGAGGTACAGGTACGTCGATGATACTTTCGTGGTGTGGAGCCATGGTGAAGAACAGCTCGGTGACTTCCTAAGACACTTGAACAGCCTCCATGCCAACATAACATTTACCATGAAAGTAGAAAAGGACAAAAAACTGCCATTTCTACATGTGCTGATCACAAGGGACGGCGAAAACCTGGGACACAGCGTGTATCAAAAACTGACACACACGGACCGATATCTGCACAAACTGTCAAACCGCCACCCGAGCCAGAAAAGAGGCATGATTAGTACGCTCGTAACGAGAGCAGGACGAATATGTGAGCCGCAACACCTCAAACGAGAAATGCAACACCTGGAAACTGTTCTGAGGAGCAATGGGTACTCCACAAATTATATTAGAAGTGTAACAGAGCCAAACACCTGGTGAAGTAAGGAACCAGAAAAAGAAATGTCGGGTACGGCCTTTCTGCCATACATTCCCAGAGTGACGGACAGAATCGGCCGTATATTGCGCAAACATGGCGTAAAGACGATTTTCAAACCGACAAGGAAGATCAAAGAGTGTCTTAGATCGGCGAAGGAGAAAAGAGACCCACTTGCAATGTCGGGAATATACCGTATACCATGCACATGCGGAAAAGTTTATGTCGGAATGACTGGACGATCAATTAACACCAGGATCAAAGAGCATAAGCGACATTGCAGGTTGGGACAGGTGGAGAAATCTGCCGTGGCAGAGCACGGAAGTTATGGCTGTAGAGAAGCACTATCACACGCGCTTGTTCAGAGAAGCTGTAGAAAAACAAAAACACGCGAACAGTTTCAACAAGAAAGAGGAAAGCCTTAAGATAAACGGATCCTCGCTTCCCGTACTGCAGCGAACGACCGTCGCAGGTAGCAAGAGGAGAACCGCACCGGAAATGACCGCGGAGAAGCCCTCGGACGTTGGTGCGCCAGGTACATATAGTCTGCGGCCGCGAGCTCGCCTCCAGTTCACCACCAGCAATGGAGGGTGAAGCTTTGACAATGCCAGCCACTCGTGATGGCGAAGCGTCAGAAAAATCATAAGATGAACGTCGGCCGAAGAACCCGAGACAGAAGCCAATAGGCAGTTTGTCAACAAGTGGCCGCGAAAGCCTTAACAATTTTGAACTGTAAGTAGGCTGTTCAGGTTTTTATGTTGGTAACTCCACCTAGCGCTCTGTATGAAAATCACTGACTGTGTTGTCTGCAGTCTGTGGCTGGTTTGCATTGTTGGAATATTTGCTATTGTAGTGTTGGGCAGTTGGATGTGAACAGCGCGTAGCGTTGCCCAGTTGGAGGTGAGCCGCCAGCAGTGGTGGATGTGCAGAGAGAGGCCAGAGTTTTGAGAGGTTGCTGTAGGCGGACGATCGGGACGTGTGTCCACCAGAAAAAGGAAATTTGTAAACATGGATGTCATGAATTATATATATATATATATATATATATATATATATATATATATATATATATATATATATATATATAACACATTAAAAAACAGAGGCACAAAGGGTATAAGCATGGGCCAAGGAAAGAACAAATTTGAAGTAAAATGTTTAGCCTTTGCGGATGATATGGCATTGATAACTGAAAACCGAACAGACGCAACAGTTATGCTTGATATGTTACACGAGATTGCTGAAAAGACTGGGCTAAAAATATCCTACGAAAAAACCGAGTATATAGAACACAAACATCATACAGAAAAGTTCATGAAAACAAAGTATGGAAAAATTAAAAGAGTTGATAGATTCAAATACCTGGGGGAGTGGATCCAAGCCAATGGACTGGATAACACAACAAATAAAGAAAGAATAAAAAAGTTGGAATTTGCATATAAATTAACACAACACTACTACAATAAGAAATCAATATCCATACAAGCAAAGATTAAACATTATAATACAGTTATTAGGACACAAGCAACATATGGATCAGAGTGCCTAACATTGAATAAGAAAGGCGAATTAAGAGAACTAGAAAAAAGAGAGAGAAAAATATTAAGAAAAATTCTAGGTCCTGAGAAAAACAAGGAAAACAGGTGGATTAAAAGGAGAAATGAAGACCTATACAAAAATACAGAAAAGATCACAGATACAATGAGGAAGAGACGGCTAAAATTTTATGGACATTTAAAAAGAATGGAAGAAACACGGATTACAAAGAAAATTTTTAATTACGTTAGTAAGCTGAAAAACACTGTAGGATGGATAGAAGCAGTAAAGAAAGACGCCAACAAAATAGGTGTTACAGAAGAAATAATATGTGACAGGAATAACTTTAGGCTACTTATAGAAAACGCAAACTATGAAGAAGATGCGCCAAAACCTCGACCCAAGAGAGTGTGGACAGATGAGCAGAGACGAGCAGTTGGCGAGAAAATGAAGAAGTACTGGGAAGAACGGAAGAAAAAGAAACACCATAAGTCTTAAGTTGTATGCGGTCCATAGCTGGCCAAATTCATAATAAAAAAAAAAAAAATATATATATATATATATAACTTTTGAACATTATTAAGGTAAATACATTGTTTGTTCTCTATCAAAATCTTTCGTTTGCTAACTATGCCTATCAGTAGTTAGTGCCTTCAGTAGTTACAGTCTTTTATTTAGCTAACAGTATTGGCGCTCGCTGTATTGCAGTAGTTCGAGTAACGAAGATTTTTGTGAGGTAAGTGATTCGTGAAAGGTATAGTTTATTGTGTCTGGGACATTCTTTTGTAGGGATTATTGAAAGTCAGATTGCGTTGCGCTAAAAATATTGTGTGTCAGTTTAGTGATGATCAGAATAAGTAAAGAGAGAAATGTCTGAGTACGTTCAGTTTTGCTCAGCTATTTGAAAATCAAATAACGTAGAGGTTTTCCATCACAGTAAAATATAAATTTTTCCAAAGGGGACGCTTCACGACTGACTCGAGTACCTTTGCTAACAGAACGACATCGCCTGCAGCGACTCTTCTGCAATCTTGATCATATCGGTCGGACCCTAGACCACTGCTATCTACGTAGGAGACTTTAATAGTCACCATGAGAACTGGAAGTACGCACGAAACGACCAGAACGGTGAATCCCTGATGAGCTGGAGTGAGGAGACTAACACCCACCTGATTTTCGACGCCAAGGACCGCGGAACATTTCGATCAGCAGCATGGAGACGAGATTATAACCCTGATTTATGTTTTGTCACTAAAAACAAAAACAACCAACCGCTAGCCGCAACTCGTGAAGTCCTGTCTGATTTCCCACATAGCCAGCATCGCCCTGTTATCTTAAAAGTCGGAATTAACATCCCAATCATAAAATCCTTTCCTCGTCCACGATGGAATTTGCAGAAGGCAGACTGGGCCACCTTTGCAGAAAACCTTGACAAGTGTCTAGGTTGGATACCCCCGACTAGGGACAACTATGACAGATTTGTGGGAGCAGTCATCGCCACGGCTAAGAGGAATGTACCCAGAGGCTACCGGAAAGAGTACATCCCTGGCTGGAATGAGAGATGCGAAGACCTGTACCAGGAATTTACTGAAACCAACAACCAAGGAATCGCGGACGAACTGTTGCACAGCTTAGACGCAGCTCGACGGGAAAAATGGATGGACACCGTGGAGAATCTAGATTTCACTAAATCTAGTAGGCAAGCATGGACCCTACTCCGTAACCTGGGAGGCAGTAAACGTAAAATAAAAGACACCCACCCGATAACCCCTAACAATGTGGCCGCACACATAGTTAGAACCTCAAGAGCACCAAGGGACAGAACACACACCACAACCGTCAAACGTGAATTAAGATCTTAAAAACAAAGGCCATCGCCTACCTCCGAATTTTCCCAGCCTAGACCACTGGAAAACCGCGGCCTTGTCAGATGAGTCTCGATTTCAGTTGGTAAGAGCAGATGGTAGGGTTCGATTGTGGCGCAGACCCCAACTAAGCCATGGACCCAAGGTGTCAACGTGGCTCTATGGAAGCTGGTCGTTGCTCATTAATGGTGTGGGGCGTGTACACATGGAACGCACCGGGTCCTCTGGTCCAACTCAACCGATCAGTGACTGGAAATGGTTACGTTCGGCAGCTGCGACCATTTTCAGCTATTCATGGACATCGTGTTCCCAAACGACGGTATCATGTCACTGGGCCGGAAATGTTCGTGACTAGATTGAAGAACATTCTGGACAATTCGAGCAAATGATTTGCCACGCTGGTAGCCCGGCACGAATCCCATCAAACATTTATGAGACGTAATCGAGAGGTGAGTCCGTGCACAAAATCTTGCACCGCCAACACTTTCGCCGTTATGGGTTGCTATAGCGGCTGCATGGCTCAGTATTTCTCAAGCGGACTACCAACGACTTGTTTGAGTTCATGTCACACCGTGTTGCCGCACTACGCCGGGAAAAATGAGGTCTGAGACGATGTTAGGAGTTATCCCACGACCTCTGTGACGTCACTGTAGAGCTGGAAACCGAGAACCACGAACGACGGCGACATCGCAACCTCTCAGACAGAAACAAATGGTGGTGCACAGTAGACTTACACTACATTATTGTATTCTGAAGCTTTATTTTGGGTGGATGGAAGGATTGGGGAGAAGGTGCTTCAGAGGGTGGAAGAGTTGAGGTCAGAAGCGGTCAAATCGTGACTTAGAATTGATCGTTCTATAGGAGAAGCACTCAGTGGTTATCTAACTTCGTTGCAGGCAGCCCTGCCTGAGTGTTTCCGGCACAATAAAACTGATTTTCCGTATTTCATATAATTGCTGGCCGAACTAAGAATGCTACCACAACCAACTGATTAAGAGATATAACCTGATGTTAAGGTTTTAAAGCAGTAAGACATGATCCATCGCTAGCAACTGCGTACATGGTTTGATGCAGCGTAACTCACGGCATAGTGTATTTTTATTTTCTTACTTTGCTGGCATTTACAAATTACCTGCCACCTAGTGACTACGTCAAGCCGTGTTTTCGGAATATTAAACCTTACACTTACGTGTACATAGTGTGGAGGTTAATCGATTATAGTATTTTAATTACCTTGCAATTTTACATGCTTGGGAAGTTAAAACTAATCAGGAAATGTAAATGCTTAAACTGTGTAATCAGAAGACTAGGCAGTTTAGATTTACAGAACGCCACCACCAATTCTGTCCAGGTGGGAGTACCTCAGGAAAACACTGAACTACTCTGTTATGAGGAGTCACAGCCCGATCTACTACTGGTTGCCATCCGAGTGCAAGGGCCTTAGCAACACTTTACGCCTCTCGCCCTGGGATGAAGTGATCCGAAACCTACGTTAGGTTACTGTATATGGCAGCATCTGTTGCCTTCTATTTCTTTATCTGTTTGACATCTGGCGTATGTAATGCAACATCTGACTTCCTGACCGCGCTCATCGGCTACTGGTGGTGAGTATTGAGAACCCACTCGCCGGTTTGCGAGGGACTGACACAGTTCTCATGCGTGGAGATAATGGACTGACCTTCCCACAGTAATGATGGTATGGAGCGACCACGCTGTGTTTAAGGATAGGGCACTTCCACGGTACACCCGACGTCTGTAAGACACTTGCGAAAAGTGCCATTATCAAGTGTTTTCTGAAGGCAGGTTAGACAATAACAGTTAAATACATAACAAGTGATATAATCGTATAACAATCCATATTTGAAACGCTTACTCACAAGTGTTATAAATTACCTAAGATTGCATACTGTCATATGCAATTTGTAACACTCGTAAGTAAGCATTTCAAATATGGATTGTTATACGGTTATATCACTTGTTATGTATTTCACTGTTATTGTCTAACCTGCTTTCAGAAAACACTTGATAATGGCACTTTGAAGCCGAAATCATGATTGTGTAAGTGTAAATGTAACGCTGTAAATAAACAGTCTAATGGCGGTACTGACTTTAAAGAAATATGACTGTGGCCCCGCATTATGAAAAAATTATTCAGTTATTAAAAGCTGCACTGTCCATCAGCAGAAGGTTGATATCTTCTTTAAACGCAGTGCCAAAGTAAAGTGCGTCGTACTTGGGTTTTTGTTTTCGTACTGAACAATAAACATTACGCATTTTGTTCGAAGTAGTATTTATAAAGTTAAAATAACGTCCAATATATAGATATATAGTAGACTGCGGACCTACAACCATCAACAACCAACGACAAACTTATTTTCAATAACATATACAGTATTACCAATAGATAGGGAACGGGGGCCTTTACCACCACCATGCAAAAAAATAAAAAATAGAAATGTCATTAATTGTTGTTGACTTTTATTAACAACACACTTTTTAAACAGATACTGATATGTAAGTAGGGTACTGAATCTGACGATATTGACTATAACATTCATTGCGAAAAGTGGCATCCACTAATAACGGGACTAGACTGTCACCAACAAATTACACTTAAATTTTTGGATTAAGTTTCACTGAAAAAAACATTCAACTTTATACAGTCTAGTAGAAGAAAACATTTTTTTTCTAAAATTTTAATATAAGGTAAACTACCAGCTTACAATACTCACAAAAGAAAGGCATTAAGTATCCTTTTGATGACGTTGCTGCAATTAATGTCATTTCAAATAAACAATAGCTACATCTCAATATTACTATCGTCATGTTTACGAAACATGTGTTTTATGAGCTGTTCTGAACAGGGCAGCAGGTCGCGAAGATTTATCGCCTAAACAAATACTAAAAAAAAAATACATTATGTCGTTCAGTAACGTTGGCTGTCCTGATTACGGTGGCTATGGTGGCTCGTAGTGCGCTTGTAGGCACGACGGGTGAAGCGGTAGGGAAGGCTAGAGGCACGTTTGTTTAGCTGCAACGTGCACTTTCCAGCTCGCGCCGTCCTCCCAGTGACACTGGATGGAGTGGCGAAAGCGCCGTCCACGGCTAGCGGACGCAGAAAATTCCGTGACGCACGACGCATTTCACGCTTTGTTGGTAAATATGAAGTCCGTGCGTACAGGCAAACGAATAGATGGCGGCATACGTCAACAAGCTAACGCGGTATCGTGCTAACAGAAGGCTAATTGTTGTCTGGATGGTAAGTGGCAGCTGGTGGCGTACGAGAGACAGAGAGAGAGAGAGAGAGAGAGAGAGAGAAGACAGCCACATGGTCGAAGTACGATCTTTCACAATTCGGCCTAATGGGTGGACCATTAGCCCCTCTTAGCACACACAATAGCCCAAATCAAGTGGTTCGATACACACAGTATTAACCAATTGCTTGGATGTGTCAACTAACCAGCTGGACGCAGTCTTCAGGATACATCGAGGAAACAATTAACAGAATACTCAAAACAAACATTTACGATACAATAAATGGAAAAAACTGAACGACATTATCACAGTTCTAGATAACACTGATGTTATACCCGGGATGAAGAATAGGAAAATCAAACTTCCTGTCAGATTAAAACTGTGTGTCGGACCAAATCTCGAACTCGGGACCTTTGCCTTTCGTGAGCAAGTGCTCTACCAACTGAGCTACCCAAGTTGGTAGAGCACTTGCCCACGAAAGGCAAAGGTCCCGAGTTCGGGTCTCGGTCCGGCACGTAGTTTTAATCTGCCCGGAAGTTTCATATCAGTGCACAGTCCGCTGCAGAGTGAAAATCTGATTCTGGGAATAGGAAAATCGCTTAAACAGCTGATAACATTACACTATTAAGTTTAAACAATCCCAGTATTAAAATGAGATGCTCTAGAGATGACCTTAAAAATCGCAACTTATTTAATCCAGTGGAAAATTACATCAAGCATGTAACACAAATTCGAGCATGGCTAAAGCGAAAGATACTTTTACGAAGAACAGAAACCTATTGATATCCAAACGGACGTCTACACAAATAACTTACCAGTTTTACCAACTATTGTGTGAAGTAAGCTACTGTTAAGATACGCGGCCGACAGGGAAAATGAAATAAATAAACTGGAGACTTTTAAAAAGGGACAACAGGGTGTCAGCGAGGCTTGGGGTAGAACGAGGAGACAACTTTTGTAGAAAATCTAAAGCAAGAGCAACACAGCTTTGTCACTGCAGTGCTCATGCTGTACACCAATATTACACTGTGCAACAACTTTTCAATGAAAATTTATATGTTGCTTACATACAAGAGTTATACATTTATTTAGATATGACAAAATATTCATTAAAAGAAATACTGGTCCAGCTTCAGATATGAATGTCGCCTTATATACCATCAATGTACATATTTAAGTAGCGATATATCCTAGAAATGTTTAGTGCAGGAAATTTGTTATTAATTGTGAATCAGTGAGATTCAAAGGTCGCAACAGTAATATGAAAAACTTGCACTGCTAAAATTCACACAATTACAATAAAACCAAAAGAAACTACAGAATTTTCGGTGCTTTTTACAGTTCTACAGAAATTATGAAACATTTACAAAACCCATTAACTTATGAGTACAGAAAGAAAGTAGGTACTTGTGGTGTGCGTACTGTAAGATGGCTGGCTCTGAGCACTATGGGACTTAACATCTGAGGTCATCAGTCCCCTAGAACTTAGAACTACTTAAACCTAACTAACCTAATGACATCACACACATCCATGCCCGAGGCAGGATTCGAACCTGCGACCGTAGCGGTCGCGCGGTTCCAGACTGAAGCGCCTTTAACCGCGTGGCCACACTGGCCGGCCGTACTGTAAGACCTTCGGTACACACACCATCAGATTATTTGATTTGTCGCTCTAACAAAGTAGGCGAGTGTCAGCAATATGTCTCGTGGCCTTATCGTGGCGTGTTTATCTTTTGCCGTTAGGTCAGACGATAGAAATGCCACTTGCACGCTTAGAGTAGCAGATTGACGGTGACCAACTTTAAACAGAACTCGATTAATTTTCACACACATTTATTAAAATAATAAAAAGCATAGACATTACGTAACTTGGTTCTGGATGCTATTTACAATTGACAATCTGAAGCCCGCATCTCGTGGTCGTGCAGTAGCGTTCTCGCTTCCCACGCCCGGGTTCCTGGGTTCGATTCCCGGCGGGGTCAGGGATTTTCTCTGCCTCGTGATGGCTGGGTGTTGTATGTGATGTCCTTAGGTTAGTTAGGTTTAAGTAGTTCTAAGTTCTAGGGGACTGATGACCATAGCTGTTAAGTCCCATAGTGCTCAGAGCCATTTGAAGCCATTTTTGACAATCTGAAGTTCCCTTGGTATTGGTACGTTAACCTTATTCTCACATATCTCTGATACTTCGACAAAAGTGTCTATACATTTATCTTCATGGCTATGTACAGGAATATGGTAATCTTATTAGGTGCAGACTGAAACTTGACTATAGACTGGTATAGACAAATGCAGACTGACTAATCAGAGGTCTGTACACTCGTTATAATACCTCGCTCGTTCATGTATCACTGCGCGAGTGTGATCCGCGAGGAGAAAAGGTTCTATGTTAGCAGCAATCTCATTGGTTGCGTTACATATTAATATGCGGATCGGCGGAAGCAGAATTTGGTCCGTCTCTAAGGCAGCGCCATCTCGTAGTGCGGAGACGGGCGAGCGCTGCGCCTGCGCTGTTGTGCTTAGCGGGGCGCGCTCTAGTGGGAAAGTTGTGTACGCGCTGACTACGCGGAACTATGTACACAACAGTACTGATGGAGTACATAATACTGAGTACTTCATATAGGTTATCGTCATCAATGTTTTAAGCTAAATATTTTAAGAATTTGCGGTCGAACTAAAAACCGGCTGCACATCTGCGCTTAGCTTTTCGCTTTAAGTTACATCTGGAACAGCCGTAGAGTCCAGCACTCTGCCTCTAAACCGCATTGCACTGTCCTGGTGCAACCGCTCGCAACGTTCGTCTGAAGCTCCGCCGCAACTTTCAGGCAAGAAGTAGAGGTGGGCATCACTGAAGATTATATGCAGAAATGTCACAGCAAAGCTTTTTGTAAAGTAACAACAGTTACCCACAAACTGCTAATGATCTTTTCCTCTTCATTCCAAAGGAGTTAAAATTAAAATTTTTGAAACTTTACCAGGTGTTATTTAGCACCATTTCACGAGTGTACCGTGAATATCAGGAATCCGGTAAAATATGAGATCTCCGACATCGCTGCGGCCGGAAGAAGATCCTGCAAAAACAAGACTAACGACGAGTGAAGAGAATCGTTCAGCGTGACCGAAGAGCAACCCTTCGGCCAATTGCTCCAGATTTCAGTGCAGTGCGATCAACAAGTGTCAGCGTGCCAGCCATTCAACGAAACATCATCGATATGGGCTTTCGGAGCCGAAGACCCACTCGTGTACCCTTGGCCACACGACACAAAGCTTTACGCCTCGCCTGGACGCATCAACACCGACATTTGACTGTTGATGACTGTGAAACGACTCTCCTTTGAAAAATTAATGAGTGACTGTGCTGGTAAACGTTATTTGATTTTCAAACAGCTGAGCAAAGCTCAACGTACTCAAACAGTTTTCTCTTTCCTTATTCTGATTATCACTAAATTGACACACAATATTTTTAGCGCAACGCAATCTGGGTTTCAATAATTCCTACAAAAGAATGGCCATGGTTCAAAATGGCTCTGAGCACTATGGGACTCAACTGCTGTGGTCATCAGTCCCCTAGAACTTAGAACTACCCAAACCTAACTAACCTAAGGACATCACACACATCCATGCCCGAGGCAGGATTCGAACCTGCGACCGTAGCAGTCCCACGGTTCCGGACTGCGCGCCTAGAACCGCGAGACCACCGCAGCCGGCAAAAGAATGGCCATGACTAACAATAACCTATACCTTTCATAAATATCTTACCTCACAAAAATCTTCGTTACTCTAACTACAGCAATACAGCGAGCACCAAAAGTGCCAGCCAAATAAAAGATTCTAACTACTGAAGGCACTAACTAATGACAGGTATAGTCAGCAAATGAAAAATTTTGATAGAGAACAAACAATGTATTTACCTCAATAGCGTTAAAACGTCATAATATACAAATAATTTTGTGAGATCCTATTAAACAAATTTCCTTTTTCTTACGGACACACGTCCAAACCGTCCGCTCAAAACTCTGCCATCTCTCCCCCCACATCCACCACTGCTGGCGGCTCACCTCCAACTGCACAATGCTAGGCGTTGTTCACGTCCAACTGCCCAACACTACACAAGAGAATATTCCAACATTGGGTCCAACCAGTCACAGACTGCACACAGCGCAGTCAGTGATTTTCATACAGAGCGCTACGTGGCGTTACCAACATAAAACCCTAAACAGCCTACTCACAACTGGAAACGTGTTGCTGGTTGGGCGAGTCTGGTTTCAAATTGTATCCAGCGGATGGACGTGTACGGATATGGAGACAGCCTTATGAATCCATGCGCCCCCTGCATGCCAGCAGGGAACCGTTCAAGAAGGCTCTGTAATGGTGTGGGGCGTGTACAGTTGGAGTGTTATGGGACCCCTGATATATCTAGATACGACTTACTGATGACACGTACATAACCATTATGTCTGATCACCTGCATCCATTCATGTCCATTGTGCATTCCGACGGACTTGGACAAAACCAGCAGGGCAATGCGACACCTCATAAATCCAGAGATGCTACAGAGTGGCTCCAGGAACACTCTTCTGAATCAAACACTTCAGCTGGCCACCAAACTCCCCAGACATGAACATTATTGAGCATATCTGGGATGCCTTGCAACATGCTGTTCAGAAGAAATCTCCCCCCCCCCCCCCCCTCGTACTCTTTCCGGTTTATGGACGGCCGTGTAGGATTCATGGTGTCAATGCCCTCCAGCACAACTTCAGACATTAGCCGAGTCGTGTTGCGACATCTCTGCGGGCTCGTGGGGGCGCTACACGATATTAGGCAAGTGTACGAGTTTCTTTGGTTCTTTAATGTGGTTTCAGATACTTTGTCTCTGCTGTACGAGAACACTAGAAAAAATACCAAGAGCTCGTGTAACTTTTCCGTGTCTCACTAAAGCAAAGCAAACAACACTATGAAGATTAAGAAGACAGGAATAGCATAAATCTATTTGTATAATAGGAGTGAGATCGTCAGAACAGGCTAACTCCTGATATTAGCAGACGCTGCCGAAGTCCCTTGTCCCTGGGCATGCGCAGTGTAAAGTGTGCAGTATACTCTGGAATTCAGAACGCCACACTCGGCGCAATCTATAGATCATTGACGTCATGGACACACTTATGTCGTGGTTGGCAGCTGGTTTACACACAGGCACGAAAGGCACACATTTTGAGTAGTCGATTCTAGCCAGCCAGTCGATTTTAACCACGCAGTCGATCCAAACCACGCAGTCGATCCAAACCACGCAGTCGGTCCCGACCGGCCAGTCGGTCCCGACCGGCCAGTCGGTCCCGACCGGCCAGTCGGTCCCGACCGGCCAGTCGGTCCCGACCGGCCAGTCGGTCCCGACCGGCCAGTCGGTCCCGACCGGCCAGTCGGTCCCGACCGGGCAGTCGGTCCCGACCGGGCAGTCGGTCCCGACCGGGCAGTCGGTCCCGACCGGGCAGTCGGTCCCGACCGGGCAGTCGGTCCCGACCGGGCAGTCGGTCCCGACCGGGCAGTCGGTCCCGACCGGGCAGCGATCCCGACCGGGCAGTCGATTCCGACCGGGCTGTGATTCTAACCATGCAGTCGATTCTAACCAGGCCGTCGATTCTAACCAGGCTGTCGATTCTAATCAGGCAGTTGATTCTAATCAGGCAGTCGCCAGTGTCAAAAGGGATTTACAAGATGGCGAAAGCCATGTTCTCATAGTGGCACGTTCTCCGTTAAACTCAGGCACCACGTTACAAGTCCATTAGCATATAAAAGAACACCCCATATGTTAATCCTGTAGATGTCTGAGATTTTTCTTAACAGCCGCTGAAACGCAGCAGTCTACATCCGTGTAGTTTGGTAACCTCTACGAGTGTACGAGATTTGATCACCAGTGAGTGACTCCAGGTGGGTGTGGCATCCCATATGATACCTGGGGACGCTCTTCCGCGCCAAACTAAGCCCTTTTATCGCAGCTAGCAACGGTCTTCCACGATATTTGCGTCTTGCCTCCTGAGGGTGAATAACTTTTCTTGTCGCGCGCGCTTGCGACAGAAACGTTTTCTTGACGAGACAAGGGGAAGTTCTTGATGGAATGGTACGTGTCACTGTGCTGCGTTAGATTACTTAATTTCTAATTACCCTGTCAGGTAAACAGAACAGAAATCTATTAATGAAATGCAGTTGCACCATGATCGATTTGCAGCTTTACTCTGATCTTCACAAGATAAAAGATCCATTGTTCTACAGCTCCATATTGGCATTATCTGTTATCAGTTTGTTACCTATATTGTTCCTAATGTGTGAATAATATGTATTACTCATGCATTTCGTGTGTAAGCCATTTCGACACTAGTTTGTTCGTAATACTGTGGTCAAACATTTTTTTCCGTCTTGTCTCTTGCTTCTAATACTTCATATCACACTCTCTGACAATTCTGGATTCAGGATCGCTCCCGAAACGTTAAGCTTAACACGCATTTGACACAGTTTGTATCTAGCGCCAAAATAACTACATGTTAACTCTCTTCGTTCGCCGAAGTAGCAGCACAAGTTAGGTTGAGAAGCTGCTTACTTCACACATCAGACAGGTACGTGGCTCATTCTCACCGGGCGTAGAGCGAGACGAAAGATCGATTCCTTGAAACACTTTGCAGAATGCGTTCATACCTGCTATACTGTTGGCACAGAGAAACAGCGAGCAAATCAAATTACGCTGCAGAAGTTAATCATAAATGATCAGGTACAGTCATTTCTTGGCAGATGTAACCTATGTGCCGGAGCAGGAATCGAACCTGGGATCTCTGGCTTTTGCGCCGACAACTGCTCACCTACTGAGCTATCCCAGCACGGCTCACGACCCGCCCTCACAAGTCTACTTCCCGCAGTACCTCAAGTACCTCATGCAAAAGGTGTAGGTCCCAGGTTCGAGTCCCAGTCCAACAGTTTTAATACGCCACTGAGTTTCAAACCGGTGCCCACTCCACCGCAGAGCGTTAATTCATTCCGGTCACATACTGTTGTTGGCTAGACAGATTTTAGGCATTTATGCCATGCTTCATCGGCCTTACGGAGTGGCTGCGTCAGTCGGTAGTAGGGTCGTTCATCTCCTCAGATCAGGGACAAGAGAACTATTATCTATATATACACAGAGTGATTCATGAAGATATGCAAATATTTGAATATGTTGTTCTACAAGTTGTTGTTGTTGTTGTTGTGGTCTTCAGTCCTGAGACTGGTTTGATGCAGCTCTCCATGCTACTCTATCCAGTGCAAGCTTCTTCATCTCCCAGTACCTACTGCAACCTACATCCTCCTGAATCTGCTTAGTGTATTGATCTCTTGGTCTCCCTCTACGATTTTTACCCTCCACGCTGCCCTCCAATGCTAAATTTGTGATCCCTTGATGCCTCAAAACATGTCCTACCAACCGATCCCTCCTTCTAGTCAAGTTGTGCCACAAACTTCTCTTCTCCCCAATCCTATTCAATACCTCCTCATTAGTTACGTGATCTACCCACCTTATCTTCAGCATTCTTCTGTAGCACCACATTTCGAAAGCTTCTATTCTCTTCTTGTCCAAAGTAGTTATCGTCCATGTTTCACTTCCATACATGGCTACACTCCATACAAATACTTTCAGAAACGACTTCCTGACACCTAAATCTATACTCGATGTTAACAAATTTCTCTTCTTCAGAAACGATTTCCTTGCCATTGCCAGTCTACATTTTATATCCTCTCTACTTCGACCATCATCAGTTATTTTACTCCCTAAATAGCAAAACTCCTTTACTACTTTAAGTGTCTCATTTCCTAATCTAATCCCCTCAGCATCACCCGATTTAATTTGACTACATTCCATTATCCTCGTTTTGCTTTTATTGGTGTTCATCTTATATCCTCCTTTCAAGACACTGTCCATTCCGTTCAACTGCTCTTCCAAATCCTTTGCTGTGTTCTACAAGTAACACTGAAGAAAAAAGGTTAAATGTACATAAGTCCGCAAATGTTTCGTTATGGAGTTACGGCTAATAAAAGATTTTGCCTAAAATTTACCAATCTATATCTACATCCATACTCCGCAAGCCACCTGACGGTGTGTGGCGGAGGGTACTTTGAGTACCTCTATCGGATCTCCCTTCTGTTCCAGTCTCGTATTGTTCGTGCAAAAATAGATTGTCGGTATGCCTCTGTGTGGGCTCTAATCTCTCTGATTTTATCCTCGCGGTCTCTTCGCGAGATACACCTAGGAGGGAGCAATATACTGCTTGACTCCTCGGTGAAGGTATGTTCTCGAAACTTCGACAAAAGCCCGTACGCAGCTACTGAACGTCTCTCTTGCAGAGCCTTCCACTGGAGTTTATTTATCATCTCCGTGACGCTTTCGCGATTACTAAAGGATATTGTAACGAAGCGCGCTGCTCTCCGTTGGATCTTCTCTATCAACCCTCTCTCGGACCCCACACTGGTGAGCAATACTCAAGCAGTGGACGAACAAGTGTACTGTAACCTACTTCCTTTGTTTTCGGACTGCATTTCCTTAGGATTCTTCCAATGAAAGTCTGGCGAAATTTGGGAGTTAATGGGCTGTGGCGGCAGACGACCGACGCGAATACCTTTATAACAGCGCAACATCGCCTGCAGCGCCTCTTCTGGCCTCGTGACCATATCGGTTGGACACCAGACGACCGCAAAACCGCGGCCTGGTCAGGTGAATCACGATTTCAGCCTGCAAGGACAGACGGTAGGCTTCAAATGTGGCACAGGTCTCACTAAGACACGGACCAGAGTTTTCAACAAGGCACTGTACAAGCTGGTGGTGGCTCCATAATGGTGTGGGCTGTGTTTATATGGAACGGACTGGGTCCTCTAGTCCAACTGAACCGATCACTGGCTGGGGATGGTTATGTTCGGCAACTCTGACAGCATTTGCAGCCATTTATAGCCTTCATGTTCTCTAACAAACATGTCGCAGTTGTTCGTGCTTGGTTTAAAGAACATTCTGGACAATTCGAGCGAATGTTTTGGCCATCCGGATCTCCCGACTTTAATCCTGTCGAACGTTTATGGAACTTAATTGAGATGTCAGTTCGTGCACAACATCCTGCACCGGCAACTCTTTCGCAGTTATGGAAGGTTATAGAGGCAGCAGCGGCTCAATATTTCTGCAGAGGAGATCCAACGATTTGTTTAATCCACGCCACGACGAGTTGCTACTCTACGCCGGGCCACACACTACGTTTAGCGCACTCGCAAAGGCCAAACTTCTCCCTAGGAGTGAACATAAGGAAAAGGTGTGTCCGAAATAATGCAGCCGGCCGGTGTGGCCGTGCGGTTGTAGGCGCTTCAGTGTGGAACCGCGTGACCGCTACGGTCGCAGGTTCGAATCCTGCTTCGGGCATGGATGTGTGTGATGTCCTTAGGTTAGCTAGGTTTAAGTAGTTCTAAGTTCTAGGGAACTGATGACCACAGATGTTAAATCCCATAGTGCTCAGAGCCATTTGAACCATTTTTTTGAAATAATACAAGATCAACCCGGTTTTATTGATGAAATCACACCCCAAAATTAGACAACAGGCAGTTCCTTAACCAAGGCTAAAGACATAGGCGACGAAAAATTACCGACCGATGTACTCCCCCGGACCCAACCCTGCAGAGGTAACACCTGGCCATTGGTCACCCAATATCTCTGCAACGGCGAAGATGCCCAAATTCCAAAAACCACTCAAAATAATGAAAGGAACTACTGGAATCCAAGAGAGCATAAACGGTCTCGCCACCTACTCGAGAACAAACACAAGGCAAGAAGGGCGATGAGGGAGCTCCCACCCGAGTACGCCACGGCCTAGAAGTTCGAACTCGAGTTCGCGGCCCATCTATTGGCTCTAGGAGCATGAGGCTGAACACAAGAGCGTGCCAAATGAGCCATACTGCTGCATCTGAAACAGGGCCGAGGTCCCCTTTTGATAACTTCAACGGATGTAGATAATCCGGAATCGGCGCCGACGTCGCCCCCCTTAACGCCCTGACGTACTTTGTTCTCAAGCGGAAATGCGGATGCTGCTATGACCACATCACGGAACTCTCCCCAGGTTGTAGGCTGCTTACGGAAAACAAAATGCGACTTATCCGCCGCACGCATTCCCTTAAGAACGATGGAGACTAATTCTTGTTCAGTAAATCAATCAATGAGGCCAACGAGGCTGTCTGGACTCTTATCGACATACTGATTTAACTGCTCCTCACCCTGCTGCACTTCCCAAATACAGGGTGATTCAAAAAGAATACCACAACTTTAAAAATGTGTATTTAATGAAAGCTGTTATACATCATTACAAAGAGTATTTAAAAAGGTTTTTTTTTCACTCAAAAACAAGTTCAGAGATGTTCAATATGGCCCCCTCCGGACACACGAGCAATATCAACCCGATACTCCAACTCGTTCCACACTCTGTAGCATATCAGGCGTAACAGTTTGGATAGCTGCTGTTATTTCTCGTTTCAAATCATCAATGGTGGCTGGGAGAGGTGGCCGAAACACCATATCCTTAACATAGCCCCATAAGAAAAAATCGCAGGGGGTAAGATCAGGGCTTCTTGGAGGCCAATGATGAAGTGCTCTGTCACGGGCTGCCTGGCGGCCGATCCATCGCCTCGGGTAGTTGACGTTCAGGTTTCATAACTAACCTTTTTCGTAGGACTCTCCATACAGTTGATTGTGGAATTTGCAGCTCTCTGCTAGATCTGCAAGTCGATTTTCCTGGGCTGCGAACAAATGCTTGCTGGATGCGTGCTACATTTTCATCACTCGTTCTCGGCCGTCCAGAACTTTTCCCTTTGCACAAACACCCATTCTCTGTAAACTGTTTATACCAACGTTTAATACACCACCTATCAGGAGGTTTAACACCATACTTCGTTCGAAATGCACGCTGAACAACTGTCGTCGATTCACTTCTGCCGTACTCAATAACACAAAAAGCTTTCTGTTGAGCGGTCGCCATCTTAGCATCAACTGACGCTGACGCCTAGTCAACAGCGCCTCAAGCGAACAAATGTACAACTAAATGAAACTTTATAGCTCCCTTAATTCGCCGACAGATAGTGCTTAGCTCTGCCTTTTGTCGTTGCAGAGTTTTAAATTCCTAAAGTTGTGGTATTCTTTTTGAATCATCCTGTATAATGACACTTAAGCTGTTCACGAACCCCAGTGGTTAACCTTTGCCTAATTACGAGCTCCCTTAATTGCTGCAAGAAAAACTCTACCCCCACGGCTCGCGAGTGGAAGTTCTGCAACTCGCCTCTAGCGAGCGGGTACAACAACGACAGAATTACTTGGTGCAGAACGCGAAAGGCGGCCGCGTGTTGTTCTGGGCGAACCAGGAACGACAGTAATTTTTCCACCTGATCAAGTCGCTTTACAACTAATTCAGTAATATCCAGGAACAAATAGGTCAGAGGATTAGGCAAATTGGCAAACACAGCATCTAACTTGACAGCCAATGGAACAGGGCCACCCAGGTTCAAAATGGTTCAAATGGCTCCGAGCACTATGGGACTTAACATCTGAGGTCATCAGCCCCCTAGACTTAGAACTACTTAAACCTAACTAACCTAAGAACTTCACACACGTCCAAGCCCGAGGCAGGATTCGAACCTGCGACCGTAGCAGTCGCGCGGTTCCGGACTGAAGCGCCTAGAACCGCTCGGCCACCTCGGCGGGCGGGCCACCCAGGTATGGCTCTCATGCTCTCGCTGATACCGCGAGTCGCTATCTTCAAACTTCCTCCCACCTAACTCCAAACACGTAAGCTTAAACTGTAATGCGCTCACCAGAGTTCCCAACTCGACGGTTAATTTTTTGTGATGATCCCCCAAATCTAACGTACTTAAATCGGCTACCCGATTAGTTAAATGCATCAACTGTGCCCGCACCCGAGCCAGCTGACTGTCACTAGGTTGGGTTCCCTGTAGAAGAGGAGGTACCCCTGAATTTTGCTACTTCAGTGTGTATGTACCCTGCGATCTTATTTGCCACATTACGTTATTCTAAAATAATGTCAGAAGATGCGGCTGTTATGGACCCTGTAAAACGAGAACCTTTTCCACACTAGAAACCAGCACTACGTAACCTTCGTATCTGAACATAAGCATCAGCGCCGGCCGCGGTGGCCGAGCGGTTCTAGGCGCTTCAGTTCGGAACCGCGAGACTGCTACGGTCGCAGGTTTGAATCCTGCCTCGGGCATGGATGTGCGTGATGTCCTTAGGTTAGTTAGGTTTAAGTAGTTCTAAGTTCTAGGGGACTGATAACCTCAGATGTTGTCCCATAGTGCTCAGAGCCATTTGAACCATGAGCATCAGCGTTATGCGTAGCTCATGACTAGTTTCGATGAACAAGGAAGACGACTCATCTCGTGCCTGCCGCAGCTTGGGAATTTCCTTGTTTACCGAGTCCTGTGTAATGAATGACACATGGTGATCAAGTTGAGGGTTTTCCTGAATCCGACGATTTAATACTACAGATCGTTATCTCCAAATGTCGCAATGTCCAATAATAAGACATCACGAAATTATTTACGTAATTCTCCATTGTTACGTTCTTAAGGGGCTCCGGAAAGGCTCAAAATCATGAAAAGTTCAATTTTTACTTTTTTGCGTTTTCTGAATCTGCAGACTATTACCTTTTAATAGATATATAATTTATTCAATTCCGAAGACTACAACTATTTTTAAATTTTTTTTTTGGAATGTGTTCTACATGGGCGTCACCCACTGTGGCGCTGTTAAAGTGCTGTCAAATGGTGTTATTATTAACGTCCGTGTTCATCAGGTACATTTTAGTGATGTGAGATAAAGTATGTGTTGTGGCTAACCAAATGGTTCAAATGGCTCTGAGCACTATGGGACTCAACTGCTGTGGTTATCAGTCCCCTAGAACTTAGAACTACTGAAACCTAACTAACCTAAGGACATCACACACATCCATGCCCGAGGCAGGATTCGAACCTGCGACCGTAGCAGTCGCACGGTTCCGGACTGCGCGCCTAGAACCGCGAGACCACCGTGTGGCTAACCTGTGATGGTTCAATATATATCGCTGGTGTGATTGTCGATTGTTTCATGTTTATTTACTCTGTCGTTATCTCGAAAATATTCGTAATTAATTCTGTTTCTTGAGTCTCTGTTTTGTTGAAGTATAATAATGAGTAAAAGTAAAGTTATTAGAAATCCTCTGAAGGCTTTTAAGAAAAGGAGAAATGTTGGAAAGCCAAAGGTATTTAGAAATATGGGAATGAAGATAGGTTCTAACATGGTACGAGCGATGCTTGCTTTAGACAAGGAACGCCTTCGGGCTGCAGACAGGGCTGTAAAGAGTCTAGAAATACAAGCAAGAGTAAACAGGAGGAGGAACAGGAGGAAGCTGGAGGAGGAGTTTGCAGAGGATGAAGATAATCCATCCTATGGATCTGGAATGCACTAAAAAGTTAATCCAATCTTTGTCGCTCGATTCCCAAAACTTTTATTTTCTCATACTAATTACATGTTTTCTTAGGATCTTCCAAACATATTTGTTTCAAACTTTCAGTAAATGTTACACAGTATCTTCTGCATAATTTAACACAGCCTTTTTCCAAAAAACTTTATATTTTTGAATATATAAATAAAAAATTGCAAAAAAATGTTGTGAATTTTCATTACAATTGAAAAAAAATCATCTTTAATAACTGAACTAAAATTTTGTAAAATCCCTGTGTTAAGTTGTAGCCCATATTCCAATAAATAATCTGTAAAAAGTTCAACTTCCTACCTCAAATACTTTGTGAGGAAAGATGTAATTTATAAGCGTTATTTTAACATTGCAAGTATAGGGCGTTCCGGAGCCCCTTAATGTGGTATCAAAAAATAAAATAATAAACACGGTGCGTCGTTGAACCTGCTGTCAGTAGCAAAATGTACTAGGTAAAGCGGACACCAAACTGCAGTGCCGTTTGAAGACTTACTGGGCGCCGTCCTATGCCACTGCGTTCCTGAGGCCGGCCGGAGTGGCCGAGCGGTTCTAGGCGCTACAGTCTGGAACCGAGCGACCGCTACGGTCACAGGTTCGAATCCTGCCCTGGGCATGGATGTGTGTGATGTCCTTAGGTTAGTTAGGTTTAAGTAGTTCTAAGTTCTAGGGGACTGATTACCTCAGAAGTTAAGTCGCATAGTGCTCAGAGCCATTTGAATCATTTTTTTGCGGTCCTGAACTGAGTCACCCGGCCAGTTAAAGGCAGGCCTACAGTTTGACGTAGATTCCTGATCATGCTGCGGCCCATGGTTTACATCATTAACAAACATTGCAAGATGTCAGAGTGGTAAGACCCACTATGATGTGTTGGTGAATGTGCCAACACCTTGTAGATAGAGGAGGCCGAAATGCACGCTATCTAACGCAGACGGGCGTGAATTCTGGAACAGGATAAGTAGTGAATTCTAATAAGAAAAGTATGCAGCTCCTCGAATACTTAACTTTTATTTATCCTTGTTGTGAATACAGCATTCTTGATGAGACATTTCATAAGATAACTATCAAACTATGTAAGGCTAATGGCGCCTTGCTAAGTCGTAGCCATGAACGTAGCTGAAGGCTATTCTGTCTCTTGGCAAATGAGAGCAAAGGCTTCGTCCGTACAGTCGCTAGCAACGTCGTCGTACAACTGGGGCGAGTTCTCGTACGTCTCTCGAGACCTGCCGTGTGGTGGCGCTCGGTCTGCGATCACACAGTGGCGACACGCGGGTCCGACATGTACTAATGGACCGCGGCCGATTTAAGCTACCACCTAGCAAGTGTGGTGTCTGGCGGTGACACGACACACTAATCCTTGGTTCTGACTGGGGACTGGATCCGAAACCTTTGGATCTGTTTCACTTTTTGTAGTAATAGAGTTAAATAATCTTCCTGCATGGTCTATAGCCAGAGTTCGTTCTCCTATGTGAGATGCATTCTGTATACGATAGTCCGATTAAAGTTACTTGATAGCTGACGTATTTCACTTGCCGCTACAGTCTTGCCACATCAGCTGCCGGCTACCGCTCGTTCATAGGCGACACACAAACACGGCGGGTCACTTCGCCAATGCTGTTTATGTGGAAGTGCCTGCCGTGTGGTACGTCAGAAAAGCGAGATGCACTGTCAATAGCTGATTTTAAGTGATCAATGACTGAATTGCGGCACACGAAGCGTTTTGTAGCCCCGAATTTTATCTCATGTCCTACGCTAAGCACAACATGTGCAATGCGTCCCAGAAAACAGCGGTCACCAATCTGCGGCAGATCTAAAATCACGATCGCTTTGATAGCAGTGGGCCGGCCGATGTGGCCGAGCGGTTCTAGGCGCTTCAGTCTGGAACCGCGCGACCGACGGTCGCAGGTTCGAATCCTGCCTCTGGCATGGATATGTGTGATATCCTTAGGTTAGTTAGGTTTTAGTTGTTCTACGTTCTAGGGGACTGATGACCTCAGATGTTAAGTCCCATAGTGCTCAGAGCCATTTGATAGCAGTGATTATAGCTAATACGTACGAGCAAACTCAAGACACAAAAAAAATCAGTTTCAGCGCTAAAAGCGACTTGTAATTTCTCATTATCACCGGTTACCTGAAAGTATCCGATACGAGCTGCCGTGTACCCATCGATGAGATTAAAGGCGACATAGATTCCAAACGAATAAAATAATAGGTAGAAAAGCAATAGGAAATCAAAATAACTCGGCAAACAATTACGAATAAATTACATTTAAAACAATCAACTGAAAAACTAGAACTCTTTGATTAGAATTAGAAGTAATAAAAATTCGCTTCGTTTGACGAGAATCGATCCCATGCCGTGAGTTATATGCGCTAACCGTTACACCACGCCACAATATTACGCTAACTAGTTATATTCATGACTGGTGTTTCAGTCGGAACGTTCAAATTGCAGCCTTCAAAAATTCGACTTCACCCAACGTCGGTGAATTGTGCCTTGTGCGCAAGTACGGAGCACTGTTTGGTTAGTGCTGTGTAGGGGACGTGTGTTCAAATGTCAAGACTGCAAATGATAGCTGGCCGGGGTTGCCGAGCGGGTAGATTTCGATCATGTTTTTGATCGCGTGGATCGTGTGTACCTCGCGGCGGTGGTGAACAGGAAGGGTGTCTCGTCTTTATTGACCACTGCTGTGATGCGGCTGTTGCACGGCGCCAGATAAGCGATGGTGACCAACGGAGGGAGAACTGAGTATTTTAAGATCTTAAGATCAGTGAGACAGGGTTCCCCTTTGTCGATCCTCCTTTATGCGATCGCCTTAGAACCGTGCCTCGCAGGCCTTCGCCGCCGTCGTACCGGGATCTCCCTACGGCATTTATCATTCAAATGCAGAGCATACGCGGATGATATTGTGTTCCTCGTACGGAATGAGGGGGAGACTCAAACAGCTGGATTGGCTACAGACGTATGGGAGGGCAGCTGAAAGTTTGGTCAACGACCGAAAATCACAATTCATGCATGTGGGGCTAGAACCAGGAACGGAAGGACCGATACCTGCGGTGCAAACCCTCCGCTGTTTGGGTATCACCTTTCATAAGGAGACAGCGGGAACGGCTGCGGACAATGGATATGCTGCAGCAAGTGTTACTCGTCAACATTTATCTCGCGCCCATGATGTGCCACCTGACACACCTTCTCCCCTTGACGCGCACGATGGCTATGAGGATTCAGGCGGCTTTTGGGTACTATGTATGCCTGGGACAGCTCTTTAAGGTACGATACAACACGCTTACCCTCCCAGCGCGAGAGGGGGGCGTTAGTTTAGTGAATGTGCACGAGAGGGCGCGTGCCATGTGTATTAATACTATGCTCAAACGGTGGCGCAACAGGAATCACTCGCTTACGGGGACGATCATCGAAGAACTCCTACCAACATCGCATCTTCCTCCAGTCAGTGTCGGCCATATATCGCCCCCGTTAACCTATGTGCGCACGTTCATCGTGGAACACAGTTACGTTCGAGAGCGTTTACCCACGACCCGACAGTCGACATCGAAGGACGTGTACCATCTGCTTCTTCGACAGATCGTCCGGAATAGGGTGGAACGGAAACATCCAGCCGTTAATTGGCACGTGGTGTGGCGCACGGTTCACCACCCCCAGCTACGTACATCAGTCAGATCAACATGGTACATTGTCGTGAACCGAAAATGCCCTACGAATGATAAAAAGTACGCAATACATTTGGCGGATTCGCCCATGTGTCAGCAATGCGGCGTGATGGATACGGACGCCCATCGGCTGGTCTGCGGCGAGGCATCGGCTGTCTGGACTCTCGCAAGAAAGATAATAGCGTTCATGCGGCGCACTATCTATACAGCAGTCTATTCTGACATAGTATTTTTTCCAGAGGAAACGTATTTTCCGCGTCATAAAATGAACGCAGTGCCGTGGATCACAAGTATGACGGTCCATTACATCTATAGAGACACACGTCTGAACGTACTGAACGTCCTGGATTACTGGCAATACTTGCAAGATGGACACACAAAACTATTACGGCTACACAAGTACAAGGTTTGTTATGCCAATTTCCTAGTAACGGTTTTTGCGGACCCGCCATATACTTGGGGTGTGCCGGGTGCTGTCGTTGTGAAACCGACCAAGTAAAGTGATCAGCTAAGGACACTATTCGTGTATGCGACCTAGGAAAAACTAACGCTTGCACAGTTAGCAAATGGATGTACTTCAAATTTTGTTTTCATATCTATAAATACTTTTCTTTAGGGTGCCGGAGGTGGCCCCACTTCAATTTTGTTGTTATTTCATGCTGCATGGTAGGACGGCAGCGAGGTTCCTTCCAGGACAGTTATCATATGTCAGGACGTACTATGTTTATTTTGTGAATAATAAAGGTTTCTGTATCTCCTACCTCCATTAATAAAAAAAAGTAATAATAAAAAAACCTCATTCCTGGCAAAAAAAAGTGGTTCCCTGAAAAAGAAAGTCATATCAGGGATTGCGCGGCCCGTCCCGCCGAAGGTTAAAAAGAAGTCGGTAGAGCACTTGCCCGCAAAAAAAAAAAAAATAAATAAATAAAAAAGTGGTCAGCGCGACAAAATGTCAATTCTAGGAGGCCGGGTTCGATTCCCGGCTGGATGGGATATTTTCTCTGCTCAGGGATTGGGTGTTGTGTTGTCCTTATCATTATCATTTCATCCCCATCGACGCTTCTAAGTGGCCGAAGTGGCGTCAAATCGAAAGGCTTGCACCCGGAGAACACTCTACCCGACGGGAGGCCATAATCACACGACGTTTTTTTATTGCCCCAGGCCATATTCTCCTAGTATTGAGCTACAATAGGAGCATTTTTCATTCTGGTAAAATACGTAAGAGACAATCTGAGCAGTCACCTTAGATTCTTCGCGGATGATGTAGTCGTTTACCGTCTAGCGAAGTCATCAGAAAGTCAAAACCAACTGCAAAATGATTTAGACAAGATACTTCCATGATGCGAAATATAGCACTTTTCTGTAAACAGTATAAAGCGTGATGTGTCGCACATGAGTACTAAAAGAATTTTGTTAAATTTCGGCTACACGGTAAATCAAATATATTTAAATGTTGTGGGTTAAATTTATGAACAACTAAATCTGAAACCTTCACAAAGAATTCTGTGAGTAAGGCGAAGCGAAGAATGCGTTTCATCGGCAGAACACTCACAGGCTGCAACAAACCTACTGAAGAAACTGCCTACATTACGCTTCTGCGTCCTCTTCTGGAGTACTGCCGCGCGGTGTGATAGCTTCACCTGATAATAATGAAAGAAAATAGAAAAAAATGAAGAAAAGCATAGCTCCTGTTGTATTGTCGCTAAACAGGCAGAACGTACGATTATGTGAAACACGAGTTGGTGTGGCGTCATTAAAAAGAGAAAGGTGTTCTTTATCTCGAGCTTTTTTTTTCACGAAATTACAGTCATCAGTTTTCCCCTCCAAATACGAAAATACTTAGCAGCGTCTACCTAAATAGGAAGACATGACCACCCTAATAAAAAAATAGGAAAAACAAGCGGTTCTAGGCGCTACAGTCTGGAACCGCGCGACCGCTACGGTCGCAGGTTCGAATCCTCCCTCGGGCATGGATGTGTGTGATGTCCTTAGGTTAGTTAAGTTTAAGTAATTCTAAGTTCTAGGGGACTGATGACCTCAGAAGTTAAGTCCCATAGTGCTCAGAGCCATTTGAACAATTTTTTTTTCAAATGATAGCCTCAATGTTTTTTTCAGTGTATCATTATTGCGATCAAATTTGAATATTTCAACATTACTTTTTGTAATAAAACGATACTCTTATAGGTATGCGATCTTGAATTTTATTATGAAATAACCCTAAGCGATATTGAGAACCACACTATTCGAAATTGCGCACTCTTTTAGTACACTCTTCAAATGCACACGTTCCTTTGACACAAATTATGAAATGTATCTGTTGACTTTCGCTGTGAAAGGTTATATATAACCTAAGATATAACCTAAGTGTATTATGTTTTACATAGTTCACCTATTTTCGGGAGCTCTCAAGTGATTTTTAACCAACCATATCCTTAAATTTCCATAGCTATTCGAAAATAGGACACCTTGCCACAATAATGCTGATTAATACCCCTTTGGTGGTTAATAACACTATCTTTATACAATTTTAATTCTTAGTCTGGACCAGAAGTCATTTGTAATGGTCAAAACAAATGCGTCAGTCAGCACACAACACTTCGCGCAGAATACTCATCTGCCCGCTGACACAAGGAACACACCGTCCTTCCAGAATGAGATTTTCACTCTGCAGCGGAGTGTGCACTGATATGAAACTTCCTGGCAGATTAAAACTGTGTGCCCGACCGAGACTCGAACTCGGGACCTTTGCCTTTCGCGGGAAAGTGCTCTACCACCTGAGCTACCGAAGCACGACCCACGCCCGGTCTCACAGCTTTACTTCTGCCAGTATCTCGTCTCCTACCTTCCAAACTTTACAGAAGCTCTCCTGCGAACCTTGCAGAACTAGCACTGCTTTCTTTCAGGAGTGCTAGTTCTGCAAGGTTCGCAGGAGAGCTTCTGTAAAGTTTGGAAGGTAGGAGACGAGATACTGGCAGAAGTAAAGCTGTGAGACCGGGCGTGGGTCGTGCTTCGGTAGCTCAGGTGGTAGAGCACTTTCCCGCGAAAGGCAAAGGTCCCGAGTTCGAGTCTCGGTCGGGCACACAGTTTTAATCTGCCAGGAAGTTTCACACCGTCCTTGCTTTGGAGATGAACAGATTACACAAAGATGAGGCATTCCCAGCGCTCAGTGATGAAGTACTGGGACAGGCAAAAATCTCGGTAGAGTTAAGAACCACGTTGTCCATTAAAAAAAAAAAAAAAAAAAAAAAGAAGCAAGTCGGCAGCGGTGGTAGCACAATTGAGAGCGTACACTCTATCAGCGTCGTCAACTTGATAAGTGGGCATCCCAGTCTCATCGAGGCACTGCTTGCCTTCAGATTTTATCGCGCCACTTACGACTTCCTCATGCACTTGTTCAATGTTCCATGCCAACAGAAGCAACGAAGCCGCCATTGGGACCACTTCGGAGCGAACTTTGAGAGTATCTCGAGGTAGAGGAAACAGCCTGTTGAGCTTATCTCTTACCACAACGGATTGTCACCGGAAGTGCGTCACGCCAAGCAGTCGCTGTTCCACACGCGAGCCACATACCTGAAACAAAAGAAGGCCAGCAGTCAGCGCCGTGTGCGACATACATGGGCATGCAGCGGACGTTTCAGCTGCACGAAATCAACTACAATTCGCTGCTGATCCAAATGTGAATGGAAACTAGGCTGCAAAATTACCAATAATACAAACTTGTTAATGACACACACGGACCGATACCTGCACAAACTGTCAAACCACCACACGAGCCAGAAAAGAGGCATGATTACTACGCTCGTAACGAGAGCAGGACGAGTATGTGAGCCGCAACACCTCAAACGAGAAATGCAACACCTGGAAACTGTTCTGAGGAGCAATGGGTACTCCACAAATTACATTAGAAGTGTAACAGAGCCAAACAATCGGCGAAGTAAGGAACCAGAAAAAGAAATGTCGGGTACGGCCTTTCTGCCATACATTCCCAGAGTGACGGACAGAATCGGCCGTATATTGCGCAAACATGGCGTAAAGACGATTTTCAAACCGACAAGGAAGATCAAAGAGTGTCTTAGATCGGCGAAGGAGAAAAGAGACCCACTTGCAATGTCGGGAATATACCGTATACCATGCACATGCGGAAAAGTTTATGTCGGAATGACTGGACGATCCATCAACACCAGGATCAAAGAGCATAAGCGACATTGCAGGTTGGGGCTGGTGGAGAAATCGGCCGTGGCAGAGCACGCACTGAATGAGACCGACCACGTAATAAAATTCGCCGACACGGAAGTTCTGGCTGTAGAGAAACACTATCACACGCGCTTGTTTAGAGAAGCTGTAGAAATACAAAAACACGCGAACAGTTTCAACAAGAAAGAGGAAAGCCTTAAGGTAAACGGATCCTGGCTTCCCGTACTGCAGCGAACGACCGTCGCATGTAGAAAGAGGAGAACCGCACCGGAAATGACCGCGGAGAAGCCCTCGGACGTTGGCGCGCCAGATACATATAGTCTGCGGCCGCGAGCTCGGCTCCAGATCACCACCGGCAATGGAGGGTGAAGCTTTGACAATGCCAGCCACTCGTGCTGGCGAAACGTCAGAAAAATCATTAGATGAACGTCGGCCGAAGAACCCGAGACAGAAGCCAATAGGCAGTTTGTTACCAATAATGATACAAGTTCTCATGTTCACACATATTCTTTAAGAACAGCACTATTTTTAACAATGTTCGAAAGGCTTGTACAGAAACCAGATGGCTGCTGTAGAGAGTGGCAAGAAAGGGAAGCAATGGTAGAGAAGGGAGTGAGACAGTATTGTAGCCTATCGCCGATGTTACTCAATCTGTAAATTGAGCAAGTAGTAAAGGAAACCAAAGAAAAATTTGGAGTAGGCATTGAGGGTCAGTGAGAGAAAATAGTAAGTTTGAGGTTTGCCAATGACACATATTCTGTGAGAGACAGCAAAGGACTTTGAAGGACAGTTGAATGGACTGTGTCTTGAAAGGGGGATATAAGATGAATAAAAGCAAAGCAAGGGTAATGGAATGTACTCGAACTAGGCAATGCTGAGGGAATCAAATTAGGAAATGAGACACTTAAAGTAGTAGATGACTTTTGCAACTTGGGCAGAAAAATAACTGATGATGGCCGGAGTGAGATGATATAAAATGCAGAATTTTTTAATAAGATAAATTTGTTAACATCGAATATAGACTGAAGTGTTACATAGTCTTTGGTGAAGAATGACTGTAGCCATGAATTGAAGTGAAACTTGTACGCTGAACAGTTTAGATAATAAGGGAATAGCAGCTTTTGAAGTATGGTGCTGCACAAGAATGCTGAAAATTAGATGGGTAGATCACGTAATTAATGTAGAGATACTGCATAGAACTGGGGTGAAAAGAAATTTGTGGCGCAACATGACTAGAAGAAGGGATCGGTTGGGGGGACACATTCTGAGATATCGAGTTATCACGTATTTAGTTCTGGAGGGAAGTGTGGGAAGTAAAAATCTTAGAGGGAAACCAAGAGATGAGTACTTTGTGCAGATTTAGAAGGATGTAGGCTGCAGAAGATATTCTAAATGTGTATTCTATATTTTCCCATGTGCTTGATGTGCAAGCCGGCCGAGGTGGCCGAGCGGTTCTAGGAGCTACAGTCTGGAACCGCGCGCCCGCTACGGTCGCAGGTTCGAATCTTGCCTCGGGCATGGGTGTGAGTGATGTCCTTAGGTTATTTAGGTTTAAGTTGTACTAAGTTCTAGGGGACTGATGACCTCAGAAGTTTAAGTCCCATAGTGCTCAGAGCCATTTGAACCATTTTTTGAACGACTTAAACCTAACTAACTTAAGGACATCACACACATCCATGCCCGAGGCAGGATTCGAACCTGCGACCGTAGCGGTCGTGCTGTTCCAGACTGAAGCGCCTAGAACCGCTCGGCCACCAGCGGCCGGCTGTGGAAGTATATATATATATATATATATATATATATATGGCATATTAAACAAGCCGATATCACAATTGGCACTGAAGCGGAAACAGTCATTATACACGGTTACGTTGATATATATTTCTACCTTATTTCTGAACGAATTCGTCTTTGGAATACCACTTCTTCACATATCACTGAATTTGGTAATAACGATACTATACGTTTTGGTATTACTCAAATATCTAAGTGAAAGACAAAATAGCGGGGCGAGAGGGCATTCGGAAACAAAGACATTTCCACAAATGTGAGTGCATCTTCGCAACTTACATTAAAAAATATAGAAGTTTTATTTGAAGTTTTTACATATGTTGCCGTTTCTACGGTATTGAATCAGGAATATTAAACTCAAAATTTTTTTCTAGGTGGTGGTTCACCGCTCAATGAGCTCGTACACGCTGGCCGAAGTGGCTGTGCGGTTCTAGGCGCAGCAGTTTCGAATCCTGCCTCGGGCATGGATGTGTGTGATGTCCTTAGGTTAGTTAGGTTTAACTAGTTCTAAGTTCTAGGGGACTAATGAACTCAGAAGTTAAGTCCCATAGTGCTCAGAGCCATTCGAACCATTTTGAGCTCGGAGAAAAAAAAAAAGTTAAATGTGTGGCTAGGGCCTCCCTTCGGATAGACCGGTCGCCTGGTGCCACTTCGGCGACTTTCGTGTCATATTTTGATATTTTGCTGCACAATAAATACAACACTTCCAAGCCGATCAAAATCGAGCTGTATCCCTTAGGCAGGTTTAGTTGTGGTAACAGAGTCCAGAGAAGCGCAAAACTCGAACCACTTCCTCTGCTGGCGTTTTCTGCTCGTCGGTGGTGGAGTCTTCTATGCACTTACACCCGGACGCTGTGTACTTTGCGTCACTCGTTTCACCTATTCTGTAGTTTCTTTTTTGTTTCTTTTTATTGACATTTCAAACACCAATAAACAATTCATATCCTTTCAAGTCACCGTCCCAGCACCACTTCTCCATCGTATCACCATAATCGTGATCGTGATTTTTGCACGGGCGTGAGAGGAAACGTGAGAGATTGTAACGCGGTTCGACATTCCTCGGCAGGGCAGCGGAGAGAGGGAACCGATGACGTAGGAAAGCAGGCAGCTGCGGCAGGTGTTGCCGGCAGCTGCGCGCCCACGCCCCCAGGGATGCTCGCAGCTGCGCCCCAGCCACCTGCGGCGAAAAGCAGCCCGCGGTCTGCCTTGTAAGGCGCAAGCAAGGCTTCGCCTCCATTCTGCGACGCCTCACAGTACCGCCCACGCACGGTCGTTCGGTCGCGTGCCACTCTTGTCACCGCCCGACAACAGCTTACCTCTCTGTTCGCCTCTGTAGCTCTGGATTCCTAGCGGTGGCGTGTAGCGAGCGCCAGCCACAATAGGTGTGTATTCTCGGGAGGAAACCAGTTGCGCAGAAAGGGACGTGCTTATGGCACGCCTTTTACGGTGGTCCACCAGCCAAAATGCAAAGTGTCATACCGTCAACACACTGACTGGACGCAACCAAACTGACACTTATTTCCACGTATGTGGGATCACGAAGTCGTTTCTGAAAGTATTTGTATGGAGTGCAGCCATGTATGGAAGTGAAACATGGACGATAACCAGTTTGGACAAGAAGAGAATAGAAGCTTTCGAAATGTGGTGCTACAGAAGAATGCTGAAGATAAGGTGGGTAGATCACGTAACTAATGAGAAGGTATTGAATAGGATTGGGGAGAAAAGAAGTTTGTGGCACAACTTGACTAGAAGAAGGGATCGGTTGGTAGGACATGTTCTGAGGCATCAAGGGTTCACAAATTTAGCATTGGAGGGCAGCGTGGAGGGTAAAAATCGTAGAGGGAGACCAAGAGATGAATACACTAAGCAGATTCAGAAGGATATAGGTTGCAGAAGGTACTGGGAGATGAAGAAGCTTGCACAGGATAGAGTAGCATGGAGAGCTGCATCAAACCAGTCTCAGGACTGAAGACCACAACAACAACAACATGTGGGATCCGTCAGAGCCGTCACAGAGTGATGCAGGTAAAAAAAGAAGAAAAAGTACCTTTGGTAGCATAAAAACAGAAAAATAGTTGCAAGAAAAGTAGCCAAAGGCTTAAAAAATAGTAGCTGAAAATGGTTCAAATGGCTCTGAGCACTATGGGACTTAACATCTGAGGTCATCAGTCCACATCCATGCCCGAGGCAGGATTCGAACCTGCGACCGTAGCGGTCGCGCAGTTCCGGACTGAAGCGCCTAGAACCGCTCGGCCACCGCGGCCGGCAAAATAGTAGCAATTTTAGTAGCTGAAAAATTTTCTATGTATCATTACGACCAATTCATACACACCTAATTCATATTTATAAGACAAAAAATATGGTAAACAAGTAATATAACTAGTATCTAAGTGTAACAAAAAATTTAAAAGTATATACAAAAATAAAGTAACGCGCTGTCTCGAAAATGACTTCAACATTACATTTTAGGCTTCTCAATAGGAAAAGGAGTCAATCATATTTGACTCGTTTATTAAGACTCATCAAAATATTCTCTTCACTGTCTTTTCAAGTTCATTTTCTGTTTCGCATAATTCGAATGTGCTTTCCATCATTCCCCGAGCTATCCTGACACCTAAGTCTTTCCACTTAAGTGCATCTTTCCGTTTTCGGTTTGCTTCTTTAAGCGAAGTAGAAGCAGAATCGTTTGTTTCGTCTCCCTCTTGCTATACGCGATCCCTGTTTTTCACTAAACCTAGGCCCATTATGTCAACAAATTTGGTGTTTCCATTTCTACATCTTTAGTGAACCTCAACCTTTGATTACAATATTTATTTTGTTAATAAAACCGTTGCTTTCATTACAATATCGTACTTCGTACCACATAAGCGAAGTTCGGTTTACCGTCTAAACGCAACTCTTGGAAAAGATGCAAGAATCTCAGATAAGGCAGATGGCACACAGATTCATTGGAAGAATTCTCGGGAAACTGTCAACAAAGGAAGTAGCTAACAAAACACACTTTCGACAAATACGGGGTGCTCAGGAAATTGAAATAAGAACACCGTGAATTCATTGTCCCAGGAAGGGGAAACTTTATTGACACATTCCTGGGGTCAGATACATCACATGATCACTCTGACAGAACCACAGGCACATAGACACAGGCAACAGAGCATGGACAATGTCGGCACTAGTACAGTGTATATCCACCTTTCGCAGCAATGCAGGCTGCTATTCTCCCATGGAGACGATCGTAGAGATGCTGGATGTAGTCCTGTGGAACGGCTTGCCATGCCATTTCCACCTGGCGCCTCAGTTGGACCAGCGTTCGTGCCGGACGTGCAGACCGCGTGAGACGACGCTTCATCCAGTCCCAAACATGCTCGATGGGGGACAGATCCGGAGATCTTGCTGGCCAGGGTAGTTGACTTACACCTCCTAGAGCACGTTGGGTGGCACGGGATACATGCGGACGTGCATTGTCCTGTTGGAACAGCAAGTTCCCTTGCCGGTCTAGGAATGGTAGAACGATGGGTTCGATGACGGTTTGGATGTACCGTGCACTATTCAGTGTCCCCTCGACGATCACCAGTGGTGTACGGCCAGTGTAGGAGATCGCTCCCCACACCATGATGCCGGGTGTTGGCCCTGTGTGCCTCGGTCGTATGCAGTCCTGATTGTGGCGCTCACCTGCACGGCGCCAAACACGCATACGACCATCATTGGCACCAAGGCAGAAGCGACTCTCATCGCTGAAGACGACACGTCTCCATTCGTCCCTCCATTCACGCCTGTCGCGACACCACTGGAGGCGGGCTGCACGATGTTGGGGCGTGAGCGGAAGACGGCCTAACGGTGTGCGGGACCGTAGCCCAGCTTCATGGAGACGGTTGCGAATGGTCCTCGCCGATACCCCAGGAGCAACAGTGTCCCTAATTTGCTGGGAAGTGGCGGTGCGGTCCCCTACGGCACTGCGTAGCATCCTACGGTCTTGGCGTGCATCCGTGCGTCGCTGCGGTCCGGTCCCAGGTCGACGGGCACGTGCACCTTCCGCCGACCACTGGCGACAACATCGATGTACTGTGGAGACCTCACGCCCCACGTGTTGAGCAATTCGGCGGTACGTCCACCCGGCCTCCCGCATGCCCACTATACGCCCTCGCTCAAAGTCCGTCAACTGCACATACGGTTCACGTCCACGCTGTCGCGGCATGCTACCAGTGTTAAAGACTGCGATGGAGCTCCGTATGCCACGGCAAACTGGCTGACACTGACGGCGGCGGTGCACAAATGCTGCGCAGCTAGCGCCATTCGACGGCCAACACCGCGGTTCCTGGTGTGTCCGCTGTGCCGTGCGTGTGATCATTGCTTGTACAGCCCTCTCGCAGTGTCCAGAGCAAGTTTGGTGGGTCTGACACACCGTTGTCAATGTGTTCTTTTTTCCATTTCCAGGAGTGTAGTTAGCCGCGCGTACTGTATGCCGCAGTGAATATACCGAAATACAGGTTACTAATTTATTGAATATTCATTTTTACTTACAAATTTTCACAGTAAATGTCGAAAGTGTCCCCCCTGTTGTTGAATACACAATTCAATTCGTCTAATCATGTTTCCAAACACAAACTGTAACATTTCTTTTGTAACAGAAGCAATGAAAGTGGATATTGCAGTTTTCAATTCATCGAAGGATTTTGGACGGTTTTTACAGACAGTTGTTTTCGCTGCACCCCAGAAGAAAAAGTCAGGTGGTGTTAGGTGGGGCGATTGTGGAGGGCCGGCCAGAGTGGCCGAGCGGTGGTAGGCGCTACAGTCTGGAGCCGCGCGACCGCTACGGTCGCAGGTTCGAATCTTGCCTCGGGCATGGGTGTATGTGATGTCCTTAGGTTGGTTAAGTTTAAGTAGTTCTAAGTTCTAGGGGACTGATGACCTCAGAAGTTAAGTCCCACAGTGCTCAAAGCCATTTGATTTGATCGTGGAGACCAGAGTCCCTGTGATGTTATGCGATCACCAAAAACATCAGCAAGCAGTGACATTGAAACGCGAGCTGCATGCGCGGTTGCACCATCTTTTTGAAAATAGCCGTTCAGTATTTCACTTAACACAAGTTCTCCAATGAATGGGTACAGAATATCACTGCAGTATTGTTGTGCGTTTATTGTTTCGTTGGAAAATATGGGACCCACAGTCCGACGTCTAGAAATTGCAATCCAAACTCGTGTAATTTCACAGAATGAAGTGGTTCCTCATGAATACACAATGGATTTGCAGTACTCCACATACGAGAATTTTGCGAGTTCATGTACCAGGGTAAATGAAACCACGCCTCATCAGTGAAAAACGTTTCGTTAGGAATATCCCTTCCATTTCGTTGAACCAAGCAGTTGAACCATTGACAATAATGCAGTCTCTTGCCATGATCTGTATTTTTCATTTCTTGCACGACTGTCACGTTGTATGGGGAAAGTTCTAATATTTACCTTACAGGTGTGTGGACTTTCCCATACTAACATAGATTTCCTGGGGGAGTTTTCTTACTGACTTGTTCGTACTCATGGACATTTTATGGGAAATATCGGGTAGTTTATCCTCAGACAAAACGTTAGGACGGCCACTTCTCGGTGCATCTGTCATTGAACCCGTAATTCGAAATTTGTTAATCAAATCTTGCACAGTATCGCGATGTGGGAGTGTTGTCTCCGGGAAAACTGAATTAAATGTTTGACGAACTGAAACTGTGTATTTACCGCCAGCTTTGAACACTTGTTAGTCTAAAAACACACGTTCTTCAATGGTTGGCGTTTTAACAGTGACAAAAACGAACAAAGAAACTCAAACGCTCACGTCAACACGTAACGACACACACCAACGATACTACTGACGCTGGCTGGGATAAACGAAACAGTTGAATGTAAGGGAAGTAACCCAGGCAGGCGAACAATCATACGGCACGCGCGGCTAACTATCATATGGCACTGCGGAAAGACTTTTTGAACACCCCATACTTTAATACTAGCTTAGCACCGTCGCTTCGCTCGTGTAGATCGTCTGGCCTACGGAGGTTATTCGTTTTTAATTAATCGAATTTTTATATCGTTCACAAATTGCAACTCCTGGTAAGCTCTTCACGCTAATTAAGGCCATAGAAGCATAGTCTTTTCCGAACGTACCAAGAAGATTCTGGTAGCGGTAGTCCAGAAGTATTGTTAATTATGCCTTTTGCATTCTTGTGGAGGTATTTCCATATCAACTTTCATCCCCTAACAAATATTTCTTAATATCTAACCGAGAAGTGAAATAATTTTCATAAACTTAGCTTTAAAATCTTTTTAATGTAACTAAACATTTTCTTAATAAGTTTCATCCCTTACAGCACTCCCTTACTTACAAGGGAACCTCCCCATCGCACCCCCCTCAGATTTAGTTATAAGTTGGCACAGGGATAGGCCTTGGTAAACTGAACACAGATCAATCGAGAAAACAGGAAGTTGTGTGGAACTATGAAAAAAATAAGCAAAATATACAAACTGAGTAGGCCATGCGCAAGGTATGCAACATCTAGGAAAGTATCAGCTTGCGAGCGCCATGGTCCCGTGGTTAGCGTGAGCAACTGCGGATCGAGAGGTCTTTGGTTCAAATCTTCCCACGAGTGAAAAGTTTAATTTTTTATTTTCAGACAATTATTAAAGTTCAGGCACTCACACATAATCAACTTCGCTCTCCAAAATTCCAGGACATGTTTAGATTTGCTTGGACATATGCAGGATTTGACGGTCTACACACGGAAACATTTGAAAACGTAAAAAACATATGTTTTGACAGAGCACAGGGAAAACTGTGCGACTGTGAAACTGTTGCATTCATTTGTTGCAGTTTATGTGACAAACTCTTATGTTTTCATCACTTTTTTGGGAGTGATTATCACATCCACAAGAAAACCTAAATCGGGCAAGGTAGAAGAATCGTTTTACCCATTCGACAAGTGTGCAAGTTAGGTGGGTCGACAACATATTCCTGTCATGTGACGCACATGCCGTCACCAGTGTCGTATAGAATATATCAGACGTGTTTTCCTGTGGAGGAATCGGTTGACCTATGACCGTGCGATCAAATGTTTTCGGTTCGTATTGGAGAGGCACGTCCTTTCGTCTACTAATCGCACGGTTTTGCGGTGCGGTCGCAAAACACGACACTTAACTTATTACAGTGAACAGAGACGTCAATGAATGAACGGACAGATCGTAACTTTGTGAAAATAAAGTAAAATTTTCACCCGAGGAAGGATTCGAACCAATGACCTCTCACTCCGCAGCTGCTTACTCTAACCACGAGACCACGGCGCTCCTCTGCTGAGATTGTCCTTGATGTTGCCTGTCTTACACATGGACTACTCAGTTTGTATATTTTGCTTATTTTTTCATAGTTTCACACAACTTCTTCCTGTTTTCTCGATTGATCTGTGTTCAGTTTTTCAAGGCCTATCCACTGCGTCAATTTATAACTAAATCTGAGGGGGGTGCGATGGGGAAGTTCCCTTGTTTGGGGCCGAATTTACAGAAACACAAACTATCGTAGATGTAGCCTTAAAAAACCCCGTAGCAGTTCTTTAGTAATTATTTCCAAAAAACTTTCACCCACTATCTTACCCCCTCAGTGGTTGAATTTCCATAAATGCTGAAACACGTATTTTTTATTTTCTGACTGAGTAACCAAACACCAGTTTCCATTCTTTCAAAAAGCTTTTCATCACCTATTTCACGCCATCAGGTTTGGAATTTCGAAAAATATCTTCTCAAACGACTTCTGCAGTTTAAGATCTACACTTCCTCCAAATTTCAAATTTCTATCCTCAGCGGTTTGGGCTGAGCGATGACGAGTGAGTCAGGCGGGACATTGCCGTCATATATTGAGATGCTCGTCAGTATGGGTTCCGTACCAGATGGAACCGCTAGAGGAAATAGGGAAGATCCAAAGAATAGCAGCACGTTTCGTTACAGCTTCATTTAGTAAGTGTGAAAGCGTCACAGATGCTCAGCCACCTGCACTGGCAGACGCTACAAGAGAGGCGTTATGGACCATGGAGAGGTTTACAGATGAATATCTTTCAACATTTCGCGGCCCTGTCAGCAACTGTATAAATATTAATTAAGTTCCAGAACAGCACTCGTGGCTGCCGCATCCCGGTCGCGAAGTGGGGCCGAGGCAGTTCCAGACAAGTTTTTACAGACTGACGATAATTTATGGATTTGTAGTTTTAGCTTGGTGATGTCCACTATGGACAAACGGTAGTTACTGTTATTCTGAAGAAGGTTTGGTTATCCCGACTGAAACTGAGGTAAATTCTAGGTAAACGGTGCAACTGAGGCTGTTGATTATTAAAATTAAATTTTACAGATGAACTTGCGAGAGAGTACCATTCTACAAGAATCAGCCGACGTATTAGTTCCTCCCACATACGTCTCACCAAGTGAGCACGACTGCACTATCAGAGAAACTAGAGCTCGTACGCTGTTTTACAGAGAGTTACTCTCCCCACGTGAAAGGAACAGGTCAGGGGGAAAAGATAGTGGTTGTATCGGGAAATATAAAGGTGAGGAGGGCTATCCCTCACCGCACTACATATTGTAGCTCGCAGCTGACAGATGTGGAAGAGACCCTGGTGACAGAAGCCAATGTTTGTTAGTTTAAAAACGTATCCTGTTACAGGGCGAGGTTGCGAGCGTTATTCTGATAACTGTGTGATTTGCCTATTGAGACGGGCAGGCGTCACCATGACCAGCAGGGTGTGTGCTTGCGCATGCGCACCTGGACAGGTCACTTTCCAGGCAGCAGAGCTCTACCTCACCGTGATGCGGCTACCTGTCTGCCTTTGTTCACTGTCCGACGCTAGGCCTACGTCACATCGCAGCAAAGACCTTCTCATCCCTCAACTCATGGCCTACAGAGAGGCAATTCTGCAGCACCAGGAAATGCTGCACCCAACGATTCTCCACTGATCACTTTCGATTCATAAAATACAATCCGCATGTACACGAACTTCGGAAGCCACCGTATGGGGCTTGGCCGAGGGTATTCTGTACTAATGTTCCCTCGACATTTCCCACTTGCAAAAGGGGGAAAAACCTGAACATAATGAGATTTTCACTCTCCAGCGGAGTGTGCGCTGGCGGATTAAAACTGTGTGCCGGACCGAGACTCGAACTCTGGACCTTTGTCTTTCGCGGGCAAGTGCTCTACCATCTGAGCTACACAAGCACGACTCACGCCTCGTCCTCACAGCTTCACTTCTGCCAGTACCTCGTCTCCTACCTTCCAAACTTTACAGAAGCTCTCCCGCGAACCTTGCAGAACTAATTCTCCTGGAAGAAAGGATATTGCGGAGACATGGCTTAGCCACAGCCTGGGGGATGTTTCCAGAATGAAATTTTCACTCTGCAGCGGAGTGTGCGCTGATATGAAACTTCCTGGCAGATTAAAACTGTCTCCGCAACATCCTTTCTGCCAGGAGTGCTAGTTCTGAACAGTCCGCAGGAGAGCTTTTGTGAAGTTTGAAAGGTAGGAGACGAGATACAGGCAGAAGTAAAGCTGTGAGGACGAGGCGTGAGTCGTGCTTGTGTAGCTCAGATGGTAGAGCACTTACCCGCGAATAGCGAAGGTCCCGAGTTCGAGTCTCGGTCCGGCACACAGTTCTAATGTGCGAGGAAGTTTCAACTTTCTACATGCCTCCTTAAGAGCCCCAACTTCTCTTATCTTTGTGTCGCTTACGCGAAATGTACGTTGGCAGCAGTAGAAACGTTCTGCAGTCAGCCGTAAAATGCCGGTTTTCTGAACTTTCTCAACACTGTTTCGGGAAAATACCGCCATATTTCTTCAAGACATTTCCATTTGAGTTCACTGAGCACTTCTGCATCACTCGCGTGTTGACTGTATCTATGTGGCCAAGTCTGCACCATCCCTCTGAATTACTTCGATGTGTTCTTTCAGTCTTTTGTAGGGTTAATAAAGGATCCCCGTAACTACTGTGACGTCTGTACTATACCCAAAAACGTTTCCCTACAGCGCATTTCTCTAGATATTTGAATAGGTGAACATCTGAAGCGCAAAATCAGGCACACAAGGTCCTAGTTCCAGCAGTTCGCACTCAGATCGCCCAGTTTTGACACTTTCTGAGCACCTGTCTGCAGGTGCATTTTCAAGTTTTGTTTTAGCCATATGACTTTTTAAATTTCGATTAATTTTTCGTTGACTATAAACAATGCGAGTTAATTTTAAAACGAGACGTTTTAAAACGAGACGGTAGTTCAGTATATTCACTTGAACGAAACAGCACGCCCACTACCTTAAACTCTATGAAGGTAATTATTCCGAAGATCATCGTATCTTATCAGCATCATCATTATCATCATCGTATCGTATCTTATCATCATCATCGTATCGTATCTTATCATCGTCATCATCATCGTATCGTATCTTATCATCATCATCATCGTATCGTATCTTATCATCATCATCATCATCGTATCGTATCTTATTATCATCATCATCGTACCGTATCTTATCATCATCATCATCACCGTATCGTATCGTATCTTATCATCATATCCTATCTTATCATCGTCGTCGTATCGTATCATCACTGTGTCGTATCGTATCTTATCATCATCACCGTATCGCATCGCCGTCATCACCGTATCGCATCACCGTCATCACCGTATCGCATCACCGTCATCACCGTATCGCATCGTCATCATCACCGTATCGCATCGCCGTCATCACCGTATCGCATCGCCGTCATCACCGTATCGCATCGCCGTCATCACCGTATCGCATCACCGTCATCACCGTATTGTATCGTCGTCATCACCGTATCGCATCGCCGTCATCACCGTATCGCATCGCCGTCATCACCGTATCGCATCGCCGTCATCACCGTACCGCATCAACGTCATCACCGTATCGCATCACCGTCATCACCGTATCGTATCGTCATCATCACCATATCGTATCGTCATCATCACCATATCGTATCGTCATCATCACCATATCGTATCGTCATCATCGTGTCATCATTATCATCATCATCCTTTTTGGATATTCGCGAGAAATTCTAAACAGGACAATAGTTCCGCCAAGGAGACAATTGGAGCCCTGTGACGTGGTGGCAGCGTTTAGTACGTTTTAGCGCTATTTTTCGCATAGAGCGAGACAGTGCGTTGGCCACCGACAGCGCCAGGCACCCACAACTCAGTTCGGTTCGGTGCAGGAGCACAAACCGAACACCTGTGATTGCCTTCAAGGCGAAGTCCAGTTGGATGAAACCAGTAATCCCGACTCCGACTCTTCAAAGAATCGAACTCCCTTGTATGAACCAAATTCAATCGTCTGATTACTTTCCAAATGTTGTGTGGTGTGTTAAAGATGTGTGGTGTTAAGCAAGAGAAACCTTTAGGATTGAATATAATGGTGGAGAGAAATTGTGTCACGAAATTTTAACTCTGGATAGCTGATGCCAGTAGGAACGAAAATTACTAATGTTGTGTAGGTCAACAACGCACCATTTTTAAACTAGGAAACATGGCGCCACGCGCTCCGATTGCCCTGTTGCCTTTCGTCGGTTGACTGGCAACGCTATGGTTGTCGGTTCAAATACACGAACGTCCCTCGCCCCGTCACTGCCCCAACGTGATACGCACACGTTTCGAATACGTCTTTATGTTTGTGTCCCCGACCAACAGGAGCGCGTGGCGCCAAGTTTCCGTTGTTTAAAAATGGTGCGTTGTCGACCTGCACAGCAATAGTAATTTTGGTTCCCAGCATCAGCTATCCAGAGTTAAAATTTCGTGACAATTTTTTCTCCACCCTGTATATAATGAAAGCCAAGATCGCTTGATTTTAAGACCCTTATTCCAATTACTAGTTACGACAGAGTCGTGCTGTCCTCTTCAGACTGGCATTATACTTTACGTGTATGTTCACAAACTTGTGTCGTCTACATTCAGAACAAAGTGTAAATACATTACAAAATACTCCACATGGTTTGTCGTTTATAAAACAGAAAGCTCCCAGATGGGGTATTAAATGAGAAAGTTCACGTGAGGTCGTCGACATGACGTGTAGTTTTAACTATTGGTGCTACGGATTTTGACAATATAGAAACCAGATGGAGTTTAATATACTACAATTTTTTTACGTAAATGTCGACAATACATGTATGTTAACGTACACGTAGACTTAGAGAAAGCTTTTGACAACGTTAACTGGAATACTCTCTTTCAAATTCTGAAGGTGGCAGGGGTAAAATACAGGGAGCGAAAGGCTATTTACAATTTGTACAGAAACCAGATGGCAGTTATAAGAGTCGAGGGGCATGAAAGGGAAGCAGTGGTTGGGAAAGGAGTGAGACAGGGTTGTAGCCTCTCCCCGATGTTATTCAATCTGTATATTGAGCAAGCAGTAAAGGAAAGAAAAGAAAAATTCGGAGTAGGTATTAAAATTCATGGAGAAGAAGTAAAAACTTTGAGGTTCGCCGATGACATTGTAATTCTGTCAGAGACAGCAAAGGACTTGGAAGAGCAGTTGAACGGAATGGACAGTGTCTTGAAAGGAGGATATAAGATGAACATCAACAAAAGCAAAACGAGGATAATGGAATGTAGTCAAATTAAATCGGGTGATGCTGAGGGGATTAGATTAGGAAATGAGACACTTAAAGTAGTAAAGGAGTTTTGCTATTTAGGGAGTAAAATAACTGATGATGGTCGAAGTAGAGAGGATATAAAGTGTAGACTGGCAATGGCAAGGAAATCGTTTCTGAAGAAGAGAAATTTGTTAACATCGAGTATAGATTTAAGTGTCAGGAAGTCGTTTCTGAAAGTATTTGTATGGAGTGTAGCCATGTATGGAAGTGAAACATGGACGATAACTAGTGTGGACAAGAAGAGAATAGAAGCTTTCGAAATGTGGTGCTACAGAAGAATGCTGAAGATAAGGTGGGTAGATCACGTAACTAATGAGGAGGTATTGAATAGTATTGTGGAGAAGAGAAGTTTGTGGCACAACTTGACTAGAAGAAGGGATCGGTTGATAGGACATGTTTTGAGGCATCAAGGGATCACAAATTTAGCATTGGATGGCAGCGTGGAGGGTAAAAATCGTAGAGGGAGACCAAGAGATGAATACACTAAGCAGATTCAGAAGGATGTAGGTTGCAGTAGGTCCTGGGAGATGAAGAAGCTTGCACAGGATAGAGTAGCATGGAGAGCTGCATCAAACCAGTCTCAGGACTGAAGACCACAACAACAACAACAACAACAACAACAACGTACACGCAAAGTGTAATGCCAGTCTGAAGACAGCACGATTCTGTCTAAACTAGTAATTGGAACAGAGATCTTAAAATCAAGCGACCTTGGCTTTCACAAAAATTATACACACAGTAGTACAGGTATAACGAATTAAAACGTCATGATGAAGTTTTTCCAGTTGAATAATGAACATTTCGTAAAGATAAACTTCTCCTTTCATTATTTTGTGGGGCCATAAGCGAAGAAAGCTTTCGAGAAGGTTTGAAATTATGATTAAAGTTTGCTGGAAGTGGCGAAGAGCTCTTATTACCTAACACTATATGACTATAGTAGGGGTAATATGCGCTCCGTTGTAAGCAAGAACTATTTTTTGACGCATCTGAATATTCATCGCGTCTTACCTCCTAAACTGTGGCTCCTACAATGACATACTCGCAATTTGGCAGGTGAATTCTGTGCTACATATGGATACTGCCTTCAAAATGTGCTGCAAATAGAGTTAGTAGTAAAGAAGTAACGAAACACCATGCCTTACAAGTTTCACAGCATGAACATCTAGTACGTAGGAAGAGGTAAAGCCTTTATGCTATCACTCTCTCTCTCTCTCTCTCTCTCTCTCTCTCTCTCTCTCACTGTGTGTGTGTGTGTGTGTGTGTGTGTGTGTGTGTGTGTGTGTCTCACTACTTTAATGTACATTAGTTTTCACGAAGAAGAGAATGTCCATTGTATTTTAAATACACTCCTGGAAATTGAAATAAGAACACCGTGAATTCATTGTCCCAGGAAGGGGAAACTTTATTGACACATTCCTGGGGTCAGATACATCACATGATCACACTGACAGAACCACAGGCACATAGACACAGGCAACAGAGCATGCACAATGTCGGCACTAGTACAGTGTATATCCACCTTTCGCAGCAATGTAGGCTGCTATTCTCCCATGGAGACGATCGTAGAGATGCTGGATGTAGTCCTGTGGAACGGCTTGCCATGCCATTTCCACCTGGCGCCTCAGTTGGACCAGCGTTCGTGCTGGACGTGCAGACCGCGTGAGACGACGCTTCATCCAGTCCCAAACATGCTCAATAGGGGACAGATCCGGAGATCTTGCTGGCCAGGGTAGTTGACTTACACCTTCTAGAGCACGTTGGGTGGCACGGGATACATGCGGACGTGCATTGTCCTGTTGGAACAGCAAGTTCCCTTGCCGGTCTAGGAATGGTAGAACGATGGGTTCGATGACGGTTTGGATGTACCGTGCACTATTCAGTGTACCCTCGACGATCACCAGTGGTGTACGGCCAGTGTAGGAGATCGCTCCCCACACCATGATGCCGGGTGTTGGCCCTGTGTGCCTCGGTCGTATGCACTCCTGATTGTGGCACTCACCTGCACGGCGCCAAACACGCATACGACCATCATTGGCACCAAGGCAGAAGCGACTCTCATCGCTGAAGACGACACGTCTCCATTCGTCCCTCCATTCACGCCTGTCGCGACACCACTGGAGGCGGGCTGCACGATGTTGGGGCGTGAGCGGAAGACGGCCTAACGGTGTGCGGGACCGTAGCCCAGCTTCATGGAGACGGTTGCGAATGGTCCTCGCCGATACCCCAGGAGCAACAGTGTCCCTAATTTGCTGGGAAGTGGCGGTGCGGTCCCCTACGGCACTGCGTAGGATCCTACGGTCTTGGCGTGCATCCGTGCGTCGCTGCGGTCCGGTCCCAGGTCGACGGGCACGTGCACCTTCCGCCGACCACTGGCGACAACATCGATGTACTGTGGAGACCTCACGCCCCACGTGTTGAGCAATTCGGCGGTACGTCCACCCGGCCTCCCGCATGCCAACTATACGCCCTCGCTCAAAAGTCCGTCAACTGCACATACGGTTCACGTCCACGCTGTCGCGGCATGCTACCAGTGTTAAAGACTGCGATGGAGCTCCGTATGCCACGGCAAACTGGCTGACACTGACGGCGGCGGTGCACAAATGCTGCGCAGTTAGCGCCATTCGACGGCCAACACCGCGGTTCCTGGTGTGTCCGCTGTGCCGTGCGTGTGATCATTGCTTGTGCAGCCCTCTCGCAGTGTCCGGAGCAAGTATGGTGGGTCTGACACACCGGTGTCAATGTGTTCTTTTTTCCATTTCCAGGAGTGTACATCGAATGGGGTAGCAACAATACTGCAGTCAGTTATTCCTTCCCTGACGCATTCTGCCATGTCAACAAAATAAACAATTTTTATGAACTTTAGAATGTCTGAAGTATTCTGTACAATGTCATCTTAAAGCGACTGCTGTGCTGGTTCCGAAATATGTCTTAGACATTGTGAGACAGCCATATTTAATACTGTATTTTGATTAGTATTTTATTATTCTTAATTCATCTGACGTGTCTGCATTACGGTTGTATGAGAAACATTTTTGTTCTCTGTCACGAGCTGAGTGAACGTTACTTTTGAGAAGAACTGTATAAATTAATTTTAATATTGCAAAAAATAATACCTCTGTCAATACATGATACAGTTTCAAATTAGCCACAAGAGTTGATCCCCCGGAAACCTATTAACCTATCGCGATCTTTAGCTATTGTAGGTCCTCAGTCCATGGGAGCAAAATACGCGATAATGAATTTCTCTGGTTTCAACACTCTAAATATGGATTTTTAACAGGGCTCTGAAAATACGATTTCAGAGACATTGTGTGGTATCTGCAGAATTCGCAAGCAATCAGTAACAATTACTATGGTGATGGTTTGTGGGGGCACTTAACTTCGCGGTCATCAGCGCCCGTACAAACTCCAAATCTTTACGCAATCCGATTTTTTTCACAGTCCAATCTAGCCACTGTCACGAATGATGATGACGAAATGATGTGGACAATACAAACACCCAGTCCCCAGGCAGATAAAATCCCCAACCCAGCCGGGAATCGAACTCTTGATACACATACAGCAGCGCTAGCCATTAGATCACGAACTACGGACGCAATCAATAATGTTGATGCGTTATTAAAAACATGTCTATTTATAACAAAAATAGAATTTACGGAATATCAGTTTAGGTTAGGGTCAATGAGTCTGTTTCAAGGTATCGCTAACGAATTTGTTTCGGTAATCGATAACTTCGGGCAACGGTCTTGCCGCAGTGGTTACATCGGTCACCGTGAGATCACCGAAGTTAAGCGCTGTTGGGGGTGGCCGGCACTTGGATGGGTGACCCTCCGCTGTTGCCAATTTTCGGGTTGCTCTCAGCCTGTGATGGAGCCTCGACCGTATAGTAGCGGCTTCGGTCAAGAATACCATCATAACGACCGGGAGAGCGATGTGCTGACCACACGCCCCTCCTATCCGCATCCTCCCCTGAGGATGACATGGAGGTCGGATGGCACCGGTAGGCCACGCGTGGCCTGAAGACGGAGTGCTAAAAAAAAATCGATAACAACTTATATCTCGAGGTTTTGTTCCACAGCTTTACGTACACTTTTCTGCTGTATGTGTCAGGAACACCATCCTGAAACTACGAGGGGCGTTCAGAAAGTAAGCTCCGATCGGTCGCGAAATGGAAACGACTATGAAAATCCGATAAAGCTTTGCACAGATGTGTTGGGTAGTGTCTCTAGTATAACCCCAGTTAGCATCACGTCGCTCTTCTCATTTCTGAGCTCGCAGTGAGTGCGTAAAGATGTCTAGAAAATAGTGTCTGCCGCCAAGTACGAGGGCCTGGTGAGAAATTTCGCCTGAAGCTATGCAGCTAACATTACATAACTGTCGTGCTGTTTCTTCTTCAAGACAATTCTCAGCCGCATTCTGCAGGGGCAATGAAGATGCTCCTGCATCGTTTTCAAATGGAAATGTGAGATTACCCACAATACAGTCCGCAATTGTCTCCCCCTGAGTTTCATCTCTGGTCACATGAACCGCTGTCTTTGAAGACAACATTTTGACTCAGACAACGAGGTGTAGGCCAGCGTGGAGAATTGGCGGAAAGCACTGGCGGCTGCCTTCTATGATGAGGCCATTGAAAAGTTGGTACAACGCTATGACAAAAGTCTAAGTCAGAACGGCGACTACGTAGAGAAGTAGCTGAAAGGTGTAGCTAATTGTTACAAGTAAAACATTTCTGATGTTCACTGTGGTTTCAATTTGGCAATTAATCGGAGCTTACTTTCTGAACAGGCCTCGTATTTACATCTCTTCTCTGGACCACTAAAGCACATAGCAAAGAGAGCATCCCACTATTCCACATATTACGGTTTCTTAGCCCTCCATTCACGTATTGTGCGATGTAATTAATCTAACCCAGTTCTCGACATCCCCACGCGAGCGACGCATATGAGGCCGTAAAAAGTCCATAACTTATCAGTTCAGGATTGAGTATTTCTCTAACGCTCTCTCGTGATTCAAAGCTGCGAAAAATCTTCTTTCATGTCGGTGAGAACTCTTAAGCCCCAGGTATTTACACGAGTTAGCCGATTCGAAAACTGCCTTACCCATACTGTAATTATCGGATCCAACGCTTTTTCATTTTGTGAAATGCCAATTTTACATTTAAGATTTGTTTAATGTAGCTCTCGACCCAGCTTATTCTGTATCCCATGCAAGCGCTTCAACTATTCATCTCTACGTCTTCTTTAACCTGCTCACTGTGTTGAAGCCTTTGCCTCCCTCAAAAATTTTCGCAGTCTTCCCCCTCCCCCCCCCCCCCCCCACCACCCGCATTTTTTCATGCCATCAGACTGTGTCTCACCAACCGATCCTTCCTTTTAGTCAGCTTGTGTAATTTTGATTCAGTACCTTACCAAAAATAGCCAGCTTACAATATTAACGGACACGTTACAAACAGAAAAGGAAGACTAGCTGTATGCTAGAAGGGGGAATGGCTTCGCTACGGAAGTCAAGGAGGTCGCAACGAGACTCGACACGCCCGCCGTGTGACGTCAGTAGTGACGTAGGTCGCTTCATTAGCCCACTTACGGTTCATCGTGGGCCGCCCACTCCTTCACAAGCCGCAATTAGCGCAAGTGCACTAAGATATGAATGGCCTAATCTCTGGTGACGCATTCTCTTAATGGACTCGACAAGCAAATTGCACTGAAAGACCAGTTAAGCGCAGAGTCACTTGTTACTACCGCTCGTTAAGTGGGCACTTGATCCACAGTATATTTAGAATATCGGACCTGTGGGGATATAGCAGCTGTGACGCCTCAATTCGTAATCTCCCCCCATTTAGGAACCATCGCGGAAATTTATTTCGATTGCCTTTGGTTGCTCTTTCAGACCCAATGCTGGACGTGAAATTATTTTGTAACTGGTCTCTCCTATTGGTCGCTGTATTGACTGTTGGGTATCATACACCAACAACGATCATATTTATGGAGTTCAGAACCAATTAAAGGAAGGAGGGTAACAGAACGACACACTGATGAGCCAGAACATTACGACCACTTACCACCGCGACGCTGGATGCCGCCTGGTGGCGTTAAGGCCACGTGGCGTAACAGAAGTATGTTAGGGAAGCCGACACAGAGGGGTCACCAAGAAATTGTTCAAATGGCTCTAAGCACGATGGGACTTAACCTCTGAGGTCATTTGTCTCCTAGACTTAGAACTACTTAAACCTAACCAAGCTAAGTGCATCACACACATCCGCGTGGTCCGGACTAGAACCGCTCGGCCACAGCGACCGGTGGCGGGGAGGGGGGGATAAACCCTAGCGAAGATATAGCTGCAAATGGGGAAATACATTGAGATAAGCGACTCTGACAAAGGATAGGTTGTTACTACGCACAGCCTGCGAACGAGTATCTCGAAAACGGGGCATCCGCTCGAATGTTCACGTGCTACTGTCGTGATCATCTACGGAAAGAGGTAGGACAGTGAAGCTACCTCTGCTGTTCCTGAGCTATATAAATGACCTAGGTGACAATCTGAGCAGTTCTCTTTGGTTGTTCGCAGATGATGCTGTAATTTACCGTCTAGTAAGGTCATCCGAAGACCAGTATCGGTTGCTAAGCGATTTAGAAAAGATTGCTGTATGGTGTGGCAGGTGGCAGTTGACGCTAAATAACGAAAAGTGTGAGGTGATCCACATGAGTTCCAAAAGAAATCCGTTGGAATTCGATTACTCGATAAATAGTACAATTCAACTAAGTACCTGGGTGTTAAAATTACGAACAACTTCAGTTGGAAAGACCACATAGATAATATTGTGGGGAAGACGAGCCAAAGGTTGCGTTTCATTGGCAGGACACTTAGAAGATGCAACAAGTCCACTAAAGAGACAGCTTACACTACACTCGTTCCTCTGTTAGAATATTGCTGCGCGGTGTGGGATCCTTACCAGGTGGGATTGACAGAGGACATCGAAAGGGTGCAAAAAAGGGCAGCTCGTTTTGTATTATCACGTAATAGGGGAGAGGGTGTGGCAGATATGATACGCGAGTTGGGATGGAAGTCTATTTACGAAATTTCAGTCACCAACTTTCTCTTCCGAATGTGAAAATATTTTGTTGAGCCCAACCTACATAGGTAGGAATGATCATCAAAATAAAATAAGAGAAATCAGAGCTCGAACAGAAAGGTTTAGGTGTTCGTTTTTCCTGCGTGCTGCTCGGGAGTGGAATGGTAGAGAGATAGTATGATTGTGGTTCAATGAACCCTCTGCCACGCACTTAAATGTGAATTGCAGAGTAATCATGTAGATGTAGACGCTAAATGGTTGGACTTCCACGACCCTTTACAGAACCTGGGGTTTGGAGTCTTGTCTGCTATGTAAAGTAGGATAGACGGGGATCTGTGGCATCTCTGCCGAAAGAGCACAACGCTGGTCCACGCGCAAGTGTTTCGGAGCGCACCGTTCATCGTAAATTGTTGAACATTGAGCTCCGTAGCAGACCGCCCCCTACGTGATCACATCCTGACTCAATGACATCGTCAATTACGATTGCAGTGGGCACGGGACCATCGGGATTCGACTGTCGATGAATGGAAACGCGTCGGTGAATCATATTTGCTACACTAGGTCGATGGTCGTCTCCACAAACGCCGTCAGCGAGGTGAATGGCGGCTCTATACGTGCAGTGCGCCACGGATGCAGGCTGGTTGTAGCAGTATTATACTACGGCCGACGTTCTCCTGCGCTTTCATTGGACCTGTGGTAGTCGCTTTATTCAAGCGAACCAGAGAACGTTGTTCCAGATTTAGAGTATGAAGCGTATTCTCTGTTTTATTCGCACGACCTCATCTATCTGCGAAGAACCAGGCACTGCAAAGAGGTCCTGGTACTGGGAAGCTGGCGTACCACAGTTGGGGCGAAGTAGAGAAACTACTTCCTAACAACTAGTATGGCATTTCGGAAATTGTTGGGGTCACCCGCTTGCTGTATTCGCAGAGTGCTCACTCCCGTTCGAACAGCCTGCCGAACCAGAGCAGTAGCAGAAATGTTGCAACTTTGTCAGGCCAATCCAGAGGAGCTGTTTAAACACTGAAAAAGTGCTGGCTGCCGGCCGAAGTGGCCGAGCGGTTAAAGGCGCTGCAGTCTGGAACCGCAAGACCGCTACGGTCGCAGGTTCGAATCCTGCCTCGGGCATGGATGTTTGTGATGTCCGTAGGTTAGTTAGGTTTAACTAGTTCTAAGTTCTAGGGGACTAATGACCTCAGCAGTTGAGTCCCATAGTGCTCAGAGCCATTTGAACCATTTTTTGAAGTGCTGGCTATACCACTGAGACCCCGACATAGTGAGGCAAAGCAAGCAGCGAGCGGACGAGGATTCACCACCGTGGAGAAATGGGAACAACCCCCAATCATAGGCAAGATGATGCCGTATGTTCCTCGGGCTCCCTTACTGCGGAGCTGACCCACTGGCGGTTAACCGCTACAGGTGCACATTACCGAAATCTCCTGACTGGATTGCTGTCGAGACGTTAGCGTCGCGGGAAACTGTCAGAGGGGGCGTTTTAGTACTGTGACAACTCCCTCTCCAGAGTCGTCTTCAGAGGCCGCAGTAAGGATGGCGGTTATCGCTGAAACGTCCGCCGCCCCCCCCCCCCCCCCGTAGTTGAGTGGCCAGCGCGACAGAATGTCAATCCTAAGGGCCCGGGTTCGATTCCCAGCTGGATCGGAGATTTTCTCCGCTCAGGGACTGGGTCCTAATCATCATCATCATCACCATCATCATCATCATCTCATCCCCATCGACGCGCAAGTCGCCGAAATGGCGTCAAATCGAAAGGCTTGCACCCGGCGAACGGTCTACCCTATGGGAGGCCCTAGTAACACGACATTTACATTTGTCGGAGAAGCAACCGGTTTTCTGTTATATCGGTTTTATTCCACACCAGTTTAATCTAACCAGCTTCTAAATTAACCAATTTTCAATTTTTTATTCCTATTATTTCCTGCTACAAACCTTGAAATATAACAAAAATTGAAAAATTTTGACACTCTCAGTTTGAAGGTACATAAAATCGAAGTATTAAATTACACAGACAATTGAAAGAGAACTTACTCTGTTCGTCGTTCGCTGCTTCTCTCGGGAAGTGTAAGTGGCTCAGTACCACAAAAGATTACCACCTCCTACTGATTCAAATTTTTTGAAACTGCTCAAGAGTCAGATTTTATTCGCGGATCGCACTACTGTTTGGGCATTACGAATACTCAGTGTTAAAGGGTAGAAACTCACGTTTAAGAACGCTGTTTTTCGTGTTAATTTGTCCGTTTTGGAGGGCATAATCAGATAAAGCCATATTATGTAGACATAGGCAGTAGATCAGCTACTTTCTGTTTTTCTTTTATACTATTAATGAATTATTGTTAATGAGTTTCCTTTAATTTACGTCTATGGTCCCAAACGGTTTGTTAACAGCCGGCCGTGGTGGCCGAGCGGTTCTAGGCGCTCAGTCCGGAACCGCGCGACTGCTAAGGTCCCAGGTTCGAATCCTGCCTCGGGCATGGATGTGTGTGATGTCGTTAGGTTAGTTAGGTTTAAGTAGTTCTAAGTTCTAGGGGACTGATGACCACAGCAGTTAAGTCCCATAGTGCTCAGAGCCATTTGAACCATTTTTTTTTTGTTAACAGATTACCGGTTTCGGTCTATAAGGACCTGATCAGATCTGCAGCAAAAATGGGAAAAACATAAATACACTCGCAGATTGTATACAGCTTAAAAACAATACGTAGACCATTATGAAAAGTACTACTGACACGTATATGTGTTTGTGCGCTTTAAGTATGAAGAGGCATACCTGTTTTATAAAAACAAAATCCTAATGTACTGCAGCCAGGACTTTGTTTTTATAAAACAGGTATGCCTCTTCATACTTAAAGCGCACAAACACGTATATGTGTCAGTAGTACTTTTCATTATGGCCTATGTATTGTTTTTAAGCTGTAGACAATCTGGGAGTGTATTTACGTTTTTCCTATTTTTGCTGCAGAGCTGATGCTGGTCATTGTAGACCGAAACCGGTAATCTGTTAACGAAAAGTTTGTGACCATAGACGTAAATTAAAGGAAATTTATTCTGTATACGGGTCACTGTTCTATTCGTGATAGTGTCGCAGCGTGTGGAACTGTTGTTAACTTTCTAATTTGCTGGTTTCACCATAATTTCCCTGTTATTATTTCATAGATTGGGCATACAAATCTTTACTTTTAAAAAGCAAATGAAGGACTGCTATTCACTGTTACATCACTTGGCAAAAAATATTATGGTCTATTAACAAGTTTTACTTATGGACCGTCTGACAGCAACTGAATAAAACACAATTTTAGTGCCATACGCGTTTCGCCTTTATTTTCTGCAAGGCATCATCAGTGGCCTGGAATATGTACATATGTTAGCTATTTTATTTACATTTTTGTCATTGTGCCTATAGGTTATAAACAGTAGTAATGTTTTGAACTGTACTTACAGGTTGCGTGGACAACTTCCTACATATTACGCTCCTGGTGCATTTTTGGTGTTGTTCTTCTTCTTATGAACGCCAATTTGCGGTTTTTTCCCCATTCCACAACACTATGCACTGAACGCTTGTTGTAAAGCAATGTTTTGGTTTCTGTTGCCGACTGTCAAATGTTTTTGCCAAAGATCGAATGTTATTGCCAAACTTATGAGTAACTATTGAAGTATCTGTGTATGCGTTTGTGTGTGTGTGTGTGTGTGTGTGTGTGTATGTGTATGTGTGTGTGTTTTGGTGTGATATATATTTTTTGTGCTGTGTGTGTGTGTGTGTGTGTGTGTGTGTGTGTGTGTGTGTCTCCAGATGATGTGGGGAAGAGTTTTCTTTTTTTTTATTATTTTTTGTTTTATGTTATCATTTCCTTTACTAAGTGTAGTAGGGAGCCTGTGCTGATGTGTGTTTGTTCATTTATGTTTGTTTTCTGCTATGGCTTTCTGGATGTGGAAGTTTTCTTGCATTTGTATAAGATGTTTGTCATGGTTGCTTATTCTCATTATTTTTATTTCTTGTTCCATGTTTTTTAGGATGATGGTTGTAGTGTTTTAAATGCTCTGCAAATGTGGAATGGTTTGTGTCATAGCCGGCCGCGGTGGTCTAGCGGTTCTGGCGCTGCAGTCCGGAACCGCGGGACTCCTACGGTCGCAGGTTCGAATCCTGCCTCGGGCATGGGTGTGTGTGATGTCCTTAGGTTAGTTAGGTTTAAGTAGTTCTAAGTTCTAGGGGACTTATGACCTAAGATGTTGAGTCCCGTAGTGCTCAGAGCCATTTTTTTTGTGTCATACTTCCAACATCTGATATGTTCTTTGTATCTTGTTTGAAAATTCCTGCATGTCATGCCTATGTATACTGCATCACAACTTTGACATTCAAGTTTATATATTCCCGATTGTTGGAATTTGTCTCTCTTGGTAGCTGGCTGACTTAGGTGTGATTGAAGGGTTTGCCCAGGCTTACATGCTATTTTGAAGCCCTGTCTCTTTAGGATGTTTGCAACTCTGTGTGAGGAAGACAGGACTATAAAAGTTGAAGATGGCAAAAATATTTCCATCCTAGGGTTATTGCCATTCTGCAATCCAATAGATGTCCGGTGGCGATAGCGAGAAACTACTGTAAGACAATTTACGGAATATAAAAAAAAAATACCGGTTAGTCGGAGCTAAAATACCGGTATCGGTTTTCAGCGGTCGATTTTCCCATTGCCAGGACACAGCCACACGTGCTGCTTCCCCGGGCTGTGAAATTTGGCCTCACCCCGGAATTATGCTGCTGACATGGCACCCAAAGTGTCCATCTTCCCTACGATGAAGAAACCACTGCGTCGCAGGCAGTTCCGAAGTAACAACGAGGTAATTTTAGAGGTGGAACGTTCCCCTGACAGCTCTAACGAGGACTTTGAGAACTAAGGACCCAATCACGCCTTCAACTGTTGAGAAAAGCATGTCGCACTAGAGCGTGAATATGCAGAGAAAGGACTTAACACCGCCATCAAGATTCATGTTTGCACCTCGATTTCCTCGAGGTGATAAAACTTTACGACTACACCCAGTATTGCAGTGGCGTGCGGGCCGGCAGTTACGTCATTAGCATCGATAGAGTGCAGCTTCGATCTATGGCGAATCTCAGTTTTGTCCGTCTCCAGTCTATACTGTGTTCGTCATAAGAATAAACCTCGGATAAACATTACAGCATGTATTCTTTCGCGTTTGCTGGACTGTCGTCGGATTTCGTTTCACGAGGAGAGATTGCAGTAAGATGCTAGTGATACGTTTTACGTTGTGCTTTACGTGGACATCGACTGAGCGATGATACGCCACAACAATTTTACCGGTGCATTTCACTTCGGGAGCACTGGCCAGCTAGTTGGTCCAGCTAAACTGCACTGATGTCAACAGTTGCAGTAAGACTTAAGAAAGAGTCGAGCGGAGAAACATTACAGTTTAGAATCTCATTTAATTTTTTAAGAGAATGAAGTAATTATTTTCAGCCATAATGGCTTTTTTTGTGCACCGTGACTGTGTGTGATAAATATTTATTTCAAGTTTCTGCTACCAGTCACTTTTTATTTTATGCTTAATCTAACATAATGCAACGCGTTTCGAACATGTTCTGTTCATCTTCAGACGTTTATACATACATACAGACGGAGAAATGTTACTTAAAAATAAACAGTCTTAAACTAGATTAATCAAGAACTCTTTGTCCATTGTTTTTTCTTTAGCTGCTGGCGTGGTATTTGGGGGGAAGGAGGGGGGGGGGCAGTGTATGGCTAAAAATCGAAATCAGTGATGACTTCTCGATAATCGATACAGACTCAAACTATACAGTCCGCCATCTTGTGTTGTGTGTGTAACATCGAAACAATTTGTGCAGTGAATTACGTTGGCCATCAGTGACAAAATATAATGTGCAATAGTGTAATGTCAATCAACAGCTCCGCCATTACACCAGTGATGCAAGTGAAGCAACAAGACGATGAAATCAACTGTCATATAAAAGCGTTTCACACTATTTCCGTAACACATAAGTGATGCAAATCTATCTGCATCCTATGCAGGCTGTGATATACATAGTCAACCACAAGGAAGAAAACCAGCAGAAGACATCAATGATTTCGATCTCTAGCCGTACACTGCCCCCCCCCTCCTTCCCCCCAAATGCCACACCAGCAGCTACAGAAAAAAACAATGGACAAAGAGTTCTTGATTAATCTAGTTTAAGACTGTTTATTTTTAAGTAACATTTCTCTGTATGCATGTATGTATAAACGCCTGAAGATGAACAGAACATGGTCGAAAAGCGTTGCATTATAAAATGTGTGACGCAAGAGCTTATATCAGGGTTTTCACAGGTCAGTTAAACACTGAAGCCACTGACGGTATTATTTACAGTTAGTCGGTTGGTAACCTCTGAATTCCTTACACATCCGAATCGGAGAAATACAGGTCAGTACTAGAACTGTCGTCTGCTACAGTGGCAGCGAATCCACTAACAACGGAATATTCCGCGCAGCCATGCAAGTGTCACATTTTCTCCTCTTGTATGACGTGCAGTTCTGTATCCCGCCAGCGTTCGGCTGTGTCATGTAAGAAAGCTGCCTGCATTGTTATGTTATGTTAACCGGGGACCTAGAAACGACGGAGAGGCTCCGTCCCCGCCGCAGCCGCAGTAGTCCACAACCCCACGACGACTACCGCAGTCCACTTCACCCCTCCGCCGCTCCACACCGAACCCAGGGTTATTGTGCGATTCGGCTCCCGGTGAACACCCCCCCCCCCCCTCCCAGGAAACGTCTCACACCAGAAGAGTGTAACCCCTATGTTTACGTGGTGGAGTAATGGTGGTATAAGCGTACGTGGAGAACTTGTTTGCGCAGCAATCGCCGACATAGTGTAGCTGAGGCGGAATAAGGGGAACCAGCCCGCATTCGCCGAGGCAGATGGAAAACCGCCTAAAACCATCCACAGACTGGCCGGCTCACCGGACCTCGACACAAATCCGCCGGGCAGATTCGTGCCGCGGACCGGCGCTCCTTCCCGCCCGGAAAGCCGTGCGTCAGACCGCACGGCCATGCCTGCATTAAGAGTACATCTGGCAGCTTGACTGTCTTGTTATTCCTCCTGACAAATCCCATAACTTAGCTGCAGATCAGTCCTGTTGGGTTCGTATCACAATGGTACGGTGGCAAATGTAAACATGCAGAACCTGTATGGTGTTTTCGATGCTGTGAATATGATTGTTTTTCATGTTTCTACGACGCTTATCACTATGACTCGCGTGGGACACATCTGTGGTGTAAAACAATTGACACAGTCCAATCGTGAAGTGTATTATTTTTCATTTTTGTCATAAAAATATCATTTGGCATGTTTTCTTAGTTTAAGCAATTTTTATTAACAGTCTTTTCAAAATGCCGATGATTAAGAATTTCTATTTCCAATAAAAACCGGAATTTTTCGTACAAGTAGACGTGCATTTTTTATGAAAAACAATGATCAAGCCGGCCGCTGTGGCCGAGCGGTTCTAGGCGCTTCAGTCCCAAACCGCGCGACTGCTACGGCCGCAGGTTCGAATCTTGCCTCGGGCATGGATGTGTGTGATGTCCTTAGGTTAGTTAGGTTTAAGTCGTACTAAGTTCTAGGGGACTGATGACCTCAGATGTTACGTCCCATAGTGCTCAGAGCCATTTGAGCCATTTTTTGAACAATGGTTAAATACATGTTATTTAGCAAAAAATTGACGAATTTTACATTTAAATGATGTAGACGTACCGAAGTGAACAAAAAAACGGAAAATCATGGCGGTATTTGAACCACCGATCTATGCAGGGCACCCCATCATCATTATACAGTACTAGCTATTCAACCATAGATCACGTCTGAAAATCACTTTCACCGTAGTAAATGCATGTCCTCAGGAAGCTTTCTGTAAGCTTGTGACAAACATTAAGAACAACCTGTATCTCGCCTCTTCTTAAAGGCGTTCCTCTCGCGTGTTTCCAACACAGAGCAGGGCGCATCGACAGTAGTTTTCACACTATTAACAGAAACTCAATCAGAGCACAACAGTACAGAGACTGCGGCTGTACCTGATTTGTGAAAGAAAAACCACATAGCTCAACTATAATTAAAACGTTGATGGCTGTTGTGTGTTTGTGTGTGTGTACATACACGTAAGGTTTGTTCTTATGATAACTGAAGTATAGGTGCGGATGACATGCCGATCAGGGGGAGGGAGGGAGGGAGAGAGGGGGAGGGAGGGAGGGAGAGAGAGGGAGGGAGGGAGAGAGAAGGCGAGAGAGAAGACGAGAGAAGGCGAGAGAGAAGACGAGAGAAGGCGAGAGAGAAGACGAGAGAAGGCGAGAGAGAAGACGAGAGAAGGCGAGAGAGAGAGAGAGAGAGAGAGAGAGAGAGAGAACACGAGAGAGAGAGAGAGAGAGAGAGAGAGAGAGAGCCGCGTTGTTTATAGTGCGTGTCCCCGGCCGGCAGACGCTAACAGGATGGGCCCTGTGCTCTGTAGCCGCGGCTGCGGCTCTTCCTGTTTACGCAGCCGGCACGCACGCACGCACACTACGCAGTCACGCTCAACTCAGGAAGTGTAGTATTACCACCACCTCCAGTATCGGCGACTTTCCGTTTTTCTAAGGCTCGTTAACCAATCAGGGGCTCCAGCTACCTTCCCCAGCAATAAGTGTAAAATATTTTACGCTTTTACAAGAAATTACATCCATTTCTATATCGTTGTCGGTACTTCGCAAGCCACCCTACAGCGCGTGGTGGATGGTACACTAAACCTGTACCAGTGACTCTTTCCTGTACCTATCGCACATAGAAAAAAGAACGTCACCTCCCCTCCAGGGATTCCCATGCGAATTCCCGAAGCATCACCTTAACACTTGTGTGTTGTTCGAACCCTCCGGTAACAACTAGCAGCTCGTCTCTGAATTGCTTCGATGTCCTCCTGTAATACGACCTAGTACGGATACCAAACACTCTAGCAGTACTCAAGAACAGGTGCACGGCAGTTTCCCGAAAATTCTCCCAATAAACCGAAGTCTACCATTCGCTTTGTCCACCACAGTCCTCACATAGCCGTTCCATTTCATATCACTTTGCAACGCTACGCCCAGATGTCTAAATGACGTCACTGTGTTTGGCAGGGCTCTACTAATGTCGAATCCGAAAATTAATGCTTTGTTTTTCCAACCCATCCGCATTAATTTAAATTTTTCTACATTTGGAGTAGCTGCCTTCTATCAACCGATTACAAATGTTGTCCAAGTCATTTGTATCTTCCTACAGTCAGTCAAATTCCACACCTTAATGTGCACCACAGCATCATCTGCAAACAACCGTAGATCGCCGGCCACCTTGTCCAATTTATGTACGTAGAAAATAATAGCGGTCCTATCACACTTCCGTGGGACTCTATTGACGATACCCTTGTCTACTCATAATAGCCTGTTTTTACACAAAATAAAGTGTTTGTTGTATGATTTTAGCTTATTTCAGTACCGATACCGAAAAGCTATCAAGATGATAAGCACAAAAATAATGTGTTAGAAAATATGTATAAGAGAGAAAACCTCTTGCAGTGAATTATGTATTAATATTTTACTGCCTCAGAAACTCCATTTATAGTGTTTCACACCTGTGTTTTTCACACATCCACTCCTGGAAATTGAAATAAGAACACCGTGAATTCATTGTCCCAGGAAGGGGAAACTTTATTGACACATTCCTGGGGTCAGATACATCACATGATCACACTGACAGAACCACAGGCACATAGACACAGGCAACAGAGCATGCACAATGTCGGCACTAGTACGGTGTATATCCACCTTTCGCAGCAATGCAGGCTGCTATTCTCCCATGGAGACGATCGTAGAGATGCTGGATGTAGTCCTGTGGAACGGCTTGCCATGCCATTTCCACCTGGTGCCTCAGTTGGACCAGCGTTCGTGCTGGACGTGCAGACCGCGTGAGACGAAGCTTCATCCAGTCCCAAACATGCTCAATGGGGGACAGATCCGGAGATCTTGCTGGCCACGGTAGTTGACTTACACCTTCTAGAGCACGTTGGGTGGCACGGGATACATGCGGACGTGCATTGTCCTGTTGGAACAGCAAGTTCCCTTGCCGGTCTAGGAATGGTACAACGATGGGTTCGATGACGGTTTGGATGTACCGTGCACTATTAAGTGTCCCCTCGACGATCACCAGTGGTGTACGGCCAGTGTAGGAGATCGCTCCCCACACCATGATGCCGGGTGTTGGCCCTGTGTGCCTCGGTCGTATGCAGTCCTGATTGTGGCGCTCACCTGCACGGCGCCAAACACGCATACGACCATCATTGGCACCGAGACAGAAGCGACTCTCATCGCTGAAGACGACACGTCTCCATTCGTCCCTCCATTCACGGCTGTCGCGACACCACTGGAGGCGGGCTGCACGATGTTGGGGCGTGAGCGGAAGACGGCCTAACGGTGTGCGGGACCGTAGCCCAGCTTCATGGAGACGGTTGCGAATGGTCCTCGCCGATACCCCAGGAGCAACAGTGTCCGTAATTTGCTGGGAAGTGGCGGTGCGGTCCCCTACGGCACTGCGTAGGATCCTACGGTCTTGGCGTGCATCCGTGCGTCGCTGCGGTCCGGTCCCAGGTCGACGGGCACGTGCACCTTCCGCCGACCACTGGCGACAACATCGATGTACTGTGGAGACCTCACGCCCCACGTGTTGAGCAATTCGGCGGTACGTCCACCCGGCCTCCCGCATGCCCACTATACGCCCTCGCTCAGTCAACTGCACATACGGTTCACGTCCACGCTGTCGCGGCATGCTACCAGTGTTAAAGACTGCGATGGAGCTCCGTATGCCACGGAAAACTGGCTGACACTGACGGCGGCGGTGCACAAATGCTGCGCAGCTAGCGCCATTCGACGGCCAACACCGCGGTTCCTGGTGTGTCCGCTGTGCCGTGCGTGTGATCATTGCTTGTACAGCCCTCTCGCAGTGTCTGGAGCAAGTATGGTGGGTCTGACACACCGGTGTCAATGTGTTCTTTTTTCCATTTCCAGGAGTGTATTTTTTTACATTCTGAACTCTTACTAATATCTCAGCATACTCGTTTGCATTACAGTTCTGCCTTTTCAAAGCAAGCATTCGTTCCCACTGTCTACTGTGGGTACGTTCACAGAAGAGTCAGTAATAAATTGCTTCCACCTACTCTGTCTCGCTAAAAAGCCAGGAAGATAAAATTAGAGATATTCCAGCCCACACGGAGGCTTACCGTCAATCGTTCTTACCACGAACCATTCGCAACTGGAAGAGGAAATGGGGAAGTCACACTGGTACACAATACGCATAACCTTCCCCACACACCGCAAAATGGTTTTCAGAGTGTATATGCAGATCTACAACAACATGTGACGTAGTACTATGACAAGTTGTTCACTTGTTAAAATCCATGCTTAAGCTATAAATGAGAAAAGGCTGTCGTGTCCACTTCACTTGGCACAGTTCATAATGACAAAAACTAGATCTTTTCCGCTCCGTCACGTGTCTTGGACGTTAGTTTCAAACGAGAACATGGCAGAGAGAGCGAGAGCGTAGTCATCAGAATAGCTGGGCACAAGACCGTTAATGCATTAATTGCTAAAATTATTGAGTTATAAGTTAATTTTGAAAAACCTTTAACGGGCCCTCTGATATACGCTAGCTTTCTTTAAGTACGTTAATCGATAATTAGCTACGTTCTATAAATGACACGACGCGGCCCGCGGAAATCACCGACTCAAAATTCGGGTCATGTATGTGTGTGGCTACGGCGACGAATGCGCGAGTAATGTAAACAACAGAATGCGAGCGAGATATAGAGGTTGGCTGTTTATTATTGTCCGTTTTCTGAGTTCGCGTGTAGTAAAACTTGTGTTAGTTGATTGTCTATGGAAATTCAACTAAGGAATAAGACTTCAGCTTTACAACTGAAGAGAATCCGTGGACGCATTCAAGTATCTACGTTGTTCTGTATCCAGATAGGGAGAACAAATACTTTTCGACTGTAAGCTGTGCTTGCCTAAAACATCGGCAATTAGGGCGGTTGGGTTATTTGGGGTGAGGAGACCAAACTGCGAGGTCATCGGTCTCATCGGATTAGGGAAGGATGAGGAAGGAAGTCGGCCGTGCCCTTTCGAAGGAACCATCCCGGCATTTGCCTGAAGCGATTTAGGGAAATCACGGAAAACCTAAATCAGGATGGCCGGACGCGGGATTGAACCGTCGTCCTCCCGAATGCGAGTCCAGTGTGCTAACCACTGAGCCACCTCGCTCGGTTCGGCAATTAGGGCTGAGACTTTTAGCCTTAACAATTGGAAATAACACGTATGGAGACCACGTGCAGTGCGAAGCAACAGGATCCGCCAGAGGAGAGAAGAAAAGAAAAATCTATCTTGGGCACTCGGATATTGACAGCGGAGCCAGTAGCAGTAATCCTGTTAGAAGAATGACACAAGCTCAAAAATGGTTCAAATGGCTCTGAGAACTATGGGACTCAACATCTGACGTCATCATTCCCCTAAACTTAGAACTACTTAAACCTAACTAACCTAAGGACATCACACTCATCCATGCCCGAGGCAGGATTCGAACCTGCGACCGTAGCGGTCGCGAGGTTCCAGACTGAAGCGCCTAGAACCGCTCGGCCACACCGGCCGCCACAACAGAAGCACTGGAGGGTCTTTTGGCATTGCAACAATTGGCAGCAGATTGTTTCAAGCTAGTGTGGAATTAATAGTAGACTCTGCCGTTACCAACTTGATTCCTTGACATATCGCAGAACCGAAGTAATTTGGGAAGCTCATAAAAACTAGCAAAAGTTCAGTTTAGAGGGGAATATTGGACAGAGGCATCATTGACGAGCATTTTTCGATTAAAGCAGCATCTTATTAAGGAATACATCAGCGGCGAGAATCAGATACTATCTTCCAGAATGAAATTTTCATTATATAGCGGAGTTGGCGATGATATAGAACTTCCTGGCAGGTTAAAACTGTGCGCTGGACCGAGACTCGAACTCGCAAAGAGTGACCCAACCACGACTCATCATCCGTCCTCAAAGCTTTGCTTCCGCCGGTACCTCGTCTTCTACATTCCAAACTTCAGAGACGCTCTCCTGCGAACCTTGCAAGACCAGCACTCCTGCAAGATAGAATATTGCGTACACATGGCTTAGCCACAGGCTGTGGTAAATTTTCCAGAATGAAGAAATCCCTTCTTTCAGGGGTGCGAACGGGTCGTGAGTCGTCCTTGGGTAGCTCAATCGGCAGAGCACTTCCTTGCGAAAGGTAAAAGTCCCGAGTTCAAATATCGGTCTGACAGTGTTTTAATTTGCCATGAAATTCCAGATGCTATCTTATTCTCCTGTATTTTATTTCTCCTCTGACTTAATATTGATAACTAAATCATAAAATTATATCATTAACCAATTTAATTCTGTTCGATGTGCTACCTCAGCTTCCCCAACCAAAAATTTTACTAAAAATTTTATTTAAGCGAAGGTAATTCGTCTGACTCACTTGCTCTTATTTCAGTACACCCATGACGTAGTTAGCTATTACCTTTAACGTTCGCTAAATCTCCCGCTTTGATTAACATTGCCCAACTATGGTCATCAGTCATCTGACTTGTTGGCTGATATTGGTCATGACTTACTTTACAGTCTCTCTCTTCCTCTTCCTTTATGTTTAGCCTCTACAGCTGCCTCTGATACCACGCAGGTTATTCCTTCATATGCTAAAGAACGCCGTTTATCCCGTGCGTTCTCTTTGTCTGCGTTTTCGTATCTTCCTTTCTTCGCCTATTCTGCTCTGCCTTCCTATTTGTCTTTCTGTAGCACCCCATCTCAGACACTTGGGTTGTCTTCTGTTCCACTTGTTAACAGAGTCCATGATTCACTTCCACACTAATCTTTGCAACAGACGTACATTGCAAGAGAATTTCTTCAACTGTTCCTCTCTACACTGAGGTGACAAAGGTGACGCGATACTTCGTAATATAGTGTCGGACCTACTTTTCAGTGGCGTAGTGCAGCTACTCTATGTGGGGTGGATTCCACACGCCGTTGGCAGTCCCTAGCAAAAATAATGAGCCATGCTGTCTCTACAGCCATCCATAATTTCGTTGCCGGCCGAAGTGGCCGTGCGGTTAAAGGCGCTGCAGTCTGGAACCGCAAGACCGCTACGGTCGCGGGTTCGAATCCTGCGTCGGGCGTGGATGTTTGTGATGTCCTTAGGTTAGTTAGGTTTAACTAGTTCTAAGTTCTAGGGGACTAATGACCTCAGCAGTTGAGTCCCATAGTGCTCAGAGCCTTTTGAACCATTTTGAACCATAATTTCGTTAAGTGTTGCCAGCACAGGATGATGTGCACGATCTGACCCCTCTATCACGTCCCATGAGATTCATATCGTGCTACGTGGGTGGCCAAATCATTCTCTCGAATTGTCGAGAGTGCTTCTCAAACCATTCATAAAGAATTTTGTCCCAGTAACATGATATCGTTGTTTGGGAACATTATGTCCACGAATGGCTGTAAATGGTCTCCAAGTTGCGAAACATAACCATTTCCAGCCAATGATAGGTTCACTTGGACCTATTCCTTTCCATGTACACACATCCTACACTATTCTGGAACCGCCACCAGTTTACACAGTGCCTTGTAAACTTGGGTCCAAGTCTTCCCGAGGTCTGCATCACAATTGAACCCTTCCATCAGCTCTTATCAACTGGTATCTGGACTCCTCTGACTAGGCCACAGTTTTCTAGTTGTCTAGGGTCCAACCGATACAGTCACGAGCCCAGGAGAGGTGGTGGAGGCGATGCTGTGCAGCCGCCAAAGCCACTACGCCGTGCTGCCGGCAAAGCCACTACGCCGTGCTGCCGCCAAAGCCACTACGCCGTGCTACCGGCAAAGCCACTACGCCGTGCTGCCGGCAAAGCCACTACGCCGTGCTGCCGGCAAAGGCACTCGTGTTGGTCATTTGCTGCCATTGCCCATTCACTGCACTGTCTTAACAGATGAGTTACTAGTACGTCCCACATTGATTTCTGCGGTCATTTTAAGCTGTGTTGCTTGTCTGCTAGCACTGACAACGCTACGCAAAGGCCACTGCTCTCTGTCGTTAAGAGAAGGCCGTCTGCCATTGCGTCGTATTCTTGGCACACTTAACACTGTGGTTCTCTGAATACTGAATTCCTTAACAATTTCCGAAATGGAATGCACCTTGTGTACAGCTCCTACTACCATTCTGCGTTCGAAGTCTTAATTCCCGTCCTGCGGCCATAATGACGTCGGAAAGCTTTTCACATGAATCACCAGAGTACACATGAGAGCTCAGCCAATGCGCTGTTCTTTTATGCCTTGTGTACGCGATACTACCGCCGTCTGTGTAAGTGCATATACAATACTGGCCATTAAAATTGCTACACCACGAAGATGACGTGCTACAGACGCGAAATTTAACCGACACGAAGACGATGCTGTGATATGCAAATGATTAGCTTTTCAGAGCATTCACACAAGGTTGGCGCCGGTGGCGACACCTACAACGTGCTCACATGAGGGAAGTTTCCAACCGATTTCTCATACACAAAAGGCAGTTGACTGGCGTTGCCTGGTGAAACGTTGTTGTGATGCCTCATGTAAAAAGGAGAAATGCGTACCATCACGTTTCCGACTCTGATAAAGGTCGGATTGTAGCCTATCGCGATTGCGGTTTATCGTGTTGCGACATTGCTGCTCACGTTGGTCGAGAACTTATGACTGTTAGCAGAATATGGAATCGGCGGGTTCAGGAGGGTAATACGGAACGCCGTGCTGGATCCCAACGGCCTCGTATCACTAGCAGTCGAGATGACAGGCATCTTATCCGCATGGCTGTAACGGATCGTGCAGCTATGTCTCGATCCATGAGTCAACAGATGGGGACATTTGCAAGACAACAACGGTCTGCACGAACAGTTCGACGACGTTTGCAGCAGCACGGACTATCAGTATGGTGACCGTGGCTGCGGTTACCCATGACGCTGCATCACAGAAGGAACGCCTGCGATGGCGTACTCAATGACGAACCTGGGTGCACGAATGACAAAACGTCATTTTTTCGGATGAACCCAGGTTCTGTTTACAGCAACATGATGGTCGCATCCGTGTTTGGCGACATCGCGGTGAACGCACATTGGAAGCGTGTATTCGTCATCGCCATACTGGCGTATCACCCGGCGTGATGGTATGGGGTGCCATTGGTTACACGTCTCGGAACAGTGGACGTTACGTTTCAGATGTGTTACGACCCGTGGCTCTACCCTTCTTTCGATCCCTGCGAAACCCTACATTTCAGCAGGATAATGCACGACCTCATGTTGCAGGTCCTGCACGGGCCTTTCTGCATACAGAAAATGTTCGACTACTGCCCTGCCCAGCACATACTCCACATCTCTCACCATTTGAGAAAGTCTGGTGAATGGTGGCCGAGCAACTGGCTCGTCACACTACATCACCCACTACTCTTGATGAACTGTGATATCGTGTTGAAGCTGCGTGGGCAGCTGTACTTGTACACGCGATCCAAGCTCTGTTTGACTCAATGCCCAGGCGTATCAAGGCCGTTATTACGGCCAGAGGTGGGTTTTCTGGGTACCGATTCCTCAGGATCTATGCACCCAAATTGCGTGAAAATGTAATCACATGTCAGTTCTAATATATTTGTCCAATGAATACCCGTTTATCATCTGCATTTCTGCTTGGTGTAGCAATTTTAATGGCCAGTAGTGTAGCTGTCACACGACGTTTGTGATCTCGGTATGCGTATCTATGGTCCTAAGCACCCTATCGCCAATATCGTGTAAGAGCAGGGACCCCTTGCTGACCGCCAAAAACCTCCGTCGTGTCTTAAACGAGTGTCGCGGCGCCAGCACAAAGACAGCTCGGAAGCGGCAGAAAGCGACCACGCTCTGCGACCTCAACCTCCACAGGCAGCCTGCGTTCTGCAGCGATCAACGCCGAGACGAACGAGCGGAACGCGTGCGACCTCTCGGCGAGAGTTACGTCACAGCTGACGTCACACCGCAGCGTGGGAGGTCACGCCCCCTCCACTTGTTCTCTCAGGGCGGGTTCGGCAGTCTACACGGACAAGGTCGGCCTACAATGCCCTCTGCACGGTTAGGGACACCGGAAAATGTATCGACACTGCTCTTGTCTAATACACTCATTTTGATACTCGCACATTTCACTCGGTACTTTACAAATGAGTGAATGTACGAGGGTCACTCCAAAAGAAATGCACACTATTTTTGTAAAAATACAGTTTTCATTCAGCAAGTGTGAAAGTTTTACTGTGTGTAGATACATCCTTCCCACTTGTTATCAAACTTAGTTCTACCTGTTCCCGTGAGGGGCGCCGTCACAGCGTGTCTTCAAGGTGGCTGCTACACTTGACATTCGTCAGAAGCAACGTGCTGTCATAGAATTTCGTGCTGTGAAAACGAGACAGTAGGAAACATCCAAAAGAGGTTGGAAAAGCTGTATGGAGATGCTGCTGTCGATCGCAGTACAGTTAGTCGGTGGGCAAGCAGGTTACGTGAAGAAAGTGGGCACGGCAAAATTGAGGATTGTCCTCGCAGCGGCAGGCATCGTACTGCACATATTCCAATTTGCAGAGAGTTAACGAATTGCTGACTACTAACAGATGCATCACAGTGAACGAAGTGTCAAGCTACGTTGGGATAGGGGAAGGAAGTGTTTGCAGAATACTGAAAGTGTTGGCGTTAAAAAAGGTTTGTGCCAGGTGGGTTCCCCGGATGTTGACAGTGGCTCACAAAGAAAAAAAAAAAAAAAAAAACGGTATGCAGCGAACTTTTGGGACTGTACGAGAATGGTGGAGATGAATTTCTTGGAACAATTGTGACAGGTGATGAAACATGGCTCCATCATTTTTCACCAGAGACGAAGAGGCAATCAATGGCGTTGCATCGTGCAAATTCACCCAAGAAAAAGAAAAATTCAAAACCACACCTTCTGCTGGAAAAGTTATGGCTACGGTGTTTTTCGATTCCGAAGGACTCTTACTTGTGGACATCATGCCACGTGGAACCACCTTAAATTCTGATGCATATGTCACGACACTGAAGAAACTTCAAGCTCGACTGAGTCGTGTTCGACCACATCGGCAAAAGCAATGCACGGCCACATGTCAGTCAAAAAATTATGGAAACGATTACAAAACTCGGATGGATACCACTGAAACACCCGCCTTACAGTCCTGACCTGGCTCCATGTGACTCATCTCTTTGGGAAACTGAAAGACTCTATTCGTGGAACAAGGTTTGAAGATGTTGACTCCCTTGTGCACGCTGCCAAACAGTGGCTCTAACAGGTTGGTCCAGAATTTTACCGTGTGGGTATACAGGCGCTGGTTCAAAGACGGCGTAAGGCAGTTGAGAGGGATGGAAATTATGTGGAGAAATGAAAATATTGTTCCTAAAGGATGTATCTACACACTGTTCAACTTTCAAACATGTAGAATAAAAGATGTACAGGGCTATTACAAATGATTGGAGCGATTTCATAAATTCACTGTAGCTCCATTCATTGACATATGGTCACGACACACTACAGATACTTACAAAAACTCAAAGTTTTGTTCGGCTGAAGCCGCACTTCAGGTTTCTGCCGCCAGAGCGCTCGAGAGCGCAATGAGACAAAATGGCGACAGGAGCCGAGAAAGCGTATGTCGTGCTTGAAATGCACTCACAGTAGTCAGTCATAACAGTGCAACGACACTACAGGACGAAGTTCAACAAAGATCCACCAACTGCTAACTCCATTCGGCGATGGTATGCGCAGTTTAAAGCTTCTGGATGCCTCTGTAAGGGGAAATCAACGGGTCGGCCTGCAGTGAGCGAAGAAACGGTTGAACGCGTGCGGGCAAGTTTCACGCGTAGCCCGCGGAAGTCGACGAATAAAGCAAGCAGGGAGCTAAACGTACCACAGTCGACGGTTTGGCAAATCTCACGGAAAAGGCTAAAGCAGAAGCCTTACCGTTTACAATTGCTACAAGCCCTGACACCCGATGACAAAGTCAAACGCTTTGAATTTTCGGCGCGGTTGCAACAGCTCATGGAAGAGGATGCGTTCAGTGCGAAACTTGTTTTCAGTGATGAAGCAACATTTTTTCTTAATGGTGAAGTGAACAGACACAATGTGCGAATCTGGGCGGTAGAGAATCCTCACGCATTCGTGCAGCAAATTCGCAATTCACCAAAAGTTAACGTGTTTTGTGCTATCTCACGGTTTAAAGTTTACGGCCCCTTTTTCTTCTGCGAAAAAAACGTTACAGGACACGTGTATCTGGACATGCTGGAAAATTGGCTCATGCCACAACTGGAGACCGACAGCGCCGACTTCATCTTTCAACAGGATGGTGCTCCACCGCACTTCCATCATGATGTTCAGCATTTCTTAAACAGGAGATTGGAAAACCGATGGATCGGTCGTGGTGGAGATCAGAAATTCATGTCATGGCCTCCACGCTCTCCCGACTTAGCCCCATGCGATTTCTTTCTGTGGGGTTATGTGAAAGATTCAGTGTTTAAACCTCCTCTACCAAGAAACGTGCCAGAACTGCGAGCTCGCGTCAAAGATGCTTTCGAACTCATTGATGGGGACATACTGCGTCGAGTGTGGGAGGAACTTGATTATCGGCTTGATGTCTGCCGAATCACTAAAGGGGCACATATCGAACATTTGTGAATGCCTAAAAGAACCTTTTTGAGTTTTTGTATGTGTGTGCAAAGCATTGTGAAAATATCTAAAATAATAAAGTTATTGTAGAGCTGTGAAATCGCTTCAATCATTTGTAATAACCCTGTATATTTGCGAACACCGACCGTGTGCCACTGTTTCTTGTTGGATCGTCTGATCAGTCGTAAGTTGCATTGCAGAGGAGAGTAAATGCCTATTCAAAATATAATTATTCTTGGATAGCCCAACATGAATCATGCATTTACCAGTAGAATATGGCACGGAGAAAATATTTCGCCGCATGCAACTTCCCTCCGATTTCGACGAAAGAATTCGTGACTGTGAACACTCTATTCGGCAGAAACGTAAAGAAAATTAAATAACTTCATGAAGGAGTGAGACATGGATTCTATACTAAATAAATAGTCCATACATCAGTTCCATTTAACTCTGAATTTATGGCAATTAATAGATGAACTTACACTGCAATGAAGGATTTAACACGGATGCCGTTTTGACTGGCACTTCTCGTAATGAAAATAATTCCTTTGACGTTTTCACATACACGTCGCACAATAAATCTATTGCTATGCAGTATTGCACTTTTAGTATTGCACTTTTAGTTTACACTAAAATAATATTATTTTTAACAATAATAATACGGCGGCAAGACATGCGCGTCCGACACAAGTTACAAGAGAAAATGAGTAACTGAGTAACTGTTCATCGAGAATATTTCGTACATCAAAAGAATGTGTGAAAGTGTTCTTCTTCTGTCCGTTTTTCGCGCCACGGTTCTCAAAGTCAGTAACTCAGTGCATCTCTGACGGCGCTTCGACAATAAACACATTACGTCATAGGTCGTTTACCTTTTACATTCTCACAACATTATTTGCTAACTGTAGCTGTTGCCGAGAGACTGCTCGATTAGTGCATGATTTAAAATGATAAGGCAATCACATAATGTTACAGCCTGCAGCGCCTCTCCTAGGCCCGTGACCACATCTGTTGGACTCAAGACAACTAGAAAACAGTGGCCTGGTCACATGAGTCCCGATTTCAGTTGGTAAGAGCTGATGGTAGGGTACGAGAGCGGCGCCAACCCCAGAAAACCTGGACACAAGTTGTCAACTAGGTACTGAGCAAGCTGGTGCTGGGTCCGTAATGAAATGGACTATCATCTTGTCCAACTGAACGATCACTGACTGGATATGGTTGCTCTCGGCTACTTGGAGACCGCAGCAACCCCTATGTAACACAAAAATTGTATGGCGCAGATGTTAGATCGGTTGCTCCTGCTACAACAGCAGGTTATCAAGATTTAAGTGAGTTTAAACGCGGTGCTACAGGCCGCGCACGAGCGATGGGACATAGCATCTCCGAGATAGCAGTGAAGTTCGGCGTTTCCCGTACAACCATTCCATGAGTGTACCGTAAATATCAGAAATCTGATAAAACATCAAATCTCCGACACCGCTGCGTCCGGAAAAGATCCTGCAAGAACCTGACCAACGACGACTGAAAGGAATCGTTCGACGTGATGGAAGTGCAGCCCTTTCGCACATTGCTGCAGTTTTCATTGCTGGGCCAGGAAGTATCAGCGTTCGAACCACTCGTCGAAACATCATAGTATGGGCTTTCCAAGCCGAAGACCCACTCGTGTACCCTTCATGACTGCACGACACTAAGCTTTACGCATCCTCTGGGCCTGTCAACGCCGGCATTGGACTGTTGATGACTGGATACATGTTGCCTGGTCGGACGAGTCTCGTTTCGAATTGTGTCGAGCAGAGGGACGTGTGCGGGTACGGCGACAACTTCATGAATCCGTGGACCCTGCATCTCAGCAGCGGAGGGTCTATAATGGTGTGAAGTGTGCGCAGCTGGGGTTATATGGGACCCCTTATACATGCAGATACGAATGACAGGTGACACTCTTGTCTTATCACTTACATCCAATCATCTCCATTGTGCATTCCGACGAACTTGTGAAATTCCTGTAGGACAGCGACACCGCACACGTCCAGAATTGCTACACAGTGGCTCCAGGAACTCTCTTCTGAGTTTAAACACTACTGCCCGCCACCAAACTCCCCAGGCATGAATATTATTCAGCACGTCTGGGATGCCTTGTAATGTGCTGTTCAGAAGAGATCTCCATCCATCGTATGGACAGCCCTCCAGGATTCATGGTGTCATTTCCCTCCAGCACTGCTTCAGACATTAGTCCAGTCCGTGCCACGTCTTGTTGCGGCACTTCTGCGTGTTCGCTAGGGTCCTACACGATACTAGGCAGGTGTGGCTCAAATGGCTCTGAGCACTATGGAACTTAACTTCTAAGGTCATCAGTCCCCTAGAACTTACAACTACCTAAACCTAACTAACCTAAGGACATCACACACATCCATGCCCGAGGCGGGATTCGAACCTGCGACCGTAGCGGTCGCGCGGTTACAGACTGTAGCGCCTAGAACCGCTCGGCCACCACGGCCGGCTAGGCAGGTGTACCAGTTTCTTTAGTGTATATGTGGGAGTTCGTTTCTTTTAAAAAAATCAGGCGTTCATGGTTTTAACTAAGTCAACTCGAGATACGCAGATCAACCAAACCTACTAAGTCACCGCACGCTGCACTGTATTGTTAGACGGGAAGTTGATCCTTGGACGCCCTGTACAGCAGGTGCGGCGTTCTTCCAGGTAAGGGCACTCCGCAACCTGGAGCGCTACTGAGTCTTCAGTTTACAGACAGGCTATGCGGAATACACTGTACATTATGTCACCCTACTGGCAGGCAGAAATCAGGGCCGCGTTACGTCAGGTTCAGTCTGGCAGAAACAAAAATATCCGCCACGGACGAGGAATCCACTGCGGACCAGTTGATCCCAATTCCGCCGCGAGCGCAGAGTTCCGCTACATAGGAGGGCTTTAAATTCCAGGGCAGAAGTGTCCTCTGACAAGGACGCGCCCCCAGTAACTGGGTTGCTGACCCCAGAGGACACGCCGTGACCGAGTGGGCAATTGGAGACGGCTCACGAGCTGTGTGCCATTCACGCCTCTCGACCTCGCCACTTAACTCCGCAACCTCGGGAGCGACGGAGTGCGAGATAAAGTAGTCTGTATACAAGGCAGCTGTATGAATATCAAGAGCTCAGTTGCCGGCCGGTGTGGCCGAGCGGTTCTAGGCGCTTCAGTCTGAAACAGCGCGACCGCTACGGTCGCAGGTTCAAATCCTGCCTCGGGCATGGATGTGTGTGGTGTCCTTAGGATAGTTAGGTTTAAGTAGTTCTAAGTTCTAGGGGACTGATGACCTCAGATGTTAAGTCCCCTAGTGATCAGAGCCATTTGAAGAGCTCCGTTGGATAAGCAGTCCTATGCAAAGAAGAGAAAGCTGGAAGGGAAATCCACTTGAGGGGAATGTTGTAGTAATGCAAAAGGACGTACAGGAAGAGGAGACGAGATACATGGTACCTTGAGAAGAATTCGACAGAGCACTGAAAAACGTAAGTCGAAACAAGGCCCCATGAGTTAAGGTCATTCCGTCAGAAATGCTGATAGCCTTGGGAGAGCCAGCTGTGATGAAACTCTGATGTGCAAGATGTATGAGACCAGGCAAAACGCCCTCAGACTTCATTAAGAATATAATAATTCAAATTCAAAAAATGCAGTGGCTGGCAGGTATGAATATTACCCAATTACCAGTTTAATAAGTCACGATGTCTAATGACTACCGAGGTCGCTAATATGCAATACCTGGCAGTAGGTGGCAGCACAATACACATAATATGAAAAGCCCATGTTTTTGGGGGTGTCCGCATACTTTTGATTACATAGGGCATGCAGTTCGTTGTCTTCTGGTTAGAAGCGTCGAGTACCTATATAGGTTGCAAGGTATCAACTGACCTCCAATCCGTGTTGGTGGTACGCTGATGGTCTGATAATGGTTCAATAAACAAAACCCATAACCAGTTAATAAAACTGGTAATTGCGACTGTAGACGTAACTGGGTCATAATTAAACCATAATCGCCTATTCCGATTACAATATATCAAAAATTGAATTTGATACTAACCTTAGTTAGATATAGTGGGAATTAGTGAAGTTCGGTGGCAGGAGGAACAAGACTTTTGGTCAGGTGAATACAGGGTTATAAATACAAAATCAAATAGGGGTAATGCAGGAGTAGGTTTAATAATGAATAAAAAATAGGAGTGCGGGTTAGCTACTACAAACAGCACAGTGAACGCATTATTGTGGCCAAGATAGACACAAAGCCCATGCCTACTACAGTAGTACAAGTTTATATGCCAACTAGCTCTGCAGATGATGAAGAAATTGATGAAATGTATGACGAGATAAAAGAAATTATTCAGGTAGTGAAGGGAGACGAAAATTTAATAGTCATGGGTGACTGGAATTCGTCAGTAGGAAAAGGGAGAGAAGGAAACATAGTAGGTGAATATGGATTGGGGGGAAGAAATGAAAGAGGAAGCCGCCTTGTAGAATTTTGCACAGAGCATAACTTAATCATAGCTAACACTTGGTTCAAGAACCATAAAAGAAGGTTGTATACCTGGAAGAATCCTGGAGATACTAAAAGGTATCAGATAGATTATATAATGGTAAGACAGAGATTTAGGAACCAGGTTTTAAATTGTAAGACATTTCCAGGGGCAGATGTGGATTCTGATCACAATCTATTGGTTATGAACTGCAGATTGAAACTGAAGAAACTGCAAAAAGTTGGGAATTTAAGGAGGTGGGACCTGGATAAACTGAAAGAACCAGAGGTTGTACAAAGTTTCAGGGAGAGAATAAGGGAACAATTGATAGGAATGGGGGAAAGAAATACAGTAGGAGAAGAATGGGTAGCTCTGAGGGATGAAGTAGTGAAGGCAGCAGAGGATCAAGTAGGTAAAAAGACGAGGGCTAATAGAAATCCTTGGGTAACAAAAGAAATATTGAATTTAATTGATGAAAGGAGAAAATATAAAAATGCAGTAAATGAAGCAGGCAAAAAGGAATACATACGTCTCAAAAATGAGATCGACAGGAAGTGCAAGATGGCTAAGCAGGGATGGCTAGAGGACAAATGTAAGGATGTAGAGGCTTGTCTCACTAGGGGTAAGATAGATACTACCTACAGGAAAATTAAAGAGACCTTTGGAGAGAAGAGAACCACTTGTATGAATATCAAGAGCTCAGGTGGCAACCCAGTTCTAAGCAAAGAAGGGAAGGCAGAAAGGTGGAAGGAGTATATAGAGGGTTTATACAAGGGCGATGCACTTGAGAACAATATTATGGAAATGGAAGAGGATGTAGATGAAGATGAAATGGGAGATAAGATACTGCGTGAAGAGTTTGACAGAGCACTGAAAGACCTGAGTCGAAACAAGGCCCCGGGAGTAGACAACATTCCATTAGAACTACTGATGGCCTTGGGAGAGCCAGTCATGACAAAACTCTACCATCTGGTGAGCAAGATGTATGAGACAGGTGAAATACCCACAGACTTCAAGAAGAATATAATAATTCCAATCCCAAAGAAAGCAGGTGTTGACAGATGTGAAAATTACCGAACTATCAGTTTAATAAGACACAGCTGCAAAATACTAACGCGAATTCTTTACAGACGAATGGAAAAACTGGTAGAAGCGGACCTCGGGGAAGATCAGTTTGGATTCCGTAGAAATGTTGGAACACGTGAGGCAATACTAACCTTACGACTTATCTTAGAAGAAAGATTAAGAAAAGGCAAACCTACGTTTCTAGCATTTGTAACTTAGAGAAAGCTTTTGACAACGTTAACTGGAATACCCTCTTTCAAATTCTGAAGGTGGCAGGAGTAAAATACAAGGAGCGAAAGGCTATTTACAATTTGTACAGAAACCAGATGGCAGTTATAAGAGTCGAGGGGCATGAAAGGGAAGCAGTGGTTGGGAAAGGAGTGAGACAGGGTTGTAGCCTCTCCCCGATGTTATTCAATCTGTATGTTGAGCAAGCAGTAAAGGAAACAAAAGAAAAATTCGGAGTAGGTATTAAAATTCATGGAGAAGAAGTAAAAAGTTTGAGGTTCGCCGATGACATTGTAATTCTGTCAGAGACTGCAAAGGACTTGGAAGAGCAGTTGAGCGGAATGGACAGTGTCTTGAAAGGAGGATATAAGATGAACACCAACAAAAGCAAAACGAGGATAATGGAATGTAGTCAAATTAAATCGGGTGATGCTGAGGGGATTAGATTAGGAAATGAGACACTTAAAGTAGTAAAGGAGTTTTGCTATTTAGGGAGTAAAATAACTGATGATGGTCGAAGTAGAGAGGATATAAAATGTAGACTGGCAATGGCAAGGAAATCGTTTCTGAAGAAGAGAAATTTGTTAACATCGAGTATAGATTTAAGTGTCAGGAAGTCGTTTCTGAAAGTATTTGTAAGGAGTGTAGCCATGTATGGAAGTGAAACATGGACGATAAATAGTTTGGACAAGAAGAGAATAGAAGCTTTCGAAATGTGGTGCTACAGAAGAATGCTGAAGAGAAGGTGGGTAGATCACGTAGCTAATGAGGAGGTATTGAATAGGATTGGGGAGAAGTTTGTGGCACAACTTGACTAGAAGAAGGGATCGGTTGGTAGGACATGTTTTGAGGCATCAAGGGATCACAAATTTAGCATTGGAGGGCAGCGTGGAGGGTAAAAATCGTAGAGGGAAACCAAGAGATCAATACACTAAGCAGATTCAGAAGGATGTAGGTTGCAGTAGGTACTGGGAGATGAAGAGGCTTGCACAGGATAGAGTGGCATGGAGAGCTGCATCAAACCAGTCTCAGGACTGAAGACCACAACAACAACAACAACAACTAACCTCAGTTCCTTGCGAGTAGTTTAACATTTAAGTCCGCTTCTACCACTGTGAAACGTATCAATATATGATCGTTAGGAAAACTGTGACATGAAGTGCGGACATGGGACATTTATAGGCTTATATAAATTTTGTAACTATTTTATTTATCTGGTCTTCCAGAACTTAATTTGTTATACTAATTCATATTCTGACAATTTTGTTTCGTGTCTCGCTGGTTTGGCTGTTGCTAATCGATACTTGAACATAAACAAATCTCATTTCGTAGTTCCAGAGTAATTTTTAGAAGAAGTGGAAGTATCTTTTGTTAGTTCTTGTGAAATAAACTCATGCAAAAGTTATAAGCGTTTTCTAGCTTATAATCACCATGAAATAAGCATTTAAATAAAAAGCATTGTTATCAAACGGATTTTATTAATTTCGATACTAGATGCCACAAGACGTGTAAAACTTCATGTTGTTATGTGAGAGGAACTAATTAATGCGTAAATGGCTGAGGCCAGCAAGTTTTTGATTTTAATCCACGAATTTTCTGTTTCTGGAAACGGATGACGTAATTAGTGATTATCAGAAATACATAAAACAGTGGCGAATCACCCATCATCAGGGTCTCAGTTTTCCCGACAGATTTTTGTGGGTAGTTTTGTAAGCGTATTACACAACAAAAATCTAATTCTGAAAGAGAAACACCGTATCAACCCAAATTTCTTTAAACTTTTCTTAGCACTACCAAATCATTACCTAGACTGTCAAGAACTCAGCTTAGTTGCAGCAAAATTTTGGTGGAGGAGATACTCGTAAAATTCTTTTACAGCCACTGCAACATCAGAGACCGTAGAGAAACGAATATGAGTATTTGCTAATTAACTGTTGTACCTTCTTGTATTTCAACTGCTAACAATCTTAGGGGATTAAATGTCATCAGAGCTGCCTCCCAGATCTTGTCGGAGCTCTACAGCGGCACATCGTGGACTACTGGGACACTGGTTTATCTCTCCACGATATTGCTGCTCGCGTTGGATGGGATCCCACAACTGTCATGTGAGAAACTTACAGACTTTCAGTGGCCCCGTGCGAGTAGCGCCTGAGAGAACAGACTCACGGTCACATAGGATCGTACTGCCTCGTCACATACGCAAAATAAGCTTGCTTACAACAAGCCAAGTACCCACGCAGACAGTGCGGCGATGTCCACAGCACCATGGACTGGCAGCATGCTGACCAGCAAATAAAGCAAATTTTAACATGGCAGCAAGAGAAATGTAGATTTTACTCAAATTCGCCGCTCTGTCACTTCTCTGTAACTTACAAATGGTTACCAAGGCAGGCGAAAATAGATCATTGCTATTGTTGCACTTTCAGCGGAATTCCTGTTAGATACTGGCCAAAGTAGAGGTGACAGAAGATGTTTTTGAATGGTGCCATGCAATGTGGCCTTGGAGGGGCTCCACTTACAAATCATGCTTCAATGTGGAACAGCATTTCCCCTCCAGCGCTTGGTATTTCCCCTCCAGCGCCTGCCCCCCCCCCTCCGCCGCCGCCGCCGCTCTCCCCAACCGCGCCCTCCCGACTGTGCATCTACCGGTCACGTTATTCTGTGAGCTCTCTACTCTGTAGTTAGATCTCCCACCGATCGCTGCCTATACTGCTGTATAGAGTGGCCAAGCATCCAGGCTCTGCGTTCTTTGATACAGCACGGAAGTCCAACACCTTGTTGCCTGGGGGATGTTTCCAGAATGGCTACGGCATGTCTCCGCAATATCCTTTCTTCCAGGAGTGCTAGTTCTGGAAGGTTCGCAGGAGAGCTTCTGTGAAGTGTGGAAGGTAGGAGACGAGATACTGGCAGAAGTAAAGCTGTGAGGACGGGGCGTGAGTCGTGCTTGGGTAGCTCAGATGGTAGAGCACCTGCCAGCGAAAGGCAAAGGTTCCGAGTTCGAATCTCAGTCCGGCACACAGTTTTAATCTGCCAGGAAGTTTCACCTTATTGCCTACCATCCTTCGACCAGCGACCAATGTAATTAACATACAAGTGTCGGTAGAATGGCTCATCAATGTAATTTTCGTAACTAGACAGGAAAAATGAGTCGACATTATGCTAATACCGTCTAACACTGCCTCCATTCTTAATGTCACAAACTCGACAAGGAAGAGAGGCTACAAATTTCTTCAACGATTTCATATCCAGCTGAAGCCTACCACTGCAGATCCGGTGCCCCTGAGCACCCCAACTTCTGGAATGTTCTCTTACTAAATTTCACCTGCTTGCCCTAACAGTCCCATGTGTTTACTGCCCGATTAAGATCGAGGTGCTTAACTGGGGTGTGTGTAACTGGGAACGTATGCGCTTATCTCTGTTAACACGGCTGTTGGCGGTCTTCAAGGACGAGAGGGTGCACAGCACACTCGTCACGATGTAGAAGAAAGGAAAACACTTGCTCTCTGACAATGCTGAAATGAACATCCTGGTTTACTTACAAAGTGAATGATTTGGCCCATGTTAGGACGAATACACTCAATACATAAGACGACCACCTCTGGCCTGAACTACAACGGCGACATGCACTGTGGTGCACTCCATGCCTCGAATCATTTGAGAGACCCAAAATCGTGATTCTCTGGAAGAGACGTCTCGAGTCAGCTGCTGCCCGGTTTTTGTGTTGTTTGGCCCACTGAATGTAGCCCGTTCCAAATGTCATCCGCCTACAGTCGACACCGACTCAAAGGAAGGCCTCGGCGCTTGTTCGTGACGTCACGTCAGCTAGGCACGGCGAACGCCAGGTCTGTTGCAGGCATACTCGTAATGGTGGTGTCTCCCTCTCTGACACAGGAAAATGTGAAACTATTGGCGGTAGTTCACCAACACACATTGTTCTGAGAGATTTCTGCAATCAGTTAATTGTGCAATTCATTACACTTCTTAACAAATAGTGTACTTCTGAACTTAAATTTCCACCTGTTGACATACAAAAACAACTTCATGGTCCAGCAGCAACAGAATTCGTGCTTATTTACCTTATTTGTAAATCTGAGGAAGTTACGTTTGTACTGGGTTGCTTTTACAAGAAACTGTGAACATATTCGTGCTCTTCTTTAGGTATCTTGGTTGACTATGGGGTGAGGAGCACTGAATATCAATGAAATGCGATTGTACACGTTGGGGGGCTGGGGGGGGGGGGGGACAGAAGAAGAGGCAAAAGAGAGATACTTGTTTTATCAAATAACATTTTTTTATCTTATAAAGTTTCTCCTTTTAGTTGCAAGAGGGGAATATTTATCTTTTGTAATGTGCATGTTTAAAAAAGTTTAAGCTCAGCAGTATTTTCGATGTATGAAGCTATTTTGTTTCCTGTTTTGAATTCCTTTTGTTGAAAACGACTGTAATCTAATGGCTGGCAACAGTTGGACATTCACACATGTAAATTAGTTCACATTGCCAGTGACGATGTCAAACGAAAATAAATAAATAAATAAAAGAAACGAGTTCATTGTAAGGGGGTTGGGGTAACTTTCGATAACAAAATGGATCAATTAAATATAGTTACTTGAATGTAAAATTTCCGAAGCTAGCAATGGGGCAAAGCATCTTCTCATATTTTTCTACGTTTGTTTCGACAGGATTCAGTAATACAGAACTATGATCTTCATTTGTTGCTTTACGATAGTAAGAAAATCTTTCATCTAAATAAAACTGTAGAATCCAAAACAATACCAAACATTTTGTCCAAAAATAAGAGATTTATAGCGATAAGCACGCCCAAGCGTTTCTGCCTGCAACAGACCTGGCGTTCGCCGTGCCTAGCTGACGTGACGTCACGAACAAGCGCCGAGGCCTTCGAGTCGGTATTGCTACAGTTCACATCGCAATATTCGGTCACGAAGATTCAGGCGGACCGGCGTTCAGTAACAGCAGTAATTTCTGTCAGCACCTTTTTACGACCACTGCTCTTAAACCAGTGGTGCACCGTCGGCTGTAGACACCTTGGAGAACACACAGGCCAATTTCATTCACGGTGCAGCCATTGTCATGTCAACTCCTGTCTGCCATTCTGTCACGTCTTCACATCGATCCATCTTAACTACACTGATTATGTACAGCTGAATGGAAACACGTCAGTGACTGTCACATGGTCATCATGTACCAGTTCTACACTGACCACAGTGACCAGTGTGCTGTTGTAGGGGCATTACTAAACTCTGGCCACTGCCTATGTTCGACCTCAAGGAGCAATAACTATTCACAGAGGGCAGGTGGCAGCACTAGCAGTGGAGGATATACAAAGTGTTTCGGGAAGGGAGAGGGGGGGGGGGGGGGGGCGGGGCAATAGAGCACTCGTTATCGTAATGCGAGAACGGAGCAATTTCTCCGACGTCCAAAAGAGCTTGATCATTGGCTTTAAGGCCAAGGGTAAAAGCATTTCCGAAACGGCTAAGTTTATAAACTATTCGCCGGCCACTGTGGATGAAGTACATCGTGCATGGCAGAATCTACATCTACATCTACATACATACTCCGCAATCCACCATACGGTGCGTGGCGGAGGGTACCTCGTACCACAACTAGCATCTTCTCTCCATGTTCCACTCCCAAACACAACGAGCGGAAAATGACTGCCTATATGCCTCTGTACGAGCCCTAATCTCTCTTATCTTTGTGGTATTTTCGCGAAATGTAAGTTGGCGGCAGTAAAATTGTACGCAGTCAGCCTCAAATGCTGGTTCTCTAAATTTCCTTAGTAGCGATTCACGAAAAGAGCGCCTCCTTTCCTCTAGAGACTCCCACCCGAGTTCCTGAAGCATTTCCGTAACACTCGCGTGATGATCAAACCTACCAGTAACAAATCTAGCAGCCCGCCTCTTAATTGCTTCTATGTCCTCCCTCAATCCGACCTGATAAGGATCCCAAACGCTCGAGCAGTACTCAAGAATAGGTCGTATTAGTGTTTTATAAGCGATCTCCTTTACAGATGAACCACATCTTCCCAAAATTCTACCAATGAACCGAAGACGACTATCCGCCTTCCCCACAACTGCCATTACATGCTTGTCCCACTTCATATCGGTCTGCAATGTTACGCCCAAATATTTAATCGACGTGACTGTGTCAAGCGCTACACTATTAATGGAGTATTCAGACATTACAGGATTCTTTTTCCTATTCATCTGCATTAATTTACATTTATCAATATTTTGAGTTAGCTGCCATTCTTTACACCAATCACAAATCCTGTCAAAGTCATCTTGTATTATCCTACAGTCACTCAACGACGACACCTTCCCGTACACCACAGCATCATCAGCAAACAGCAGCACATTGCTGTCCACCCTATCCAAAAGATCATTTATGTAGATACAAAACAACAGTGGACCTACCACACTTCCCTGGGGCACTCCAGATTACACCCTCACCTCCGATGAACACTCACCATCGAGGACAACGTACTGGGTTCTATTACTTAAGAAGTCTTCGAGCCACTCACATACTTGGGAACCAATCCCATATGCTCGTACCTTAGTTAGGAGTCTGCAGTGGGGCACCGAGTCAAACGCTTTCCGGAAGTCAAGGAATATGGCATCCGTCTGATACCCTTCATCCATGGTTCGCAAGATATCATGTGAAAAAAGGGCGAGTTGCGTTTCGCAGGAGCGATGCTTTCTAAAGTCGTGCTGATGGATGGACAGCAACTTCTCTCAAGGAAATTCATTATATTCGAACTATGTTCGAGAATTCTACAACAAACCGATGTTAAGGATATTGGTGTGTAATTCTGAGGATCCGTCCTTCTACCCTTCTTATATATATACAGGCGTCACCTGCGCTTTTTTCCAGTCGCTCGGGACTTTACGTTGAGCAAGAGACTCGCGAGAAATGCAAGCTAAGTAAGGAGCCAATGCAGTAGAGTACTCTCTGTAAAACCGAATTGGAATCTCATCAGGACCTGTCGATTTATTTATTTTCAACCCATTCACGTACTTCACAACCCCTGAGATGCCTATCACTATGTCCTCCACACGGGAATCTGTACGAGACTCAAACGGCGGTGTGTTTGTACGATCCTCCTGCGTGAAAGATTTCTCAAATGCTAAATTAAAAATTTCAGCTTTCGTTTTGCTGTCTTCCGTTGCCAGGCCAGACTGATCAGTGAGTGACTGGATGGAAGCCTTCGACCCGCTTACCGATTTTACGTAAGACCAGAATTTCCTTGGGTTTTCAGCAATGGCGCTATCTAAAACGGCGCTAAGCAACTGTGGTGCACCATGGACCACAGACGATGGGGATCAACGACGCCTGCGGAGATGTGTAGCGGCGAGCAGACTTGCAACTGTTCAGCAATTGATCGCCCAGATGGACCAATGAGCTACCAAAAGTGTTTTCTCAACGACAGTTCAGCGAACGTTGCTGTGTATGGGACCTCCGTAGGAGGCGTCTGGTTCATGCACTCATGCTGACTGCTGTTCATGGGCGATGAAGGTTGTAATTTGCACGCCAATACGGCAAATGAACGTCCACTGGGTGCCAACAGGTGCCATTTTCAGATGTGAACCGTGAATTTACTTTCAAAATCTTTTCTTAAAGAATGTAGTTTATTTACTAGCAATTCATCAAGAACATTATGAAAGGGTACAGTACCGCCCAACACTGAAAATAGGTACAACATTCTTCGTTATTCTTGTCAGAACATTTTTTGTAATAATAACTCAATTTCACTTAATACACCGAAGCCAGATACCACTGTAGGAAAGAATGACAATGTATTTATTTAATTGATCACATGTGCACTCCCACAAAATAAATCCCTACATCCAATTTGGTGAGATCTGCGAAATGAATGAATGTATGGTCGTCTGCTAACCACAGATAGTGAATGTTCAATATATGATCTTTGACACGGTCCTTTGGTCACCTTTGGTGGAACCAAAGAGATGAAATTTACCTGAGCTCTGAGCACCTGAACTGTAGCTGACCAATACGGTAGCAAGGTGCTCCCCCACTTCGACAGAGGTGCAAGATGACCTGAAGAACGGCCATGTTTCAGCACTCTGCCGCTGGATCCTGTGTTGGTAAGACCTGTCTTACGTGTGCTCCGTAAAGACCAAAGAGTGGAGATATGGTATGCATGTGAAATACTTAAGAGTAGTTTGGAATAATAATTTATCTATTTCAGGAACTTTTGTGGAGAGAATTAAATGTCAGGCAGGTAATATTAAGGGGACCGTAGTCATCTTCGGAAGTGACCAACGGTCACAATGAAACCACGTGTAGCGATAAGTTGAAATACTTCCGAGTGCTCAAGTTAAGCTGAATTACTAGCGTGTGTACTATAAGTTGAAATATTTAAGAAATGGCGTGTGCAGGACTTGAAATTAGAGACCGAGTACTTCCACGTGGGGCCGTGCGGTTCTAGGCGCTGCAGTCCGGAACCGCGGGACTGCTACGGTCGCAGGTTCGAATCCTGCCTCGGGCATGGATGTGTGTGATGTCCTTAGGTTAGTTAGGTTGGTTGGTTGGTTTCGGGGAAGGAGACCAGACAGCGAGGTCATCGGTCTCATCGGATTAGGGAAGGATGGGGAAGGAATTCGGCCGTGCCCTTTCAGAGGAACCATCCCGGCATTTGCCTGGAGTGATTTAGGGAAATCACGGAAAACCTAAATCAGGATGGCCGGACGCGGGATTGAACCGTCGTCCTCCCGAATGCGAGTCCAGTGTGGTTAGTTAGGTTTAAGTAGTTCTAAGTTCTAGGGGACTGATGACCTAAGATGTTAAGTCCCATAGTGCTCAGAGCAATTTGAACTTCCACGTGGTGAGTACTGTGTGAGTCTCAATCTGTGTATGAGACAAAGGATAAAGAGAAGTACTCGTCCGTGGTATCAGTTGAGGACTCGCGTGTGCTTTTTTTTTTTTTTTTTTTTTTTTTTTTTGGTTTTAGGGCGCAAAACTGCTATGGTCATTAGCGCCCGGGACTCGCGTGTGCGATGAATATGTTCTTAATATTACTTTGCGTGTTATGTTTCCGTGTGACGCTGGATTCAAACTCTAATACTCTGAGAGTGAAGCAAGGTGAGTCATCCGTCTATCCAGCAACGCCACTTGGCTTGCAATGCACAGGAAGACGTGCATATATCCTCCAGAATTCATAGTAGGAAAGAAAAGTTACGAAGTAGGGCAGTGTCGCGTGAAACTGGGATGAATACTAATTGAAGTGGGAAAGCTGAAAGTGAAGTGATTCTAACGTTGTGACTATTCCTTGTGTTGTACTCCATGTTGCCAGTGTGGTGTATTTCATGTAATTTAAGTATGTGTGGTTTGCATGGGAGAGTAGCACGATAGGGTCAGAGGCAGTGGGTTATGCATGTTCCTTTTTGTACCGCTCGGTCTGGAGGAAATTCTCGTGATGATGGGTGTGAGAGTCGAAGTGTGAGATATAGCAAAAGATCCACCATCCTATCCAGAAAATGCACTGTAGTGTTAGATAATTACGAGACCATAAGATAGAGAATCACTAATGTAAAGCTATGCACACTGGGCGGTGTTTATCATGTGTTGTAGAAAACGTAATGGTGTGTTTAGGTTATAGATTTTATCGGAATAAAAAAGATAGTGAAAAGAAAAGGATTGGTGGCCTTGTCCTTCGAATAGTATGTTGTCATGATATCCAGAATTTATCATGTGTGCGCCATTCATCTTCAGTGCGATGGCCACGTGTTGATCAAAGCCGTTGGGTAAGAAAGAAAATGTGGTATTGCCAGTGCGTAGTGAACAGGCGTAGTTGCGTAAATTACTAATAGTCAGATGTGCGTTATCCGTTTCCGTTGCGTAATATTCAAACAGGAGAATAATTTCTAATTTAATTGTATTCTCGTGTTACTTGATATATAAGAATGAATCCACTCGTTTGGTAGACCACTCATCTTGCAGGCCTGACTGCTTGATTCCACAGTATGAGCAAGGCATGTGGGTGCCTCTCAGTTAATACATTTAATCACACTATTGAGCGTGGAAGTAGTTCAAAAAATGGTTCAATTGGCTCTTCTGAGGTCATCAGTCCCCTAGAACTTAGAACTACTTAAACCTAACTAACCTAAGGACATCACACACATCCATTCCCGAGGCAGGATTCGAACCTGCGACCGTAGCGGTCGCGCGGATCCAGATTGTAGCGCCTAGCACCGCTCGGCCACCCGAGGTTGCCAGTGGGTAACTGATGAAAACAAATTAAAATTTATTTCAATAAACGGAAATTTTATTCCTAAAAGCTCTTTTTTAAAAAAAAAAAACAGATTTAAAATTATAATCGGAAAGCACCCCGTAAATATCAAGTTACAATTTATTCAGAGGCAGAAATAACAAGATTTTTTTTTCAAACAGTATGAGCTTTCGGGCTGAGAACCTTGCCGCTCACTTTTAACACGGCCGTAGTCACGACCGCTCACAACAACCTCTGAAGGACTACACTGGTGCAAATCTGCAACACACCAGATTACTTTAAACTAAAAATTTTAACAACCCACACAAACACATGAACTAGGCACCCTGTACGAGGGATGGAAATGGTACAAAACACTCACATTAAAAATTATTTGCCACCGAAAGTGCAACTTGTTTTTAAAAGAACTCTTACGGTGGATGGGCGGCAACTTTATATACTAAAATTACTATTTAAATAAAAGCCATGAAATGCAGTTTTACATAAAATGTACCAACATGCTCTATATTACACATATACCGCCTCTCAAGATGATAGGCAAGATAAAAACATTTCAGGAATTCGGCCTTTAGCCGGCCGGAGTGGCCGTGCGGTTCTAGGCGCTACAGTCTGGAGCCGAGCCACCCCTACGGTCGCAGGTTCGAATCCTGCCTCGGGCATGGATGTGTGTGATGTTCTTAGGTTTAATTAGTTCTAAGTTCTAGGCGACTGATGACCTCAGAAGTTAAGTCGCATAGTTCTCAGAGCCATTTGAACCATTTTTGAATTCGGCCTTTACACCTTAAGCAATAAATTCGTTAACACCGAATCCGACAAACATGACAGAAGCAGCTATTAACGTACGGCAGACCGACAGACAGACAGACACTAACTGCCTAACAAATGCGGACGGAGACAGACGAGCAAGCTGGGGACGAGAGACTGACCAAGAAAACAAGTAGAATTTAACAATGAAACAACATATCTCCAGTCACTTAACTTCTAATAAACTGCGTTTTCTGGCGAAGACCTGGCGCAGCACCCGCAAAACGCTCTCCCGAACCGTCCGCTGCCAACCGCTTGAACGGACGCAGGAAGGCGCGCCGATCTCCCGTCTCACGGCGTCGCAGCTCGCGCCGGCCAGACCGATGTCGTGGGTTGACTCCTGTTGCTCCCGTGAAGCCACTACCCCACGCTATAAGGCGCGGCCCACTGGACTCACGTGGCGATCTCACACGCGCCGACGCTCAAGACGGACAAGTCATCTCGTGTCCCAGTGCGCGACAGACTAACCGATAGATCCAACCGCCAATGCCCACTGCCTGAGTCAACTCGAGCAGACTGGCGGCCTAACACATACTAGCACTCCGGACGACAGACAGACACTAACCGCCTCACCAATGCGGACGAGAGACAAACCCAGACTGATTTGGCTGACCAACTGACCAGACTCGCCGACTTCACAGCTGGTCCAACTGCCCTTGGCGAGCTCAAGGCGCCCCTTAAACGCACGTTAACAGACATCCTTTCCCCCTTCCCACTAGAAGGAGACACCCTTGCTGCGATTGCCACAGCGGCAACACCGCCAGAAACGGAGGGCGACTGCTTCACACTACGCACTGCGGCGCGCTCTTCAAAACAGCAATTTTTACCACGGCTCATATGAATCACGTTTTATGCTATATCGGACGGAAAGAAAAGAAGGGAGCATTATTGCTGTGGGGAATGTTTTCATGGCATTCCTTGGAGGATATCATTCTGGAACGCACAGTGAATGAAGTATGAATCTGTCCAACATGCAGTTTGTTCTTCCTTGGGACGATGGCATCTACCAGCAGGACAATGCAATGTGCCACACAGCGTGCTTTATATACGTGGGTGATTTGCAGAGCACAGGACGAGTTCACCGTACTACCCTGGCCAGCGAACTCCCCGAAATGAAACCCGATCAAGAAACTGTGACTTTTTACACCTGACTGTTCTTGCCACAGATCCTCGATCGAGAAATTTAGCATAGCTGGCCTGAACATTGGAGCAGGTATGGCTCCGTATCACTAACCATTCCTTCCAGAACCTAGCTGACATTCTTCTGTGATTTCTCTCGACAGTCCATCCTGCAGAAGGTGTTTATTGAGCCTCTTGACAAATTGTCACACTACATCTACATCTACATTTATACTACGCAAGCCACCCAACGGTGTGTGGTGGAGGGCACTTTACGTGCCTCTGTCATTACCTCCCTTTTCTGTTCCAGTCGCGTATGGTTCGCGGGAAGAACGACTGCCGGAAAGCCTCCATGCGCGCTCGAATCCCTCTAATTTTACATTCGTGATCTCCTCGGGAGGTATAAGTATAGGGAAGAAATATATTCGATACCTCATCCAGAAACGCACCCTCTCGAAACCTGGACAGCAAGCTACACCGCGATGCAGAGCGCCTCTCTTGCAGAGTCTGCCACTTGAATTTGCTAAACATCTCCGTAACGCTATCACGCTTACCAAATAACCCTGTGACGAAACGCGCCGCTCTTCTTTGGATCTTCTCTATCTCCTCCGTCAACTCGATCTTGTACGGATCCCACACTGATGAACAATACTCAAGTATAGGTCGAACGAGTGTTTTGTAAGCCACCTCCTTTGTTGATGTACTACATTTTCCAAGGACTCTCCCAATGAATCTCAGTCTGACACCCGCCTTACCGACAATTAATTTTATATGATCATTCCACTTCAAATCGTTCCGCACGCATACTCCCAGATATTTTACAGAAGTAACTGCTACCAGTGTTTGTTCCGCTATCATGTAATCATACAATAAAGGATCGTTCTTTCTATGTATTCGCAATACCTTACATTTGTTTATATTAAGGGTCAGTTGCCACTCCCTGCACCAAGTGCCTATCCGCAGATCTTCCTTTTATTTCGCTACAATTTTCTAATGCTGCAACTTCTCTGTATACTACAGCATCAGCCGCGAAAAGCCGCATGGAACTTCCGACACTATCTACTAGGTCATTTATATATATATTGTGAAAAGCAATGGTCCCATAACACTCCCCTGTGGCACGCCAGAGGTTACTTTAACGTCTGTAGACGTCTCTCCATTGAGAACAACATGCTGTGTCCTGTTTGCTAAAAACTCTTCGATCCAGCCACACAGCTGGTCTGATATTCCGTAGGCGCTTACTTTTTTTATCAGGGGACAGTGCGGAACTGTATCGAACGCCTTCCGGAAGTCAAGGAAAATAGCATCTACCTGGGAGCCTGTATCTAATATTTTCTGGGTCTCATGAACAAATAAAGCGAGTTGGGTCTCACACGATCGCTGTTTCCGGAATCCATGTTGATTCCTACAGAGTAGAATCTGGGTTTCCAGAAACGACATGATACGCGAGCAAAAAATATGTTCTAAAATTCTACAGCAGATCGACGTCAGAGATATAGGTCTATAGTTTTGCGCATCTGCTCGACGACCCTTCTTGCTGACTGGGACTACCTGTGCTCTTTTCCAATCATTTGGAACCTTCCGTTCCTCTAGAGACTTGCGGTACACCGCTGTTAGAAGGGGGGGGGGGGGGGGCAAATTCTTTCGCGTACTCTGTGTAGAATCGAATTGGTATCCCGTCAGGTCCAGTGGACTTTCCTCTGTTGAGTGATTCCAGTTGCTTTTCTATTCCTTTGACACTTATTTCGATGTCAGCCATTTTCTCGTTTGTGATGTGACTGGTGTGTGTAAAATGTTGTCTGTTGAGTTTATACTTACGTAGATTCATAAATGTAGTGTGTAACAACAACAGACTACACTAGCCGCAAAATGCTGAATGCTTCGTCTACAGACTGTACGAAACCGAAGTGCCTCTTATCTCATGGGGATATGAGCTCGACAGCCTGCCGAAATGTCATCTGATTCATGCCAACACAAAAGGCTAGGAAGCGCTAAGGCCAAGTGAGGGGAAACGAGATTAGATACGGCTGGCAGGCAGATGTTACCTGGTATCCTTCTCCGAAATGTGGCAATGTCATTCATACAGTTTGCGAGGTACCATTCTTACGCAACTGTAGATGCACAAGTGGCCAGCTACAGTTCAGACTACGCCTCGTTAGCCGCTCCGCATGCTGTCACTTGTTCTGAAGCTTTACACCCAGCAAGAACAGTAGATTATTGGACAGGGGTCCTGTGCACTCCCGACACGTAGAACTAAAACAACAGAAAAAAACACTACCGCTTAAATAAGGAGACGGCGGATGAAGTACACCGACCTGGCAAATGTCATGGGACTGGCACGTAATATCGCTCAGAGCCTCCTCTGGCCCTGCGGACGACAGTGAGACGCCGTCGAAGTGAATCTACAAGTTCCCAGTACTCCACTGGAAGCGACTGACAAAGTCGTTTGCAGAGCGGCAGCCAGTTCTGGTCTGTTCGTGGGAGCAGGATCCGCAGCACGGAGCCTGCACTCCGTGACATCCAAGATATGCTCGACGGGTTTCAAATCTGGGCTCCAGGGAGACAGTCTCTGGATCTCCCCTGCATGTTTCTGGAACCATTCCTGGGCCGACGTGGGAGCGATGTGGCGGCGCTTTGTCATCTTGGAACACCGTACAACCGTCATGATGTTGAAAAGCCAAAATTGGGCGGTGATCGTCCCCGAGCAGTGGACTGTTTGAAGTCCGTTCCAGACATAGGGGGCCATTCCACACCAGGAAAATGCAGCCCCTACCGTAGCAGGCACCACCGTCCCGGACCACATCACCCAGTGTCCATTACGTCGAACCCCAGGAAACCCTTGTTCCTAACAAGGGAACCTCCCCATCGCACCCCCTTCAGATTTAATTCTAAGTTGGCACAGTGGATAGACCTTGAAAAACTGAACACAGATCAATCGAGAAAACAGAAGAAGTTGTGTGGAACTATGAAAAAATAAGCAAAATACACAAACTTAGTAGTCCATGCGGAACATAAGCAAAATCAAGGACAGGGTGAGCTCAGGAGCGCCGTGGTCCTGTGGTTAGCGTGAGCAGATGCTGTACGAGAGGTCCTTGGTTCAAGTCTTCCATCGAGTGGAAATTTTAATTTTTTGTTTTCATTTTATGTCACAAACTCTTATGTGTTCATCACTTTTTGGGAGTGATTATCACATCCACAAGAAAACCTAGATCGGGAAAGGTACAAGAATCTTTTTACCCATTCGCCAAGTGTACAAGTTAGGTGGGTCCACAACATATTCCTGTCATGTGACGCACATGCCGTAACCAGTGTCGTATAGAATATATCAGACGTGTTTTCCTGTGGAGGAATCGGTTGACCTATGACCTTGCGATCAAATGTTTTCGGTCTCCATTGAAGAGGCACGTCCTTTCGTCGACTAATCGCACGGTTTTGCGGTGCGGTTGCAAAACACAGACACTAAACTTATTACAGTGAACAGAGACGTCAATGAACGAACGGACAGATCATAACTTTGCGAAAATAAAGAAAGTAAAAATTTTCGCTTGAGAGAAGACTTGAACCAAGGACCTTTCGTTCCGCAGTTGCTCATGCTAACGACTTTTTTTTTATTCACCAAAAACAGTAACAAAAATGGCTGCAATGAAGTGACATAAATAAGGTGACAGATAATTGCAGTCATAAATTTCATCATGCAAAAAACGAGTCTTTAGCAGTAGCACAATTTAGCACCTTCACTGTCACCTTCAACTGGTGGCAGTTCAGCATGCACATTTTCTTCTTCTGCAGCCGGTTCCTCATCATCATTTCCCAGACCCAAATTAATCATTCAGTAAATCCTTGATGTGTGTTCCTTCCAGGGTAAATTACATGGACAGAAGAGAAGTCCGGAACAGCGACATCGCAAAATATTTCACTGCCTTGTTATTTTTGTCAGTTGCAGCCTTCTCGCTAACCACAGGACCACGGCGCTACTGTGCCCACCCTATCTATGATGTTGCCTATCTTGCACATGGACTACTCAGTTTGTATATTTTGCTAATTTTTTCATAGTTCCACACAACTTCTTCCTGTTTACTGGATTGATCTGTGTTCAGTTTTTCAAGGCTTATCCACTGTGCCAACTTATAACTAAATCGTAGGGGGGTGCGATGGGGAGGTTCCCTTGTAAGAATTGTCCACTGGCGGACGTATCTGGCACATCCTGTGTTGAACTGAGTCGTGACTTGTACTGTTGCCCTTTTGTAACTATTGACGATCCGTCTGAGACGTCGCCAGTCACTCTCCTCGAGGGCGTCTGGACGACCAGTAGTTGGTCAGTTGTGGACTGTGACACTCCGTTCAGCTATTCACGATCCCCGCTGGACACCGTAAAGCGGAATTCATCTGCCACTGCCAAAACAAATTCCCACCCGTCGGGCACCGACCACCGAACTGCGTCAGATAGGAAAAAGGAATCTGTTTCTGATTTAAAAGTGATCGCTATAACGTATTAATACATTTATCCCACTTTGAGACAGGAAGGTCGGCGCTTTCATGGGAAAATTTTGGCGGTTGTCTACACAATCGTGATTCTACCGAGGCGCGTGCACCTCTTCGTCAGAAAGCAAATTAACAGCTGCGAGTGTGTTTTCAGGCCTCCAAAAATATGGAAGTCGTATGGGGAGATATCTGAAGTGTGTGGAGGATGTGTGAGAGTTTCCCAGCGAAACCTTTGTAGTGTAGTCGAAATATGTGTGCGGGGGGCCACATGCTGCCAATGATATAAAACCAGAGCTACATTAACGTAAGTGAAAGTTATGTGTTATTTCTAGCGAAATCAATTTCCAAACAACAGCTGACCAGAATCAGATTTTCACTCTGCAGCGAAGTGTGCGCTGATATATTAATCTGCCAGGAAGTTTCAACAGCTGATCACAGTCAGCAAATAATATTGTAATTTATTCCAGTGACCGACCTCGGGATGAGAGTGTAAAGCCCTCGAAATGCGTCATGGCAGAACTGACTGACAGTGACAATTTTTTTATTCATCTTTTATGTACTAAACAGTATTAGTCTTCAAATCACAATCGTACCTGGACGATAAAGGGGTAGAACTACTCAGTGTGAACAATCAGAAAGAATGTTTAAAATAAAACACAGGAAAGACGGCGTCGAACATTTCTGTAACACTACGTTTACGTGCTGCTCTGCGAAACTGGAAACTCAGCTTCTGTAAACAGCACTCGACTAGCTTGTAGCACAACGTAGCTACAGAGAAGTCTACTATGAACTCGTTGCGGTGCCAAAGGTGAAGTCATCAGACCTGTAACATAATGTTGTTTGTGGCTCTTTTTTTCGACCGGTTTCCCGTCCCTGGTCACGTGGTTAGCGTCGATCGCTACTGAGGTCGGGATTCTATTCCTGACAGTTGCTTCATCGTTTCTGGAGTGAATCAGTTTACACGGTCTGGCCGTGAGGAGAGAGAGAGAGACAGAGAGAGAGGGGGCGGTAATTCCGTCTTGAACGAACAAGTGTGCAGAGGTTTGTATAAGCCGCCGCCTTCACGTGCCACGTTAGCACGTGCACCAGACCGGAAGTAAGGCCGGAGAAACGCGTTTCTTTTCACGCAAGGCATGCGTACTAAGAGGAATTGTTAAATTTCTGTTGCACGATAAATCGCACGGTTCTCAAGGGCGTTATTTGAGCAAAATACTCAGAGATTATAATCACGAATGAAACTGGAATGGTTACGTAGCTAATTTTGTGGGAAAAGCAAACGAAAGACGGCAATTTATTGCCAGAACACTTACAACGGAGACAGCCCGTCAAAAACTGAACACAGATCAAGCATGAAAACAGAAGGTGTGCGGAACTATGAAAAAAAAGCGAAATAGAAACAGTCCGACCGCAAGAAGTTCAATACCCTGTAGTATCTAGAAGTGTAAACGGTGTCGTGGTTAAGGGGACACTGTACATGAAATTCGCTCTTAATTTGACATGTTTCCTTCTCCATAATGTACTTTGTACTTTCCTGAACATTTTGGTACATAATACATTAAAATCAAACAATTGTGAGACCTTCAAATAATATTTTGAATGCTGACGTGTGACTCAAATTTCGCGGCTACGCGTATACTGCCACAGTTAAGCAGTCATATCTTGGGAACTACAGTCTAGAAGGCTGTGAATTGCTTTGTTTTGCGCCTCCTGCTACGTCTCAGAAGTTGTCATTACGAATAAACAAACCAGTCCTTTGTTTGTAATACTAATTTTCGTTGACAGCAGTGTGATTATCGGCTATTTTTGTAGTAAGCTAGCTTCTACTGCCTTTTATACGTAAATAAAATGATTAAGCGTAAAAGTAACTTAAGGAAACGCAGATTTGTGAGACCTGCATTTTCTTCTGAAGTACTTGGAAATACGTGTGATAGCAGTGAAGGAAACCACGATAATGTTTCTGAAGCGAGCACATCCTAGTGCATCGAGAAGTAAAGTAACTTTAGAAATGGGTGACAGTTGTGAAAGCAATGATACTATGGCAATCAAACCCATTTACAGAGATTTGGAAAATCGTGAGCTACTAAAGAAGTGTTCTCACATGAGAAGGCCCAGAATGTGACTGAGTCCCTCAATGTTGTTGTGTGGTGCCATGTGCCTAAAAATGTATTTGTTGGCCTAATGACTCTGAAGTTAGCGGTGTCTGATGCTGCAATAACTTTTAATGATTCAAGTGGCTCTGAGCATTATGGAACTTAACATCTGAGGTCATCAGTCCCCTAGAACTTAGAACTACTTAAACCTAAGTAACCTAAGGACACCACATACATCCATGCCCAAGGCAGGATTCGAACCTGCGACCATAGCGGTCGAGCGGTTCCACACTGAAGCGCCTAGAACCGCTCGGCCACAGCAGCCGGCCTAACTTTTAACAGTGGGAACTATGAAAGACTTAAGGTTCTGGAGAAGTCGGGGGTAAGATTTGGACAGAACACAGCTAAAGGACTGCGGGAACTGGATGAGCTTCGTGTACGTGAAGCAGAGTTAGCTGCTCAGCAAATGACAAAAGAAGCAAGAAAGAAAAGGTGGAGGCAAACACTGGGCTATTGTGGCACTGAAGAAAACACGGACTATGGGTCACGGCAATTCTAGTGCATAAAAGACGCAAAAATGTATAAGAATTTGTTATAAAAAAGTTTTACACCTCAATATCTCCTAACTACATTTCTTTGCAATCAATGGCCCGTTTTCTAAAAAAGTACTGCTGGATGGTAGAGACATGAAAGTTTCACAGCATGCCAAGTGTGAGATTCAACACATACGGGACTAGAATAATTAAAATATCCTGGGTTGTTTTATTTTATGTTCATTTATTTACAAAACTCTGTCAAAAATTCAGTGTTTGAAAAAAAAAGATAACATGCCCACAATACAATTTTAAGTAATAATATTAGTTCAGTGTAGAAAGGTGCATTCAGTGATCATGGAAAATTGTAATTTGGTGTCTTAAAAAGTTTCCAAGATAATGGGTCACAAAATTAGATAATTTAACATTGGTGGCACAGGACATACAATGTCCCCTTAAGTGGTCACAGTGTTAAATTGGCACACGGGCAAATAGTGTCCAACCCTCACTTGTGCCAATTTTTTTTTCCTCTGTTCGCTGTTTTCAAATTTGCGTCTGTGTTGTGGTGTAACGTTCGCAACAGCTGGGTTTAAGGAAGGGGCCCATAATGACAGTTGATTCTGCACAACTACTGTATTGGCAGCCGAATGGGAACTGCAAACGTTTGATGAGAAGGCGACAAGTCAGCCGAATCGTCCACCGGGAAACATATCTGATGTGTCGTACACGAAATTAGTGACAGTACGTGGCTCCTATGACAGGATTTCCTTAGAGACGCACCTCATTTGGTTCAAACTGGTTCAAATGGCTCTGAGCACTATGGAACTTAACATTTGAGGTCATCAGCCCCTAGAACTTGGAACTACGTAAACCTAACTAAACTAAGGACATTACACACATCCATGCCCGAGGCAGGATTCGAACCTGCGACCGTAGCGGTCGCGCGTTTCCAGACTGAAGCGCCTAGAACCGCTCGGCCACACCGGCCGGCGCACCTAATTTGTACAACTCTTGAGTCAGATATGCCTTGTTGTCCGGTTTAGGTGTTCGAATGAGTAAATATGACCACTTCCAAGGATACGATGAAAACAATGTCTTGTCACATAAGCTGCAACAAACGAACGCAACAATTTCAGTCACAAAGTTTATCTATGCTCTGTCAAAACATATGTTCAGCGTTTTCTTAAGTTGCTTTCCGCTTTGGAAGTTTTGACTAATTCCTTTGTTGTAATATAGTTCACACCTGTTTATTTGTTGTATTCACTTTTGGAAGTGCCTATATACGGAGAAGAAACAATAAATAGCCACAGACTGTTACTGCAATACACCCATATTTGAAGACACCGCTACAGAATTCTTAATTCATTACACTCAGTATTTACGTATTACCACTTAAGTTCCAAGACGTGTAATATTACATTTCAATTTTTTTGTGTTAAAAAAGGCGTTAATTACTGTTCAGTACACTTCATATATGCAATATGGAATACAATGCAGAGCCTGAGAAACTGGTGCACATACCTACTATAGTTGCAGGGCCCCAGCGAGCACGCAGAATTGCATGGACTCTAGGAATGTCTCAATGTCTGAAGTAGAGCTGGAGGAATTGACATCGTGAATCCTGCAAGGCTGCCCATAAATCGGCAGGAGTACTAGTGGGTGGAGATCTCTTCTGAACAGCACGTTGCAAGGCATCCGAGATATGCTCAACAATGTTCATGTCTGGGGAGTTAGTGACGAGCGAAGGTGTAAACTGAGAAGAATGTTCCTGGAGCCACTCTGTAGCAATTCTGGACGTGCCACGTGTGGGATTGTCCTGCTGGAATTGCCATAGTCCATTGGAATGCACAACGAACATACGAGGTATGGCTAGAAAAAAACCGGACTAGTACTGGTGAAACAATAAAACGAATGCAATAAGGCTGAAGGTCGCGTGGCCTGTCACGTGACTCTCGCTCCGCCTACTGCTCGAGTTTCATCTGCCTCCTGCGCTCAGTCTGCCCGTGGCGTCTGTTTTAAGTAGTTGACGTTTTGTCTGTGCGTCGGAAAATGTTGAGTGTACAGAAAGAACAGCGTGTTAACATCAAATTTTGTTTCAAACTAGGAAAATCTGCAAGTGAAACGTTTGTAATGTTACAACAAGTGTACGGCGATGATTGTTTATCGCGAACACTAGTGTTTGAGTGGTTTAAACGATTTAAAGATGGCCGCGAAGACACCAGTGATGACACTCGCACTGGCAGACCATTGTCAGCAAAAACTGATGCAAACATTGAAAAAATCGGTAAACTTGTTCGACAAGATCGCCGTTTAACAATCAGAGCAGTGTCTGAGTTAACAGGAGTTGACAAGGAAAGTGTTAGGCAGATTCTTCATGAAAGTTTCAACATGAACAAAGTGTGTTCAAAAATGGTTCCAAAGTGTCTCACAATTGAACAGAAGGAACGCCGAAGAATGATTTGTTCTGACATCCTGGAAAACATTGAAAGTGATCCCACCTTCTTACAAAATGTTATTACTTGCGATGAATCGTGGTTTTTTACTTACGATCCCGAAACTAAACGCCAATCTATGCATTGGAAAACTCCTGGTTCTCCACGACAAAAAAAAGCACGAATGTCAAAATCGAAATTCAAGGCAATGATGATTTTTTTTTTTTTTTTGACATCAAAGGGATTGTGCACATTGATTGGGTACCACAGGGACAAACAGTGAATCAGCATTACTACATTAGCGTCCTGGCTACCCTACGTGAGCGAGTACGGAGAAAACGGAACGATTCGTGGAGAAAAAAGTCATGGATCCTTCACCAAGACAATGCCCCAGCTCACAGTGCGTTGTCAGTGAAGAAGTTTTTGGCAAAACACAACATTCCCATCTTAGATCATCCACCCTACTCACCTGATTTGGCCCCCTGTGACTTTTTTCTTTTCCCTAAAGTCAAATCAGCTTTGAAAGGAACTAGATTTGAGACTGTTGAAGCAGTAAAAGAAAAAGCGACGGAAGTAATGTATGGACTTACCGAAAATGATCTGCAGCATTGCTATGAACAGTGGAAAATTCGTATGGAGCGGTGTAGAGACCGAGGAGGAGAGTACATTGAAAGAGATAACATGAAATTGTAAATAATTGTAAATAATTGTTTTTTCCAGCATCAGTCCGGTTTTTTTCTAGCCGCACCTCGTAAATGGTTCAAATGGCTCTGAGCACTATGTGACTTAACTTCTGAGGTCATCAGTCGCCTAGAACTTAGAACTAATTAAACCTAACTAACCTAAGGACATCACACACATCCATGCCCGAGGCAGGATTCGAACCTGCGACCGGAGCGGTCGCTCGGCTCCAGACTGTAGCGCCTAGAACCGCACGGCCACTCTGGCCAGCGAACATGAATGGATGCACGTGATGAGACATGATGATTACCTAAGTGTCACCTGTCAGTCGTATCTGGACGTATCCCATATTATTACAACTGCACATGCCCCATACCATTATAGAGCGTCCACCAGCTTGCACAGTCCCAGCGGAGATGCAAGGTCCATGGATTCGTGAGGTTTCTCCGTAACATACATGTCCATCCGCTCGATACAATTTGGAACGAGACTTCTCCGACCAGGCAAAATGTTTGCAGTCATCAACAGTCCAGTGTCGGTGTTGACGGGCCCAGGCGAGGCGTGAAGCTTTATGTCGTGCAGTCATAAAGGGCACGCGAGTACGCCTTCGGTCCGAAAGCCCATATCGATGATGATTCGTTGAATAGTTCGCACGCTGACCCTTCATGGCCCAGCATTGAAATCTGCAGCGGGTTGCGGGAGGGTTGCACTTCTGTCATGTTGAACTATTCTCTTCAGTCTTCTTGCAAGATCTTTTCCGGCCGCAGTGATGTCTGAGATTTGATGTTTTACCGGATTCCTGTAATTCACGGTACACTCGTCAAATGGTCGTACGAGAAAATCCCCACTTCATCGCTGCCTCAGATGCTACGTCCAATCTCTTGTGCGCTCATTATAACACCACGTTCAAACGCACTTAAATCTTGATAACCTGCCACTGAAGCAGCAGTAACAGAGCTAACAACTGCCCCAGACACTTGTCGGCTTATATAGGCGTTGCTGACCCCAGCGACGTATTCTGCCTGTTTACATATCTTTGTATTTGAATACGCATGCCTATACCAGTTTCTTTGGCGCTTCAGTGAATTTTGTACAAATACTGTGAAATGTTGTGTCAGTGGGTTACACACCACAAGGTGATCACAGACGAATCCTGGGAGGTGGGAAAACATAGCAGGCATGTACCTTTTTATATAGCAGCTCAACACCCGTCTAATCGCAGCTTTTATCTCGTGCGGAGCGCAGCAAGCTACGCCGCCTTAACAGATAGAGGCACCGAGTAGACCGCCTGGAGATAGCGAACCGCGTCATACACGCTGGAGAGCCGAACCTCGAGGACGAACTGGTTACGACACCAGATGGGCGACTGGAGATAGCGTCAGACGGCGTTACGACACACCGCGCAGCTGACGGCCATCTCGCGCCTTCCCATCACAGGCGCATTCTTTGGGCACGGTGGGTCCGAACCCACAGTGACGCTTCTGTTCTTTCCGGCATTGCGCTCGGTGTAAAGACTCTGCTGATTAATCTGCGTGGCTTCTTTCTCCTACCACCGGGTCCACATGGTCATTACTCTTTACGTCGGCCTGGGTGCATACTACTAGCCATTTTACACTACTGGCCATTAAAACTGCTGCACCACGAAGATGACGTGCTACAGACGCGAAATTTAACCGACAGCAAGAAGATGCTGTGATTTGCAAATGATTAGCTTTTCAGAGCATTCACACAAGGTTGGCGCCGGTGGCGACACCTACAATGTGCTGACATGAGGAAAGTTTCCAACAGATTTCTCATACACAAACAGCAGTTGACCGGCGTTGCCTGGTGAAACGCTGTTGTGATGCCTCGTGTAAGGAGGAGAAATGCGTACCATCACGTTTCCGACTTTGATAAAGGTCGGATTGTAGCCTATCGCGATTCTGGTTTATCCTATCGCGACATTGCTGCTCGCGTTGGTCGAGATCCAATGACTGTTAGCAGAATATGGAATCGGTCGGTTCAGGAGGGTAATACGGAACGCTGTGCTGGATCCCAACGGCCTCGTATCACTAGCAGTCGAGATGACAGGCATCTTATGCGCATGGCTGTAACGTATCGTGCAGCCACGTCTCGATCCTTGAGGCAACAGATGAGGACATTTGCAAGACAACACCCATCTGCACGAACAGTTCGGGGACGTTTGCAACAGCATGGACTGTCAGCTCCGAGACCATGGCTGCGGTTATCCTTGACGCTGCATCACAGACAGGAGCGCCTGCGATGGTGCACTCAACGACGAACATGGGTGCACGAATGGCTGGTTCTGTTTACATGATGGTCGCATCCGTGTTTGGCGAGATCGCGGTGAACGCTTATAGGAAGCGTGTATTCGTCATCGCCATACCGGCGTGATGGTATGGGATGCCATTGATTACACGTATCGGTCACCTCTTGTTCGCATTGACGGCGCTTTGAACAGTGGACGTTACATTTCAGATGTGTTACGACCTGTGGCTCTACCCTTCCTTCGATCCCTGCGAAGCCCTACATTTCAGCAGGATAATGCACGACCGCATGTTGCAGGTCCTGCTTGGGCCTTTCTGGATACAGAAAATGTTCGACTACTGCCCTGGCCAGCACATTCTCCAGATCTCTCGCCAATTGAAAACGTCTGGTCAATGGTGGCCGAGCAACTGGCTAGTGATGTGGTATCGTGTTGAATCTGCATGGGCAGCTGTACCTGTACACACCATCCAAGCTCTGTTTGACTCAATGCGCAGGCGTATCAAGGCCGTTATTACGGCCAGAGGTGGTTGTTCTGGGTATTGATTTCTCAGGATCTATGGACCCAAATTGCGTGAAAATGTAATCACATGTCAGTTCTAGTATATTACATTTGTCCAATGAATACCCGTTTATCATCTGCATTTCTTCTTGGTGTAGCAATTTTAATGGCCAGTGGGGTACTAGATATTTTAATTATTCTTCAAGGATAATTATCAAGTGAAAACTCTGACTAGATTGAGGACTTTTTGGTAGGAAGGACACAGCATATTATCTCGGACTGAGAATCATTTTCAGATATAGAAGTAACTTCGGGTGTACATATACTAACCTTGAAGACAAGCCGGCCGCGGTGGCCGTGCGGTTCTGGCGCTGCAGTCCGGAACCGCGGGACTGCTACGGTCGCAGGTTCGAATCCTGCCTCGGGCATGGATGTGTGTGATGTCCTTAGGTTAGTTAGGTTTAAGTAGTTCTTAGTTCTAGGGGACTGATGACCTAAGATGTTAAGTCCCATAGTGCTCAGAGCCATTTGAACCATTTGAAGACAACACTAATACTAAAATCAGGTTTTTTGAAGCGTTTGCAGTCATCTATAAAGGGCTATCTGAGAGATGCTGCATAAGTATTCAGTCATATCTTGACAATATTTCAACGTGGTGCAGAGATTGGCAACTTCCTCTAAATGTCCAGAAATGTAAAATTTTGGATTACAGAAAACGAGAAAACGTAGTACCCTGTGACTAAAATACCAATGAGTTACTGATAGAGACGGCCAACTCACACAAATACCTGGGTGTAACATTTCATCGGGGTGTGAAATGGGATGATCACGCATGTTCAGTCGTGGGTAAAGGAGGTGGTAGATTTTGGTCTATTGGTACGATACTGGGGGAGGGCAGTCTACGAGGGAGATATCACTCGTGCGACCAGTTATAGAATATTTGTTAAGTGTGTGGGACACGTACCAGATAGGACTGACGGGGGATGTACCCTCCTGGAAATTGAAATAAGAACACCGTGAATTCATTGTCCCAGGAAGGGGAAACTTCATTGACACATTCCTAGGGTCAGATACATCACATGATCACACTGACAGAACCACAGGCACATAGACACAGGCAACAGAGCATGCACAATGTCGGCACTAGTACAGTGTATATCCACCTTTCGCAGCAATGCAGGCTGCTATTCTCCCATGGAGACGATCGTAGAGATGCTGGATGTAGTCCTGTGGAACGGCTTGCCATGCCATTTCCACCTGGCGCCTCAGTTGGACCAGCGTTCGTGCTGGACGTGCAGACCGCGTGAGACGACGCTTCATCCAGTCCCAAACATGCTCAATGGGGGACAGATCCGGAGATCTTGCTGGCCAGGGTAGTTGACTTACACCTTCTAGAGCACGTTGGGTGGCACGGGATACATGCGGACGTGCATTGTCCTGTTGGAACAGCAAGTTCCCTTGCCGGTCTAGGAATGGTAGAACGATGGGTTCGATGACGGTTTGGATGTACCGTGCACTATTCAGTGTCCCCTCGACGATCACCAGTGGTGTACGGCCAGTGTAGGAGATCGCTCCCCACACCATGATGCCGGGTGTTGGCCCTGTGTGCCTCGGTCGTATGCAGTCCTGATTGTGGCGCTCACCTGCACGGCGCCAAACACGCATACGACCATCATTGGCACCAAGGCAGAAGCGACTCTCATCGCTGAAGACGACACGTCTCCATTCGTCCCTCCATTCACGCCTGTCGCGACACCACTGGAGGCGGGCTGCACGATGTTGTGGCGTGAGCGGAAGACGGCCTAACGGTGTGCGGGACCGTAGCCCAGCTTCATGGCGACGGTTGCGAATGGTCCTCGCCGATACCCCAGGAGCAACAGTGTCCCTAATTTGCTGGGAAATGGCGGTGCGGTCCCCTACGGCACTGCGTAGGATCCTACGGTCTTGGCGTGCATCCGTGCGTCGCTGCGGTCCGGTCCCAGGTCGACGGGCACGTGCACCTTCCGCCGACCACTGGCGACAACATCGATGTACTGTGGAGACCTCACGCCCCACGTGTTGAGCAATTCGGCGGTACGTCCACCCGGCCTCCCGCATGCCCACTATACGCCCTCGCTCAAAGTCCGTCAACTGCACATACGGTTCACGTCCACGCTGTCGCGGCATGCTACCAGTGTTAAAGACTGCGATGGAGCTCCGTATGCCACGGCAAACTGGCTGACACTGACGGCGGCGGTGCACAAATGCTGCGCAGCTAGCGCCATTCGACGGCCAACACCGCGGTTCCTGGTGTGTCCGCTGTGCCGTGCGTGTGATCATTGCTTGTACTGCCCTCTCGCAGTGTCCGGAGCAAGTATGGTGGGTCTGACACACCGGTGTCAATGTGTTCTTTTTTCCATTTCCAGGAGTGTATAACGTATAAAGATAAGGGCAGCACGAATGGTCACAGGTTTGTTTAATCAGTGGGAGAGTGTCACAGAGATACTGAAGGAACTGAAATGGCAAACTAAGACACACGTAATTATCCCGAGAAAGTCTGAAGGATCTGAACTAAACGATTATTGTAGGGATATACTACCTACCTATCGCTCAGACAGGGATCGTGAGGATCCGATTGGAATAATTGCTGCACGCACAGGGACGCTCAATCAATCATTCTTCGCGCGCTCCATATGCGAATGGAACGGGAAGAAACCCTAATAACTGGTACAATGAGTCCGCCATGCACCTCACGGTGGTTTGCATAATAAAGACGTAGATGCAGATTGAAGTTTGCCAGTTCTTTTTATTACTACTATTGGTTTCGACGACCTATGCTGTCATCACCGGATTTGGAAGTTACACGAACAAACATACCAAGTGAAGGTGGCTTAAACATACACGATTTCATATAACCGCTGTGTATACTAGATTGTACATGCTTGTCACACTGAAAGTCACAAAGTGATGTTGCGTTAATACGTGACAGGGAACATCAGCATGTCACAAAATTTTTTCTCTAATGGGTGCATATGCTGTCATGAAAAGCTCGAAAACTATACCACGAGCTACACAATAGTTTTCAATAATTAATCCGCTATGCCATTACAGTCACAGGTTAACCCGTAATTCTCTAATGGAAGTGCTGCACTTAAACTACGGTCATCGTATCAGTGGTCCATGAAAAACATCGTAGTTCGTTTTGTATGGTCCGAAGAATAGAATTACGTCAACCTGATAGTATTTTATGGAGCGATTTGTATCGTCTACGCCTATGGCCTATAATTGTCTTGCATATAGTTATCTTCACGACCTTTTCATTCAGGACTTTTTTGATATGGCTCTGTGTCGATGAATAATCTGAATTAAGCTTATAATAGACTTATTTTTAGAAAATGACGGTTTATTTAAAGTTTACATGTAATGGATGACAAAGTGCATTTCATTGTAAATTTTACTTTTTAGAAATGACTCTGTACGTTTTCGAACAATGTTATTTTAAAGATGCGGTTAAAATGTCTTTTAAACAGTTTTAATGAAATTAGAGATAAGACATATTTGCAGTGTTGCACATGTATCGAAAATTATCGATTATAGGACACCACTACTAAAAGAAGTGTACTTTCTTATCTGTGAAAATAATATAAGTACTAGCTACGTCCCCATTGTGGTGTCAAGCGAATAGAGCGTGCTGGGGCTTCATTACCACATGTTGCATGTTTTAATATTGTGTTATTTTCATTTGTGACATGCTGATGTTCCCTGCGACGTTCCATTTGACGTAACGTCACGATATGCGTTTCAGGACTGCAACAAGCATGTGTAACGGGACATATTCCTCTAGCATTACTTTTCCTGAACGGTAGTTGTCGATACAGTATTTTTCAAATTTTAGACAGGTCAGTAGCATCTCAGCTGGTTTTCTGAAAACTTTCATATAATTTTATACACAATATGTTGTATTTAAAGCTATAATTTATGAAAAGGAATTACTTTACTTTGGATGCTATAATCGATAAATACTAGCTCTGAATGTACAGTTAAAATTACTTTTTAGAAACATTTGAAATTACGAATTATTTGGTACGATTAATATTTATAGTATTAATTACGCAATCTAGTGCTGTTGAGTATGTTTATTTCTGAATTCATTTATGAAATAATGGAAACTAATAGAAATACATTTGTCCAGAAAAATTTTAAATCCTTTGGAATATGGTTATTACCGCAGAGTTAAGTGGTAGTAAGAATGCCTCTGATGTGATCAGACGTATTTTTTTAATTTGGGCGAACAATGTAATTTCGGCTTTGTTAATGTGAAAAATCAAAATACTGTATGATATACTAAAATGTGACAAAATATATTACCGTAACAACAAAGATTCTGCAAGAATAATCTTCAAATTTATTTAGATCAATTCAACCATGAGGACCTAAAATGTGAGAATTTGAGCTTCAATAATCTGACCACTAGACAAGAAGAACTGAAGCCAACTCTACACGATAAGCTAAGTAAACTAGAAAGTTTATTATAATCTTCGCTCCTCTCAAATTTTTAGTAGAAGACTTTGCTTACTGTGGACAATAACTGGAATTAGGAAGGAGGGGAAAATTACACATGGACTTCTAATAATGTTAGAAGATACATTCTAACATTGAAGTAGTGTACACAATGGTTATACGGGGTGCTCAAAAAGTCTCTCCGCAGTGCCGCATGATTGTTAGCCTAGCGTGCCCTATGATTGTTCGCCTCCCTGGGTTGCTTCCCTTCAAGTGGACTCTACCAACATTCCACTGTTTCGTTTATCTCAGTAAAAATGAATATTCAGTAAATTAATAAGTTGTAGTTTACTGAGTTTCAGTTCCATATATTCACTGCGCCATACGGCACGCGCGGCTAACAATCTTACGGCACTGCGGAGAGACTTTCTGAACACCCCGTATAAAAACTTTGTGTGTCTCAGTCACCTTCACTGGGGTGTTTCTGTAACTTTCAGATCTGATGATAACAGCGTGAGCTGTCGAAACCGGTCATAGTAATGAAAAGAATTGCTAGGTATCATGGCAAACTTGATTCTTCACGAATATAACTTTCGGATCGCCCCCAAACTGATGCAACGTCAAACATGTACCGGTATTTCAAACTTGCACGCGTCTCCGCTGATGGACTCCAAATTGTGGGAACGGACAACGGATATTTCTGATTATGTTCATACGCGATCCGCCGCTGCGGGGTTAACGGGTGCTCCCAGTTTTTCGAGTGAAATGCCGCTCCAACTGCAAACTCACTTCGAAGCTGAAGTATGAGACGCAGTACGATTCTTGTGGGTAAAACTAAGGTGCATGTACACTACTGGCCATTAAAATTGCTACACTAAGAAGAAATGCAGATGATAAACTGGTATTCATTGGACAAATATATTATACTAGAACTAACATGTGATTACATTTTCACGCAATTTGGGTGCATAGATCCTCAGAAATCAGTACCCAGAATGACCACCTCTGCTCTTAATAACGGCCTTGATACGCTTGGGCATTGAGTCAAACAGAGCTTGGATGGCGTCTACAGGTACAGCTGCCCCTGCAGCTTCAACATGATACCACAGTTCATCAAGAGTAGTGACTGGCATATTGTGACGAGGCAGTTGCTCGGCCACCATTGACCAGACGTTCAAATGGCTCTGAGCACTAAGGGACTTACTTCTATGGTCATCAGTCCCCTAGAACTTAGAACTACTTAAACCTAACTAACGTAAGGACATCACACACATCCATGCCCGAAGCAGGATGACCAGACGTTTTCAATTGGTAAGAGATCTGGAGAATGTGTTGGACAGGGCAGCAGTCCCACATTTTCTGTATCCAGAAAGGCCCGTACAGAACCTGCAACATGCGGTCGTGCATTATCCTGCTGAAATGTAGGGTTTCGCAGGGATCGAATGAAGGGTAGAGCCACGGTTCGTAACACATCTGAAATGTAACGTCCACTGTTCAAAGTGCCGTCAATGCGAACAAGAGGTGACAGAGACGCGTAACCAATGGCACCCCATACCATCACGCCGGGTGATACGCCAGTATGGCGATGACGAATACACGCTTCCAGTGAGCGTTGACCGCGATGTCGCGAAACACGGATGCGACCATCTTGGTGCTGTAAACAGAACCTGGATTCATCCGAAAAAAATGACGTTTTGCGATTCGTGCACCCAGGTTCGTCGTCGAGTACACCATCGCAGGCGCTCCTGTCTGTGATGCAGCGTCAAGGGTAACCGCCGCCATGGTCTCCGAGCTGATTGTCCATGCTGCTGCAAACGTCGTCGAACTGTTTGTGCAGATGGTTGTCTTGCAAACGTCCCCATCTGTTGACTCAGGGATCGAGACGTGGCTGTACGATCCGTTACAGCCATGCGGATAAGATGCTTGTCATCTCGACTGCTAGTGACACGCCGTTGGGATCCAGCACGGCGTTCCTTGTTATCCTCCTGAACCCACCGATTCCATATTCTGCTAACAGTCATTGGATATCGACCAACGCGAGCAGCAATGTAGCGATACGATAAACCGCAATTGCTATAGGCTACAATCCGACCTTTATCAAAGTCGGAAACGTGATGGTACGCATTTCTCCTCCTTACACGAGGCATCACAACAACGTTTCAGCAGGCAACGCCTGTCAACTGCTGTTTGTGTATGAGAAATCTGTTGGAAACCTTCCTCATATCAGCACGTTGTAGGTGTCGGCCACCGGCGCCAACCTTGTGTGAATGCTCTGAAAAGATAATCATTTGCATATCACAGGTTCTTCTTCCCTTCGGTTAAATTTCGCGTCTGTAGCACGTCATCTTCATGGTGTAGCAATTTTAATGGTCAGTAGTGTAGATTAACCGCGAAATTCTGGAGGTATATGGACCAAATGTGATCATTGTCGCGTCGAGCTACTGTGAAATGGTGGTAACAACGTGACCAAAGTCGAATGGACATGGGTGATGACCAGGAACGGAGGCCATCTGCATCCGTCACAGACGAGAAGTCCAGGCATACGGGGAACTGATTCGTAGTTATCGCAAAGTAGAGAGATTTTCCGACGATAAGGACCATCATACAGTGGTTGTAAAGTGGTTCCGGTGTCCAAGAGGCGGATTTCTATCGTCGAGGAATCTATCGACGTAGAAAATTTCGGCCGTTGTTTTGAGAGAGGCTGTGTGACTGCGCCGAAAAATAATGACATGTATCTGTCACTTTGAAGTGCGGTGCAGCATAGCACAGAAGTTCGTCCACCTGACAATAGAACACAACTTACTTCCCGGAAGCCGGTTGCTACCAACTTCTCCATTCTTGTTATTCCGCCCCATACTTGTTCCTCGGGCTTTGATGATTAGCTTGGAACGGGCGTTCTCTACCTCATCGTTAAAATGCCTGACAAAAGCGGACACTCATGTGGTCGGAGACAAGCACAGAAAGGAGGACATGGAGGCGGACACCTGCCAACCCTACTCATGGAATCGCTCGCGGTCTCCGTGAAGTACCCCCCCCCCCCTCGCCCCAATCCTTCACACGCCCTTCCTTTGGACTCTCTACCCTCGTTTCTTCCATCAAACTCTTCCACAGGACTCTTTACAGACTGACTGATTGGCTCGGGGGTGGGAGAACGAAGTCTTCCTCAACAAGGTTGCATAAAAAATCGACAACGACTCGAGCTGTCGAGTTTTGTTTGGCCGAGGTGAATAGGAGCTCTTCCATTGCGTCGCTTTCTACTTAACAAGGCGAGGTCTCCCGCGGTACGGTGACTTTCTTGAAACTGTCTATACGGTGATGTAGGTTCCTAGGTATCGCACACTGCAGCCATTCACCGTGGTGGGTCCTTTTTGCGGGTAATTTACGGAAGAAAAAATGCGGAATTTTGTGTGAGCGTTATAAAAGATATATACGAAGACAGTAACTTGTTCTCGAAAGAACGGTTACTGTTGATGACCGTGCAGCTTTTCCCTGGAATAAATGATGACTAACTGACAACCTCAGCTGCCGACAGGTGTTGTTGTTATACCTCGATGTGGAGAGCTGAAAATGTGTGCCCCGACCGGGACTCGAACCCGGGACCTCCTGCTTACATGGCAGACGCTCTATCCATCTGAGCCACCGAGGACACAGATGACTAGCGCGACTGCAGGGACTTTTCAGCTGTCCACATCGAGGTATAACAACAACACCTGTCGGCAGCTGAGGTTGTCAGTTAGTCATCATTTATTCCAGGGAAAAGCTGCACGGTCATCATCAGTAACTGTTCTTTCGAGAACAAGTTACTGTCTTCGTATATATAGTTAAAGGCTAACCAGCCATTGACCTTCGTGCGAATGCGCACAGGTTGCCCAAACTCTTACGGGAATCGCCAAAAAGTGCGCGAGTAATGAGTGGGTGGGCAAATGTCTATAAGGTACAATACATATGTAGAATTGTGGACAGTTGGGAATGTGAGACTCAAGGGAAGCGAGCAAGGGGTAAGTCCCTGCAGTCGCGCTAGTCATTTGTGTCCTCGGTGGCTCAGATGGATAGAGCGTCTGCCATGTGTAAGTAGGCTGTTTATCCAGAATGAGATTTTCACTCTGCAGCGGAGTGTGCGTTGATATGAAACTTACTGGCAGATTAAAACTGTGTGCCCGACCCTCCGCTGCAGAGTGAAAATCTCATTCTGGAAACATCCCCCAGGCTGTGGCTAAGCCATGTCTCCGCATATACTTTCTTTCAGGAGTGCTAGTTCTGCAAGGTTCGCAGGAGAGCTTCTGTAAAGTTTGGAAGGTAGGAGACGAGGTACTGACAGAAGTAAAGCTGTGAGGACGGTGCGTGAGTCTTGCTTGGTTAGCTCAGTTGGTAGAGCACTTGTCCCGAGTTCGAGTCTCGGTCTGGCACAGTTTTAATCTGCCAGGAAGTTTCATATGAGCGCACACTCCGCTGCAGAGTGAAAATCTCATTCTGGAAACATCTGATGTGTCGTCACGGCATTGCAGTACGCGCCTCCTATGCTGGCTATTTCTTACCGACGCACCTAATTTGTACAACTCGTGAGAGAGATATGCCTTCTTGTCCGGTTTAGGTGTTCGATTGAGTGTAAACATGACCGCTCCCAATGATACGATGAAAACAATGTTTTGTCACATAAGGTGCAACATTTGAACGCAACAATTTCAAAGTCACAAAGTTTCTCTACGCTGTGTCAAAACATGTGTTTAACGTTTTTTGAGGTGCGTTCCGCTTTGGTAGTTTTGACTCTTTAATTCCTGTGTTGTAACTTAATTCACACCTGTTTATTTGTTGTATTCACTTTTGGAAGTGCCTATATACGGACAAGAAACAAATAGCCACAGGCTGTTACTGCAGAACACCCATATTTGAAGACACTGCTACAGAATTCTTAATTCATTACACTCAATATTTACGTATTACCACTTAAGTTCCAAGACGTGTAATATTACATTTCAGTTTTTGTCTTGTGTTACAAAAGGCGTTAATAACTGTTCAGCACACTTCATATGTGCAATATGGAATACAATGCAGAGCCCAAGAAACTGGTCCACCTACCTACTATCGTGAAGCGCCCCCGCGAGCACGCAGAATTGCCGCAACACGACGTGGCACGGACTCCAGCAATGTCTCAATGTCTGAAGTAGTGCTGGAGGAAATGACACCGTGAATCCTGCAGGGCTGCCCATAAATCGGCAGGAGTACTAGTGGGTGGAGATCTCTTCTGAACAGCACGTTGCAAGGCATCCGAGATATGCTCAATAATGTTCATGTCTGGGGAGTTAGTGACGAGCGAGGGTGTAAACTCAGAAGAATGTTCCTGGAGCCACTCTGTAGCAATTCTGAGCACTATGCGACTTAACTTCTGAGGTCATCAGTCCCCTAGAACTTAGAACTACTTAAACCTAACTAACCTAAGGACATCACACACATCCGTGCCCGAGGCAGGATTCGAACCTGCGACCGTAGCAGTCGCACGGTTCCTGACTGCGCGCCTACAACCGCGAGACCACCGCGGCCGGCTCAGCTGTCCACATCGAGGTATAACAACAACACCTGTCGGCAGCTGAGGTTGTCAGTTAGTCATCAGTTATAAAAGATGCTTAACGTGTTACGGCGTAAAGTTATGCGCCCGTGAACGACAGGCGAGAGACGGCTGCGAGAAGTAGTTAGCCAACTGCACGCTGACAGGACGTCCCTACAGGACAACGCGGCAGCAACTTCCCCTATGAAGACTGGTGACGGCTCTGTTCTAGACCAGCTTCAAGTTTAGCAACTGAGAGCAGCGTCAACTCTAGTCACTAAGCTTGTACACGCTATGTAGCACAGACTTGGGATTCTTCATGTGGTGTCACCGCAAGGCACCACACTGGCTGGGTTGTAGGCTTCAAACCGGCCGCGGTCCGTCAGTACACATCGGACCGAGCGCCGCCACTCGGCTGGTCTTACGAGACAAGCTAGCGCACCGGCCAGTTCTACAGCCGACTTTAGTACGAATGGCTCACTGGTTATAGCTTCAGGGATCTGCAGAGACGCTAGTTAGCATAGCCTTCAGCTAAGTCAGTAGCTACGTCCTAGCCAGGCGCCACATACAGTTTATGCACTGACAATTGGTCTACACTCCTGGAAATGGAAAAAAGAACACATTGACACCGGTGTGTCAGACCCACCATACTTGCTCCGGACACTGCGAGAGGGCTGTACAAGCAATGATCACACGCACGGCACAGCGGACACACCAGGAACCGCGGTGTTGGCCGTCGAATGGCGCTAGCTGCGCAGCATTTGTGCACCGCTGCCGTCAGTGTCAGCCAGTTTGCCGTGGCATACGGAGCTCCATCGCAGTCTTTAACACTGGTAGCATGCCGCGACAGCGTGGACGTGAACCGTATGTGCAGTTGACGGACTTTGAGCGAGGGCGTATAGTGGGCATGCGGGAGGCCGGGTGGACGTACCGCCGAATTGCTCAACACGTGGGGCGTGAGGTCTCCACAGTACATCGATGTTGTCGCCAGTGGTCGGCGGAAGGTGCACGTGCCCGTCGACCTGGGACCGGACCGCAGCGACGCATGGATGCACGCCAAGACCGTAGGATCCTACGCAGTGCCGTAGAGGACCGCACCGCCACTTCCCAGGGACACTGTTGCTCCTGGGGTATCGGCGAGGACCATTCGCAACCGTGTCCACGAATCTGGGCTACGGTCCCGCACACCGTTAGGCCGTCTTCCGCTCACGCCCCAACATCGTGCAGCCCGCCTCCAGTGGCGTCGCGACAGGCGTGAATGGAGGGACGAATGGAGACGTGTCGTCTTCAGCGATGAGAGTCGCTTCTGCCTTGGTGCCAATGATGGTCGTATGCGTGTTTGGCGCCGTGCAGGTGAGCGCCACAATCAGGACTGCATACGACCGAGGCACACAGGGCCAACACCCGGCATCATGGTGTGGGGAGCGATCTCCTACACTGGCCGTACACCACTGGTGATCGTCGAGGGGACACTGAATAGTGCACGGTACATCCAAACCGTCATCGAACCCATCGTTCTACCATTCCTAGACCGGCAAGGGAACTTGCTGTTCCAACAGGACAATGCACGTCCGCATGTATCCCGTGCCACCCAACGTGCTCCAGAAGGTGTAAGTCAACTACCCTGGCCAGCAAGATCTCCGGATCTGTCACCCATTGAGCATGTTTGGGACTGGATGAAGCGTCGTCTCACGCGGTCTGCACGTCCGGCACGAACGCTGGTCCAACTGAGGCGCCAGGTGGAAATGGCATGGCAAGCCGTTCCACAGGACTACATCCAGCATCTCTACGATCGTCTCCATGGGAGAATAGCAGCCTGCATTGCTGCGAAAGGTGGATATACACTGTACTAGTGCCGACATTGTGCATGCTCTGTTGCCTGTGTCTATGTGCCTGTGGTTCTGTCAGTGTGATCATGTGATGTATCTGACCCCAGGAATGTGTCAATAAAGTTTCCCCTTCCTGGGACAATGAATTCACGGTGTTCTTATTTCAATTTCCAGGAGTGTATATGGCTGAAGCAATCAGAATTGTAAAGAACTGTTCGCAGTTCAGTCTATAACTGAACTTGTAAATATTATTGTACAAAGGTCAAGATCGACGTTCACCCTGATGCTGAATTAAAGCTAAGTATTTAATTGTAGCCGGCCGAGGTGGCCGAGCGGTTCTAGGCGCTATAGTCTGGAACCGCGCGACCGCTACGGTCGCAGGTTCGAATCCTGCCTCGGGCATGGATGTGTGTCATGTCCTTAGGTTTAAGTCGTTCTAAGTTCTAGGGGACTGATGACCTTAGAAGTTAAGTCCCATAGTGCTCAGAGCCATTTGAACCATTTAACTGTATTCCTGTCTGCTAACTTTCCAATCACCTAAAATGTTGTAGATACATCCAGTAAAGTACAGTTCATTGATCCTCACTTCAGCCTACGTGATCAACGCGTGCAATGGCCACACCTCGTGATCAGACTCAGAGTGAAATTGCGTGAATCAGTCGGGTCACCCTTTTTCAATGAGGCCCATAGTTCCGTCTCATACACAACACTTTATACTCAAGAAGATTGTGTATTTTGTATGCCGCCCTTTGCTTGTGACAAATCTGTGTAATTACTGAAGTACTGTAATTTTCTTTTTGTAATAAAGCTCAGTAATACGACTGGTTTGATTCGTCACCTAGCGATCGGAGTATGCAGGCTTCGTAGACTCTACATAACGTAGTTTGGTGTAGTGCATAGGTCAACAGCTTCGCATACAAGAGGATGTAGGTTCGAATCTCGTCAGGTGCACAATCTTTTTTATTTTGGAATCTTTATGAAAATGATAATCATTTCTATTCCATTAATGGCTTTGAATTATCTATTTCTATTTCTTTGTCACATTTTAATCACTGTATGAACGTTTTCATTTGTTTCATCTTTGCTTTATATCATTCTCATTCCAATCAATCGGAAATATTGTGAATATGAATTTAATTATATTTATTTATTATAATATTAAATTATCTGAAAATCCCAATCAGTTAAAACACAAAGGACGAAATAATCCATTTATATTTGCGCAGTTGTGTGAAAAATTTTTTGTTGCCAATGTGCAATTTTGTTTACACGGCAATAGTCCTACTAACATTTAAAACATAACATAAATACCTATCGCACTATGGACAAAATAAAGCAGACGAATAATACATACAATGAACGCAATAATGTAGACGAAAACCCAAGGTGATAAAATAATATAAATTAAATCGAAATTAATACACAAAATTGATTTGAAACACACGAATAAAGATATCAAGTGGAGAAAGAATAATAGGAAGAAAAATGAGAGCAAATGAACTTGATATCAAGATTGAAATTGTTACGAAGGAATGGAAATAAGAATTACTTTTAAATCAATTAATTAAATAAAAATTTCGAAGTCATTTCGATTAAAATTTAAAACAAAAAACTGTGCACCGGACGAGAATCGAACCCATATCATCCTGCATGCGAAGTAGTAGTCCCATCCATTACACCACTTTTTTACTTTATTCCTTTTTATTTACATTTTTTTATTTTTATTTACTTAAGAGAGATGAATCTTGAACGGTGAGTGGTACCAATTCCAGGACGCCCATGTTTAACTGGTTTGTATGTGACACTGAATTCACCAAGGCAGTGTCCAATCATTTCAGGCTTCACCTCCGCTTGGTTGGAGCTTTTTCCATCGTAAATTCCAACGATACTTGCTACCATCTCTTGCGCAATTATATTACGAAGATGTGTCTTGACAGTGTCTGGCTTTTCATTTGGTGGTGCTTCTTTCTTGGCTTTGCGAAACTTACTGATGAGAGCTAAAGGTTTGCGCTTCAGACCTCTTTAAAACTTACGCCGAGCTCTAGCGTGGAAAAGGTTCATAAGCCAATCCATAATCATGACCAATAACTGATCTAGATCCACCCCACGGAAAGTAAATGTCCGGAATGTCTTCTCTACCTCCACCATGATATTGTAAATTCCTCAAAGCCACACTACAGCACACCCAGGAACTCAAAGGGGAACTTCCGCTTAACACACCACTCAAGCACACTATTACGGGCGACTTTTTTAACGCTACTGCGTATCACACAAAATTCCGATTTTTTTTTCGTCTAATACTCGCAAACGGGGGCCACCAGGGTGAATGACTGCAGTGTATGATACATGGGATCTTGACCTGCATCACCGCTTAGATCGCAAAAAGCCGATCGCATCTCTGGCCACTTCTCCTTGTTCCGCAGTCATAGCCGTAACCAGTACTTTCGTCGACAGGGATAACCTTTGAAAGGAAAGTGTGGATCGCCTCGAAACAGCTGCTTCATTTCCTCTGAAACTTAGATGCGATGTTGCTTCTGGAGCTGTTTATCAGTCGTGGGGCAAACTCCACCGCAACCCTTAAGCTCGTCTGACAGAACGCTCTCAGCGTCTCGCAGAATCAGACCACTGTCGCTTTCCTGACAAGGGAACCTTCCCATCGCACCCCCCTCAGATTTAGTTATAAGTTGGCACAGTGGATAGGCCTTGAAAAACTGAACACAGTTCAATCGAGAAAACAGGAAGAAGTTGTGTGAAACTATGAAAAAAATTAATAAAATATACAAACGGAGTAGTCCATGCGAAGATAAGCAACATCAAGGACAATGGGAGTCAAGGAGAGCCGTGGTCTCCTGGTTAGCGAGAGCAGCTATGGAGCAGAGGTCCTAGGTTCAAGTCTTCCCTCGAGTGAAAATTTTAATTTTTTATTTTCAGTTTATGTGACAAACTCTTATGTTTTCATCACTTTTTGGGAGTGATTATCACATCCACAAGAAAACCTAAATCGGGCAAGGTAGAAGAATCTTTTTACCCATTTAGCGAATGGTGTACAAGTTAGGTGGGTCGACAACATATTCCTGTCATGTGACACACATGCCGCCACCAGTGTTGTATAGAATATATCAGACGTGTTTTCCTGTGGAGGAATCGGTTGACCTATGACCTTGTGATCAAATGTTTTCGGTTCCCATTGGAGAGGCACGTCCTTTCGTCTACTAATCGCACGGTTTTGCGGTGCGGTCGCAAAACACAGACACTAAACTTATTACAGTGAACAGAGACGTCAAAGAACGAACGGACAGATCATAACTTTGCGAAAATAAAGAAAGTGAAATTTTCAGCCGAGGGAAGACTTGAACCAAGGACCTCTCGTTCTGCAGCTACTCACGCTAACCACGGGACCACGGCGCTCCTGAGTTTATATTCTCCTTGATGATGTATATCTAGCACATGGACTACTCAGTTTGTATATTTTACTAATTTTTTTCATAGTTCCACACAACTTCTTCCTGTTTTCTTGATTGACCTGTGTTCAGTTTTCCAAGGCCTATCCACTGTGCCAACTTATAACTAAATCTGAGGGGGGTGCGATGGGGAGGTTCCCTTTGAGATGTTCTGACATCGTTTCAGATGGCTGCTGACACCAACTGTCATCGTCAATCGATGTTCGCCCGTTTTTGAAACCGTTACACCAGTCGTAAGACTGCTTCTGGACTAAACTGTTGCCTCCACAAGTAAACCGAAACTCTAAGCTCGCAGACACCAGCTGCAGTGGTGTATGAAGGCGTACAGGAGAACACCTAGCGGTACTTCAGTACGAATTGTGGTTATCGCTGAAACAACCGGTATTCGGTTACAGCGTTGTTTTTTTTCTCTCCAACGACCGCTAGAAGCAACCGGTTTCTGAAAGAACCGATTTTCGGTTTTTACTCATTATTCCCCATTATAAACCAAAAAGGATAGGAAGAATGAAAAATTTTGATTCCATCAGTTTCAACACACAATCAAAATATTAAATAAAATACGCTAATAAAAAAAAAACTTAATCTGTCCACCATTCGCTGCTTTCGTCGAGAAGTGATAAGTGGTTGACTAACGCAATAAAATCTTCAGCATTCTCCTACCGATTCTAATTTTTTGAAACATTACGATTGGTCAGTGGTAACGGGTGAAAACTGAGGTTGTAGAACTCAGTTTATTTGTTAATTTTTTCGTTTCCAAGGGCTACAAGCATACAAAGGCATGTTGTGTAGACAGGCAGCACATCAGCTGTTATTTTCATTGTGAACTATGAATGAACTGTTTTCTGCTCGCATTATATCGGAAGTCTGTTGTGCCTCCACCCGTTGTTTATTTTGTGAAGCAAATGGAGCACTGTAAGTCACTGATACGCCACTTCGTAAAATACCTCCGACAGTGCGACACTACCATACATACGAGATTGGGCACGTCTTTCACACGGCATGTACATGCGCACCATCTAACAAGGCCACACCACACAGTAACAGGTACATTGTCTCAATGCTGCACAAATTCTAATGCCACGTATTTGTTGCTCCTTTCTGTTGGCTTCACTATTAAAATAGCATTGATCGCGTTTCCCAATTTTATATTATTACGCAATATTTCAAAGCAATGCAGCTCTTACGAACAAAAAATACTCTTTCATTAAAAAATTTAGAAACGAAAAGTTTTAGCAATCCTACATCTACATCTACATTCGTACTCCGCAAGCCACCCAACGGTGTGTGGCGGAGGGCACTTTACGTGCCACTGTCATTACCTCCCTTTCCTGTTCCAGTCGCGTATGGTTCGCGGGAAGAACGACTGTCTGAAAGCCTCCGTGCGCGCTCGAATCTCTCTAATTTTACATTCGTGATCTCCTCGGGAGGTATAAGTAGGGGGAAGCAATATACTCGATACCTCATCCAGAAACGCACCCTCTCGAAACCTGGCGAGCAAGCTACACCGCGATGCAGAGCGCCTCTCTTGCAGAGTCTGCCACTTGAGTTTATTAAACATCTCCGTAACGCTATCACGGTTACCAAATAACCCTGTGACGAAACGCGCCGCTCTTCTTTGGATCTTCTCTATCTCCTCCGTCAACCCGATCTGGTACGGATCCCACACTGATGAGCAATACTCAAGTATAGGTCGAACGAGTGTTTTGTAAGCCACCTCCTTTGTTGCTGGACTACATTTTCTAAGCACTCTCCCAATGAATCTCAACCTGGTACCCGCCTTACCAACAATTAATTTTATATGATCATTCCACTTCAAATCGTTCCGCACGCATACTCCCAGATATTTTACAGAAGTAACTGCTACCAGTGTTTGTTCCGCTATCATATAATCATACAATAAAGGATCCTTCTTTCTATGTATTCGCAATACATTACATTTGTCTATGTTAAGGGACAGTTGCCACTCCCTGCACCAAGTGCCTATCCGCTGCAGATCTTCCTGCATTTCGCTACAATTTTCTAATGCTGCAACTTCTCTGTATACTACAGCATCATCCGCGAAAAGCCGCATGGAACTTCCGACACTATCTACTAGGTCATTTATATATATTGTGAAAAGCAATGGTCCCATAACACTCCCCTGTGGCACGCCAGAGGTTACCTTAACGTCTGTAGACGTCTCTCCATTGATAACAACATGCTGTGTTCTGTTTGCTAAAAAATCTTCAATCCAGCCACACAACTGGTCTGATATTCCGTAGGCTCTTACTTTGTTTATCAGGCGACAGTGCGGAACTGTATCGAACGCCTTCCGGAAGTCAAGAAAAATAGCATCTACCTGGGAGCCTGTATCTAATATTTTCTGGGTCTCATGAACAAATAACGCGAGTTGGGTCTCACACGATCGCTGTTTCCGGAATCCATGTTGATTCCTACATAGTAGATTCTGGGTTTCCAAAAACGACATGATACTCGAGCAAAAAACATGTTCTAAAATTCTACAACAGATCGACGTCAGAGATATAGGTCTGTAGTTTTGCGCATCTGCTCGACGACCCTTCTTGAAGACTGGAACTACCTGTGCTCTTTTCCAATCATTTGGAACCCTCCGTTCCTCTAGAGACTTGCGGTACACGGCTGTTTGAAGGGGGGCAAGTTCTTTCGCGTACTCTGTGTAGAATCGAATTGGTATCCCGTCAGGTCCAGTGGACTTTCTTCTGTTGAGTGATTCCAGTTGCTTTTCTATTCCTTGGACACTTATTTCGATGTCAGCCATTTTTTCGTTTGTGCGAGGATTTAGAGAAGGAACTGCAGTGCGGTCTTCCTCTGTGAAACAGCTTTGGAAAAAGGTGTTTAGTATTTCAGCTTTACGCGTGTCATCCTCTGTTTCAATGCCATCATCATCCCGGAGTGTCTGGATATGCTGTTTCGAGCCACTTACTGATTTAACGTAAGACCAGAACTTCCTAGGATTTTCTGTCAAGTCTGTACATAGAATTTTACTTTCGAATTCACTGAACGCTTCTCGCATAGCCCTCCTTACGCCCTCCTGCTATGGCTAATTGAAGTTTCGGTTTTTTATGGAGTTATTAGTAAAAAATAATAACACATCTTAAAACTGAGACAATTTACCGGTTATTCAAAACCGAAATACCGGTATCTGTTTCAACCGGTCAGTTTTTCCCACACCTATGCTTCGGTGTACTCTTGACCATTTGGTCCGCCCCGATTGTTTTCTAATACATTAGAAAAATATTGTCCACATTTATCGCTGCCAAAAATCTCATAATTACAAACAGTCAAGTCCATTATCATGACACAGAAAGAGACAAATTCGACAAAATTTCAATACAAACGGAAAAGGTTTTAGAAATGAAATAAACGAAATCAACACAGTAATGCAATAAAAATAGTAACTATGAAAATGGAAAACTGAAAACGAAATGTAATGAATTCTAAAACTTAACTTATATCTACTATATATCTTTGAATTGAATAAAGTTTTACGTATTGTTAAAAAAAAAAAAAAAGATAGCTGAGTGGTCAGCGCGGCGGTCTGTCACGCCAAGGGGTCCGGGTTCGATTCCCAGCTGGGATCACTTCCCTAGACGCTCATGCGGTGGACCTCTCTGCCGTAAGGAAGAACACAATTTTTTTTTGACCATCTGCGCGTAGCTTTCCAATTTCGGGAACTTCTGGATACCACCTCGTACGTATAATTCTAATGTGGTGTCTCTACCCTATAGTATTTATATGAGAATCTTTAACAATCTAGGTATGCCATCGTTTCTACTTGACAGCCAACAGATCCCAAATGGTTAAGCCCATCCGCCAATACCCCGTGCATCAAATATTCTTTCGAACAACATACGACTCCAGCGTCCAAACTCCCCGTCGTTGATGCGCGACAAATCTCGGAAACAAAGGCAGAGATTTCAGTCGCCACTTGACTTCGGACAGCAATCGGAGATCACTATCGCAGTACTGGAGTGTGCTTTTTCCCCGCGTCACCGCAAATGCGCAGCTCCTGCTAGCTACACAAGGGGGTGATGCACATATCGGTGCCAGCGTCAAGTGCTTTGTCGCCGTTCCCACGAGGCCCAGACACAATAACGACCCCAACTATCGTAATTAAATAAACTGAAGTGGCAGACTGTGATAACCTCACGCCAAGGCCTACCAACATCAACATGTATCAAGTGTTCAGTACATGCTTGTGCCAGCTCCGCACGCCTTATCTCTAAAAAATTATTATTCTCTTGTCAGAAACATACATAAAACACAGTTTTTGCAACTGTTGACAGAGCAACACAGTTCATATAATCTTTGCCCAAAATTTTGCCACTTCAGTGACGACATGGTATTAGTGGCAGAAAGAGAGCGGACAGTGAATAAAATGCTGAAAGATCTGATTGAAGCTTGTGTGGAATATGGGATGCAAATAAACACAGCAAAAAGAGAGAGTATGGTGATCAGTACAAGACGCAGACTGTCCAATATTAAAATAGGAGAATCTACCATTAGCCAAGTAAGTGCATTTAAGTATCTTGGAAGCACAATAACTGAAGACTTGAGATGTCACCAGGAGGTGGAAACTAATGGGCATAGCGAAGGAGGCATTCAACAGAGAGAGGAGACATGTGGCAAATTAGATAAAGGACTAAGGAAAAGTCTTGGCAAATGTTTTGTCTGGAGTGTGGCACTATATGGGGCAGAAACATGGACGCTGAGACGACAGGATGAAAAATGGTTAGAAGCATTTTAGATGTGGATGTGGAGGAGAATGGAGATAATAAGCTGGATGGAAAGAGTGAGTAATGAAAGAGTGTTTGAAGGATTGGCGAGAGAAGATTTCTGATGAAGGTTGTAAGAGGAAAAAGAACTGGTTGGGACATTCACTGAGAAGGGAGTGCTTGCTAGCAGATGGCTTTAGAATGGCTGGTTTGTGGGAGAAGACAGAGGAAGAAGGAGGTACAAGATGATAGACGACAAAGGGAAGAGGAAACTATGCAGACCTGAAGAGGATGGTTGAAGACCGGACAGCTTGGAGAACTACCATGTGAAAACCTGCCTTTTGGCAGAACACTGGTGATGGTGAGTGCATTTTCCGTTGCCCGGGGAGGGTCATCAGCTGTGGAGGTAGCTTGACACTGAAGCGTAAGCTGAAAGTCTGTTCTCCCCCGCAGTCACTCTGGGTTTTGTTTTCTTCAATGTATCCCCATTTTGCCAGGTTAACTCGTAATCTGCCCACTGCTGACCTCAGCCTATTCAAGGACTTCCAGACCGACCAATTCCCACCATGACCAGGGGTAACTATTCTGTAAACCTTTTCCAGCCAGGAGGGTCCGATTTGTCAGTCCTCCATAGCTGCAGCCTGGCTTCACCAGTGGTTGTTAGTTTCTCCGATGTTCCGAGGAAACTTCTCCTTGACCTTAGTCGTCGTGGGTAGGGTTGTTTCCATGCACAGAATGGGTGTTTTCCTGCTCCAGTTTCGTTCTTTCCTTGTTGCTGCCATTTCTCTTTAAACAGCAGGTGGTGCAATTCCCCAAGGTGGTAGAGCCATTTGACTGGAGTTTACGTCAAGCAGCCTGTTATAATTCTGCACGAGTCGTTTAGCGCAGTATCCACCTGTTTGGCATGTGTGTATCTATACCAAAGAGGACAGGCATACTCTGCAGCAGAGCAGCTTAACGCCATTGCAGAAGCTCGGATGGTTTCAGCTTGGCTGTCCCACTCTGATTCGGCCACTAGGTTGTTCCTGGTAGAGACTTTTGATTTGAAATTCATGTAATGTTTTTTGAACATTAGAGACCTATCAAGCGTTATTCGTAGGTATTTTGTAGTGTCACAGTGTTCGAATTTAAACCTGACCATTCTATCTGTAACTTGCGGTGCTTTCCCTATTTCTCAGATGGAAAGCACACACTTGTGTTATTGATGAATTTGGTTTAAGATGGTTTATTCTGCAGTATTTTAATAGATCTTCAAGAACACTCTTTAAATCGAAGGAATAGAAACAGCTCTTATCCCAAGCACTGACGTTATGAATGAAATTTAATTCTAACAGTACAGTTCAGCTTGGGTGAACGAACCACCGCTTTTCAAGTGCCTGGTTAAAAATACCCTGGATAAACTATTTTCAACGGTACAAAATACGTCACTGTGGCTATGAGTGTTTAACCTGACTGCGTACTGGTAATTTACCATGGGGAAAAGGCGAAAAGGGGAAAAGGGGAAAAGGGGAAAAGGCGAAAAGGCGAAAAGGCGAAAAGGCGAAAAGGCGAAAAGGCGAAAAGGGGAAAAGGGGAAAAGGGGAAAAGGGGAAAAGGGGAAAAGGGGAAAAGGGGAAAAGGGGAAAAGGCGAAAAGGGGAAAAGGCGAAAAGGGGAAAAGGCGAAAAGGGGAAAAGGCGAAAAGGGGAAAAGGCGAAAAGGGGAAAAGGGGAAAAGGCGAAAAGGGGAAAAGGCGAAAAGGGGAAAAGGCGAAAAGGGGAAAAGGGGAAAAGGCGAAAAGGGGAAAAGGCGAAAAGGCGAAAAGGGGAAAAGGCGAAAAGGGGAAAAGGCGAAAAGGGGAAAAGGGGAAAAGGGGAAAAGGCGAAAAGGGGAAAATGCGAAAAGGGGAAAAGGCGAAAAGGGGAAAAGGCGAAAAGGGGAAAAGGCGAAAAGGGGAAAAGGCGAAAAGGGGAAAAGGCGAAAAGGGGAAAAGGCGAAAAGGGGAAAAGGCGAAAAGGGGAAAAGGCGAAAAGAGGAAAAGGCGAAAAGAGGAAAAGGCGAAAAGAGGAAAAGGCGAAAAGAGGAAAAGGCGAAAAGCGGAAAAAGCGAAAAGAGGAAAAGGCGAAAAGAGGAAAAGGCGAAAAGGGGAAAAGGCGAAAAGGGGAAAAGGAAAAAGGCGAAAAGGAAAAAGGCGGAAAGGGGAAAAGCAAAAAGGCGGAAAGGGGTAAAGCAAAAAGGGGAAAAGGGGAAAAGCAAAAAGGGGAAAAGCAAAAAGGGGAAAAGGAAAAAGGCGAAAATTGGACTTTGTACGTAATCAGTGGCGACGACGGAAAATGTGTGGTGGACTGGGACATACACACACACACACACACACACACACACACACACACACACACGCACACGAAGTAAGCAGTATCACCAGATGGAAACCAAAGATGACCGACCTCCGAAGTTATCGATGGTGAAATTAATAATCAAATAGGTGAGATAGCATTAATTCTGTCAATTTTTTGACAAATGAGAGAGCAGGATTTCATCCAGCACGTGGCTTTGCGTTGCTGGATTTGAAACCTGCGTTTTTTTCAGATATGCAGAAGGTACTTTAATTGTTCGGCCTCATGGCAGAGAGAACTTTGACTTTTTAGAACACCTGAATTCGATCCACCCGAATATTCGTTTCACGCAGGGGGTGGAAATGGATGGTTGTCTTCCCTTCCTTGGTGTGTTGGTCAGGAGGAAGGTGGATGGTATGCTGGGACGTGCCGTTCATAGAAAGCCTACTCACAATGCAGGCTGAAAGATGTCACCATCCGGCTCAACGTGAAAAGGTACTTCGTATTTTGGTTCTCAAGGCTCCTGCCATCTCGGACCCTGAAAGTTTGTCAGCTGAGTTCGTCAAAACGATTATAGTTAAAGACACATTAGCCGTGCGTTGCTCTGTCGACTAAATGTGCACCGAATGAGTTGTATACGGCGGTGGCACCAAAGTCTACGGCCTTACCGCCTTCCGCAGGAATCATTTCGAACAAGATTGGTCGTATTTTGCGGAAATATGATGTCAAGTGTACGTTTCGACCCCACCATCTACGTTCGGGGTCTTTTTAGGTTCCGCAAAGGATGATCTTGATTTGCATACGGCGTGTAACTAGCATATTCCTTGCAGTTGTGGCAAGTCCTATATTGGTCAAATCGTCAGAACTGGAGAACCGGTGTACTGAGCATAAGCGGCACACACGCTTGCAACGGCCGAGGAAGTTGGTATTGCAGAACATTTTCTTGGTACCGGTGATCCTATGAATATAACACGGAGAGTCTGACATCTTCTTCCAGCTTTCTTCGACCTCAACTGTCCGTGTTGCTGTTTGTTGACCAGCAACCGCCTTGAGCACACGGAACGACGTTTCGCATAATCGGCGATGCAGGGTTGCCAATAATGTCTGGCACGGCTTTTTTCGATCGGGATATTTTGCCCGGTTCAATCACACGACTCTTCGTCCATTGCAGTTGGCCGTGCCATAAATCAAATCGATCTCAGACATTTCGCGGTACGTCCAGCTAGCCGTCTCACTGAAGGCGACGGTATACGTACACTTCGACTGTGTTTCTATAGCAATGCCTCTCGTGGCGACTGCAACCCCTAGTTCCTATGTGATTACTGATCCTTTTTGCATGCCCGATGTGCCCTGTCAGCTTGTGAACGTTTTATTTTACTCAAAAAAATGGTTCAAATGGCTCTGAGCACTATGGGACTTAATATCTCAGGTCATCAGTCAACTAGAACTTAGAACTACTTAAACGTAACTAACCTAAAGAAGTCACACGCATCCATACCCGAGGCAGGATTCGAACCTGCGACCGTAGCGGTCGCGCGGTTCGATACTGTAGCGCGCAGAACCGCTCGGTCACCCCGGCCGGCTTTATTTTACTCACCCTATATTTACAGGGTGTTTCAAAAATGACCGGTATATTTGAAACGGCAATAAAAACTAAACGAGCAGCGATAGAAATACACCGTTTGTTGCAATATGCTTGGGACAACAGTACATTTTCAGGCAGACAAACTTTCGAAATTACAGTAGTTACAATTTTCAACAACAGATGGCGCTGCAAGTGATGTGAAAGATATAGAAGACAACGCAGTCTGTGGGTACGCCATTCTGTACGTCGTCTTTCTGCTGTAAGCGTGTGCTGTTCACAACGTGCTAGTGTGCTGTAGACAACATGGTTTATTCCTTAGAACAGAGGATTTTTCTGGTGTTGGAATTCCACCGCCTAGAACACAGTGTTGTTGCAACAAGACGAAGTTTTCAACGGAGGTTTAATGTAACCAAAGGACCGAAAAGCGATACAATAAAGGATGTTTGAAAAATTTCAACGGACTGGGAATGTGACAGATGAACGTGCTGGAAAGGTACGGCGACCGTGTACGGCAACCACAGAGGGCAACGCGCAGCTAGTGCAGCAGGTGATCCAACAGCGGCCTCGGGTTTCCGTTCGCCGTGTTGCAGCTGCGGTCCAAATGACGCCAACGTCCACGTATCGTCTCATGCGCCAGAGTTTACACCTCTATCCATACAAAATTCAAACGCGGCAACCCCTCAGCGCCGCTACCATTGCTGCACGAGAGACATTCGCTTACGATATAGTGCACAGGATTGATGACGGCGATATGCATGTGGGCAGCATTTGGTTTACTGACGAAGCTTATTTTTACCTGGACGGCTTCGTCAATAAACAGAACTGGCGCATATGGGGAACCGAAAAGCCCCATGTTGCAGTCCCATCATCCCTGCATCCTCAAAAAGTACTGGTTTGGGCCGCCATTTCTTTCAAAGGAATCATTGGCCCATTTTTCAGATCCGAAACGATTACTGCATCACGCTATCTGGACATTCTTCGTGAATTTGTGGCGGTACAAACCGCCTTAGACGACACTGCGAACACCTCGTGGTTTATGCAAGATGGTGCCCGGCCACATCGCACGGCCGACCTCTTTAATTTCCTGAATGAATATTTCGATGATCGTGTGATTGCTTTGGGCTATCCGAAACATACAGGAGGCGGCGTGGATTGGCCTCCCTATTCGCCAGACATGAACCCCTGTGACTTCTTTCTGTGGGGACACTTGAAAGACCAGGTGTACCGCCAGAATCCAGAAACAATTGAACAGCTGAAGCAGTACATCTCATCTGCATGTGAAGCCATTCCGCCAGACACGTTGTCAAAGGTTTCGGGTAATTTCATTCAGAGACTACGCCATATTATTGCTACGCATGGTGGATATGTGGAAAATATCGTACTATAGAGTTTCCCAGACCGCAGCGCCATCTGTTGTTGAAAATTGTAACTACTGTAATTTCGAAAGTTTGTCTGCCTGAAAATGTACTGTTGTCCCAAGCATATTGCAACAAACGGTGTATTTCTATCGCTGCTCGTTTAGTTTTTATTGCCGTTTCAAATATACCGGTCATTTTTGAAACACCCTGTACAAAGAACAGTTGCAAGAAACGTAGCAGTGCTGGTAAATGTTTCCCCGCAGCTGAACACCATTCGCTTGCTACGCTGTTAACTCGAGGACAAAAATTTCGTTGGACAGATGAACGGGACGGCCTCTACGTGGACGTGGCCCTTGCGCCTCTGGTACCAGACACGCACTGACGTCCCTAAACTGTAAATCAGCCCGCCCTTATCACGTGGGCGCGAGTTATTCCTGGTTCTGGCTGTTACGGTCTCCCCAAACAAGGATGCTTGTTTTAGTTTGACGCAAACTCTCGTGCGTAACAACGCAGTATAAGCCGTTGTTGGTGTGTCTTTTTTCCGCGAAATATCTCACCTTCCGTCAGCGCTCCACTGTAAATCTTTCCACAGTTCCAAACTCAGATATGGGTCAAGATTTGTGACTGAATACATTGGTGTTAGGAACTGTGGCGTCAGAAGGCTAAGGAGCGTTATAGAGTTCGGAAGCGTTGCTGACATCGAGTACATTACGGTGTTTCAGCCGTTGCTCTTGGATGCTGGCACCGAAACGTTTTACGTCAGTAGCTGTTTAGGCGGCTTTGCCCAGTTACCTACATTTGCGTAAATACTCCACATGATACAACAGGTGCATGGGGGAGGGGGGGGGGTTGCCTTGTTACCACTAATACTCATTCTCTTCCCTGTACCATTTACAAACGGAGAGAGAGAAAACCACAGGCTCTGCGCCTTCTCATTGCGGGCTTTCAAACAGAAAAATGGGGCTGGTGGTGGTCCTCAACTATGTACCCTCATACTCAAAGTTGAAATAAACTCCTGGAAATGGAAAAAAGAACACATTGACACCGGTGTGTCAGACCCACCATACTTGCTCCGGACACTGCGAGAGGGCTGTACAAGCAATGATCACACGCACGGCACAGCGGACACACCAGGAACCGCGGTGTTGGCCGTCGAATGGCGCTAGCTGCGCAGCATTTGTGCACCGCCGCCGTCAGTGTCAGCCAGTTTGCCGTGGCATACGGAGCTCCATCGCAGTCTTTAACACTGGTAGCATGCCGCGACAGCGTGGACGTGAATCGTATGTGCAGTTGACGGACTTTGAGCGAGGGCGTATAGTGGGCATGCGGGAGGCCGGGTGGACGTACCGCCGAATTGCTCAACACGTGGGGCGTGAGGTCTCCACAGTACATCGATGTTGTCGCCAGTGGTCGGCGGAAGGTGCACGTGCCTGTCGACCTGGGACCGGACCGCAGCGACGCACGGATGCACGCCAAGATCGTAGGATCCTACGCAGTGCCGTAGGGGACCGCACCGCCACTTCCCAGCAAATTAGGGACACTGTTGCTCCTGGGGTACCGGCGAGGACCATTCGCAACCGTCTCCATGAAGCTGGGCTACGGTCCCGCACACCGTTAGGCCGTCTTCCGCTCACGCCCCAACATCGTGCAGCCCGCCTCCAGTGGTGTCGCGACAGGCGTGAATGGAGGGACGAATGGAGACGTGTCGTCTTCAGCGATGAGAGTCGGAGCGCCACAATCAGGACTGCATACGACCGAGGCACACAGGGCCAACACCCGGCATCATGGTGTGGGGAGCGATCTCCTACACTGGCCGAGCCGGCCGAAGTGGCCGTGCGGTTAAAGGCGCTGCAGTCTGGAACCGCAAGACCGCTACGGTTGCAGGTTCGAATCCTGCCTCGGGCATGGATGTTTGTGATGTCCTTAGGTTAGTTAGGTTTAACTAGTTCTAAGTTCTAGGGGACTAATGACCTCAGCAGTTGAGTCCCATAGTGCTCAGAACCATTTGACCCATTTTTGAACACTGGCCGTACACCACTGGTGATCGTCGAGGGGACACTGAATAGTGCACGGTACATCCAAACCGTCATCGAACCCATCGTTCTTGGATGCTGGTCCTCGCCGGTACCCCAGGAGCAACAGTGTCCTAGACCGGCAAGGGAACTTGCTGTTCCAACAGGACAATGCACGTCCGCATGTATCCCGTGCCACCCAACGTGTATCCCGTGCCACCCAACGTGCTCTAGAAGGTGTAAGTCAACTACCCTGGCCAGCAAGATCTCCGGATCTGTCCCCCATTGAGCATGTTTGGGACTGGATGAAGCGTCGTCTCACGCGGTCTGCACGTCCAGCACGAACGCTGGTCCAACTGAGGCGCCAGGTGGAAATGGCATGGCAAGCCGTTCCACAGGACTACATCCAGCATCTCTACGATCGTCTCCATGGGAGAATAGCAGCCTGCATTGCTGCGAAAGGTGGATATACACTGTACTAGTGCCGACATTGTGCATGCTCTGTTGCCTGTGTCTATGTGTCTGTGGTTCTGTCAGTGTGATCATGTGATGTATCTGACCCCAGGAATGTGTCAAAGTTTCCCCTTCCTGGGACAATGAATTCACGGTGTTCTCATTTCAATTTCCAGGAGTGTATCTCTCTACCATTCCACTCCCGAACAGAGCGCGGGAAAAACGAACACCTAAACCTTTCTGTTCAAGCTCTGATTTCTCTTATTTTATTTTGATTGATCATTCCTACCTATGTAGGTTGGGCTCAACAAAATATTTTCGCATTCGGAAGAGAAAGTTGGTGACTGAAATTTCGTAAATAGATCTCGCCGCGACGAAAAACGTCTTTGCTTTAATGAATTCCATCCCAACTCACGTATCATATCTGCCACACTCTCTCCCCTATTACGTGATAATACAAAACGAGCTGCCTGTTTTGCACCCTTTCGATGTCCTCCGTCAATCCCACCTGGTAAGGATCCCATACCGCGCAGCAATATTCTAACAGAGGACGAACGAGTGTAGTGTAAGCTGTCTCTTTAGTGGACTTGTTGCATCTTCTAAGTGTCCTGCCAATGAAACGCAACCTTTGGCTCGCCTTCCCCACAATATTATCTATGTGGTCTTCCCAACTGAAGTTGTTCGTAATTTTAACACCCACGTACCTAGTTGAATTGACAGCCTTGAGAATTGTACTATTTATCGAGTAATCGAATTCCAACGGATTTCTTTTTGAACTCATGTGGATCACCTCACACTTTTCGTTATTTAGCGTCAACTGCCACCTGCCACACCATACAGCAATCTTTTCTAAATCGCTTTGCAACTGATACTGGTCTTCGGATGACCTTACTAGACGGTAAATTACAACATCTGCGAACAACCTAAGAGAGCTGCTCAGATTGTCACCCAGGCCATTTATATAGTTCAGGAACAGCAGAGGTCCCAGGACTCTTCCCTGGGGAACAGCTGATATCACTTCAGTTTTACTCGATGATTTGCCGTCTATTTCTAGACGGTTGCTGCATTACAAGCCAAATACTGCTGAGTCTACAGTACACAATATGAATGTACAGATGAAACGAATGGTCGAAGGTTCCTATCCCTCGGCAATCGCGAATGTAACGTAGAAATTTATAAATAAAAGATTGCAATAAATAAAATCTGCAGGTTCTATCTTAACGACATTAAATGATGAGTGTGATAGGAGAAGTACTTTTGAGAATGCGGTATATTTCTGGAAAACACTTATTGGTGTCGATGGTCCAGCAATTAATATAAACAAAAGATGAATAACAGGGAAACAATAGATTCCTACTGCGCGTAATTATTTATGAACAACATAGCTCACGTGATATTCACTTTTAAACGTATACTACGACTTCACTATAGAAACCTCGGAAATCTCACAAGTTCGCAAGTCTGCACTCCGAAGTATTTCTATCTCCCGCGACCACACGCAAACCGCACCACACTCCAAGTGTCTCTCGCGACCGTGCGTCCCTCGCGCCATACTGTCCCGCAGTCTCCAGTGTCGTCTCCTGTACTGTCCTTCCATCCAGCTTCCCCATTCACGACCACTATGCTTGGCTAGAGCACTCCCACCATGTCTTCAAGCCAACGCACAAACATAGTGAAACACATTCGAAATACTGCATTTACATTTAAATAACTTGAAATTAAATAAATATTCGCCGGCCGGGGTGGCCGAGCGGTTCTAGGCGCTACAGTCTGGAACCGCGCGACCGCTACGGTCGTAGGTTCGAATCCTGCCTCGGGCATGGATGTGTGTGATGTCCTTAGGTTTAAGTAGTTCTAAGTTCTAGGGGACTGATGATCTCAGAAGGTAAGTCCCACAGTGCTCAGAGGCATTTGAACCATTTTTGAAATAAATATTCCTACAGCTTGACCATAAACACGCTGTAACACACATTAGTAAATACATAAATTAAATAGACATATAGCCCGCATCTCGTGGTTGTGCGGTAGGGTTCTCGCTTCCCACGCCCGGGTTCCCGGGTTCGATTCCCGGCGATGTCAGGGATTTTCTCTGCCTCGTGATGGCTGGGTGTTGTGTGATGTCCTTAGGTTAGTTAGGTTTAAGTAGTTCTAAGTTCTAGGGGACTGATGACCATAGATATTAAGTCCCATAGTGCTCAGAGCCAAATAGACATATATCAAAGGAATAGCAAGCAAAAGTATGACAGTAACCTAAAGTCTCTGTGCTTTCTAAAACACAGTAAATAATTGACCAATTTCTTCACGAATTGCATGTATTGGATATAAACGAAGACATAGATGAAAAAATATAAAATGCTGCCACCGCTTTTTTTTGTGTCATTGTGTAGTACTTAAGGCCTGACGCGATAAATAGTAATCGGCCACTTTTACTTCCAATAACTCATGTACTATTAAAGTTACATGCCTGTAATTCATACCAATTTAAGTTTACACTAATAGCTTTCTAAAGACAAGTCAATCGAGAAAATCACATGTACCGTTTAGATTTTGGGAATCCGTTTCTGAATGTTACTTGTATAATTTACAGTCAGACACTAAACTTTGAACTAATAAAGATATTGAAAATCCGATTACACCATCAGAATCGTCGTGCAAATAATGGTAATGTACATGTTTCTTTTTAAGGTATCATGATTCATCTGGCTATTAATGCTATACGAACTGTGAAATGCCTCCAATGATGGTTTCACAAAGTCCGCCATCTTTGGCACTGGGAGCATGTCTCTTTCATCGACACAGCGTCACCATTGAATTCCCAGCGACTCTGTCTATAGACCCCGGATAACGTTCGGCATCACGTGGCCACCGACGAGCCGCGGTCCGTCGAGAGGGCCCCACCGTGGCCGCGTCAACTCCGAACTTCAGGGCGCTACAACTCGCCCATTACCTCACAGCATTTATCTTTTCTTCGCTGTCCATACGGCCCATCTGCGTTAGAAACAATATAGGCGTTCTGCAGTCAACCACAAACGCCGGACCTCTCAACATCCTCAATAAGCCATCGCAAAAAGAACGTTCTCTTCGCTCTAGTCAGTCCCGATGGAGTTCAGAGAGCAAATCCGGAATCCTTGTGTGTTGACAGAACCTGCCGGTAACAAATGTAAGAGCGCACATGTGAATTTCTTCGATCTCTTGCTTTAATCTGACTGTTGGGTATGCAGCACAGTAGACCAGTAACCAGTACCCGGTCTCCTTTACAGGTGAACTACAGTTTCCTAATATTCTCGCAAGAAACCGAGGTCGATCATTCGCCTTCCCTACTATCGATCTTCAGTGCCCGTTCAGTTTGGTATCCTTTTGCAGCATGATCGACACCACTCTGCCAAGTGACAGGCCACTGATTCTGTGTTCAGACGACATACGATAGTTTTTCCCAATCTGCATTACATTACTTACGAGGCGTGTTTTTTAAGTACCGTTTTGAAATTTAAAAAAAAAAGACGTGCTAAGATATCTCAATAATTTTATTTTTACATGAAAGCCCGTACCTTAATCTACCTTTCTACATAATTTCCATCAATATTGAGGCACTTGTCATACCGTACCAGTTTTTGAATACCCTCCTCATAAAAGTCTGCCGCCTGACTTGTTAACCACTGCATCACCACTGTTGTGATCGTCTCGAAGCCATCCCGATTTAGGTTTTCAGTAATTTACATAAATCGCGTCACGCATGTGCCGGGATGTTCCTTTCATAGGAATTATGTGGACCGTTGATCTGGATATTCAACTGGCTCGACAGTTGTTTATCGTGTTGCGAGAAGTTGGAGGGACTCTGGCCCATAGTATTCCTTCTCATGTGGGTGATCTTGCTAGGGCAGTAAGGATTACGTACGTCACAGCAAGCGACTGTTAGAAAATGGGCGTAAGAGAATTACAACTATGAGCACTGGTTTTGGCCAATAGCTGATCAAAATAACTTGCTTTTGCTTGATTCCTGGTCTGCGTGTCAAAAACTCTGCTTTAGAGTGAACTACACGTTCTGAAAAATGTGTGACAATGCAGTTCGTACCACCTGGAACCACTGGACAAATTCAGCCTCCAGATGTGTTTTCAGTGCCTATAAAACATTAAGGCGCTATCTGCAGCTACGCCTTGAAGGATAGCCAGTTTCACGATAAGCTCCATTCTTCATCACCTTGTTCGCCCAATGTGATTCTATAAGCTTGTGGGCTTTCAAAAAATAAAATGAAATAAGTGGCCCTCAACTACGTACCCTCAGACTCAGCGTTGAAATATTAAAAGTTTTGGCTGGTTTCGTGGTCTAGCGGCTGGGATACATACACTCCTGGAAATGGAAAAAAGAACACATTGACACCGGTGTGTCAGACCCACCATACTTGCTCCGGACACTGCGAGAGGGCTGTACAAGCAATGATCACACGCACGGCACAGCGGACACACCAGGAACCGCGGTGTTGGCCGTCGAATGGCGCCAGCTGCGCAGCATTTGTGCACCGCCGCCGTCAGTGTCAGCCAGTTTGCCGTGGCATACGGAGCTCCATCGCACTCTTTAACACTGGTAGCATGCCGTGACAGCGTGGACGTGAACCGTATGTGCAGTTGACGGACTTTTGAGCGAGGGCGTATAGTGGGCATGCGGGAGGCCGAGTGGACGTACCGCCGAATTGCTCAACACGTGGGGCGTGAGGTCTCCACAGTACATCGATGTTGTCGCCAGTGGTCGGCGGAAGGTGCACGTGCCCGTCGACCTGGGACCGGACCGCAGCGACGCACGGATGCACGCCAAGACCGTAGGATCCTACGCAGTGCCGTAGGGGACCGCACCGCCACTTCCCAGCAAATTAGGGACACTGTTGCTCCTGGGGTATCGGCGAGGACCATTCGCAACCGTCTCCATGAAGCTGGGCTACGGTCCCGCACACCGTTAGGCCGTCTTCCGCTCACGCCCCAACATCGTGCAGCCCGCCTCCTGTGGTGTCGCGACAGGCGTGAATGGAGGGACGAATGGAGACGTGTCGTCTTCAGCGATGAGAATCGCTTCTGCCTTGGTGCCAATGATGGTCGTATGCGTGTTTGGCGCCGTGCAGGTGAGCGCCACAATCAGGACTGCATACGACCGAGGCACACAGGGCCAACACCCGGCATCATGGTGTGGGGAGCGATCTCCTACACTGGCCGTACACCACTGGTGATCGTCGAGGGGACACTGAATAGTGCACGGTACATCCAAACCGTCATCGAACCCATCGTTCTACCATTCCTAGACCGGCAAGGGAACTTGCTGTTCCAACAGGACAATGCACGTCCGCATGTATCCCGTGCCACCCAACGTGCTCTAGAAGGTGTAAGTCAACTACCCTGGCCAGCAAGATCTCCGGATCTGTCCCCCATTGAGCATGTTTGGGACTGGATGAAGCGTCGTCTCACGCGGTCTGCACGTCCAGCACGAACGCTGGTCCAACTGAGGCGCCAGGTGGAAATGGCATGGCAAGCCGTTCCACAGGACTACATCCAGCATCTCTACGATCGTCTCCATGGGAGAATAGCAGCCTGCATTGCTGCGAAAGGTGGATATGCACTGTACTAGTGCCGACATTGTGCATGCTCTGTTGCCTGTGTCTATGTGCCTGTGGTTATGTCAGTGTGATCATGTGATGTATCTGACCCCAGGAATGTGTCAATAAAGTTTCCCCTTCCTGGGACAATGAATTCACGGTGTTCTTATTTCAATTTCCAGGAGTGTAGTTGCATTACAAGACAAATACTGCTGAATCTACAGTATACGATACACATGAATCAAATAGTAGAAGGTTCCTATCATCTACATACATACTCCGCAATCCACCATAGGGTGCGTGGCGGAAGGTACCTCGTACCACAACTAGCATCTTCTCTCCCTGTTCCAAACAGAACGAGGGAAAAATAACTGCCTATATGCATCTTATCTTTGTGGTCTTTCCGCGTAATCTGCGTTGGCGGCAGTAAAATTGTACTGCAGTCAGCCTCAAATGCTGGTTCTCTAAATTTCCTCAGTAGCGATTCACGAAAAGAACGCCTCCTTTCCTCTAGAGACTCCCACCCGAGTTCCTGAAGCATTTCCGTAATACCTGATCAAACCTACCAGTAACAAATCTAGCAGCCCACCTCTGAATTGCTTCTATGTCCTCCATCAATCCGACCTGATAGGGATCCCAAACGGTCGAGCAGTACTCAAGAATAGGTCGTATTAGTGTTTTATAAGCGGTCTCCTTTACAGATGAACCACATCTTCCCAAAATTCTACCAATGAATCGAAGACGACCATCTGCCTTCCCCACAACTGCCATTACATGCTTGTCCCACTTCATATCGGTCTGCAATGTTACGCCCAAATATTTAATAGACGTGACTGTGTCAAGCGCTACACTACTAATGGAGTATTCAAACATTACAGGATTCTTTTTGTGGTGTCACAGCCAGACACCACACGTCCTAGGTGGTAGCTTAAATCGGCCGCGGTCCTGTAGTACATGTCGGACCCGCGTGTCGCCACTGTGTGATCACAAACCTAGCGCCACCACAAGGCAGGTCTCGAGAGACTGACTCGAACTCAGCCCAGTTGTACGGACGACGGAGCTAGCGACTAGACGTACGAAGCCTTTCTCTCTCATTAGCCGAGAGACAGAATAGCCTTCAGCTAAGTTAATGGCTACGAACTAGCAAGGCGCCATTAGCCTTACAGTGATTGTAATTAGAGTCTCACTTGTGTTCACCATAGAGATGTACAAGAAGAAATTAAAGATAAGTATATGAGAAGCTACGTACTTTTCTTCATAGCATTAATTACGTATCCTGTTCCAGTACTTCACGCCCGTCTGCGTTAGTCTCGCGTGCCTTTTTAAGCCACCTCTATCTACAAGGTGTTGGCCCAGCTGCCGACACATCACATGGCGACGGGAGGACGACGGTTCAATCCCGCGTCCGGCCATCCTGATTTAGGTTTTCCGTGATTTCCCTAAATCGCTCCAGGCAAATGCCGGGATGGTTCCTCTGAAAGGGCACGGCCGACTTCCTTCCCTAATCCGATGAGACCGATGACCTCGCTGTTTGGTCTCTTCCCCCAAAAACCAACCAACCAACCATGGCGACGAGTCTACAAAGGCTCTTGTGTTTTACTTTGCCCTAATTTCTTTGTGTCATGGCTTCGCCACAATCTCCAGATGTACTGTCCGAATTTTATCGCTTGCAGAATCAGCAGACGCAGGCGTTATTGGATGCTCTTGGACAGCTCGTCCAGGGTCAACGTGCGCTGCACACCGATGCGGCCGCCGCCGCTTCATCGCTACCGCCGCCACAACATGCTGTTGCACCTCAATTCAGACCCTTTGACGCAACCCACGAGTCATGGCAAGAATGGTCCCGCCAGTTCAGCTTTCATCTAGCCGCCTACAGAATTCAAGGTAATGAGCGGCAGCCGTTTTTGCTTTCTTGTGTCAGTGTGTCCACCTACCGAGTGATAGTGAAGTTGTTTCCCCGGCGCGACGTAGCAACTCTGTCCTACGAAGAACTTTTGTCTGCTTTAGATGCCTATTTCAAGGAAACAGTAAATGTCGTTGCAAAAAGGTATACGTTCTTTCGTACAAAACGTACGGCCGGTCAGACTAATAGGGAGTGGGTTGCGACATTGCACGGACTTACTAGGGAGTGTGCGTTTGAATGCGAATGTGGCCTTCCTTATTCAGATACTATGGTGCGTGATGCAATAGCACAGAACGTTTCTGCCGGCCGAAGTGGCCGTGCGGTTAAAGGCGCTGCAGTCTGGAACCGCAAGACCGCTACGGTCGCAGGTTCGAATCCTGCCTCGGGCATGGATGTTTGTGATGTCCTTAGGTTAGTTAGGTTTAACTAGTTCTAAGTTCTAGGGGACTAATGACCTCAGCAGTTGAGTCCCATAGTGCTCAGAGCCATTTGAACCATTTTTGAACAGAACGTTTCTGATGTTCGCATACGGGAACAGATTTTGAAACTAGTTAATCCCTCCCTTCAACAAGTGATAGACATATTGGACAGGCAAGACACACTTGACTTTGCTCAGGAATCATTTGCAACTTCGCCGGCAGTGTGTCACATTAACCGGCCCGCCGGGCCCGCTGCACGGGACGCTAGGCGGCCCTCGCGCCCGTCAGCGCAGCGGCAGCCTAGCTCGCAAACACGTGCGCCGCGTAAGCAAGCTAATGCAGTGAAATCATGCCCGCGGTGTGCAACTAGACATTCGCGTGAAAATTGCCCGTCACGCCAAGCTATTTGCTTTTACTGTCATAAGAAAGGACATGTCCAAAGTGTTTGCCAGAAAAAGCTCAGATCAGACACTCACACCAATTCCAGGCCCTTTGCTTCGCGCCGGAATCGAACCAAGGTAACTCAGGCTCGTGAACCTTCGCCCATGTATATTCATGTAGTTCATTCCACCCCGTCCGGTGACAGTGTTCATTCCACAACAAGTGTGCGTCGACGTCGACGGAAGTCCCGTCACGTCGCACGTGATTCTGTCCCAGTGTCTGTTCCAGTTGCACAACACAGTCGCTTTTGTCGTCAGCAGGACAATAAACTTTTTGTCGACTTAGACTTTGCAGGCAAAGTGATACCATTCCAGCTCGATACCGGAGCTGCAGTTTCATTGCTCAATCACGACACGTACAACCAACTGGGCAAACCTCCGTTGCGTGCCGCAAATGTTCAGCTCAATAGTTACTCAGGCCAGAAAATACCAGTGTTAGGACAGTGCAGCCTTCTTGCAACATACAAGGGACAAACAAAACTTATGTCATTTTACGTTATTCGTTCTTCTACTGCAGTGAATTTGTTTGGTTTAGATTTATTTCAGTTGTTTAATTTGTCTATAGTAAATCAGGTCCTCTCAGTGATTCAGACTGTGCCTTCCGCCAGTGTTTCTAGTCTATGTGAAGAATTTGCAGACATTTTTGCACCGGGCCTTGGTTGCGCTAAGAACTATGCAGCACATTTGGAACTGCAAGCAAACGCGCAACCGAAGTTTTTCAGAGCGCGCAATGTTCCCCACGCATTGCGTGATGAGGTCGCAAGAACATTAAACGATTTAGAATCTCAAGGTGTAATTGAACGTGTGCAGGCTTCCCTCTGGGCCTCACCCTTAGTAATTTTGCCAAAACCTTCCGGAAAATTGAGACTTTGTGTGGACTTCAAGGCAACTGTGAATCCACAACTTGTGACTGCAACTTTTCCTTTGCCCCGCCCGGAAGATCTTTTTGACAAACTGTGCCCGGGAACATATTTTTCAAAGTTGGACCTAGCAGATGCGTACTTGCAAATACCTGTGGACGAAGAATCCCAGCGCGTCTTGGTGGTAAACACGCATCTTGGCTTGTATCGCTTCAACAGACTGCCTTTCGGGTGTGCATCCGCCCCTGCATTGTTTCAGCAATATTTACAAACTATTTGTGCGTCGGTCCCTACTGCTGCGAACTATCTGGACGATATTGTGATCTCCGGCAAGACAGAAGCCGAACATTTGCAAAATCTCCGAACATTATTTCAGGTCTTGTGACGAAATGGTCTTCGCTTGAGGAAGGACAAATGTGTATTTTTTGCTCGGGATTTACCCTACCTGGGCCATGTAATAAATGCCCAGGGCATCCATCCGAGTCCAGAGCACCTCCGTGCTATACAGGATTTGCCTTCACCGCAGAACTTGAAACAACTACAGAGTGTGCTGGGTAAAATAAATTATTATCATAAATTTCTGCGCAATGCTTCTTCCATTTCAGCTCCGCTTCATCGCTTACGCCGTAAAGGTGTTCCGTTCGTCTGGACGACGGAATGCGAACGCGCCTTTCGCCAGTTGAAATCGGCGTTACTTTCAAATAGTTGCCTTACGCCGTTCGATCCCCAGAAACCCCTTTTGTTGATGGTAGATGCATCGGATTTCGGGATCGGTGCTGTGCTTGCGCACAAAGATGGATCGCATGATCGCCCTATTGCCTTTGCGTCAAAATTGCTCTCCTCTGCGCAAAGAAATTATTCACAGATAGAGAAAGAGGCTTTAGCTCTCGCGTTTGGTGTTACTAAGTTTCACGATTTCTTATATGGTCGTCACTTTACCATCATCACGGACCACAAACCTTTGACATCGCTTTTTCATCCGAACATGCCGGTACCTCCGTGTACGGCGCAAAAATTCATTCGCTGGTCTCTTTTCCTCTCGCAGTACCGCTACGATATCTTGTATCGGTCCACTGCTAAGCACGGAAACGCTGATGCGTTGTCCCGTTTGCCTGTTGCTGAGGATAAAGCATTCGATTCTTCCGAACTTGCTTGCATGTTCATTGATGCGGAAACCGATGACGTGGTCGAATCGTTTCCGATTGATTTTCGTCGTGTCGCTACAGCCACAGCTGCTGACCCTGTCCTTGCTACTGTTTTGCGTTTTGTTGCTACGCAATGGCCCTTGTCCAAGTCACGGATCGAGGATCCGCTGGTTCGCCCATTTTTTGCTCACAAGGAGAGACTTTTTGTACGACGTGGTGTTTTGTTGTTGTGTTCTGATAATGATCAGTCCCGAGTCGTGGTCCCACGTTCGTTACAGTCCTCTGTCTTACGGCTTCTTCACCAAGGACATTGGGGTATAGTGCGAACGAAACAACTTGCTCGTCAGCACTGTACTTGGTTCGGAATCGATGCTGCGATTACGAATATGTGCTCCTCTTGCGTGGCGTGTGCCGAACAACAATCTGCACCGCCGCGGAAATTCTTTGCATGGCCGAAAGCCACTTCCCCTTGGCAACGATTGCACATCGATTTTGCTGGTCCATTCTGGAATGCTCGTTGGTTGGTTGTGGTCGATGCTTTCAGTAATTTTCCTTTTGTTGTCCGGATGTCTTCCACGACGTCTTCTGCCACAATCCAAGCCTTGTCTGCTATCTTTTGCATTGAAGGTCTTCCGCAGACTCTTGTTTCCGACAATGGCCCACAATTCATGTCCGCAGAATTTCAGTCCTTCTGCAAGGCCAATGGTATTCAACATCTGACGTCCGCGCCGTTTTCGCCTCAGTCAAACGGTGCCGCGGAACGATTGGTCCGGACTTTCAAGTCACAGATGTTGAAATTGAAAGAGTCGCATTCTCGGGAGGACGCATTATTGCTCTTTTTGTCCTCGTATTGCTCTCAGCCCCGCGATGGTCGCTCGCCGGCTGAGTTGCTCCATGGTCGTTCTCATCGAACCTTGATGTCTTTGCTGCATCCGCCGCATCAGGTTCCTGTGCAGCGGCAGACTCCTGCTTTTGCTCCTGGCGACGTTTTCTTCTATCGCACCTATCGCGGTTCACGGCGTTGGCTCGCAGGGCGCATTCTTCGCTGCCTCGGCCGCGCGATGTATTTGGTTTTGGGGGCCTCTGGAGAGGTGCGTCGGCATCTCAAATCAGCTGCGCCTCTGTCGTCGCCCGGGTTCTGCCGCTCCCCGTCTGCTTTCAGCGACGGAGCCGTCAGGTCAGCACCCTGGGGACCCATCTACTGGCTCGCTTCATCCCCAGGTGTTACCGACGCTGCCTTCCATTTTGCCTCATGGCGTCGCGCCGCCGCCGCAGCCGCCGCCGGCGCCGCCCGCAGTGGACGCTTCGCTGCAGCCGCCACGTGCCTCCCTGGGTCACGCGCCGCCGATCGCTTCCCGTGACCAGCTGTCCTCCGCCATGGAACTCTTGCCCGCTCCGGACCAGATGTCGTCATCGCGCGTCGGATTCTCCGACCACATGGAGGTCGACCCTTCGGCCCCTTCTGTCTCTTTACGGGCGCATGCACCGCATGTTGACGTGCACCCTGGACTAGGTTTTCAGGCGTTTCGTAGCTCCCCTCGGACCGAATGGCCGGGTGTGGGTGGCACAGCCTCGCCTGTTGTTAGGCTCCCCACCTCATCGCATACGTCAACATGGGGTCCTCCCCACGGCGGGCGGAAGCCTTATCTCACGACCGTTCGCCGATTTGCGGGGGAGGAATGTGGTGTCACAGCCAGACACCACACGTCCTAGGTGGTAGCTTAAATCGGCCGCGGTCCTGTAGTACATGTCGGACCCGCATGTCGCCACTGTGTGATCGCAAACCTAGCGCCACCACAAGGCAGGTCTCGAGAGACTGACTCGAACTCAGCCCAGTTGTACGGACGACAGAGCTAGCGACTACACGTACGAAGCCTTTCTCTCTCATTAGCCGAGAGACAGAATAGCCTTCAGCTAAGTTAATGGCTACGAACTAGCAAGGCGCCATTAGCCTTACAGTGATTGTAATTAGAGTCTCACTTGTGTTCACCATAGAGATGTACAAGAAGAAATTAAAGATAAGTATATGAGAAGCTACATACTTTTCTTCATAGCATTAATTACGTATCCTGTTCCAGTACTTCACGCCCGTCTGCGTTAGTCTCGCGTGCCTTTTTAAGCCACCTCTATCTACAAGGTGTTGGCCCAGCTGCCGACACATCACTTTTTCCAATTCATCTGCATTAATTTACATTTATCTATATTTAGAGTTAGCTGCCATTCTTTACACCAATCACGAATCCTGTCCAAGTCATCTTGTCTCCTCCTACAGTCACTCAACAACGACACCTTCCCGTACACCACAGCATCATCAGCAAACAGCCGCACATTGCTATCCACCCTATCCGAAAGATCATTTATGTACATAGAAAACAACAGCGGAACTACCACACTTCCCTGGGGCACTCCAGATGATACCCTCACCCCCGATGAACACTCACCATCGAGGACAACGTATTGGGTTCTATCACTCGGCAATTGTGAATTTTGAATGTTATATAGAAATTTACAAATGAAAGATTGCAATTAAATAAATTCTGCAGGTACTATTTTAGTAACTTCAAAAGATGGGTACGACAGCAGAAGTACCTTTAAGAACGCCCATTATTACTGCAAACCACTTATTGGTGTCGATGGTCCAGCAATTAAATAAAATACAAGTTGAATAACAGGGAAACAATAGATTCATACTCCACGTAATTAGTTATGAACAACATCATAGCTCGCGAGATATTCAATTCTAAACGCGTACTACGTCTTCACTGCAGAAACGACGGAAATCTCGAAAAGTTCAAAAGTCGGCACTACGAGATACTTCTATCTCCCAGACCACGCGCAAACTGCTCCACTCTTCCAAGTCCTTCCCGTGTCCTGTGCGACTGTCCCTCGCGCCGCACTGTGCAGAAACGCCACGTGTCCTCTACGGAAACCATGCTCCTCCCCAACCTCCATGCGTCTCTCCACGTGTCCTTTTTGAAAACGATCGCTGTGATTGGCTAGAGCGCTCCCGCCCTGTCTCCAAGCCAACGCACCCTCACAAACATATTAAAACACATACAAAATACTGGATTTACGAGGGCATTTCGAAAAGTAAAGATACAATGGCTCGCAGTCCTTAAATAGAACATTTATTTAGAAAACTTCAGTTACATCTTACGAGGGTATTTCGGAAAGTAAAGATACACCGTACGCCAGAGGAACAGAAGAGTTTTGGCGAGCAAGTTCGCAGCACTGGTGATAACCTTGAGCCGTTAGCTTTCTCGTCGCGGTCGTTCGGCAGTTGAACGTTGCTTCTGGTTGGAGTAGGTCGTGTTTAAAATGGATGCGCCGATTCAGAATCCCGCCAAATGATAAGGGCGCTCCGTCACACGTTTTCTTCATGCAAAAGGTCAGCGACCAGCGAATCTTCACAAAGAAATTGTTGCTGTTTATGGGAACATATGAATCGACAAAATGTAACGAAATGGTGTCGTCATTTCTCTGAAGGTAGGACCGATGTTCATGACGAACAAAGAACGGGTCGGCCATCTGTGATCTACAATGCCCTTCTTCGGAGTACGGAGGAAGCAATTCATGCGAATAGTCGTCTCACATTGAAAGAATTGCATCAGATCATACCGGACGTGTCAATGACAGCTCTTTATGACGTTGTGACTGTCACGTTGTTGATGTTGTTGTTGTTGTTGTGGTCTTCAGTCCTGAGACTGGTTTGATGCAGCTCTCCATGCTACTCTATCCTGTGCAAGCTTCTTCATCTCCCAGTACCTACTGCAGCCTACATCCTTCTGAATCTGCTTAGTGTATTCATCTGTTGGTCTCCCTCTACGATTTTTACCCTCCACACTGCCCTCCAGTACTAAATTGGTGATCCCTTGATGCCTCAGAACATGTCCTACCAACCGATCCCTTCTTCTAGTCAAGTTGTGCCACAAACTCCTCTTCTCCCCAATTCTATTCAATACCTCCTCATTAGTTATGTGATTTACCCATCTAATCTTCAGCATTCTTCTGTAGCACCACATTTCGAAAGCTTCTATTCTCTTCTTGTCTAAACTATTTATCATCCATGTTTCACTTCCATACGTGGCTACAATCCATTCAAATACTTTCAGAAACGACTTCCTGACACCTAAATCTATACTCTCTGTTAAAAAATTTCTGTTCTTCAGAAACGCTTTCCTTGCCATTGCCAGTCTCCCCAAATAGCAAAAATCCTTTACTACTTTAGGTGTCTCATTTCCTAATCTAATTCCCTCAGCATCACCCGACTTAATTCGACATTCCATTATCCTCGTTTTGCTTTTCTTGATGTTAATCTTATACCCTCTTTTCGAGACACGTTAGGGTACAGGAAATTCTGTGCGCGCTGGGTTCCAAAACTTAACGGCAGAACACAAAAAGAAAAGGGCGGGCTTTGCACTCGACTTCCTCACACAGTATGCTGAAGCAGGTGATGAGTTGGCTGGCTCTGAGCACTATGGGACCTAACATCTGAGGCCATCAGTCCCCTACAACTTAGAACTACTTAAACCTAACTAACCTAAGGACATCACACACATCCATGTCCGAGGCAGGATTCGAACCAGACTGAAGCGCCTAGAACCACTCGGCCACGGTGATGAGTTCCTCGATCACATTGTGACAGGTGACGAGACGTGGGTTATCACCATACACCTAAATCCAAGCAACAATCAATGCATTGGCGCCATTCGAATTGACCAAAAGCCAAGAAATACAAAGCGTCGAGTTCAGCGAAGAAAATCATGGCTTCTGTTTTTTGGGACAGACAAGGCATTCTTCTGTTGGAATTCATGCCTTCTGGAACGACAATCAATGCTGCTGCATATTGCCAGACTTTGAAACTTCTTCGAAGGGCAATTCAAAACAAACGCAGGGGAATGCTGACAAGTGGCGTATGCTTGCTTAATGACAACGCTCGGCCTCACACAGCGCTCGTAACCGAAGCACTGCTCAAAGAATTGAAATGGGACGTATTGGACCCTCCGCCATACAGACCGGACCTTGCGCCCACCGACTTCCATGTCTTCCGTGACCTCAAGTCACAACTTGGTGGCAAGTCATTCCACGACGATGAAGAGATCAAAGATGAAGTTGAAATGTCCATTCAAATACTTTCAGAAACGACTTCCTGACACCTAAATCTATATTCTACGACTGTGGGATACAAAAGCTTGTGCACCGACCTAACAAACTTTTGGATAACGGGGGTGATTATGTCGAAAAATAACAAATAATCCAGTTAATAAGATGTAACTGACGTTTTCTAAATAAGTGTTCTATTTAAGGACTGCGAGCCATTGTATCGAAATGCCCTCTTACATGTTTTTTTAGGGTATCATGATTCCTCTACCTACGAGGTTCATTCAAGTTCTAAGGCCTCCGATTTTTTTTCTAATTAACTACTCACCCGAAATCGATGAAACTGGCGTTACTTCTCGACGTAATTGCCCTGCAGACGTACACATTTTTCACAATGCTGACGCCATGATTCCATGGCAGCGACGAAGGCTTCTTTAGGAGTCTGTTTTGACCACTGGAAAATCGCTGAGGCAATAGCAACACGGCTGGTGAATGTGTGGCCACGGAGAGTGTCTTTCATTGTTGGAAAAAGCCAAAAGTCACTAGGAGCCAGGTCAGATGAGTAGAGAGCATGAGGAATCACTTCAAAGTTGTTATCACGAAGAAACTGTTGCGTAACGTTAGCTCGATGTGCGGGTGCGTTGTCTTGGTGAAACAGCACACGCGCAGCCCTTCCCGGACGTTTTTGTTACAGTGCAGGAAGGAATTTGTTCTTCAAAACATTTTCGTAGGATGCACCTGTTAGCGTAGTGCCCTTTGGAACGCAATGGGTAAGGATTACTCCCTCGCTGTCCCAGAACATGGACACCATCATTTTTTCAGCACTGGCGGTTACCCAAAATTTTTTTGGTGGCGGTGAATCTGTGTGCTTCCATTGAGCTGACTTGCGCTTTGTTTCTGGATTGAAAAATGGCATCCACGTCTCATCCATTGTCACAACCGATGAAAAGAAAGTCCCATTCGTGCTGTCGTTGCGCGTCAACATTGCTTGGCAACAAGCCACACGGGCAGCCACGTGGTCATCTGTCAGCATTCGTGGCACCCACCTGGATGACACTTTTCGCTTTTTCAGGTCGTCATGCAGGATTGTGTGCACAGAACCCACAGAAATGCCAACTCTGGAGGCGATCTGTTCAACAGTCATTCGGTGACCCCCCAAAACAATTCTCTCCACTTTCTCGATCATGTCGTCAGACCGGCTTGTGCGAGCCTGCGGTTGTTTTGGTTTGTTGTCACACGATGTTCTGCCTTCATTAAACTGACACACCCACGAATGCACTTTCGACACATCCATAACTCCATCACCACATGTCTCCTTCAACTGTCGATGAATTTCAATTGGTTTCACACCACGCGAATTCAGAAAATGAATGATTGCACGCTGTTCAAGTAAGGAAAACGTCGCCATTTTAAGGATGTAAAACAGTTCTCATTCTCGCCGCTGGCGGTAAAATTCCATCTGCCGTACGGTGCTGCCATCTATGGGACGTATTGACAATGAACGCGGCCTCATTTTAAAACAATGCGCATGTTTCTATCTCTTTCCAGCACGGAGAAAAAAAATCGGAGGCCTTAGAACTTGAATGCACCTCGTATTATTAATTTCTAGCTGAACTGTGAAATGTCTCCCATTATGGTTTCAATAAGTCGGTCATCTTTGCCACTCCCGGCATAGAAATCTCCTTCATCAACACAAAGCCCCGTCCTCGTCACAGCGTCAACATGGAATTCCCAGCCACGCGATCGGCCTGGACCATGTGCTGGGCCTACCACTTTTGCTAAGCTGACGTTCGGCACCACGAGGTTGCTGCCGGGCCCCCAGCTTGCCGAGCAGCCCGTGTGGTGGCCGTCAAATCTTAAGTTTAATATTTCCAGGGCGCCACAACTCGCTGTTACCTCACAAGCTTTCCTTGAGACTGAATACCTAGCTGACTGTCCTGTACGGTTTGAAACTCCCAAGGAGTTCGCCTTCAAATTTGAAGGTGCAAAATTTCGTGATCGCTGTGGCGTGTCATTTTTCATTCGCTATTCATGGTGCAGGTTAACAGTGTGTTTTGAACATTTCTTGAATGTCGACGATGCCCGTTTCGCGAAGTGTAATGTGTACATCCCATAGAAGGTTGACACTTCCCTAACATTTTCTGTCGCCTCTTGATGCACGTGGTGAGTCATTAGTAGCTAATATTTTTGCTCTCTGTTTCAAATGAGCTGTACGAGGCCGACCTCGCAATCAAGAGTTCCTTGTAAATACTCTACTGGACATTATAATTGCTACACCAAAAATAAATGCAGATGATAAACGGGTGTTCATTGGACAAATATACTAGAAATGACATTTGATTACATTTTCACGCAATTTGGGTGCTTAGATCCTGAGAAATCAGTACCCTGTGACCGTAATAACCGCCTTGATACGCCCGGCCATTGAGTCAAACAGCTCGGATGGCGAGTACAGGTACAGCTGCCTATGCACGATACCACAGTTCATCCAGAGTAGTGTGGCGTATTGTGACGAGCCAGTTTCTCGGCCACCATTGACCAGCCGTTTTCAGTTTGTGAGAGATCTGGAGGATGTGCTGGCGTGGGCAGCAGTGAAGCATTTTCTGTATCCAGAAAGGCCCGTGCACGACCTGCAACATGCGGTCGTGCATTATCCTGCTGAAATGTAGGGTTTCGCAGGGATCGAATGAAGGGTAGAACCACGGGTCGTAACACATCTGAAATGTAACGTGCACTGTTCAAAGTGCCGTCAATGCGAACAAGAGGTGACCGAGACGTGTAACCAATGGCACCCCATACCATCACGCCGGGTGATACGCCAGTATGACGATGACGAATACACGCTTCCTATGTGCGTTCCCCGCGATGTCGCCAAACACAGAAGCGATCATCATGATGCTGTAAACAGAACCTGGATTCATCCAAAAAAATGACGTTTAGCCATTCGTGTACCAAGGTTCGTCGCTGAATACACCATCGCAGGCGCTCCTTGTCTGTGATGCAGCGTCAAGGGTAACCGCAGCCACGGTCTCCGAGCTGATAGCCCATGCTGCTGCAAACGTCGTCGAACTGTTCGTGCAGATGGTTGTTGTCTTGCAAACGTCCCCATCTGTTGACTCAGGGATCGAGACGTGGCTGCACGATCCGTTACACCCATGGGGAATAGAATCCTGTCATCTCAACCGCTAGTGATTACGAGGCCATTGGGATCCAGCACGGCGTTCCGTATTACCCTCCCGAAGCCACCGATTCCATATTCTGCTAACAGTCATTGGATCTCGACCAACGCGAGCAGCACTGTCGCGATACGACAAACCGCAATGGCGATAGGCTACAATCCGACCTTCATCAAAGTCGGAAACGTGATGGTACGCATTCCTCCTCCTTACACGAGGCATCACAACATTGTTTCACCAGACAACGCCGATCAACTTCTATTTGTGTATGAGAAATCGGTTGGAAACTTTCCTCATGTCAGCACGTTGCAGGTGTCACCACCGGCGCCAACCTTGTGTGAATGCTCTGAAAAGCTAATCATTTGCATATCACAGCATCTTCTTGCTGTCGGTTAAATTTCGCGTCTGTAGCACGTCTTCGTGGTGTAGCAATTTTAATGGCCAGTAGTGTAGTCAGTTACGCATTGCATAGGGGTGTTCCGAATCATTTGATCGTGTAGTGCGTGTAGAAGGAGGTGCGAGTGGCGGCTGTTTCCGGCAGGCGCACGGTCAGCCACGCTATCAGGCTCGGGTCCGTCACGCAGTCGCGCGCCCAGACAGCGGCCTTATCCGAAGCAAAGCGCGCGCGGTGTGTGCCACCGAACTCCAGACCAAACGCGCTGGCCGACGCGTTTCCCAACAGAATACCTGCGGTCGGACGGCGGCCCTGGAAACACACGCTGCAGGCGGTACCGCGCAACGTGGTAGCCTTTCCTTCTGTGTCGCTTCTCGGAAACCGCCGTCGACGTCAGCATTAAGTCTGCTCCCGGTCTGACGGAGAAGCCTTCTGTGGCCGAGAGGCAGTCACTTGCTTTCCCACGCTGTTCTCTCTGTACAGATAGTCTCCGTTTTTTCAGTCAGAATCTGTTCTTTCGCCACTCATTGTGGTGTTGTGTCCAGTCCAAAAGCTGGTATGCTGCAGGTCTTAACGTTGCGCAATCCTCACTTCTGCCAACGACAGCAACGTCGGTCAGTTCGAACCTGCTTACTGGACTCAAGTCAGTCTGCCTCCACAATTTTCATCCCACTCATTTCCCTCCATTATCAAACTAAGCCATCTTCCACACAGCAGGATAATTCCCATCAAACGATTTCTTTTTAAGTTAATCTGCACCATGAATATTCTCCCCAATAACAGCCAAGCCAGCACACCAGTTAACCAATCTACTTACAGGGTGACAATTATTAAACTATAGGAAGTAAAATCGTCGTAACTTCTAAACTGTGTGTTTTTGAACGTTCAGACTGAACGGTTGGTCGCGGCGCATGACGGGAAATAGTGTGGTTTAACTGAGTTTGGTTTAGCGACGAAGCCCACATTCACTTGGATGAGTTCGTCAATAAGCAAAATTGGCGGATTTTGGGGACAGAGAATCCGCATTTCTCCATCAAGAAGAGTCTTCATCAGCGGGTGACAGTGTGGCATGCAATGTCCAGTCACGGAATAATCGTTGTGACGTTCTTTCATGGCGTGACTACCGAACGATACGTGTACGTCTTGGAAGATGATTTCATTCTAAGTGACCCAGATTTCGATAAAAGACGGAGCTCGACCCCATCCGAGCAGGAGAGTTTGATGTCTTGGAGCAGCACTTTCGGGACCGAATTCTGGCTCTGGGGTACCCAGACGCCACTGGCATGGGCCTCGATTGGCCGCCATATTCTCCGGATCTGAACACATGTGACTTTTTTTGTGAGGCTACGAGGGTCACTCCAAAAGAAATGCACACCACTTTTGTAAAAATACAGTTTTCATTCTGCATGTGTGAAAGTTTTACAGTGTGTTGATACATCCTTCCCGCTTCTTTTCAAACTTACTTCAACCCGTTCCCGTGAGTGGCGCCGTCACAGCATATCTTCAAGATGGCTGTTACACTTGGCGTTCGTCAGAAGCAACGTCCTGTCACAGAATTCCTGTGCTGTGAAAACTAGACACTGGGAAACATCGACAAGAGGTTGAAAAAGGTGCATGGAGATGCTGCTGTCGATCTCAGTACAGTTAGTCGGTGGGCAAGCAGATTACGTGATGAAAGCGGCCACGGCAATATTGAGGATTGTCCTCGCAGCGGCAGGCCTCGTACTGCACACACTCCAGACAACGTGCAGAGAGTTGACGAATTTGTGACTGCTGACAGACGCATCACAGTGTACGAATTGTCACGCTACGTTGGGATAGGGGAAGGAAGTGTTTGCAGAATACTGAAAGTGTTGGCCTTAAAAAAGGTTTGTGCCAGGTGGGTCCTCAGGATGTTGACAGCGGCTCACAAAAAAACAAGAACAACGGTATGCAGCAAACTTTTGGAATAGTATGAGAATGGTGCAGATGAATTTCTTCGAAGAATTGTCACAGGTGATGAAACATGGCTCCATCGTTTCTTACCAGAGACGAAGAGGCAATCAATGGAGTGGCATCATGCAGATTCACCCAAGAAAAAAAAATTCAAAACCACACCTTCTGCTGGAAAAGTTATGGCTACGGTGTTTTTCGATTCTGAAGGACTCTTGCTTGTGGACATCATGCCAAGTAGAACCACCATAAATTCTGATGCATATGTGACGACACTTAGGAAACTTCAAGTTCGACTGAGTCGTGTTCGACCACATCGGCGAAAGCATGATGTTTTACTGTTGCACGACAATGCACGGCCACATGTCAGCCAAAAAACCATGGAAGCGATCACAACACTCCGATGGACAACACTGAAATACCCGCCTTACAGTCCTGACATGGCTAAATGTGACTATCATCTCTTTGGGAAACTGAAAGACTCCCTCAGTGGAATAAGGTTTGAAGATGATGACTCCCTTGTGCACACTGCCAAACAGTGGCTCCAACAGTTTGGTCCAGAATTTTACCGTGCGGGTATACAGGCGCTGGTTCCAAGATGGCGTAAGCCAGTAGAGAGGGGTGGGAATTATGTGAAAAATGAAAATATTGTTGCCAAAGGATGTATCTACACACTGTAAAACTTTTAAACATGTAGAACAAAAGATGGATTTTTTAAAAAATAGTGTACATTTCTTTTGGAGTGACCCTCGTTTATGAAAGACATTGTGTACAGCAATAACCAGGAAACCACTGCTGAGCTGAAAACAGCCATTCAGGAGGTCATCGACAGCATCGATGTTCTGACACTTCAGCGGATCGTGCAGAATTTCTCTATTCGTCTGCACCAAATCATCGCCCATGATGGCAGGCACATCGAACATGGTCATAACCTATATCCGAATACCTGTAGTGACGATTACATTTTAAAAAAAGTGTGTGCACGCCACAGTTTGTAAGTATGACGGCCGTTTTTGTTTTTTTTTTTTCAACCTCCGATAGGCTATAAATAAAACAGTTTATAGATAACAAAGTTTTGTACACTTATGGTTACTTTTCAACATAATCATCGAAAAGATTGAGACATTTATCGTACCTGTGGACAAGCTTTGCAATAACCTCTTCAAAAAATGTTGCCACCAATGATTGCAAATGAGCATTGACGTTGTTTTGAAGATCTTCGTTGATTTTAAAGTGCTGCCCTCGTAGCCATGTCTTCAGTTCAGGGAAAAGGTGAAAGCCGCTGGGTACCAGGTCAGGACTTTACTGCGTATGATCGAAAATGTGCCACTGAAATTGTTCAAGGAGCCGCTGGGTTGTGCCAGCAGTGTGTGGACGACCGTTATGGATCAACACAATTCCTGATAAATGCAAATTTGGTCATTCAAAACAAACGCAGAGAAATGCTGGCTGAAGACATGGCTAAGAGGGCAGCACTTTCAAAGCAACGAATATCTTTAAAACAACGTGAAAGGTCTCTGTTGGATTCCTTTCATGTTAATTTCTTAAATCTGTTGTCATTTACAGCATAAATTCCTCTTCTAAATTTACTGTGGTGTTTCTGACTATCTGGGAGGAGACTGAGCAGTGAAACGTGTTACTTTTACACATAAACAAAAACGATCTGTCACACTACTACACTTTAAAACACAGTTTATATGTAATTCATGTCACACAGTCTCATACGGAACCTACATCCGCTTTCTTTAATATACTGTATATGATAAAATACTGTCATCCCCCTTCCCTTCTGTGTGAGAGGATGAATGAGCAAATGTATTTGTAGTTGCATGCTGGATGGTAGCAGACAAGCCAGTCTGCTAGAGAACAGTAGGACCAACGTCGGAACAGGTAGCTACGCTTTCTAAAACCAGAGAGGTTTCTATGCTTAGTATGGTCCTGTCTGTCCCTTGTCATGTTGGTATAGGAAGCTGCCTCTCTGGTCACTTCCGTTGGTATTTGGGAAGCACGCTCGGTAGGAGCGCAGGGCAGTCTGTCCGGGGCGAGCGTCAGAAGTGGTAAGATCTCCGGCTAAGCGCGTGTCTGCTAAGTCCGCAGGACAATGGATTTCTTAAGTTCAGCCTAACTGAAAATTTAATCACCTTTATTTCAGGTTTATCTCTAAAATATCTAATGTTATCTTAAATTGCAACGCAGTGTAATTCGCGTGTGAAGTTCAGAATATCTTCCGGTAGTTGCTTTGTCACTACTTTGTGAGTAAAGTGGAACCACGTGTTGATCAGTAACTCTAACTAAGATCATCAATCTTAAATGCGAATGCTTGTGTGATTATAACGTCTCGTCTTGACAATATTTTTCAATATAGCAACTTTTCTTTATGTTCAACCCACGTGGGGTGTACTTTGCGAGACCAGTACCACGTGCTTATATAACTGTTTGACCCATCAGGTTAATAGTAAGACGATAGTAACCAGTTCAAGATTATTCTTTAGTAAATTGCGCTTCGATGTAATTTATTTTAATTATCCAAATTATTGTGGAGTTACACTCTTTGTGTAAACCGAGTTGACCACGTGAAGCATGTGGTGAAAGCATCAACGTAGCCCTCAGCTATTCTTTTCGGGAAGATTTCACAGAGAGTTAGTATGAATTTAGTGTACCAGTGTGTGTTAATTACATGACGGACAGGATTGTGCTACGAACGTAACTTCTTTGGGTGAAAATTGAATCGGTTGGTTGTAGTTAATTTCCTCTTGCATATGTTTCAACGTTCTTTGTGTGTTATTTTATGAATGCAGTGTTGTATGTAGTCTCCCAATCTTGCCTCCCTATTTGATGTGTTCCGTAAGATTACAAACTCACATTTTCACAGTCCTAAATAAGGCACCAGTTCAGTTATGAAGCACGTTTAATATGCTGAAATTTGAATGATCAATGTTAAAATAAATTTCCAAATATAAACTGATTTATTTCTTTTTATTTAAATTCTCTTTTATATATATATATATATATATATATATATATATATATATATATATATATATATATATATATATATATATATATATATAATCACCGGTTGTCGTATGAGTATTAAAAGATTATAATTAAGACTGGATGCCTAGTGAAACAGTTGCTCAGTAATGCAAGGTTAACTTCCCCAGACAGCTCACAGCTTTTAACCCGCTTTTATTGTCTATCAGTATCGCTTTCATAGAAAATTAAAGCAACAACGTTACAAACGTTTATGCTCATTTGCAACCATGCGCGGTAACATTTTCTGAAGAGGGCATTGCGAAGCTTGTCCACAGGTACGATAAATGTCTCAATCTTTTCGGTGATTATGTTGACACGTAACCTTAAACGTAAGAAACTTTTGGTTATAAAATAATTGTTTTCTATGAACTTGTCTTATTTATAGCCTATCGGAGGTTGAAAAAAAAACGGTCCTCGTAATTTACGTTTCTTTTCATATAGTTCAATAATTGTCACGCTGTCCGTTCAGCATTCTTGTGCGGCACCACATTTCATAAGGCTCTGTTCCCTTTCTGTCTACCGTCCACATTTCAATCTCATACTACACTCCTCTCCACTAGCGATAGCGGTTATCGCTGGAACATCCGGTTTTCGGTTATATCTATTTTCTTTAACGCCGGTTTAACCCGACTGTTGAAACAGCTCAAAATAACTGGCTTCTGAAATAACCAATTTTTTGTTTTCATTCCTCTTATTTCCTTTAATAAACATAGAAATCGCGCAAATTTTCGACTCCTTCAGTTTCAAAATACATATAATCAAAATATTAAATTAAATACGCAGGTAACAGAAAACTTAATCCGTTCACCGTTCGCTGCTGATCTCGAAAAATGGCAGGTGGTTGAACACCAAGAAAAATCTCCACTATTCCCCTACCAATTCCAATTTTTTTTAAACTGTTCGAAAATCATGTTGTAATCTGGCATCATACCACTATTTCGGCATTAGAGGATAGTCAATGCTGAAGGGTGAAAACTGAGAACTTTTTTCGTGGTAATTTGTCAGTTTTCAAGCGCTACATGCAGAAAAGACGTTATGCCGACACAGGCAACAGATCAGCTCCTTTCTGTTTCTACAATGTACTATGAAAGAATCGTTAAGCTTTTAATTTAGAACTATAACCATAACAGCACTTGGGTGGGTGACCATCCAGTCTGCCAAGCGCTGTTGGCAAGTCGGGTGCACTCAGCCCTAGTGAGGCAGACTGAGGAGCTACTTGACTGAGAAGTAGCTGCTCCGGTCACGTAAACTGACATAAGATCGCAAGAGCGATGTGCTGACCACATGCCCCTCCATATCCACATCCAGTGACGCCTATGGTCTGAGGATGACACGGCGGCCGGTCGGTGCTTAACTCCGTCCGAACAGGCCATGTTTATATCCAGTACTGGTGACATAAGTTCTACATCTACATCTACATTTATGCTCCGCAAGCCACCTAACGGTGTGTGGCGGAGGGCACTTTACGTGCCACTGTCGTTACCACTCTTTCCTGTTCCAGTCGCGTATGGTTCGCGGGAAGAACGACTGTCTGAAAGCCTCTGTGCGCACTCGAATCTCTCTAATTTTAAATTCGTGATAAGTATGGGGAAGCAATATATTCGATACGTCTTGCAGAAAAGCACCCTCTCGAAACATGGACAGCAAGCTACACCGCATTGCGGAGTGCCACTTGAGTTTGCTAAACATCTTCGTAACGCTATCACGCTTACCAAATAACTCTGTGACGAAACGCTCCGCTCTTCTTCGGATCTTCTCTATTTCCTCTGTCAACCCGACATGGTACGGATCCCACACTGACGAGCAATACTCAAGTATAGGTCGAACGAGTGTTTTGTAAGCCACCTCCTTTGTTAATGCACTACATTTTCTAAGGACTCTCCCAATGAATCTCAACCTGGCACCCGCCTTACCAACAATTAATTTTATATGATCATTCCACTTCAAATCGTTCTGTACGCATACTCCCAGATAGCAGTAGTAACTGCTACCAGTGTTTGTTCCGTTATCTACAAAAGATGGATGTCAGAGATATAGGCCTATAGTTTTGCGCATCTGCTCGACGATCCTTCTTGAAACCTGGAACTACCTGTGCTCTTTTCCAATCATTTGGAACCTTCCGTTCCTCTAGAGACTTGCGGTACACGGCTGTTAGAAGGGGGGCAAGTACTTTCACGTACTCTCTGTAGAATCGAATTGGTATCCAGTCACGTCCAGTGGACTTTCCTCTGTTGACCCCCACGCAATCCAGATTTAGGCCCAACGGATTTTTTCTTATGGGGATACGTCAACTTTAAAGTGTACATCGATAATCAGATTTCTCTGGATCAATTTAAAGAAAATATCCGTAGAAAAGTGGCAGTCGTTCCAGTGTCTAGATGCCGGGCAGTCATGAAAGGTTTTGTTCACTGTTTAAATGAGTGCCGTAGACGTTCCAAATTGCATTTAAATGACATCTTTAAGAAGTAAATTCCTAAACCGCATATTTCAATAATAAAGATTTTGTCGATAGACTACAACCTCTATTTTATTTCGACACAATATAAACTTACTTTCCAGGCAACTTTGTACTTTTCAAGTTCGCATTTTACACTGAAGAGCCAAGGAAACATCACTTGCCCAATATCGTGCAGGGCCCCTACGAGCTCGCCGAAGTGCCGCTACACAACGTGGCATGACACGACTAATGTCTGGAGTAGTGCTGGAGGGATGGGACACTGTGAATCCTCCAGGGCTCTGCATAAATCCATAGGAATGCGACGGGGTGGAGATCTCTATTGAACAGCATATTGCAAGCCATCGCAGACATGGAACTTAACGTTCATGTCTGGGGAGTTTGGAAGACTGTTCCTTGAGCCAAACTCTAGCAATTCTGGACGTATGGGGTGTCTAATTGTCCTACTGCAGTTGCCGAAGTCCGTCGGAATGCATAATGGACATAAATGTATGCGGATGCTTACATACGTTGTTCCTATCAGACTCGTATCTAGATATATCAGGGATCCAATATCACTCCAACTGCACACGCCCCACACCATTACAGAACCTCCACCAGCTTGAACAGTCCCCCGCTGGCATGCAGGGTCCATGGATTCGTGAGGATCTCTCCATAACCCATACACCTTCATCCGCTCGAAAAAATTTGAAACGAGACTCGTTCGACCAGGCAACATGTTTCCAGACATCAACAGTCCAATGTCAGTGCTGACAGGCCCAGGCGAGGCGTAAGACTTTGTGTCATGCAGTCGTCAAGGGTACACGAGTGGGCCTTCGGCTCCGAAAGCCCTTTTTTTTATGTTTAGGGCGCTCAACTACTAAGGTCATTAGCGCCCAGTCACAAACGTTAGTGCACTAATAGCGTAGAAAAACGCAAGGGGCAACACCAGAAAGTACTTACAAAGACGCAGATAAACAAAATAAAAGAGTTAGATCTCTTTGGACAAGTCCGTCAGTGTAATAAAACTAAGGACACGAGCAGCTGCTCGAGCGTCATCAGCTAAGAGTTCCTGTAAGGGAGACGGCAGACACTGGACAACACGAGAGTGAATAAAACGGGGACAGGACAATAAAACATGGCGCACCGTCAATGGATGACCACAGGGGCACTGCGGGGCGGGGTCACCGGACAACAGGTAGCGGTGGCTAAATCGGCAATGCCCAATCCGCAACCTGGCCAAAATGACCTCCTCTCGCCGGGAGGGGTGTGAGGACGTCGTCCGAGCCGTCTGGATCGGTTTGATGGCCCTAAGCTTATTTTCATGGAGAGAGGACCAAGCCCCATGCCACAATGATGAAACGCGCCGGCAAAAAACCCCACCAACATCAGTTGATGGGACACAAAAGGAAGCTGTCCGAGGCAGCCTTGGCCGCAGCATCAGCAGCTTCGTTCCCAGGCACACCAACGTGGCCAGGAATCCACAAAAAAAGGACACGAACGCCGGCATCAGCTAGCGACTGAAGGGACCGTCGAATTCGTTGCACGAGACGGTGGTCCGAATATGGGTCACGGAGACTCTGAATGGCGCTCAAAGAATCAGAGCAGATGGCAAAGGGAGAATGACTGTGGCGGCGGATGTACCGAACAGCCTGATAGAGAGCAAAAAGCTCAGCTGTAAAGCTTGAACACTGGTCAAGGAGCCGGTATTGAAAGGTATCATCCCCAACGACAAAGGCACAACCGACGCCAGCAGTAGTCTTGGAGCCATCTGTGTAAATAAAGACATTATTAGCGAGCCTCGGAGGAAGTTCGACAAACCTCGAGCAGTATATCGAATCCGCGGTCCTCTGCTTTGGGAGCGAGCTAAGGTGAACGCGAACCTGAGCCTGGAGCCGGTGGCGTCGGGCTCTCAGCCACTCGAAAAGTCGTAGGGAGGGTAAAATCAAGTTGCTGAAGCAGGCGACGAAAGCAAACTCCAGGAGGTAACAGGGCAGAGACATACAGCCCGTATTGGCGGTCGAGCATTGACATCAGTCGGCAGGCGTACCGACTAAGCAACATATCGCGCCGGTAGTTTAGCGGTAATTCGGCAGCTTCGGCATACAGACTCTCAACAGAAAAGCCAACATCGATGTTTCGTTGAATGGTTCGCACGCTCACACTTGATGGCCCAGCATTGAAATCTGCAGCAATCTGCGGAAAGGCGGCACTTCTGCCACGTTGAACGACTCTCTTCAGTCGTCGTTGGTCCCGTTCATGCAGCATCTTTTTCCGGCAGCAGCGATGTCCGAGATTTGATGTTTTACCGGTTTCCTGATATTCACGGTATACTCGTAAAATGATCGTACAGAAAAATCCCCACTTCATCGCTATCTGTGAGATTCTGTCGCCAATCGTTCGTGCGCCGACTATAAAACCAAGTTCAGACTCACTTAAAACTTTATAACCTGCCATTGTAGCAACAGTAACCGACCTAACAACTTCGTCAGAGACTTGTCTTATATAGGCGTTGCTGACCGCAGCGCCGTATTCTGCCTGTTTACATATCTGTATTTGAATACCCGTGCCTATACGAGTTTCTTTGCTCTAGAACAGGGGTTCCCAACAAAATTTTCTCGAGGACCCTCTCATCCAGCATGAGTGTTACCTTGTGATATCACAGTATCAAGTACCTAAAAAAGCCAAATTAAGAGTCTTTTTATACGTTTTCTATTTTTGGTACTTAGAAAAAACATTGACATACTCATTATTGAAAAAATATTGGGCTTAAAACTTTTTCAATTTAGCCATCATTGTTGTTGTTAATTTTTTGATTATTAGTCAAAATCTTTGTCTTCAAATCTGGGTGTTTAGTATAACAAACTCCTTAAATAAATAGAATTGAGTATGAACTAAAATGACAGGAAATAATTAAAACTGATTATATTGGTCTTACAAGTGTACTACACTTGAGATTGCATTGAGCAGACATGTGTGAAAAATAAGGAAACACTACTTTCATACAAGGTATTATTTATTTGAAAAAATACAGTTACAACAGAGTACTCCATCAGTATACAGTTAGTTTTAATTTTCAGTTCTTAATGAGATGAGTTGAATCTGATCTTTGAGTCCATTATTTCTGATATATTAGGTTCCAGACTTGAAACTTTCACTCTGAAATCCGACCGCATGTCGAGACGATTCCTATATTTGTTTTTCATGAAACACATGGATGAAAATGCTTGCTCACACGGATATGTGGTTGCAAATGGAAGGATCTTTTTCATTGCCTTATCTGCAAGTTTCCTGTAGTCCTTGCGTGCTGATGCCCAGAAGTCTGCAATTATAACACCGATGATAATGTTTATCATCGTACCACAGCTGGACAGATCCATAAGTTGATCTTGCTCTTCTTCAGTGAGTCCTTGGATTTTGTCTATTTCTTCACAGCTGAAGGGATTTCGATTCCATCTGTCGTCAGGGTCAGGTTCAGGGAAATGCTCTCTAAAAGTGGTGGCTAGGCTGTGTAGATGCTCGGCTACATTGATCTTGATCTGGTCAGGCAGACACTCCTCTGATGACGCCAAGAATTGTTTTAAAGTAGAAAAGTTAGTTAGTGGCTCGTTTTCTATCCTTGACGCCCAGATCTGACACTTTTTGACCATAGCACTAATCTTATCTTCAACTTTGAACATGTCTACATTGTTTCCTTGTAAACTCAAGTTTAAGTGTTCAAATACATCAGCTAAGTACGCAACTGTGCAAAGCCAAGAGAAAGTGAGAAAATCCGCTAAACGCAGAAGTTAACGTTCGCTAAAGCTCTGCTCATGCAGCAAGCGGCCAAAACAAAAAAATCTGTTATCATGCGCAATATATTTAATATATTTTTTATTCTAATAGCATCTTGCGGACCCCTCTGGCATAGCTCGCGGACCCCTGTGGGTCTGCGGACCACCTGTTGGAAACCAGTGCTCTAGAAGACTACGTGAAAGTGTATACAATGACTTCTGAAGGACTGCATGCGATAGGACTACGTTGGAGGTAGTTCTTGTGTTAAAACAGTGCTACAGTTACAAATGATTCACTTGGTTTTGGCGTCTGGTACTTTGTTATGCTGGAAAGCCCACTTTTAGTGTGACTATTTTTAAATAGGACTAACATTAATACCACAAACTTTTCTCGCATTTCAGCACAGCCGAGGTGGTACCCCAGTCTCACTCGTGTAGCCTACTGAGCCAGCTAATACCAGGGAGGCTCGGGAGCCGTGTCGAAACGATTGTCAATCAGGAAGATTGCATAGCTCGGTGGTAAGAGGCGGAGGTACCGGGTTCGAGTCCAACCAGCCCCATCACAAATTTTATCTGGCTCAAGTTCCAAAACTGATCCAACTCCGCAGCAAAGCGCGAGATTCCCACTGGGAGCACCGAGATGGGAAACCCCGCCGACTGTTACGGCTGCTACGTGATGGGGCAGAGAAGCGCCATGCCGGCAGCTGCCCGAGGCCAAACAGAGCTCTCTGGCAGCACGTGTGGGCCGGGTGCCCGGCCAAATCCCGGCCAATAAATCGCGCGCGGCGCTGTTTACTCAGCGAGGCGAGCCTCCAGCGGAGGAAGCCGTGTAAACTGTTTACACGGCCGAGCCGCCGCCCACAAAGCCGGCCGGCGAACAACACCCACAATGGGCTCGCCTCGCTCCGGGATTACCTGCCGGTTAGCAGCGGGTGTCGGCGGTGCGAACTGGTTACGCGTGGTGCGGGAAGGGCGCCTGCAGTGCGCTGCGGTGCTGCTCCCTCCGTTTAGGTCAGAAGCACTCCCTAATGGGCAATACAACGAACTCCGTGAGTGCGAGGTAGCAAAAGGCCAATGATATTCACGCCATTCGGTGCACCACATACTTTGAGCCGCAAGATTAGCCGAGAGCGCTCCCGAGTTCGAGTCTCGGCCGGGCACACAGTTTTAATCTGTCAGGAAGTTTCCTATCACAGCACACACTGCTGCAGAGTGAAAATCTCATTCTGGAAACATCCCCTAGGCTGTGGCTAAAAGCCGGCACGGTAGCTCAGCGTGTTCGGTCAGAGGGTTAGCTACCCTCTGTAAAAAAAACTTCAACGGATGTCTTACGACGTCCACCCCGAGCAGATGGAGCGAACAAAACGAGATTTAAAGACAAAATAAAGCGCGCTAACGCTCTGCTTCCTAGACTCGGGTAGGCGCGCCGGCCCCGGATCGAAACCGCCTGGTGGATTAACGACGAGGGCCGGTGCGCCGGCCAGCCTGGATGTGGTTTTTAGGCCGTTTTCCACATCCCCCTAGGTGAATACCGGGCTGGTCCCCATGTTCCGCCTCCGTTACACAGCTCGCAGACATCTGAACACTTTTGCACTATTCCATGGATTACACTAGTCGCAGACAGTTGGGGCACAGTAATTCCGTCCTGGGGGGTACGGGGTGGCGGCAGGAAGGTCATCCGGCCACCCCTTCAACTAACATTGCCACATCCGATTAACCATGCCGACCCTGCGTATCCGCGGGAAAAACGGCACCAGCAAAAGAAAAGAAAAGAAAGGTGCACCACATACTGTCTATCATGCAACCACTATATTGCCTGCTAATGGCAAGCGGGACTGAAAGTATCCAATCACGAGCACAGAATGAGTGTACTTTAACTGCTTAATCGACAACTAACTCAACAGTGCTGCAGTACTTTTGGTGTTGATACAAAGCAGAGCAATGGCAACGATAAACAAATCAAACATTGTACAATATTTACAACAGTTATCGAAGTAGACATTTCGTCAGAAAGGAACCGAAGCAATTTCGCACAGTGAGAAAGGAGTGGCAGATGAAATACTGCAAAATGTTGACAGATTGATTCAGGACGATCGTCGTATCACTCAGAAACACACAAGAACGTGTGGGTTACATTATTGCTTTGCTCAGCTATGGGAAGATCTGTGCACGATGGGTGCCCGGGATGCTGACTCCTGAAATGAAAGAGCACAGAGTTGAAATTTGCGTTACGAGTATGAAGACGCATAGCACCCACATCAACACAATCACTATAAACTGCTTTCATTCTCTGATGAATCTCCTTTAGGGTGCGACCTTCTGCTGTGGAGAATTCAGTGACTGCACGTTGCTTAAATCTCACTGAACGACCGTCTGCGCACGGCTCCATATTTTACACTGTAACAACACAACCTTTCAATGCTAAGGCTTCCCGCCAACTGGAGATGTAGAGAAGAGGCTACAGAACAAGCCAGTACCTGACACATACCAATGCTGCCAACTGTTAGGTTACGAAGATGGAGGCATTACTTTTCAGTCAAGCCTCGTAACATAGGCTCACGTTACTTTAATTTGAAGCGTATATCGTCATCATATCCAGTTTTGGTTGAGGCATTCTTGCCTGTTCCAATTTCAAACAGACTGCAGCTGATTTTCTCATATCTTTTTAAGACGCCCAACAATCCTTTTCCTCTGAGGTGAATATTTGTGTGTTATTTTAGGTATTCGTCCTTCTGGTATCCTTTGAATGTGGTCATGCTAGCCGGTCGCAGTGGCCGTGCGGTTAAAGGCGCTGCAGTCTGGAACCGCAAGACCGCTACGGTCGCAGGTTCGAATCCTGCCTCGGGCATGGATGTTTGTGATGTCCTTAGGTTAGTTAGGTTTAACTAGTTCTAAGTTCTAGGGGACTAATGACCTCAGCAGTTGAGTCCCATAGTGCTCAGAGCCATTTGAACCATTTGGTCATGCTATTTCTTTTTGCACTCCTCTATTTCCTTAAGTGGGTTTTTGACACCCAGTTCATTCCTTATTTCACTATTTATTTGATCTGTGAGTTTATGACCAGATCTTATGAGTAATCTCTGCTACCTCAATCCTTCTCTGACTGGCGGTTAGAGTCCAAGTCTCTAATCCATACGTAAGGACCGCCACTGTCATCACATTATAAAATTTTAGTACCTTCTCCTTTCAAACTTTGAGGACCGTGCGATTTATGGTACCTACCAACTGCTGGAACTTTTGCAGTTTGTATCCCTTATCATCGCATGTGACACATGAGACCTAACATACCAGATATTTAACAGTATTTGTTCCAGCGGCTTGTCATCAAGTTATTACTTTTGCTCTTGAATGCCTGGTATGCCAGTTATTTGCCACCTTGTACGAGAACCAAATTACCCTCTGTAATTTGTCTTCTGAGTCCACGAAGATTATTTGATAGTCCGCGAACTGGAGCGTATTTATACATTTATTATTAAGCTTATTATGGTGCGCTACTTTATTCAGCCATATCTTTATGAGGCGGTATAAAATCTGATTTTGTCCGATATGGTAATACACGTAGGTAGAACAAATGACTAAACCATTTACTAGAAATCTGAAGTACGAAAGGAAGACGGCGGTCTTTGTTATGGCTTATCACTTGCAACAGTTTGGACATCAGTTCTTTCTTCTCAATGAAGTACCATGGCGAGTCCATTCCGACGTGCCTCGCTAGTTCTATTCCTTAGGTACGTTTTGATTCTCTTAAGCGTGGAGAAAATGCTCATTCGTGGCCGTTATGAGTGGTAGCGTTGTCAAGAGCTGTAGAAATCGACACACATTAAGGACAGCTGTGACGGTCGCATAGAGAGAAAGTTTCTGTTGCGTTCTGAGGCAACCGCTCCAGTGGAGTCAGACGCTGAAAGAGCTTAAACTCAGCCTTTGCCATAGTTAAATCGGCGTCTAACGGATCTGAAGCATAAAATGAACGGAATTTCTTCGGTCCAGTCCAGTTTCTAGTGGCAGCTGTTAAAAAGTTCGCAACGTGTCAAGAACCGAGCCTGAAGTGAACGAATCATGGCATCCAGAAAGCGTGTGAACAGACACACTTTATAGTAACTCAACATCACCGGGTGTTCTGATTTGCAAGGTGCGCTTGCTTGGTATAAATGCGTGGTTGCTTTATTTCAACTCCTTTGGGCAAGCTACTTCCTTGGATTCTAAGAAATGCCGGCTGAAAGTATAAACAACATTTTCCTCTTCTCGCCAGCTATTAACTTTGAGATCCCTGGTAATGTTTATTAACTCTGCAAGATCTACGTCTTGGCGCTGAAGATGACAGATGGACCCGACCAGCGCAAACACTTCAGAAAGTACAGGGCGTCCACAATGAGACTCCGACATGTTAATGTCCTATATCTTATTTCAGATGGTGGACCTGTGAATCCTGAAGGGGCAGACAGAGCAACTCAACAAGTTTGTGGTGTGCAAATTTGAAACGCCAATTGGCCGTAGTGGAGCTACAATCAATTGTTTTAGCAAAATGGAGCATATGAAGGAGCGTGCACAAGTGGTCTGGTGGTATGCAGAGACAAAATCGGCGACCCAGGTGCAAAGAAACTGTGGTGTCACCGCCAGACACCACACTTGCTAGGTGGTAGCCTTAAAATCGGCCGCGGTCCGTTAGTATACGTCGGACCCGCGTGTCGCCACTATCAGTGATTGCAGACCGAGCGCCGCCACACGGTAGGTCTAGAGAGACTTCCTAGCACTCGCCCAGTTGTACAGCCGACTTTGCTAGCGATGGTTCACTGACAAATTACGCTCTCATTTGCCGAGACGATAGTTAGCATAGCCTTCAGCAACGTCATTTGCTACGACCTAGCAAGGCGCCATTATCAATTGCTGTTTATCTTGTGATGCATGTACCGTCAGACCGATGTTCACCAATTATGGATTAAAGTTAAGTATTCAAGAAGCTACGTACTTTACTTGCTAGTCTCAATTACTTTACCTGTTCCAGACCTCACGCCAGCCTGCGTGAGTTTCAACGCGTGCCTTTCGGCTATCTCATAGTGGCTTGGCTGTCTTGCCAAGTCACAACAGAAACTTTCGTCGAGTTTACAACAAAGCGCCCCCGTCATTCAAGACTATAAAGAAGTGGTGTGATCAGTTTTTGGCTACTGGGAGTGTTGCGAAAGGGCATGGTGGTGGTAAACCTGGGATCAGCGAACATCATGTGGAACAAGTGTGGCGGTCATTCGAACAAAGTCCACAGAAGTCAGTCCGACAGGCAGCACGAGAACTTCGTATGAAACGTTCAACAGTGCACAAAGTGGTTCATCAGCGATTACGTTTGTACGCACATAAAGTGCAGGTTGTGGAAGAAATCAAGCCTGATGATCGACCAAAGCGAGAAGAATTTGCATGTGTCACGTTAGATCGCATTGCCGCGGACGAGACATTTTTATCACGCGTGATGTTTACTGACGAGGCAACCTTTCCCGTGTCATGGGCTGTCAGTCGTCACAATGTGCTCATCTGGGGGTCCGAAAATCCACATGCAGCTGGGGAACACATGCGCGACAGTCAGGAAGTTAATGTGTGCTGTGGTTTGATGATAAATCGCTTGTTCGGCCGTTTTTCTTTCAGGAGCCGACTGTGGATGAAGCCATCTACCTGGACATGTTGGAACAATTTGCCGTGCCACAGATAACGGACTTGCAGCCAAATGTGATGTTTCAACAGGACGGTGCACCACTGCACTGGAGCCTTGATGTCCGAAAATTTTTAAATTACGCATTCCCGCGACGACGGATTGGCCGTGGAGTTCCAATTCCTTGGCCGCCACGTTCGCCCGACATAACCCCCCCCCCCCCCCCCCCCCCACACACACACACAAACACATGGCACGAAATCGATTATAGACTTTATACAGGGCTATTAAAAATGATTGAAGCGATTTCATAAATTCACTGTAGCTCCATTCATTGACATATGGTCACGACACACTACAGATATGTAGAAAAACTCATAAAGTTTTGTTCGGCTGAAGCCGCACTTCAGTTTTCTGCCGCTAGAGCGCTCGAGAGCGCAGTGAGACAAAATGGCGACAGGAGCCGAGAAAGCGTATGTCGTGCTTGAAATGCACTCACATCAGTCAGTCATAACAGTGCAACGACACTTCAGGACGAAGTTCAACATAGATCCACCAACTGCTAACTCCATTCGGCGATGGTATGCGCAGTTTAAAGCTTCTGGATGCCTCTATAAGGGGAAATCAAAGGGTCGGCCTGCAGTGAGCGAAGAAACGGTTGAACGCGTGCGGGCAAGTTTCACGCGTAGCCCGCGGAAGTCGACGAATAAAGCAAGCAGGGAGCTAAACGTACCACAGCCGACGGTTTGGAAAATTTTACGGAAAAGGCTAAAGCAGAAGCCTTACCGTTTACAATTGCTACAAGCCCTGACACCCGACGACAAAGTCAAACGCTTAGAATTTTCGGCGCGGTTGCAACAGCTCATGGAAGAGGATGCGTTCAGTGCGAAACTTGTTTTCAGTGATGAAGCAACATTTTTTCTTAATGGTGACGTGAACAATGTGCGAATCTGGGCGGTAGAGAATCCTCACGCATTCGTGCAGCAAATTCGCAGTTCACCAAAAGTTAACGTGTTTTGTGCTATCTCACGGTTTAAAGTTTACGGCCCCTTTTTCTTCTGCAAAAAAAACGTGTATCTGGACATGCTGGAAAATTGGCTCATGCCACAACTGAGACCGACAGCGCCGACTTCATCTTTCAACAGGATGGTGCTCCACCGCACTTCCATCATGATGTTCGGCATTTCTTAAACAGGAGATTGGAAAACCGATGGATCGGTCGTGGTGGAGATCATGATCAGAAATTCATGTCATGGCCTCCACGCTCTCCCGATTTATCCCATGCGATTTCTTTCTGTGGGGTTATGTGAAAGATTCAGTGTTTAAACCTCCTCTACCAAGAAACGTGCCAGAACTGCGAGCTCGCATCAACGATGCTTTCGAACTCATTGATGGGGACATGCTGCGCTGAGTGTGGGAGGAACTTGATTATCGGCTTGATGTCTGCCGAATCACTAAAGGGGCACATATCGAACATTTGTGAATGCCTAAAAAAAACTTTCTGAGTTTTTGTATGTGTGTGCAAAGCATTGTGAAAATATCTCAAATAATAAAGTTATTGTAGAGCTGTGAAATCAGTTCAATCATTTGTAATAACCCTGTATTCTTCGCGCTACCCGTGGCGCCCATGAGCTGCTGTGTGATTTCCCTGTATTTGTTCGTCAATAAATTGTGTTTCCTCTCAGATTTTATGAGTTCAAATGTTGGAGTATCATTGTGGACAACCTGTATAACCGAGCAGACGGCTAACTCCCTTAGTGATGGTTGCTAACAACAGTGGAATGGAAAGGTGTTGTCTTGCTGTCAAATCCATGAATCTTCCCCAGAGCCGTAACAGAACCATACATTTCCTCTAAATTTTGTGCGCTGCGAAATCCATCTAGTGAATGTCGTACGTTTCATACTCCCGACTAACATCGGTTAATGATTCAAGGGCATCATATATTTGCCTAGGCTTTGGTGGACGAACGAAACAATCCAGGCATGAGCTGCACAATACGTGTATTCGGGATAGCATAATGTGCGCCACAGTCATTCAGCTGATGGTTGGGTGGTGAGATGACAGCCAGAAAGCGGTCGTTGCACTGCACGCCATCGCCTTGGCCAGCAGCCACACGCGTTGCTTATGTTAATTTCGCGAGCTGACTTTTCCCCCAGCGATATTCAGCTTTGATGTGGGGCCGGCACTGACGCAAATGCGACGTCCGAAACGTGCTATTTATGGTCCGCCACGTAGCACCCTTTAATTCGATATCTGTAGCGTCAGGGTGCTTGCAACACCATGGAGAACACGCCACTCTTATCGAGACACGCTCCTGCGGACGTCAGAGTGGCCACATTTATCTGGACACTGCCCTAACGGGCAACCAGACATCTGCCTGCGCCGTTCTCGTGCTACGAAAGGATCCAGGATGCTACTCCAGGCGGGTGTAAAATGAATGTGCACAACGGAAAATAATAAACGCAAAAATGAAGATTTGGCCCTGTCTGACTACCCCCCTGAAGCAGATCTCTTTAATTCTACAAATTACAATCCAAACATAAATGAATAGGCAACTTATCCTACTAAATGATAAACGTTGTTCGTGCTTATATACACGACTGGCCATTAAAATTGTTACACCACGAAGATGACGTGCTACAGACGTGAAATTTAACCGACAGCAAGAAGATGCTGTGATATGCAAATGATTAGCATTTCAGAGCATTCACACAAGGTTGGCGCCGGTGGCGACACCTAAAACGTGCTGACATGTGGAAAGTTTCCAACCGATTTCTCATACACAAACAGCAGTTGACCGGCGTTGCCTGGTGAAACGCTGTTGTGATGCCTCGTTTAAGGAGGAGCAATGCGTACCATCACGTTTCTGACTTTGATAAAGGTCGGATTGCAGAACTGCGGTTTATCGTATCGCCACATTGCTGCTCGCGATGGTCGAGATCCAATGACTGTTAGCGGAATATGGAGTCTGTGGGTTCAGGAGCGTAATACGGAACGCCGTGCTGGATCCCAACGGCCTCGTATCACTAGCAGTCGAGATGACAGGCATCTTATCCGCATGGCTGTAACGGATCGTGCAGCCACGTCTCGATCCCTGAGTCAACAGAGGGGGACGTTTGCAAGACAACAACCATCTGCACGAAGAGTTCGACGACGTTTGCAGCAGCATGGACTATCGGCTCGGAGACCATGGCTGCGGTTACCCTTGCCGCTGCATCAGAGACAGGAGCGCCTGCGATGATGTACTCAACGACGAACCTCGGTGTACGAATGGCAAAACGTCATTTTCTCGGATGAATCCAGGTTCTGTTTACAGCATCATGATGGTCGCATCCGTGTTTGGCGACATCGCGGTGAACGCACATTGGAAGCGTGTGTTCGTCATCGCCATACTGGCGTATCACCCGTCGTAATGCTATGGGGTGCCACTGGTTACACGTCTCGGTCACCTCTTGTTCGCATTGACGGCACTTTGAACAGTGAACGTTACATTTCAGATGTGTTACGACCCGTGGATCTACCCTTCATTCGATCCCTTCGAAACCGAACATTTCAGCAGGATAATGCACGATCGCATGTTGCATGTCCTGTACGGGCATTTCTGGATACACAAAACGTTCGACTGCTGCCCTGGCCAGCACATTCTCCAGATCTCTCACCAATTAACACGTCTGGTCAATCGTGGCCGAGCAACTGGCTCGTCACAATACGCCAGTCACTACTCTTGATGAACTGTAGTATCGTGTTGAAGCTGCATGGGCAGCTGTACCTGTACACGCCATCCAAGCTCTGTTTGACAATGCCCAGGCGTATCAAGGCCGTTCTTACTGCCAGAGGTGGTTGTTCTGCGTACTGATTCCTCAGGATCTATGAGGCCAAACTGCGTGAAAATGTAATCACATGTCAGTTCTAGTATAATATATTTGTCCAATGAATACCCGTTTATCATCTGCATTTCTTCTTGGTGTAGCAATTTAAATGGCCAGTAGTGTAAATGATAAACGTTGTTCCTGGTTATATATTTATTGTAGATTAAAAAACACCTTTATATTACAAAGTAATTTCCTAAGTAAAATTACTAATCAATTGCCCAACTCTGCCCCTTATTATGAGTGCGCGATCTAATGTCAATAACGCGAAATGACTGACATCATCCACGTACCAAACACTAGAAGACACTACTTTCGAAGATGATCTACTGTGGTGTTTAACCTCATTGGAATTAACTAACGTGATTACAGCTGTCTAGCTTTTATAGCCCTAATAAGCCGAAGAAATATGTGTATCACCGTTTGTACTGCGTCCGGTGCGTCGAAGTGATGGTTCTCGTACTCGTCTGCGACGGTGGAAGAACTCCAGCCACAAATTTTCAAACACTAGGACGGCAGAAGGCGGTCCTCTGACTAATATATCTTAATACTGTCCTCCCCTCTGTGTTCTACAGACGAGAAATGCGAACTCCCAGCCGCAAGGACGGAGTTCTGATAACGTCTCAACGTAAGTATAGGTAGAGGTAGTGCTCTCAGTTACTGAACGCTGCGTACTCAACGACCACTTCCAAGGCCAGAAACGTATAGGTTCGCAAGAGTACAGTGCCTAACTGATCTAACTATGAACTCTAGTGAGAGCAAAGACAGCAAGTCCTTCTGTACCAACAAAGCTGATATCGAGCGACCGTCACACATGGGCGCTTACAACGGAAGACCACGTCTCTCCACCACTGGCTTCCCAGCAAGGCTCGGCTCCCCACCATCGTAATTCCGAAAACGAATCATATTCCCGAAACCACAGAATATTGTCCCTCTCTACAGATTCTTCCGAACGCCGACCAACCATATTTTAGTCTTTTGTCGTCCAGCGCGGAAAGTTTGCGAGGAAAAACCTATACACGTACAATGGTACGCTTCTGACTAAAAATCCTTGGAAATAACCCAGCCTTCGTTCCTCTCACCTGCGTCCAAAATTTGCAGAGTTAGGAAGTATTATCCGGTTGTCTAGCTACTTCGTGTGTTTAAGCAGGACCAACACCTGCGCAGGCCTTCCACCCAGAGCTTGAGTTCTGCATGCCGTTTCATTGTCGCTCCAACCTCTACTAGATAATAAAGACACTCCGTCACCTTTCATGCAATAAGCGTTAACAATTATTTACAAGGCGTACGTGACAATGTCAGCCAAAAAGAAAGTTGAGACTGTTCGTACGTCAGCGACGGAATGCAGAACATTCTCAAGAACTTCCCAGACATGTTCCCCAAGGGAGGGGAAAAAGAAAAGCAAGAGGATAGACATGCAGCACGGAAGGGAAAAATGCTGCAAAGGCTATGGGCGCGTGGTAGCCAAGCACGAACCCGCCACAGGGTGGCGAGTCCCCTGGAGGGCTGCTGTGTGGTGTGGGATCCTTACAGGATATGATTAACGGAGTACATCAAGAAAGTTCAAAGAAGAGCAGCACGTTTTGTATTGTCGACAAACAGAGGAGTGAGTGTCACTGATATGTTACAGGATTTGAGGTGGACGACGATAAAACAAAGGCGTTTTTCGTTGCGTCGAAATCTTCTCATAGAATTTCAATCACCAACTTTCTCCTCCTAATGCGAAATTACTTTGCCTACGCCGACTTACATAGGGAGAAATGAGCATAATAAAATTAGGGAATCAGAGCTGGCACTGAAAGATATAATTGTTCGTTTTCTCCGCGCCTGTTCGAGAGTGGAATAAATTATTGTGAAGGTAGTTCGATGATCCCTCTGCCAGGCACCTTAAGTGTGATTTCCGGAGTAGCCATGTAAATATACTTGCGGAACTAACACTCCTGAAAGGCATACTGACAAAAAATTGCTTTGCTACAGGTCTTAGAAGATTGTTTTCAGAATGAAGTTCGGAATGCAGGAAAGACGGGAAATAGTACGGTAATAGGGTGCCGAGAGTTAATATTCGTACGCGATACTTTTAAGGCATGGAGAAACGTCAATTTTTCGCTGGTGGGTATAAACTTAGAGTTAAATGGCTGTTCTCTACCTTTACATACATGCAAAGTTAAGCCCATATAAGGAAGCAGGGAGGTACTCTACTAGTTTATGAGTCTCGCTTGGAATTCTCCCACTGCAAGTGTCGTGGGAACGAGGGAGTCACACGAAAAGTGTCACACAGAAATGTGAGCTGTTAATTTAATGTCCACTTGCGTGCAATACATCTTCCTCCACAGTACGTGCCCGTACACAGCAGGTCTAGTCGGACATACTATTTCAAACACATACGATTTCACAGCTACATCCTACGAACCGTCAAGGTGTGTGGCTGAGTGTACTTCGTGCATCACCGTCACTTCCTCCCTCCTCCCCTTCCAGTTGCTGGAAAGCCTCCATGTGGGCCCCAACCTCTAATTTTACCTTCATGATCTTTTCGCTAGATATACGCAAGCGCTTTCAACTTTAGCAGCGCTCTCCACATCGGGAGGCAGAAAGCATCTCTTGCAACGTCTGCAAATGGAGACAGCCGAGCACCTCCGTGACGTTTTCGCGCTCACTAAATAAACCTGTAACGAAATGCGCTGCTCTTCTTTGCATCGTCCCTAATTCGTCAACCTATCCTATCTGGTACGTATCTTACACTGACTAGCAATATTCAGGAATTGGTCGAATGGGGGTTGGTGAGGAGCCTCCAGATGCTTAAAAAACGTAAACGTGGTAATGCGATGTTTGTTTAATCGTGCGATTAGCTAATTTCTAGTAAGCGTCATTGTCAAACATATGTAACATCTGTATTTCATGTCATTTGCTATTTGAATAAGTGCTGGATATCGTGCATAGTCTATGTTTAATTTCTCTAAAGTACGATGTACATTTTGGTATAAGTGACACTGTTACTTGTCCTTTCTCATGTTGGTTTCTCGATGATTGATGTATACTACTTGTTCGCACCTTACATTTGCACGGCGTTTTAATTTAATTATTAAGTAACGGCAGTTTCGTAATGTGATTATTTTTAATATATTTGACTCCTTGGTATTAATGTTATTATTTTTTATATATTGACTCCTTGATATTAACGTTTGTTACCTAAATTACGAACGTTGTACTTTTGACTTCCCACGCCAGATGGTGGGTGTTACGTTTTTTAAGAAAGACGTGTGTTGCGCCTCTTTTTATGTTGTTCATTTATTATTCTTTGGCATTGTCTTTTGCTTTTTACATGTTCTGCACTCTAATAACTTATCATCGATCTATTTTATGTTTCATAGTTTATAAAAAACAATATGCCAATGTATTTTAGATATTCTCCTGCATCTGCTATGTGTTGTACGTACATTTTAAATTTGAATTACTACACCATTCACAAAAGTACAAGAGTTATTTAGTGTTAATAATTCGCAAAACCAATAATACTATGTCTTCACGTGACACATGTCACATAGAGGGCGTGTCAAGCCCCGTCACACCGAGGTCTGCTGAACAAGTGCAGGTAAACAGCGACCTCAGTCTATGTGATCGCCGTAATGCATAGTGTCAACAGTGCATCCCAATTTAAGTTATACAATATAGGTTTGTTTCTAACAAGTGTAATGTTCATATACAGATGTAATTGCGATTTTCTATGTTGTACTCTCTGATCGTAATGTGAAAAATTTTTTAACTTCTAGCACTGAAGATGGTCACTCAGTGACAGAAAATCGATTCTGCAATAGTAAAAATATACGACCAATGCTGTCTCTTTTTTCAAGTATACCTGTTATCTGGTCGTTGTGCACAAGACAACATGGAGTCGCCAATCAACAATATAATTTTCAAATCAGTTACCAATACCCAATGTGGATCCTTTCGTAGAATGACGGAATATGGCCACTTTTTACTTGTAATTAAGAGTTATTTGAAAATGACATGAAATGCAGACGTTACAAATGTGCTTGACAATGACGCTTAGTCGAAATTCGCTAATAGCACGATTAAGTAAACATTTTTGGATGCTCCTGAGCAACAGTCACACAGTTTTCAAATGAACACACCGCCATTTGACTGTATTATTGTTTATTTAATTACAACCCAGGTTTCCGCCTTTTATGCCATTTTCAAGTGATTCCGTTTATGTCATTAACATATATTGCAGGACATGAAGCTCAAAATTAGCCATGAACCAAGAAAAGTCTTTGCTCCCCGCGAAATGCCAGATGTAAAAATCATTGTCTTGTAAAAATATCAGTAAATAATAGTGGGAGCACGTCATACTCAATAAAAACAGGCATTGCTTTTGAGAAGTAAACATGTTTACTTTTGAAAAGGAAAGGAAAAATTGTATGTCAAACTTATACTGGGTGTATTTTCAAGACCTATTTCCAACGAAAGCTGTGTATTGGCCAATTTACATTAAATGCGTCATTTTTACCAGCAACTGGACTTATGGTGACTGCATGACTTTGGCAGCATTTATGTACAGACATGTTCAGTGTTACCATTTATAGTTTTTTTTACGAGAAGTCAATGCAAAATTTAACAACGTAATATTATAAAGATAAACAGACATTCGAGAAATATTTGTAATTGATATTATTTGAGGCAGTAAATAATAGTGGGAGCAGACATACCAACTACGACTTGCATGTGAAAAAAAGTTTGATATTTGACTGGATATCTAGTGCTTGTACCTAACTGAAGTCGTGGACTTACTGATTCCAGCCACTCGAACAACTTTATCACTTGTGATCGTAAGACTGAGACGTAACTTTTTGCTACAAATATGCAGTGACGTTATTCTCTAACTCGGGATTGACGCGAAGTGAAATGAGTTTTTTGCGCTCAATTACGGGTCGCTGGCAGACATCTGCACGCCGGCGGAGGTGTGTGCAGTCTAACTGGATAGTTCCTGCTGACAAGGGAGACTTTCCATCGGACGCTCTTAGATTTAGTGGTAAGAGAGCCAACTGGACAGCCCGCCAGGAACTGAACACAGAGCAAGCATGAAGACAGGAAGAAGGCGTACTGAACCGTACGAAACAAAAAAAGCAAAGAAGAAACAGTGAACGACCCCAGCACATAAAGTGCAATCTATAGCAAGGTGGAAGATCCCATAACGTCGTGGTTGTGTGGTCACGGTGTAGGCGTCCCGTGTTCAAAGCTCCCTCGCGCCAAATTTTTTTTACCCGCTGTTCGCTGTATTCAAATTGGTCTGTATCGTGGTGTATTGTCCGTCTGGAAGAGTCGGGGTGTAAGGAAAGGACCTATAATGACAATCGAAAGGGGTCAACGGAGGCATCCGATCCCACCCGTTTGTTTTGACCCGTGACGTTAAGGGTGCTGTGGTGTGTGACGTCATGACGGCGCGGAGTTTAGTTTATGAGTGTGTTGTGTTTGTAGATGTCGTCGTGTTACGGTTGGTGGTGTTTTCTGGCGGTATGTGTATGGTCCGCGTGTTATGTGGTGTATTGGGTTCCTTTGGGTGTCGGTGCTTGAAGTGTGCATTTATCGGTAGTGACTGTTATAGAAGAACGGAAATTAGTTTCAGTGACTTAACAATTAAGTTTCCGTTGTGTTTATGTTATTGCGGTGTCGTTTGATGGGTTTGCTGTTTGTCGCGCGGTAATTCGTTTAATTCAATTAGTGGATTCTTTTGTTAGATATGGATATGACTTCTAAGTTTAACAGGGCGATTATGCGGGCTGAGATGGGAGACGACATGTTATCCGTCATTAAGTTTCTGCAACTTTTTGGGCTTGTGGAGGAGATAGTGAAATGCGGTGCATGCAAGCAGAATATGCGAGTTGGGTGGGGGGTTTGTTTTTGTTGTGTTTTTGTTTGTGTATGTGATTTGGGTGCCTGCCCTAGTGCGTAGCGCCGGAAGTTTTTTTGGTAAGTAGTCGTTCTTTTGGGTCTATTGTTCGCATGTTATGATGTTCAGTGGGGTTTTTGTGTTGTCGGGTCAGTGTTATTTACTGCATGTGTTGATGGTTGATGTTTTGGCATCGGCACTTGTGGTTGATTATGTATCTTAGCGGACGTACTCGATTTCAATGTTTTTGGCATCGTCAGTTGTATTTGAGCTATATAGGTCATGGGAAGTGACCGATTCCAATGTGTCGTCGTAGCTGCTGTTTACCTATATAGGTCAAGGCAAGTGTCCGATTCCAGTTTTTGTTGTTTTAGGTGTTGCTTTTGTGGTATCGAAAGTTGCGGTGTGATTATAATTTTTGGAACAGTTGGTTTCTATTTTGTGGTATCGGCAATTGTGGTTGAGCTATGTAGATGAAAGGAAGTTACTGGTTCCTGTTGATATTGTTAGTGTAGCGGAATTTGGGAATTTTGTGCTGTTTTTATGTCGTTTTGTGTGGTTTGGGATCGTGCTGTGTGTCTGTATGTGTTTATAATTAATATGCGATCTGAAGTTTTCCCGGCGTATTTCCAATTTGAACAGTTCTCGGGTATCCGACCGGGTAGCGTCGTAATTTGTCCACAATATTTCGGCAGACGTACACGCTGCCATCTTCAGGTGGTTCCTCACGAATGCTGGGCTGTTCCTCTCGGCGCCCTATATATACTAGCCGTTACCCCCTCCACCGTTCGTCTCCTGTTGTCTTCGGTGCGGCCGGCGCGGCGGCTACTGGAAGTGGTGGGGGAAGCGGCGCGTGGGTCTGAACTGGGGTCTGCAGCCTCCCTGCTGCCGCCGTCGGGGGCGGTCCTCGATCTCGGGACCGCATCTTTCTCTCCAGGCTGAGTGCAGGGTTCCACGCCTGACTAAGTTGAAGGCCGCTGTCTTTATTAATTGCATCGTCCTGTAGACGGATTTCGATGGCCTCTTTAGTAACGCAGTCCCAGAAGTAGGAGGATTGACAGAGTATATTTGTTTTTCCATAGTCAATAGTATGGCCAGTCTTTATACAATGGTCAGCCACGGCTGATTTAGTGGCCTGGCGTAATTCAGTATGGCGCTTGTGTTCGCGGCACCTCTCTTCTACAGAGAAATTACGACGTTACCCGGTCGGACACCCGAGAACTGTTCAAATTGTTAATAGTTAGTTTGTTCCCACCAAAAAACCCTAATTTCCCGCGCTAGTCACGTTAGTTTGATTATATTTTTGGAGGGAGATGTGTTTGTTGGTTTTATATGTATTTTCGTGTTTGTTGTCATGTTTATGTAATGACGTCATAGGCGCCCATATTGGTGACGTCATGGCTCAAAGCAGTCGGGTGGAATTGGACGCGTCCGTATTCCCGCCGAAAGGAAGTGGCTTACGAATGGGAACCCCAAACGCTTGATGACAAGGCGATAAATCAACCGAATCCACTGGAAATCACGTCTGGTGTGTCATACAAGCCATTAGTGACAGTACTTGTGTCATATGACATGTGGGGTGCGATGGGGAATTTCCCTTGTGAGATCCAGGATTTGTAAGCTGTTTAACTGCAAGTCCCATTTTATTTGTCGTAGACGAAGACGCAGCATGTTTAGAGGTCTGTTATTGTCTATCACGACGTATATAGAGAACCAGTTACTACATGACTGAGACAGTTCTGCTCCGTTACATGTAGATCGAGACGGCAACACGATTAGAAGTTTGTTATCGGACATGGCGACAAACGCTTTTGACAAACAACATTGTAGATATGATTACTGATAGTTTCAGTCGCGCAGTAATTCAACCTCTACTCAGGTATCCTGCGTAACCACATACTCGTATCATGACATATTCGTGGGAAATTCAAATTATAGCTTTCACATGCCGCTTCCAATAATTAAATAAAACTGTTACAACCGTGTACTGACCGGTTCTCGGTGTACGACTTTTTTTTTCAAATGGCTCTGAGCACTATGGGACTCAACTGCTGTGGTCATAAGTCCCCTAGAAGTTAGAATTAATTAAACCTAACTAACCTAAGGACATCACACACATCCATGCCCGAGGCAGGATTCGAACCTGCGACCGTAGCAGTCGCACGGTTCCGGACTGCGCGCCTAGAACCGCGAGACCACCGCGGCCGGCTCTCGGTGTACGTCGTGATGTCCAATACCTTGTACTATCTTTCTGTTTTCAATACGTTCGTCTTTTCTTGTGTCTTGTCAATCTCTCTGAAGTCCACCGTACGAAATAGATTTAAATCTATCTGAAACTTCGATGTAGACCGTTTCTTCGAAATTATCCAAATAAAACGAACTGGTAGCAGAAACCTCATGCTTTTTTGATAAAATGTGAAATACTTGGGTTGCATTTAAAAACAACCATCGCAAAATTAAGTGTTTTAACACGTGCAAAACAAACCCAATATGGTAGCACTTGGGGCCGTTAGTATCATGCTAAAGACGTGATACAATACAACGATTTTTAGTCAGACGAATAACAAAACTTTTCCTTTGTTTGCAGTTGGCAAATTGTACAAGACAGTAGATTTAAAATTACCAACGTAAGTAACTGACAGCGTCATCTGTCGTATCTTAACTACTGTATTCTACACATTTATTCTAGGCCTAGTTTGAAGCATAACACAAACGTACAACTTTTAATCCCAAATTCTGATGTGTATTCACCTGTAACCATCATTCAAACAACCCACACAAGATATCATGCCACTATTTTCAGACAATTTTAAGTGCAGCCCACTGAAGATAGCGCAAATTGTGCTGAAACATGTTTGCTTGAAACAAAAGGAACGAATAGATGGGATAAAGAAATTACTATAATAAGAGTCGTATTTGGTGACTGACGTAGTGAACAAGCGACACGCAATGCAAACATCATGGCGACTATAACGTCACATCATTGACGGTATTTTGAAACAGGTTTTATTGCGAGGCTTTATTACATCGGGGAATGAACAGTTCAAATTACAACTGTTATGACTAAACATATATAAATAACAGAAATATTTATTGGAAAGAAACGAATCGAATATGGTAAAAACCAATTGTACAGCTGAAATGGGTATCACGGGCGGCAGTACGAACTAAAAAATTATTTATAGTAAATAGATCATGGCTAGTATCGAAAAATATACTTACCTATATAGCTCAAGTGGAGGCTGCGTCACGCAGTTATATATGGGTAGTCATCAACAGTAAATAGGAATGGTTATTACATGGAAGACCTTTTTATCGTAAAGGACACGAATCGAGCACCGCACAAAAAGCTGCAGCTGTGGTGTGGACCATGATAAACACAGCACGCATATATATCCCTTCCAAACAGAAGAAATAGCGGAATTACGGAAGCGTCCGATCCCGCCCGTCTGCTTTGATCCATGACGTCACAATTATGGCGGAAACGACCATAAACAACGATTCCAATATGGCGCATATAAAGTCGTTGCGTACACATTATGAGGACGAAAATACATCGAAAAACAAACACACACACGTTCCACAAAAAGCCTAATGACATCAACGGGACAAGCGCGGGAAATAGGTTTTTTTTGGGTGGGGACAAACTAAATATAAACAAATTTAGACACCCACCCCCATACAAAGCCACGCAAAACGATGAAAAAACCGACATTACAAATCTTCCCAAATACCACTAAACACAATATCATCTGGAATCGGACACTTCCCTTGACCTATATAGCTCAACAGCAGCTCCCGATCCCATAAATTAGGATCTAACACTTCTCTTGACTTATATAGCTCAAACACATCTCCCGATACCAATACCAACATTCACAGCCACACATTGGGACAGAACACTCCCCTTGTCCTGTTATCCTTACGACATCTCCACATACAGCCGTACCTGGTCCGAGACGCCGGAACTTTAAGTAAGCCTCATTTCTTCACGACATACTGAACACTTCACGACTTCATCCAAAAATCCGAATAGTTGAAGAAATTTTACTAGAGACAACGCACTGTCCCCCATCATAGCCGACAACCGAGAACTGTTGACCCTGTCAGTCATATCCATAACTACCAAAGACATAAAAAAAGCAATTTACCAAAATTCACACACGACGCCACACTCGCAAACTAAACCAAAAACTTCACCTAACACACCACTAGAGAGCACCACCGATCGCATCGAAACGACAGCTACAAACACGCCACTCTCACGAACTAAATTCCGCGCCGTCGTGACGTCACACACCACATCAGCCTTACGTCACGGGTCAAAGCCGACGGGTGGGATCGGACGCTTCGGTCGACCAGAAATAGCATTTTGTTTGTCACACACAGCAGAGACAGAAAATATAATTTGCCTCAAAACCAATGAAAACATGACAAATAGCGTTGTAAAGGAATATGCACCAAGAAGTGGCCTGACAGCAGCTGATGGCGATGTATGCAGACAATGTAGTGCTTTCCCATATTGGTCTTACAGGCGCTTGACTACGACAAGTAGTCGAAGTTAGCTAGTCGCACGATTAAAAGAAAATGCTGTTGCAGCCTACTAAGTTTATTAAACATCGGATGCTGTAGAATCCCACACTTTTTTTTAAACAATGTTACCATTATGTTACTGCTCCCGGGCGATGGTTGTGTCGCGATTTTCTCTTGACCCAGATGGTCTCTAGCAAATTTCTCTCAAATTTTCGCTTGGAAAACCCCGGCAACCCTGATCTGACTCCATCCCGAAAACGCTGAGTTTATCGTTACACAGAATTACTTATTAGCAGCAAGATGCTCGATGGTCTATTTACCTTAAAACTAATCTTGCACCAGAGCAGTTTGCCGAAGTCATTCGTCATTCTTCGCTGAGCCGACCTCGCCTCCGCGCTCCTCTTCGATTTGACGCCGCACATCGTTCGGAGGGCATCCATGCGGCCGGCAGTGAGACAGAACCGCGCGAGAACTTTTAATGAGAACGGAACGCACGGACCCACTGCCTAGCTGCCACGCTCGCTTGTTTAGCTACGAGCGCAGACGTCAAACACTCCCGCCAAAGATACTCAGCGGCGAAGAGCGTCCTGTCCACTACACTGGAGCGCGATATACGCACGCTATACGACACTGCTGCTGCTGCTTCCCTTCCGTATGAGGACAGAGTTCCACCTGGCATTACGAAACGAAACGTCAAGGTAGAAACGAAACGTCGCGGCCTACAATCCGATCAGAATTACTTGATAGCTGACACTTCACGCGATTACAACCAGAGCGCTCAACGTCACACCCGAACCGTTCGCCGTTGCCAAACTGCTGCAACAATTGCCTAGTTAACTTCCTTGCCCGGCTTCCTTTCTTGACGTGTAATGGATCCCGAATCCTGCATCTGACGCTTTTATCTCGTATTTCATCACACATAATAACCTCATCAAAAGCAATGCACACAAATACAACGATGCTAACGAAATATACACGTTTCGTACACGGCACTGGCCAAACACTACTGTATCCTTCCGCACAAGACGCGATTCAACGTTACATATACAGTTATTATAACCACAGAGATCGGCCTACATTAGATAAAATTCCCACGACATTACCTGATACCGAATTTTTGAAGACTGCAGTTAATTGTTGCTACTGAATCATTAGTCCTAAAAATAGCAACCGCCCGCACTGTAGTGGCATGGTGTGGGGGTTAGCGTATAAACCATCTACGTGATTACTCTGCTATTCACAATAAAGTGCCTGGCAGAAGGTTCAGTGGATCACCTTCAAGCTGTCTCTCTACCGTTACAATCTCGAACGGCACGCGGGAAAAACGAGCACTTAATTTTTTCCGTGCGAGCCCTGATTTCTCTTATTTTATCGTGATGATCACTTCTCCCTATGTAGGTGGGCGCCAACAAAATGTTTTCGCAATCGCAGGAGAAAACTGGTGATAGAAATGTCATAAGAAGATCCCGCCGCAACGAAAAATGCCACTTCAATTCACGTATCATGTCTGTGACACTATCTCCCCTATTTCGCGGTAATACAAAACGAGCTGCCTTTCTTTGCACTTTTTCGATGTCATCCGTCAGTCCCACCTGATGCGGATCCTACACCGCACAGCAATACTCCAGAATAGGGTGGACAAGCGTGGTGTAAGAAGTCTCTTTAGTAGACCTGTTGCACCTTCTAAGTGTTCTGCCAATGAATTGCAGTCTTTGCTTTGCTCTACCCACAACATTGTCTATGTGATCGTTCCAATTTAGGTTATTTGTAATTGAAATCCCTAAGTATTTAGTTGAATTTACAGCCTTCAGATTTATGTGACTTATTGAGTAATTGAAATTTAGCAATGTTAAAGATCGTAGGTTCGAATCTCGTCCCATGTAACGAATTGTTTCAAATTTCTAAATCTAATCATATGGCTCTGATTATTATTTTTGTTCAGTTGACTGTTTTAAATATATTTTTTTATTTATAATTTTTCGCCACGTCATTTTCAAAATCGTATTGGCTTTTTAATTTACTCTTATTTTACTTCCTATCATTCTTTTTTCGTTCGGAACCTTTTTGGGTCACCTGTAACCTGCAACCAATTGCCAACCAGAACTACTCGGCAGTTGATAATGTTGCAGGTCATCTAGCCAGTATAAGGATAGTTCCAGGAAACCAATGATAGCAACAAAATTGCAGTTTACAGTTTGCTTTTGGCGATGAAACTTTTTTTTTTTTTTTGTCTCGACTTTGCTCATAGAAGTTAGCTTTAATCGCCATTAACAGAGCGATTATGATTTTACTTCTGCCGCAAACTGTTGATCGCTGTTTTCTCGGATACAAGGCAGTCGTTAAGCCGTCGGCACACGGACCGTGCAACTGAGCGTTGAGCATGCCGAGTTTCTGACGTCATAGCGTGGAATAGCACGTTCGGGAGCCTTTCCGAACGTGCAGAGCAATATCTGGCATGTCAGATATTCTGAGCGTGCATCTGAGCGTTGACCAATGAGATGGCACAACACCACCTACGTCACACGCACTCCGTCTCCCTTCAGTGCAGTCATGAGACGCCATATTGGGATTCATTTCAAGCCTATATGTATGTATGCCGTTTCTGATCACCAGCAAATTGAGAATCACTGGAAAACCCGTTGTTAGTTGTGTGATTCGATCCAATAAAATTTTGAGAAACATCATATTCGAAGCCAAAGAATGATTGTAACTTGCGTATTATGAGAATAGGCTATTTGAAGGCAGCGACACACTGAAGATCCACCCAAAACGCATTGTTCTTGGTACATTTTGTTATAATTAAATTTCAGTTAGTAACATAAATATCTACGATTAAAGTTTTTAGCAAGGGTAAGACAATATGATTAAATGCTAGGAGCCTGTTGTCGGTTTAGCGTAGTGAGTAGCATCTCATGAGATCTTGATGGGGCGGTGGTTCGCGTCATAACACTTCTATATTTTTTCCTAACATTCGCGTTTTTATTAGGTTCTGATACTTTATTATTAGTTTAATATAAGTATATACTATAATATTTGATGTTATGTAAAAATAAGTTCATCTTTTTTTTAGGGGTGACTTCGATTGGCTTAATCTAAAGGACAGCTTGCGCTACTTGTGTAAAGATATTTTGCTCCTTTTTCTTTTAAGCTTCGTAATTCACATGTTGCAAAGATTCTGCTACTGGGTAGGAGAGTGATTAAGTAAGGCTGACCTTGGGGTTTTACTAAAATGTGGGAATGATGAATAATGTTTGTCTTATGCGGAGAAATATTCCAAATTTGTACCGCATTGTTTGTAATGGAACTTTTACAAGCCTGTGTCCTCATTGATTGGACATGGCACTTTCCTTTTCGTGGACGATGAAGGAAATGTGCGTTTTAATAGAGCTAACGTGGGAATTTTACGCGCGCCCGTTGAGTAAACAGTGTGATTTACGAACTAGAAACATCCCTCAACTGCCGCTAGAGTACGTTGCGATCGCGTATACCACGTTAGGGCCATAGAGTAGAAATATCTCTGGAGTGAGCATTCAGAAGCGCATAATTGATTTTGTGTTGTCAACATACGTTTCCACAATGGTCACGTGATCTCGGGACGCCGTAGATTTGTCCGTCATTAGTCCTATAAATTTTGAATGTTGTCATATCGCTAGTAAAGACAGATTCCCTTTGTAAGTGCTGTGGATTTAGTATAGACGTTTGCAGGCACCATAGCAGCTTACGTCTGATATTTGAAATAAATTGGGCTCTTAGCTTTGAAGAGCAAAATGAACGAGTATGACATCACAGAAGCTTCACGTCAGCATGTCACATCTCGTCAAGTCGCTTAACACAGTACTGAACGGCGAAACTGGGGTTTTGAGTCACCATCCCTAATATGCATAAAATGTTAGAGTATAGTATCAGAACTGAGGAGCTAACAAAGACAAAATTTGTCAATGGCCGAAGCAAACTTTATAACCTATGTTCTTGATCAATTATGTTTGGTAAATTACTGAGAAGTGAGACAACGTTTCAAAACATCGACAATTATTTGCTAGGGAAAATATGTACATTCGTACACATCAAAGAAAGATTCAAACGAATTAATGAAGCCTGTTAAACTTATCCATTATGTTTTTTCTTACGTAATTAATAACGTCATATACAACTGTATTTTACTCCTTCATTAAAGCTGACATTTTTGCTTAAAATGTCATATGGTGGAATTTGCTTCGTCTACTTATGTTCTTATACATATACATTGTGGGTGTCAGCGCCGTTGTGTTATCGTAAAACCGAAATAACTTTTCACCTTCAGATATACGCCCTCGGTTGTGTAATAAAGTGGAAAAAATATCCCAGTCGTCATGAAACATCTCCAATTGGTCACTAAAACAAAGCGCTATTATAAAATAAAGATTATGAAGATACAACATTACAAAATCGACTATTATAAGGAGAATGAGCGCGGTGAAAATAGGTTAACTTAAGATGTTAACAGACTGGTACCATTAAAATTTTCTTCCCGAGAAACCTTGACGTACCGGGAAATGACGTGACGTTCCGTTGACGACCTGTGCGAATGCCTCCATTCGAAAGATATTGTAGAATGTTTTGGTGTTATGTGACGAGACGTGGCGTTACCTGATGGCGGACGCGAATTGGCGCTAAACAATCGACGTCGTCCTTAGATCACGTGACAATTTCAGTTTAATGTTGACAATATGCGCAGGACGCAATGCTCACTCCAGAGATATTTCTACTCTATGGTTAGGGCCCACGTACCGGATGCACAAGTCGCATCGTTCCTGAGCGTTCAGCAGCACGTTGAACTTGGCACGCTCGACGTTAACGTTCGACAGCACGGTCCGTGTGCCGACGGCTTTAGGTTAGGACACGAGTTCATCAGGGCTACAAAACGAGTCGTCTGCTGCAGTTCAGTCATCTGTCATTTCAGCTATCGATACGGCATCTCCCATTGCTGTTCATCATACCTCGTCTTGCTTTAAGGGGCTCCGGAAAGGCTCAAAATCATGAAAAGTTCAATTTTTACTTTTTTGCGTTTTCTGAATCTGCAGACTATTACCTTTTAATAGATATATAATTTATTCAATTCCGAAGACTACAACTATTTTTAAATTTTTTTTGAAATGTGTTCTACATGGGCGTGACCCACTGTGGCGCTGTTAAACTGCTGTCAAATGGTGTTATTATTAACGTCCGTGTTCATCAGGTACATTTTAGTGATGTGAGATAAAGTATGTGTTGTGGCTAACCTGTGATGGTTCAATATATATCGCTGGTGTGATTGTCGATTGTTTCATGTTTATTTACTCTGTCGTTATCTCGAAAATATTCGTAATTAATTCTGTTTCTTGAGTCTCTGTTTTGTTGAAGTATAATAATGAGTAAAAGTAAAGTTATTAGAAATCCTCTGAAGGCTTTTAAGAAATGGAGAAATGTTGGAAAGCCAAAGGTATGTGTTATTACTGTAAACAATAAAGACGATGAAAATCCCCAACATAGCTTGTGTCCCAAAGAAGAAGACAGTTGGTGTAAATATAACAAAGGATTGCTAACTGGTGAAGTGTACACTCATAAGCATAGTCTGCCTCATGCAATAATGGAGGTGATAAAATCTATTTTCAGAGACTTAGCAGCACCTGAACTGTTGAAAAAGTGTATTCACGTAAAAAATCAAAACCCCAATGAAAGTGTAAATAGAGTTATATGGTCGAGAATCCCCAAGACTGTATTTGTTGGAATAGAAACACTTCACTTTGGTGTGTATGATGCTGTTGCGACTTTCAATGATGGCAACATTGTAAGGTGCAAGGTATTTAGAAATATGGGAATGAAGATAGGTTCTAACATGGTACGAGCGATGCTTGCTTTAGACAAGGAACGCCTTCGGGCTGCAGACAGGGCTGTAAAGAGTCTAGAAATACAAGCAAGAGTAAACAGGAGGAGGAACAAGAGGAAGCTGGAGGAGGAGTTTGCAGAGGATGAAGATAATCCATGCTATGGACCTGGAATGCACTAAAAAGTTAATCCAATCTTTGTCGCTCGATTCCCAAAACTTTTATTTTCTCATACTAATTACATGTTTTCTAAGGATCTTCCAAACATATTTGTTTCAAACTTTCAGTAAATGTTACACAGTACCTTCTGCATAATTTAACACAGCCTTTTTCCAAAAAACTGTATATTTTTGAATATATAAATAAAAAAATGCAAAAAAATGTTGTGAATTTTCATTACAATTGAAAAAAAAATCATCTTTAATAACTCAACTAAAATTTGGTAAAATCCCTGTGTTAAGTTGTAGCCCATATTCCAATAAATAATCTGTAAAAAGTTCAACTTCCCACCTCAAATACTTTGTGAGGAAAGATGTAATTTATAAGCGTTATTTTAACATTGCAAGTATAGGGCGTTCCGGAGCCCCTTAACAGCATTTGTGAAGTGACCCGCCATGTTTGTGTGTCGCCTATAGCCGAGCAGTAGCTGGCAGCAGTTGTGGCAACACCGTAGCGCCGAGTGACAGCCGTCAAGTAATTTTAATCGGACTATAGGCCTCTCGGGAGGAAAGTTTGGATGGAGCTAGCAACTGAAGTTGACCTGTTATTGTATTGCACCGAACATTAAAAGTTAAAATACATGAAACAAACGAGAGGATGACGGTAGGCGGGGCTGGTTTAAGGGCCACACAACAAGATGTCTCAAATTATCAGCAAAATGTGCTGATGTCCCATGTAAGGTGATCATCCTCAAGCAATCCAAGTTCACTGTAAGTTCTGCTTTTGTTATCATATATTTTCATCTGTGTCGATTTTTGCTGCTGACTGTGATCTGCACTTTATATACAGGGCGAATCACCTAAAATTTGAACTGCAGATATTGCGGAAACAGAAAGTGCTATTGATGTGCGGTTTTCACGGTTAACAGATTGTAATAATACTTAGAAAGTATGTTTTTTGTGCAAATATACACTTTTTTAAATGAAACACTGCCTATTGACATTAAAAAACTAAAAGTAGAGTAAATTAAGTAAATTAGAATGTCAGTAGTGTTTGCTGAAAAATTCTAGTGAGAGTCGTTTATGGATCATCATATTTTGAAAAGTTTCCACACTGACACTGTTTTGTGCCATTCAACCTGCGTAGCTGTTAAGTAGTACGATGTTGTTATGATTGCATTTAGTGTGCAGTAGGTTTTGAGTGAACAAAGAGATTTACCGATGCAGAAAAAGCCAACATGTTCAAGGTGTATGGAAGAGTGCAGTTCGTTATGGTACAGTGTATGCTGTAAGATATTCCAATAGACGTCAATCACCTCGACAATTATTTATCAACCTCTTCAACCAGATATGTGAAAGTGTTAGTGTAACATCAAGACAACGTAACAGAAGATAACAAGCTGACGACAGCAGAGGGGGAAATTAATGTTCTTGCTCCTGCTGCAGATGATCAGCACGTTAGCTCCCGCTCAATCGCACAAGGAAGTGGCATGTATCAGATATGTGTCCAACGCACGTTTCATGGCCAGGGAAACTCCCGAAACATGCACTATTGGTCTGCTGACAATCCCTGTTGGCTTTGTCAGGTGGAACGTCAGCGGCATTGAGTGTAAATGTGCGATGTGGGATAGTAAGCCATCAACTCGTAGGTCCGTGTTTCATACAACACTGAAGGCCCACATATATCGCAGCCTCCCAACAGACCATCTTCCACGGATGCTAGAAGAGGTTCCTCTGCCGGCTAAGAGGGCATGCGGTACCAACTTGATACTGTCCAGCCCATAGTGCACGAAGTATTACGGCATGTCTTCACGAATTGTTTCTAAATCGATGAAATGGACGCAGATGACCTGCACCTTGGCCGGCCTGTTCCCCGAATTTGAGGCCTGCGGAGTTTTTTTCTGTGGGGAAAGCTGAAAGACGCTGTCTATAAACACATACCAACTACACCCGATGATTGTTGGAGAATTCTGGAACACGTATTATGTTCGAGTATAATGACTTTTCTGGAGACTAGAAATCTACTCTGTAGGGATCAGCATGGGTTTCGAAAAGGACGATCGCGTGAAACCCAGCTCGCGCTATTCGTCCACGAGACTCAGAGGGCCATAGACACGGGTTGCCAGGTAGATACCGTGTTTCTTGACTTCCGCAAGGCGTATGATACAGTTCCCCACAGTCGTTTAATGAGCAAAGTAAGAGAATACGGACTATCAGACAAATTGTGTGATTGGATTGAAGAGTTACTAGGTAACAGAACGCAGCATGTCATTCTCAACGGACAGAAGTCTTCCGCAGTAACAGTGATTTCAGGTGTGCCGCAGGGGAGTGTCGTAGGACTGTTGCTATTCACAATATACATAAATGACCTTGTGGATAACATCGGAAGTTCACTGAGGCTTTTTGCGGATGATGCTGTGGTATATCGAGAGGTTGTAACAATGGAAAATTGTACTGAAATGCAGGAGGATCTGCAGCGAATTGACGCATGGTGAAGGGAATGGCAGTTGAATCTCAATGTAGACAAGTGTAATGTGCTGCCAGTACATAGAAGGAAAGATCCCTTATCATTTAGCTACAATACAGCAGGTCAGCAACTGGAAGCAGTTAATTCCATAAATTATCTGGGAGTAGGCATCAGGGGTGATTTAAAATGGAATGATCGTATAAAGTTGATCGTCGTTGAAGCAGATGCCAGATTGAGATTCATTGGAAGAATCCTAAGGAAATGCAATCCGAAAACAAAGGAAGTAGGTTACAGTACGCTTGTTCGCCCACTGCTTGAATACTGCTCAGCAGTGTGGGATCCGTACCAGATATGGTTGATAGAAGAGATAGAGAAGATCCAACGGAGAGCAGCGCGCTTCGTTACAGGATCATTTAGTAATCGCGAAAGCGTTACGCAGATGACAGATAAACTGCAGGAGAGACGCTCAGTAGCTCGGTACGGGCTTTTGTTGAAGTTTCGAGAACCTTCACCGAGGGGTCAAGCAGTATATTGCTCCCTCCTACGTATATCTCGCGAAGAGACCATAAGGATAAAATCAGAGAGATTAGATCCCACACAGAGGCATACCGACAATCCTTCTTTGCACGAACAATACGAGACTGGAATAGAAGGGAGAACCGAGAGGGAAGTGGCTTGCGGAGTATGGATGTAGATGTAGATGTAGATATGCAACGACGTATTACTGCAAGCCTATTCGGACATCTCAGCTAAAATGTTAGCACGTCTGCAGCAGTCGTACGAGACTGGAAGCGTGTAGTGCCACTGTTGGTGGTTATTCTGAACACAGCCTGTGACGGTTAGTCATCTCTTTACTTATCAGAATGCACGTCACTGGTGTATGGACTAGTGTTGTTCTTTAGTCTGTGCCACCAAAGGTCGGAACTTTTCAAAATACGGTATCTCGTAAACGACTCGCACTAGGATCTTGCAACAAACACCACTCACCTTCTAATTTACTTTACTTATAGTCTGTTAATGTCAATACGGATTGTTCCAACCTATTCTCTGAAACCCCCACATCAATAGCACTTCCCATTCCTGCAATATTTGCGGTTAAGTTTTTGGTGATTCAGTCTGTATAGAAAAAAAAAAATAAATAAATAAATAAAATAATATTGTAACGTTCAAAGATAAATAAATATCGTGTGACCCACAACTCGGATAAATATTTTCATCTGGCACAATTTTAGTGATGGACATGTCCGTAGCCGGCCGCTGTGGCCGAGCGGTTCTAGGGCGCTTCAGTCTGGAATCGCGCTGCTGCTACGGTCGCAGGTTCGAATCCTTCCTCGGGTATGGATGTGTGTGATGTCCTTAGGTTAGTTAGGTTTAAGTCGTTCTAAGTCTAGGGGACTGATGACGTCAGATGTTAAGTCCCATAGCGGTTAGAGCCATTTGAACCATTTGACATGTCCGTTTAAATCGGTACTGTCACCAGTAACTGAGCGCGAAATGTGTAAACACTATCATTCAGCTATGGAGCGAATTATTACAGTTATGACATGTGTACAATGAGTAAAAGTCCAAGGAAATGCCGCTGTACGAATGATCCAGATGTAAACAATCAAATCCACGACCAATTGTCAGCGGTCGTATCACACTTTCACTAGCGTTCTTACGCCATTGGAAATGGACCCGAATTATGTCTCTGATATTTTGTTTGTACTATCGCTAATGAAACTCGTGGACATTCTAAAGCATTAGCAGACAGCAATTGTTTTACTGATCAGTATCCTAATTGCTTACGCCACGTATTTCTTACTTTAGATTTCAGTGTACAGGCGCTTTCTCTGTACAATTCTGTACACGACGTTATTGCTAGTTCTTATCGGTACATGTCGCCTTGGCTTGTAAAAACTCTCTGCATTCCTTCTTTGAACATGAAATGCAGAAAAGCGTAAGTTTTCACGTTCATTTAAACAAATTTGAAAAATTTAGTGAAGTGCCATTACAAAAATATCAACGAAAGCACCCAGTCGTGGTCAGGTAGTGCGTGATTCGCATATACCCTAAGGTTGAGGGTTCCATTCCAGTCTAAATTATTTTTTTAAAAATGTTTATCGAAATGGCTTGGACACTTACTGGACGACAATTATTGAACTATATGAAAAAAAGTAAATTAGTTACAAATTATGGCGCACGCACACTTTATTCAACACCTAAACGTCACCACAGACATTCGGATTTAGGTTATGTTGACGCCGGCCGCGTTGGCCGAGCGGTTCTAGACGCTTCAGTCCGGAACCGCGCGACTGCTACGGTCGCAGGTTCGAATCCTGCCTCGGGCATGGATGTGTGTGATGTCCTTAGATTAGTTAGGTTTAAGTGGTTCTAAGTTCTAGGGGACTGATGACCTCAGATGTTAAATCCCATAGTGCTCAGAGCCATTTGAACCATTTTAGGTTATGCTGTAAGTAGCCTGTTTTGGCTTTTATGTTGGTAACGCCACGTAGTGCTCTGTATGAAAATAGCTGACTGCGGCGTGTGCAGTCTGTGGCTGGTTGGACTCATTGTTGGAATATTCGCTTGTCTAGTGTTGAGCAGATGGATGTGAACAGCGCGTAGCGTTGGGAAGTTGGAGGTGAGCCGCCAGCAGTGGTGGATGTGGGGAGAGAGATGCTAGAGATTTTAGTGGACGATCTGGACGTCAGAAAAAGGAAATTTGTTTAATTGGATGTCACAAAATTATATATATATAATGACTTTTGAACGCCATTAAGGTAAATACATTGTTTGTTCTCTATCAAATTCATTTGCTAACTATGCCTATCAGTAGTTCAAAATGGTTCAAATGGCTCTGAGCACTATGGGACTTAACATCTGTGGTCATCAGTCCCCTAGAACTTAGAACTACTTAAACCTAACTAACCTAAGAACATCACACACATCCATGCCCGAGGCAGGATTCGAACCTGCGACCGTAGCAGTCGCGTACCAGTAGTTAGTGCCTTCAGTATTTAGACTCTTTTATTTAGCTGGCAGTATTGGCGCTCGCTGTATTGCAGTAGTTCGAGTAACGAAGATTTTTGTGAGGTAAGTGATTCATGAAAGGTATAGGTTATTGTTAGTCAGGGCCACTGTTTTGTAGGGAGAATCGACAGTCAGATTGCGTTGCGCAAAAAAAAAAAAAGTGTCAGTTTAGTGATGATCAGAATAAGTAAAGAGAGAACTGTCTGAGTACGTTCAGGTTTGCTCAACTATTTCTGTATCATATAACGTAAGAGTTTTTTCCAGCACTGTCATTCTTAATTTTTCAAAGGGATCGTTTCAATGTTATGTTCGACATCACTGCCATCATTGGCGATGTTGTGACGCAGACGAATAGCGAAATTATGTATGAGCCACTGAAGTGTCGGAACATCGACGCTATCAACGACCTCCTGAACTGCTGTTTTCAGCTCAGCACTTGTTTTAGGGTTATTACAGTACACCATGTATTTAACATAGCCCCACAAAAAGGGTCGCTTGTGTTCAGAATGTGACGGCCAATCGAGGCCCATGCCAGCGGCCTCTGGGTAACCTAGAGCCAGAATGCGGTCTCCTAAGTGCTCCTCCAAGACATCACTGACTTGCTTCGATAGGATCTAGCTCCGTCCTGCGTGAACCACATCTTGTCGATATCAGGGTCACTTTGGACAATGGGTATGAAATAATCTTCCAAAACTGTCACGTACCATTCGGTAGTCCCCATACCATCAACGAATACCGCACCGATTATTCCGCGACTGGACACAGCATACCACACAGTCACCTGCTGAGAGTAGAGACTTCTCATCTACATGGATATTCTGCAAATCGCATTTAAGTGCCTGGCAGAGGGTTTATCGAACCACCTTCACAATCCTCTGTTATTCCAATCTCGTATACCGCACGGAAAGAATGAACACCTATATCTTTCCGTACGAGCTCTGATTTCTCTTATTTTATCTTGGTGATCGCTCCTCTCTGTGTAAGTCGGGGTCAACAAAATATTTTCGTATTCAGAGGAGAAAGTTGGTGATTGAAATTTCGTGAGAAGATTCTGTCGCAACGAAAAACGCCTTTCTTATAATGATGTACAGGCCAAATCCTGTATCATTTCTCTCCCACATTTCGCGATAATACAAAACGTGCTGCCTTTCTTTGAACTTTTTCGATGTACTCCGTCAGTCCTATCTGGTAAGGACCCCACACCGCGCAGCAGTATTCTAAAAGAGGACGGACAAGCGTAGTGTAGGCAGCCTCCTTAGTAGGTCTGTTACATTTTCGGAGTGTCCTGCCAACAGAGCACAGTCTTTGGTTAGCCTTCCCCACAACATTTTCTATGTGTTCTTTTCAATTTAAATTGTTCGTAATTGTAATACCTCGGTATTTTGTTGAATTTACAGCTTTTACATTATACTGATTTATCGTGTAACCGAAGTTTAATGATTTATCAAAAATGGTTCAAATGGCTCTGAGCACTATAGGACTTAACATCTGTGGTCATCAGTCCCCTACAACTTAGAACTACTTAAACCTAATTAACCTAAGGACATCACACAGACCCATGCCCGAGGCAGGATTCGAACCTGCGACCGTAGCGGTCACGCGGTTCCAGGCTGAAGCGCCTAGAACCGCACGGCCACACCGGCCGGCCAATGATTTATCGTGTAACCGAAGTTTAACGAGTTCCTTTTAGTACTCATGTGGATGACCTCACACTTTTCGTTATTTAAGGTCAACTGACACTTTTCGCACCATTCAGATATCTTTTCTAAATCGTTTTGCAGTTTGTTTTGATCTTCTGATGACTTTATTAGTCGATAAACGACAGCGTCATCTGCCAACAAGCGAAGACGGCTGCTCAGAATGTTTCCCAAATCGTTTATATAGATAAGGAACAGCAAAGAGCCTATAACACTAGCTTGGGGAACGCCAGAAATCACTTTTGTTTTACTCGATGACTTTCCGTCACTTATTACGAGCATGACCTCTCTGACAGGAAATCGCAAATCCAGTCACATAACTGAGACGGTATTCCATAAGCACGCAATTTTACTACGAGCCTTCCTGAAATCCAGAAATACGGAATCGATATGAAATCCCTTGTCAATACCACTCAGCACTTCATGTGATTAAAGAGCTAGATGTCTTTCATAAGAACGATGTTTCCTAACCCATGTTGACTTTGTGTCAATAGACCGTTTTCTTCGAGGTAATTCATAATGCTCGAACGCAATATACACTCCTGGAAATTGAAATAAGAACACCGTGAATTCATTGTCCCAGGAAGGGGAAACTTTATTGACACATTCCTGGGGTCAAATACATCACATGATCACACTGACAGAACCACTGGCACATAGACACAGGCAACAGAGCATGCACAATGTCGGCACTAGTACAGTGTATATCCACCTTTCGCAGCAATGCAGGCTGCTATTCTCCCATGGAGACGATCGTAGAGATGCTGGATGTAGTCCTGTGGAACGGCTTGCCATGCCATTTCCACCTGGCGCCTCAGGTGGACCAGCGTTCGTGCTGGACGTGCAGACCGCGTGAGACGACGCTTCATCCAGTCCCAAACATGCTCAATGGGGGACAGATCCGGAGATCTTGCTGGCCAGGGTAGTTGACTTACACCTTCTAGAGCACGTTGGGTGGCACGGGATACATGCGGACGTGCATTGTCCTGTTGGAACAGCAAGTTCCCTTGCCGGTCTAGGAATGGTAGAACGATGGGTTCGATGACGGTTTGGATGTACCGTGCACTATTCAGTGTCCCCTCGACGATCACCAGTGGTGTACGGCCAGTGTAGGAGATCGCTCCCCACACCATGATGCCGGGTGTTGGCCCTGTGTGCCTCGGTCGTATGCAGTCCTGATTGTGGCGCTCACCTGCACGGCGCCAAACACGCATACGACCATCATTGGCACCAAGGCAGAAGCGACTCTCATCGCTGAAGACGACACGTCTCCATTCGTCCCTCCATTCACGCCTGTCGCGACACCACTGGAGGCGGGCTGCACGATGTTGGGGCGTGAGCGGAAGACGGCCTAACGGTGTGCGGAACCGTAGCCCAGCTTCATGGAGACGGTTGCGAATGGTCCTCGCCGATACCCCAGGAGCAACAGTGTCCCTAATTTGCTGGGAAGTGGCGGTGCGGTCCCCTACGGCACTGCGTAGGATCCTACGGTCTTGGCGTGCATCCGTGCGTCGCTGCGGTCCGGTCCCAGGTCGACGGGCACGTGCACCTTCCGCCGACCACTGGCGACAACATCGATGTACTGTGGAGACCTCACGCCCCACGTGTTGAGCAATTCGGCGGTACGTCCACTCGGCCTCCCGCATGCCCACTATACGCCCTCGCTCAAAGTCCGTCAACTGCACATACGGTTCACGTCCACGCTGTCGCGGCATGCTACCAGTGTTAAAGACTGCGATGGAGCTCCGTATGCCACGGCAAACTGGCTGACACTGACGGTGGCGGTGCACAAATGCTGCGTAGCTAGCGCCATTCGACGGCCAACACCGCGGGTCCTGATGTGTCCGCTGTGCCGTGCGTGTGATCATTGCTTGTACAGCCCTCTCGCAGTGTCCGGAGCAAGTATGGTGGGTCTGACACACCGGTGTCAATGTGTTCTTTTTTCCATTTCCAGGAGTGTATGTTCCAAAATCCTGCTGCAAATCGACGTTAACGATATGGGCCTGTAATTTAGTGGATTACTCCTACTACCTTTCTTGAATTTTGGTGTGACCTGTGCAACTTTCCAGTCTTTTGGTACGGATCTTTCGTCGAGCGAACGGTTGTATATGATTGTTAAGTACGGAGCTAACGCATCAGCATACTCCGAAAGGAACCTAATTGGGATACAGTCTGGACCAGAAGACTTGCTTTTATTAAGTGATTAAAGTTTCTTCACTATATTGAGGATATTTACTTGTACGTTACTCATGTTACCAGCTGTTCTCGGTTCGAATTTTGGAATATTTACAGAATGAGAATTTCACTCTGCAGCGGAGTTTGCGCTGATATGAAACTTCCAGACAGAGTTCGAGTCTCGGTCCGGAACACAGTTTTAATCTGCCAGGAACGTTTCTGGAATATTTACTTCGTCTTCTTCGTGAAGGCATTTCGGAAGGCTGTGTTTAGTAACTCTGCTTTGGCAGTACTGTGTTCGATAGTATCTCCATTGCTATCGTGCAGAGAAGGCATTGATTGTTTCTTGCCACTAACATACTTCACATACGACCAGAATCTCTATGGATTTCCTGCCAGGTTTCGAGACAAAGTTTCGTTGTGGAACCTGTTATGGGCATCCCGCATTGAATTCCGTGCTAAATTTCGAGCTTCTGTAAAAGATCGCCAATCTTGGGGATTTTGCGTCTATTTAAGGGGCTCCGGAAGGTCCTATACTTGCAATGTTAAAATAACGCTTATAAATTACATCTTTCCTCACAAAGTATTTGAGGTAGGAAGTTGAACTTTTTACAGATTATTTATTAGAATATGGGCTACAACTTAATACAGGGATTTTACAAAATTTTAGTTCAGTTATTAAAGATGATTTTTTTTTCAATTGTAATGAAAATTCACAACATTTTTTTGCAATTTTTTATTTATATATTCAAAAATATACAGTTTTTTGGAAAAAGGCTGTGTTAAATTATGCAGAAGGTACTGTGTAACGTTTACTGAAAGTTTGAAACAAATATGTTTGGAAGATCCTTAGAAAACATGTAATTAGTATGAGAAAATGAAAGTTTTGGGAATCGAGCGACAAAGATTGGATTAACTTCTTAGTGCATTCCAGGTCCATAGGATGGATTATCTTCATCCTCTGCAAACTCCTCCTCCAGCTTCCTCTTGTTCCTCCTCCTGTTTACTCTTGCTTGTATTTCTAGACTCTTTACAGCCCTGTCTGCAGCCCGAAGGCGTTCCTTGTCTAAAGCAAGCATCGCTCGTACCATGTTAGACCCTGTCTTCATTCCCATATTTCTAAATACCTTGCACCTTACAATGTTGCCATCATTGAAAGTCGCAACAGCATCATACACACCAAAGTGAAGTGTTTCTATTCCAACAAATACAGTCTTGGGGATTCTCGACCATATAACACTATTTACACTTTCATTGGGGTTTTGAGTTTTTCCGTGAATACACTTTTTCAACAGTTCAGGTGCTGCTAAGTCTCTGAAAATAGGTTTTATCACCTCCATTATTGCATGAGGCAGACTATGCGTATGAGTGTACACTTCACCAGTTAGCAATCCTTTGTTATATTTACACCAACTGTCTTCTTCTTTGGGACACAAGCTATGTTGGGGATTTTCATCGTCTTTATTGTTTACAGTAATAACACATACCTTTGGCTTTCCAACATTTCTCCTTTTCTTAAAAGCGTTCAGAGGATTTCTAATAACTTTACTTTTACTCATTATTATACTTCAACAAAACAGAGACTCAAGAAACAGAATTAATTACGAATATTTTCGAGATAACGACAGAGTAAATAAACATGAAACAATCGACAATCACTCCAGCGATATATACTGAACGATCACAGGTTAGCCACAAGACATACTTTATCTCACATCACTAAAATGTACCTGATGAACACGGACGTTAATAATAACACCATTTGACAGCAGTTTAACAGCGCCACAGTGGGTCACGCCCATGTAGAACACATTTCAAAAAAAATTTAAAAATAGTTGTAGTCTTCGGAATTGAATAAATTATATATCTATTAAAAGGTAATAGTCTGCAGATTCAGAAAACGCAAAAAAGTAAAAATTGAACTTTTCATGATTTTGAGCCTTTCCGGAGCCCCTTAATCGATCGTGAACGCGAAATGCCGGTTCTCAGTACCCAAATGCGCCAATTTTGCTTATTGATGAGCACATCCAAATGAATGTGGGCTTCGCCGCTAACCAAACGATGCACTCGCATTCGGGAGGACGACGGTTCAATCCCGTCTCCAACCATCCTGATTTAGGTTTTCCGTGATTTCCCTAAATCGTTTCAGGCAAAAGCCGGGATGATTCCTTTGAAAGGGCACGGCCGATTTCCTTCCCAATCCTTCCCTAACCCGAGCTTGCGCTTCGTCTCTATTGACCTCGTTGTCGACGGGACGTTAAACACTAACCACCACCACCACCACCACCAAACGATGCAGCGCACACTAATTCCCATCGTGCTTCGCGCCAAGCGTGTAGTTTGAACGTCCTAACACAAACCGTTCGTAAGTTGCGCGACGATTTTATTTCATATGGTTCAATAGTTGTCACCCTGTAAGAGGAAATAGGAATGTGCGGAGGGAAATAAATATTTGTGTTGACAATGCGTTGCTCAGCATTCTTTAGTGTGTAAGTGGTTCATTGAGTACAGTAGTGTTCAGTTAACATATGTCAGTCTGAAGAAACATCCGTAGGGTGGGAAGGGGCAAAGAACCTCTCCCGTTGCGATTACTGAAGAAAGTGGCGGGAAGCCCCCCCCCCCCCTTCTGCTTCTCAACAACCATGCGAGAAGTCATTGAGGTGCTTCTCACTCGTTCCTGCTTCCTATGTGTACGGCGGGAACGGCTGAAATTGCGTATTGTTCTTTTGTGAAACACACAACAGGAATACTGTAAAGGCGGTGAAAACTAACAGTTCTCAATGTTTTTGAGAGTTATTGGAAAAACATCCGTCACTGTCGCTCAAAGAACTTGCAGGAATGACATCCGAGTTTCGCGAAGTTCCTGTGACAAGTTTTAATGTGTTCCCATACATACAGACGCAATAGGGGTACGCCGTAATTTCCATCGAAAATAAGAAAACGTCAATTGTGCGTTTTACGAAAATGTGACGATATCGTTAAAATCTGCGGTCAAAGGCAGTGGCGGATTTACATATAGGCCCACTAGGCACGGGCCTAGGGGCGCCACCGTAAGGGGGCGGCATTTTTTGCTCAGTACTCAGTACTACAACAGGTGCAAAATTTTAAGTATCTTGGAAGCAGGATAGACACCGACTGGAAGTGCACCACAGAAATTAAAACAAGGAAAGCAATGGCAAAAGAGGCGTTTTATAACAAAAGGAGAATCTTCTGCAGCGGTCTGGACAGAGAGCTCAGAAAGAGACTCATAAAATGTCTTGTATGGAGTGTCCTTCTATATGGTGCTGAAACATGGACTATGACGAAAAAAGACAGAGAAAGGCTGGAGGCTTTTGAGACCTGGACATGGCGGAAGATGGAAAGAATAAGTTGGATGGACAGAGTAAAAAATGAAGAGGTACTGAGAAGAGTGGGAGAAAAAGGCAGTTGCTAGATGTAATAAAGAGAAGGAAAAGAAATTGGATTTGGCATATATTAAGAAAGAATGACGGACTGGTAAAAACAGTTTTAGAAGGTTATGTAGAGGGGAAAAGGATGCGAGGAAGGAAGAGATTCTAGATAGTGGATGACATGATGGACGGTACAACATACAGCAGCCTTAAGAAGGAAGCAATGGATCGCAGAAAATAGAGAGGCAAAGGACCTGCTAATATAGCAGATAACTGATGATGATGACTCATTTTAACCTTTTACGTTTTAAAATAACTGCGCTTACAAACGACAAACATTTTTAATATTATTAACGAACTTGCTAGTTTAAGTAAGCCTTAAGAACGAAAATCGGCAATACAAGCTTGGAAACATACATAGTTGCCGGCCCATGTGGCCGAGCGGTTCTAGGCGCTTCAGTTCTGAACCGCGCTGCTGCTGCGGTCGCAGGTTCGAATCCTGCCTCGGGCATGGATGTGTGTGATGTCCTTAGGGTTAAGTAGTTCTAAGTCTAGAGGACTGATGACCTTAGATGTTAAGTCCCATAGTGCTTGGAGCCATACGTAGTTTACTTGGTGGAAATTTAACACTGGGTTTCTGTCTGGTATCATCTTCATGATCGTTCAAAACATTCTTAAGTAAGTTGTCAGGACGGCAGCCTATAATACAGTGTTTGAAACGTTATTATTCCGAAACTGTTGTCGGCTTCTACTTAACATTACCATATTTTCCCTGCGAAAATACCGGGACCGCTGAAAAGCTGTGGTAAACTAATCAGCAGTTTATTGAATACTGTAACATGTGTGGGCCTCAGTACGTAAAACCCGACTCAAGTCAACCCTCCATTAGTCGAATTAATGTGAAAGCTCTGATCTAACAACTGCGCCAGACACTTGTCTTACAGAGGCATTATTGACCGCATAGACTTTCTAAATTAAAACTAGACCGTGCATTGGCGCTAGTGTCGCTTTCCCACATTGAACGTGATAGAAGCCGCCATTTGCAGGGAAACAATGCGTAAACATGGTTCGCTCGTGTGCTGCTTTTAATTGTAACAGTAAGAATGGGAGCAAAGACGAAGACGGAAACAATGTTACATTTCACAGGTCAGTCATTCCTGGTCGTTTGTTACTTTCTATTACTTGTATATAGTATTTTCATGGAGAAATAATACATCATGAGCGTTTGTTTTTGTTTAGGTTTCCGATTTTCTAAATGGGAAATGGATAGTTGCTACTCGGAGAGAAAACTTCCAACCGACAGCAAATCATTTGCTGTGCTCTCTTCATTTTGAAGAGAATTGTTACATGGAAAATTATGTAAATAGACGTCAACTGAAGGACGATGCTATACCGACAGTATTTGGATATCCAACTCATTTGAAAAAGGTATAGTGTCCTGGAAATCGTGCAATATAAGCCTAGGTTAAATAGTGTGGAAATACTGGCAGTGTGTATAATTTTGAACGTTCCTTTTCCAGGTTACCAAGGCAAGGAAACCGCCAAAGCCAAGAAATGTTGAGACAGCAGAAAACGTGTGTGTGTATGTGCACGTTTCTGGTTACTCTGGAGAACACAATTATTCATTTCCATCAAGTCCAAGTAAGCTGAAGGAAAAGTTCGAAAAAATTGAAGAAAGGAAGGAAGCAAAAATTGCGCAATATAAGAGTAAGTTAAATACAGTGAACAAAAGTGCAAAAGACAGACGCAGAAGATTGGCAAATTAGCAAATATTTTACAAGAACTAAAAGCTAAAAACTTTCAGAGGTGCTACCAGTGTTAAAAACTAATGTGCGAATGAAATTCCTACGGTATTTAAAGTGATGTGTGTTATTACAATTAATCATACCAAAATTCGAGTGTAGACAATACTGTGCTAAACAAAAGTAAGCGTGCAAAATGTACACAGTAGTCGGCAAAAAAGCAAACAGGACCTGACAGGAAAATTACGTGAATTAAATAATAATCGTGTTGTCTGCTGCTTTAAAAGTTTCATGTAATTATCTAATGCAAACAAATCGATGTACACTAGCTGCACCTTGTTAGGAAAGAGCCTTACATTCTTAAATTTCGCGTCTGTATGCAGACGTACTTCGGAAATTAGGAAACTTCATTCATTTAAGTATACTTTTAAAATAGACTCGAATACTCGGTATTTTGTAAACAAACATGTGTTTAATTTGTGCTTCAATTTGCTCTTTTTGCGTCTCATATACTTCAAATGACAACCCCAGTACTAGGATTCGTCCCTGCAAATGGCGGCGATTAGCTGCTTCAATTGGGGAACAGTTGCCTCGCTTCTCCGCTACGGCGTGGTAGGGGCTTGGTTGACCGCAGCGCCGTATTCTGCATGCTTACATATCCCTGTATTTGAATACGGACGCCTGTGCCAGTTTCTATGGCGCTTCAATGTTTTATTTTAATCAGTGTTTTATTTTAAACAGCAGTGTACAGGTTTTCTTTTAAAGCCGACAGCGCGATAGAGATTGCTGTGCTGTCCTCTGCTGTGAAAACGTGGAACTTAGTTTCTTTCCCGCAGTCAGTTTTAACTACGGTTGCAGAGAATTTAAACCATTAGACAAATTGTTCTCATTATATGTATTGTTAAACAAAATTTGCATACAGAGCAATGTGTTGCTTTGTTTTCTTATTCGAAGTCAGTGTTCACAGGAAAAAGGGAAGTCGTATTTATGGCTTATCTGCTTATGATTAGAATGCTACTGTTGCATCTGAATTTTCAATAACAATAAACAAATATCAAGGTCAGAAGGTCAGAGAGAGGGGGAGGAGGAGATGAACAGAGGGGGGGGGATAGGCACATGGAGGGAGGAAAGAGGTGATAGAGAGAAAGGGATAGAGGAGTGGATGGCCAGAAAGAAGGATGGACGGAGGTGGGGGGGGGGGGGAGAAGGTGATTAAGATGCGTATCCAATTGCCATACATACACTCCTGGAAATTGAAATAAGAACACCGTGAATTCATTGTCCCAGGAAGGGGAAACTTTATTGACACATTCCTGGGGTCAGATACATCACATGATCACACTGACAGAACCACAGGCACATAGACACAGGCAACAGAGCATGCACAATGTCGGCACTAGTACAGTGTATATCCACCTTTCGCAGCAATGCAGGCTGCTATTCTCCCATGGAGACGATCGTAGAGATGCTGGATGTAGTCCTGTGGAACGGCTTGCCATGCCATTTCCACCTGGCGCCTCAGTTGGACCAGCGTTCGTGCTGGACGTGCAGACCGCGTGAGACGACGCTTCATCCAGTCCCAAACATGCTCAATGGGGGACAGATCCGGAGATCTTGCTGGCCAGGGTAGTTGACTTACACCTTCTAGAGCACGTTGGGTGGCACGGGATACATGCGGACATGCATTGTCCTGTTGGAACAGCAAGTTCCCTTGCCGGTCTAGGAATGGTAGAACGATGGGTTCGATGACGGTTTGGATGTACCGTGCACTATTCAGTGTCCCCTCGACGATCACCAGCGGTGTACGGCCAGTGTAGGAGATCGCTCCCCACACCATGATGCCGGGTGTTGGCCCTGTGTGCCTCGGTCGTATGCAGTCCTGATTGTGGCGCTCACCTGCACGGCGCCAAACACGCATACGACCATCATTGGCACCAAGGCAGAAGCGACTCTCATCGCTGAAGACGACACGTCTCCATTCGTCCCTCCATTCACGCCTGTCGCGACACCACTGGAGGCGGGCTGCACGATGTTGGGGCGTGAGCGGAAGACGGCCTAACGGTGTGCGGGACCGTAGCCCAGCTTCATGGAGACGGTTGCGAATGGTCCTCGCCGATACCCCAGGAGCAACAGTGTCCCTAATTTGCTGGCAAGTGGCGGTGCGGTCCCCTACGGCACTGCGTAGGATCCTACGGTCTTGGCGTGCATCCGTGCGTCGCTGCGGTCCGGTCGCAGGTCGACGGGCACGTGCACCTTCCACCGACCACTGGCGACAACATCGATGTACTGTGGAGACCTCACGCCCCACGTGTTGAGCAATTCGGCGGTACGTCCACCCGGCCTCCCGCATGCCCACTATACGCCCTCGCTCAAAGTCCGTCAACTGCACATACGGTTCACGTCCACGCTGTCGCGGCATGCTACCAGTGTTAAAGACTGCGATGGAGCTCCGTATGCCACGGCAAACTGGCTGACACTGACGGTGGCGGTGCACAAATGCTGCGTAGCTAGCGCCATTCGACGGCCAACACCGCGGGTCCTGATGTGTCCGCTGTGCCGTGCGTGTGATCATTGCTTGTACAGCCCTCTCGCAGTGTCCGGAGCAAGTATGGTGGGTCTGACACACCGGTGTCAATGTGTTCTTTTTTCCATTTCCAGGAGTGTATTTAGCAATTGTGAATCATTGCTCGGTTCACTATATTCAAATATACCACATAATTTTACGTATTTTGTTTCGGTACATTACCTCAAAGAAAGCGATGCACCGCTGTCAGCCTTTGTCGTGAACCACGAATGACTCGTACAAAAACCGGCAAAGGATGGCAGCTTACCTGAAACAGGGGGAGGAAAAAGTTTATTGTAACTGTAGTCAACTTCAAGACTTATTGTTTATGGTACATGTATTACAACGCAGATGACATTGCTGTTTAGCGCCCTCCGCCATAACTCATCATCGTAATGTATTACAAAGGAAAATCTGATCTTGTTTCGTCGTCATTACGAACTTGTTGGATGAATGCTATTCGTCCACGAGACTCAGAGGGCCATAGACACGGGTTCCCAGGTAGATGCCGTGTTTCTTGACTTCCGCAAGGCGTTCGATACAGTTCCCCACAGTCGTTTAGTGAACAAAGTAAGAGCATATGGACTATCACACCAATTGTGTGGTTGGATTGAAGAGTTACTAGGTAACAGAACGCAGCATGTCATTCTCAATGAAGAGAAGTCTTCCGAAGTAAGAGTGATTTCAGGTGTGCCGCAGGGGAGTGTCGTAGGACCGTTGCTATTCACAATATACATAAATGACCTGCCGGCCGAAGTGGCCGTGCGGTTAAAGGCGCTGCAGTCTGGAACCGCAAGACCGCTACGGTCGCAGGTTCGAATCCTGCCTCGGGCATGGATATTTGTGATGTCCTTAGGTTAGTTAGGTTTAACTAGTTCTAAGTTCTAGGGGACTAATGACCTCAGCAGTTGAGTCCCATAGTGCTCAGAGCCATTTGAGCCATAAATGACCTTGTTGATGACATCGGAAGTTCACTGAGGCTTTTTGCGGATGATGCTGTGGTATATCGAGACGTTGTAACAATGGAAAATTGTACTGAAATGCAGGAGGATCTGCAGCGAATTGACGCATGGTGTAGGGAATGGCAATTGAATGTCAATGTAGACAAGTGTAATGTGCTGCGAATACATAGAAAGAAAGATCCCTTATCATTTAGCTACAATATAGCAGGTCAGCAACTGGAAGCAGTTAATTCCATAAATTATCTGGGTGTAGGCATCAGGAGTGATTTAAAATGGAATGATCGTATAAAGTTGATCGTCGTTGAAGCAGATGCCAGATTGAGATTCATTGGAAGAATCCTAAGGAAATGCAATCCGAAAACAAAGGAAGTAGGTTACAGTACGCTTGTTTGCCCACTGCTTGAATACTGCTCAGTAGTGTGGGATCCGTACCAGATAGGGTTGACAGGAGAGATAGAGAAGATCCAACAGAGAGCAGCGCGCTTCGTTACAGGATCATTTAGTAATCGCGAAAGCGTTACGGAGATGACAGATAAACTCCAGTGGAAGACTCTGCAGGAGAGACGCTCAGTAGCTCGGTACGGGCTTTTGTTGAAGTTTCGAGAACATACCTTCACCGAGGAGTCAAGCAGTATGTTGCTCCCTCCTACGTATATCTCGCGAAGAGACCATGAGGATAAAATCAGAGAGATTAGAGCCCACACAGAGGCATATCGACAATCCTTCTTTCCACGAACAGTATGGAATAGAAGGGAGAGCCGATAGAGGTACTCAAGGTACCCTCCGCCACACACCGTCAGGTGGCTTGCGGAGTATGGATGTAGATGTAGATGTAGATGAATGCTATTAAAACCAAAATACTTCATTTTTATTGCGCAAATTTACCGTAAGTTTCATGGACAGTTGCTCAGTGCGACGTAGCATTAAGAGGCAAGTTCCCTTTTACGAAAGTTGAGTTTGTATCACAACAGTAGATGTGTCAGTCTGATTGTTTGTTCCACATCTCATATCGACAAACTCTACGATGTCAAACGTATCAGCCGAAGAGCATAATGTTAATCTAATAAACTGAAGTAGCTACAGGGTGTTTCAAAAATGACCGGTATATTTGAAACGGCAATAAAAACTAAACGAGCAGCGACAGAAATACACCGTTTGTTGCAATATGCTTGGGACAACAGTACATTTTCAGGCGGACAAACTTTCGAAATTACAGTAGTTACGATTTTCAACAACAGATGGCGCTGCAAGTGATGTGAAAGATTTGGAAGACAACGCAGTCTGTGGGTGCGCCATTCTGTACGTCGTCTTTCTGCTGTAAGCGTGTGCTGTTCACAACGTGCAAGTGTGCTGTGGACAACATGGTTTATTCCGTAGAACAGAGGATTTTTCTGGTGTTGGAATTCCACCGCCTAGAACACAGTGTTGTTGCAACAAGACGAAGTTTTCAACGGAGGTTTAATGTAACCAAAGGACCGAAAAGTGATACAATAAAGGATCTGTTTGAAACATTTCAACGGACTGGGAACATGACGGATGAACATGCTGGAAAGGTAGGGCGACCGCGTACGGCAACCACAGAGGGCAACGCGCAGCTAGTGCAGCAGGTGATCCAACAGCGGCCTCGGGTTTCCGTTCGCCGTGTTGCAGCTGCGGTCCAAATGACGCCAACGTCCACGTATCGTCTCATGCGCCAGAGTTTACACCACTATCCATACAAAATTCAAACGCGGCAACCCCTCAGCGCCGCTACCATTGCTGCACGAGAGACATTCGCTAACGATATAGTGCACAGGATTGATGACGGCGATATGCATGTGGGCAGCATTTGGTTTACTGACGAAGCTGATTTTTACCTGGACGGCTTCGTCAATAAACAGAACTGGCGCATATGGGGAACCGAAAAGCCCCACGTTGCAGTCCCATCGTCCCTGCATCCTCAAAAAGTACTGGTCTGGGCCGCCATTTCTTCCAAAGGAATCATTGGCCCATTTTTCAGATCCGAAACGATTACTGCATCACGCTATCTGGACATTCTTCGTGAATTTGTGGCGGTACAAACTGCCTTAGACGACACTGCGAACACCTCGTGGTTTATGCAAGATGGTGCCCGGCCACATCGCACGGCCGACGTCTTTAATTTCCTGAATGAATATTTCGATGATCGTGTGATTGCTTTGGGCTATCCGAAACATACAGGAGGCGGCGTGGATTGGCCTCCCTATTCGCCAAACAGGAACCCCTGTGACGTCTTTCTGTGGGGACACTTGAAAGACCAGGTGTACCGCCAGAATCCAGAAACAATTGAACAGCTGAAGCAGTACATCTCATCTGCATGTGAAGCCATTCCGCCAGACACGTTGTCAAAGGTTTTGGGTAATTTCATTCAGAGACTACGCCATATTATTGCTACGCATGGTGGATATGTGGAAAATATCGTACTATAGAGTTTCCCAGACCGCAGCGCCATCTGTTGTTGAAAATTGTAACTACTGTAATTTCGAAAGTTTGTCCGCCTGAAAATGTACTGTTGTCCGAAGCATATTGCAACAAACAGTGTATTTCTATCCCTGCTCGTTTAGTTTTTATTGCCGTTTCAAATATACCGGTCATTTTTGAAACACCCTGTACATCTGGCATCTTGACCTCTTTATCTTTAGTTTTCGTGGCTGAAACAGTCACGAAGCACTGGCCAAAACGCTGTTTAACCCTTTCGTCTTTCCTTTGTTTATCGTCAGCCCAGCTTCTTTGTCATTGTAGAAACTGTAGATTAATTATCTGTTGCTGTACTTTATCTCTGTTGTTTGCTGAATGTCGGGCAGCTGAATCCACGTTAGTCAGTTGAGGGTAACGAGCGTTTCACAACGGTTCCCGCGAACGTAACGTCATTTTGACGTAACGTGCAATATCGACGACCGCGTGATCAGCTATCGGATTTCGTTAGCATTCGATACGGGCCTCTTACAAGATTTCTTGTGCGCGTACCAGAGATATACAAAAACACATCATCCTTGGAATCATTTATTATAATTATTGCTATAACAAAATGTCACGTAATGATTTGTCGACGGTTAATGCTTTCATACAAGTGTGCTCTCTTAGGAGAGTTTCATTATCGTCAATAATTTACAAATTAAGAACGAAACATACTTGTCTTATAATTTGCAGTATGCCGTTTCAAGGTAACGAAGCGCTGAAAATTTATCACAAACACATCACCATTACTTAATAACGCATCAACGATTTAAGCCTTCAAGATAGTATATGATAACCAAGACTGGGGTTAAACATCACATTGTTAAGTGCTAGTGTAATGAATAACGTCGTGGTTTCTCGAGTCAAAAGTTATTGGGGCGCAACCTGTTGCATGCAGTTTTTTTTATGTTGGCGTTGTCAACACGTTCTCCTACTTTCTTATGAATGTAATACAAGTGTGTTCTGAAGTACTGGATGTTATTTACATTCAGTCTCATCTGAGAACAAAGGATGAACTAAATATTTAGCGGTTTCCGAGTGTGTGGTTAGGCAGGAACCTAAGAGGATAGGTTTAACTGCTAAGAATGTAACGAGCAACAATAAAATTGATATTCTTTCTTCTCACAAATATTTGGCTCTTTATTCCCGAATATGTACCGCCTTTCGAGTGTGTGTTAGGCATGAACCTAGGCGTTACAGTCTGGAACCGCGCGACCGCTACGGTCGCAGGTTCGAATCCTGCCTCGGGCATGGATGTGTGTGATGTCCTTACGTTAGTTAGGTTTAAGTAGTTGTAAGTTCTAGAGGACTGATGACCTTAGAAGTTAAGTCCCATAGCGCCCAGAGCCATTTGAACCATTTTTAGGCAGGAACCTAAGAGGACAGCCTTAATTGCTACGTCCGAAACGAGCTGCAATAAAATTCATATTATGCCTATTCACTAAATATTTGGCTCTTTATTTCCGAATATATGGCGATTTCCGAGTGCGAGGGTAGGTTAGAACCTTAGAATACAAATTAAATACTGCGACTAAAACGAGCTGCAACAAAATTTGTATTTTTCTTCATTTATCTCTTTCTTTCCGAATACGTAGCAACTTCCGAGTGTGTTCTTAGGCAGGAACCTAAGACGACAGCTTAAATTGCTGAGGATGAATCGAGGAGCAATAATATTCATATTCTTCCTTGTTATAAAGTCGATAGCCGATCATGAGGTCATCGATATTGCGCGTGACGTCTAAATGACGTCATATTTGCGGGAATTATTGTGAAACGAGCATTATCCGTCAGCTGAAGACCAAGTGCGTAAATATCGTGAAGGTATTATTGTTCCCCACTAACAGAAATGCTCCTCTAGTAACTTTACTTTTTCATAAGATAGTAATGGAACTACATAATATAAATATTAAGTAAGTTAGTTTCTAGTTGTTGTATCAGATATTGTTAGGATAGTTGTTTGTAAAATAGTTTTAACTGAAAGGGTTAGGGAATAAAAGTAAAACCATGTAACGGTAGGGAGTAGTTTGTAGACTCCGTGGTGCAGTAAAGAAAGAAACTCTTTGATCCAGATCATACAGTAGGAATATCTTTGAAGTGAGGAAAATCTAGCACACATATTGCTAGCATCAAGCAGACAGAGTCACAGACTGACGCAGTATGACGGTAATGACATTATGCGCTAATAGCGAAGCCGTAAAATCACTCGTATCTGCCCTGTGTTTAACACAGTTATTTAAGAGTAATAGTATATGAATTGTTGCTGCCATGGATGCGAATCGAAACGAGTGAAAGGAGGAAGAGCTACTCTTCGTCGGTAAGTTCCGCAAAGGTTTAATTCTAGTTTTCATACCAGAAAGAGTCACATTATGTGTTGAAAATACAGAGGCATACTGTAACAAATAGATAATATCGTACAGCTAATTTATGTGACTATTTGGGTGTATACCGTATATTTCAGAATCCAAGACGACACCGAATGCAGATTCCTCCTCCCCCCCCCCCCCCAGTTTTCCACAAGGGATTGCAGAAAAACATATGCACACGTACCCTGTACTAGATTAATTTTGAAAAGTTGCAAATGGTTACCTTATTACAGGTAACTGAAGCAGCAGTATCACTCTACATCTACGTCTAGTTATATACTCCGCTAGCCACCAAGCGGTGTGTGGCGGAGGGCACAATTCACGCCAAAGTCATATTTGCCCCCATCTGTTCCACTCCCAGATCGCGCGAGGGAAAAACGACTGTCTGAACGCCTCAGTATCTCTAATTTCCCTTATCTTTGAATGGTGACCATTGCGCGATGATGTGAAAGTTGAATTTAGTGAGCAGCCGTTTCCGCTTAGCGCGCCGTCTATCTGCAAGTGTGTCCCACTTCAAACTTTCTATGAGATTTGTAACGCTCTCGCGATGGGTAAATGTACGTCACAAATCTTGCCGCTCTTCTTTGGACCTTCTCAATCTCTTGAATCAGACCCAAATGGTAAGGGTCCCAAACAGACTAACAATACTCCAAGACTGGACGAACTATCGTATTGTAAGCTATTTCCTTTGTTGAAGGACTCGCTTCAGGATTCTACCAATAAACCGCAATCTAGAATTCGCCTTGCCCGTTACTTGTGTAATCTGATCATTCCATTTGAAATCATTTCGAACAGTCACACCCAGATACTTGACGGATGTTACCGCTTTCAAAGACTGGGCATTTATTTTGTCTCGTACATTAAAGAGGAGTTTCGCCTTGTTATACGCAGTAGGTTACACTTGCTAATATTGAGAGATAATTGCCAGTCATTACGCCACGCATTTAATTTCTGTAAATCCTCATTCATTTGTTCACAGCTTTCGTGTGATACTACTTTCCTGTAGACTACAGCATCATCGGCAAACAGTCTAATGCCACTGTTAATACCATTAACCAGATCGTTTATCACTGTGACTGGCTGTCGTAGTTATCTTGCATTTTTCCCCATAGCGGATCGCCTTCAGTCCCAGCTAGTGCATTTGTTACACAGCACTTTTTAAAGCCGTTCACAATTGATATGTGTATCCAAGAAGTCTGGACCCATTCCAAAATTAGAGATACTGAAGACTTCATCAACTTCCCGGTGGGTAGGGCGTAACAGCTGCTTCATATGGTTTTTAAGGGGCTTATTCACCACCATATCACCTGTAGTTGCGAAGTCATGCCTCAGGATCTGTGTTTAGTTTCAGCTGATGTTCTTTCCGTAGGTTTTGTATACGCGTTTCGTAGGAATCCTAAACATTTGTTTTGGAAATCTGGGAATCTTACGATTCTTTCGACGAGCACCTGGCCTCGTGCTCAAAACTGTGCGGGGACAATCTATAACGAATCTGTAACGAACTCATTGGTCATCCATACTTTACCGTTGCAAAGAAATATAACACCAGGCGGCAGATTTTCCTCTTGCATAGTTTTACGATTGAGGAGAATTGAGGGTCGTATCTTTGTTCCACCAGCAAGAACACACATCATAGTAACTGCCGTAGTGCGAAGCAAAACACTTTTGGCGCCTTACGCTTCAACTGTTGTACTGGATGGCATGTCGAAGTAAACAGGACTGTCGTCAGAGATTCCGGTTTGCCCTAAGCATGCTCCTTTCTCAGTTTAAAACGTGTCATTGATGCTCAACCATTTTCTTCACATATGTTGCTGGGAGACGCTGAGCGAGAGGTGTTCGACGTTGCAGCACAAATTCATTGAGTCGCATCATCTTTGCACACCATCCAGAGCTGGCTTCGAATTGGGTACCGTATTCCTGCGCCAATTCACGGGCTTTAGTTCGTACGACACCGCGGGAAAGTGCCATTTCTTCTTTACGTTTCTCGCGTACAAATTCCACCACTTCCATTTCGGCATTTTCGAAACTTCCACGCCGTGGGCTAGTGAAAGCTTTCCTAATCGATTCCACATTTTTTAGACGTCGTTTCTCTCCTGTGTTCTGAGGTGTACAGTATTTAATACTTACGAGACAAGGGCAAGATAAATTCGGTCTTGTGCTGGTGGGAAATCCGTTGAACGTGTACACATTTCGATTAATCCTTACCCGCAGGTAACATCCACATATGACTGAGTATACGAATATCCAGACCACTACGCTTATTTTAAAGGTGCCTCAATATGAAACCAAAGTGCTAGTACATATTATATGGAGAATAAGTTAGTCTATTTTTGTTTCCCTAATGATGAACAGAGATTGAATATATAGCACCAGAAAGTAAAAAGAAAAAGGAAGCATTTACTCTTATAACTATTTCAATATGTAAATAAATCGCTAATTTTCTGCATGTCCTAGCTCCAAATTCTATGTTTTTCGAGATACTTTCATTTTGGCTTACCGCGAATCTGTTTCAGAAAGACACCGCTGCATAAATTATTAAATAGACTCAGCAAAACGATATGTGGACCATAAAGTCTCAAAAACGGCACTGGCTATGCTAAAAATAACAAAAAATAAAAAGTTGTTACACTCGTTGCAAACAAGCGAAATACCCTTGGGCTTTCCTCTATAAAGCTATAAGCCAAGTTCATTTCAGATATCTAGTGCAAATTATTAGGATTCCTATGAAACGCGTATAGATACCCCACTAAACGTTAGGAAACGCACTGTCTCGTATTAAGGATGTAATAACGTTCAAGAATGTGTAGAGCGGCAACGAACAAATTCAAAGCCACACCATACACATGGGGCTTTAATTCTCTGTTTTTTCTTCCTTGATTCTTTTCTTGACACTTGTTCAGTTTTTTTCTGATTTTACTTCTGAATTGTTTTTTTGCCCCTGATTTCTTCTTCTGAGATATTCACCCGTTCCAGTTTTTTATGTTTTTTTGCAGGGAAGGATGTGCTGAGAAATAATTGTTATGGAAAAAATTCGGTGCACTGCACTTTCCCAAGAGATTTAGCACCGTAGTTAGGTTCCCAGATAGTCGCGTCCCAAAATTCATACAGCCTGCCATAGGCGGTGTCCTTCGTTTGAAACCGAACAAGCGTAGGTTTTGCTCACATAGCTTAAATTTACCACTTCCGAAAAAGGCAGATTTGAACTGGTAATGAGCATTTCAACAAGTGCTAAATCACGGACACTAAGGTGTGCATTATTGCATTTTAGCGCGTGCCAAGTTCTTTAACTTGTGCGCGCAATGACCTGACTAATTTCAACGCTAAATAACTCGAAAACGGCGCAGTGTATCGAATTTTTTTTCTTAACCATTATTTCTGAGCTCAACCTCTCCTGCAACATCCTTAAAAGCTTTTCAGACTGTGTCCGACCGCTCTATATATACAGGGTGAGTCACCTAACGTTACCGCTGGATATATTTCGTAAACCACATCAAATACTGACGAACCGATTCCACAGACCGAACGTGAGGAGAGGGGCTAGTGTAACTGGTTAATACAAACCATAGAAAAATGCACGGAAGTATGTTTTTTAACACAAACCTACGTTTTTTTAAATGGAACCCCGTTAGTTTTGTTAGCACATCTGAACATATAAACAAATACGTAATCAGAGTCGTTTGTTGCATTGTAAAATGTTAATTACATCCGGAGATATTGTAACCTAAAGCTGACGCTTGAGTACCACTCCTCCGCTGTTCGATCGTGTGTATCGGAGAGCACCGAATTACGTAGGGATCCAAAGGGAACGGTGATGGACCTTAGGTACAGAAGAGACTGGAACAGAACATTACGTCCACATGCTATGTGGTGTCTCGGGAGGACGCGTTGTTGCTCTTTTTGTCTTCGTATCGCTCTCAGCCCCGAGATGGTCGCTCGCCGGCTGAGTTGCTACACGGTCGTCCTCACCGAACCTTGATGTCTTTGCTACATCCGCCGCATCAGGTTCCTGTGCAGCGGCAGCCACCTGCTTTTGCTCCAGGCGACGTTGTATACTATCGCAACTATCGAGGTTCACGGCGTTGGCTCGCAGGGCGCATTCTTCGCTGCCTCGGCCGCGCTATGTATCTGGTTTTGGGGGCCTCTGGTGAGGTGCGTCGGCATCTCAATCAGTTGCGCCTCTGTCGTCGCACGGGTTCTGCCGCTCCCCGTCTGCTTTCAGCGACGGTGCCGTCCGGTCAGCGCCCTGGGGACCCATCTACTGGCTCGCCTCAGCCCCAGGTGTTACCGACGATGCCTTCCATTTTGCCCCATGGCGACGCGCCGCCGCCGCCGCCGCCGCCGCCGCCGCCGCCGCCTGTTCTCCCGCCGGCGACGCCCGCAGTAGAGGCGTCGCTGCAGCCGCCGGGTGCCTCCCTGGGTCACGCGCCGCCGATCGCTTCCCGTGACCAGCTGTCCTCCGACATGGAACTCTTGCCCGCTCCGGACCAGATGTCGTCTTCGCCCGTCGGGTACCCCGACGCGATGGAGGTCGAATCTTCGGCCCCTCCTGTCTCTTTACGGGCGCATACACCGCATGTTGGCGTGCACCCTGGATTAGGTTTTCAGGCGTTTCCTATCTCCCCTCGGACCGAATGGCAGGGTGCGGGTGGCACAGCCTCGCCTGTTGTTAGGCTCCCCGCCTCATCGCATACGTCAACATGGGGTCCTCCCCACGGCGGGCGGAAGCCTTATAACACAACCGTTCGCCGATTTGCGGGGGAGGAATGTGGTGTCACCGCCAGACACCACACTTGCTAGGTGGTAGCTTTTAAATCGGCCGCGGTCCGTTAGTATACGTCGGACCCGCGTGTCGCCACTATCAGTAATTGCAGACCTAGCGCCACCACATGGCAGGTCTAGAGAGACGTCCTGGCACTCGCCCCAGCTGTACAGCAGACTTTGCTAGCGAAGCCACACTGACAAATACGCTCTCATTTGCCGAGACGATAGTTAGCATAGCCTTCAGCTACATTTGCTACGACCTAGCAAGGCGCCGTATTCAATTGATATTGAGATTGTATTAATGTATCATCAAGAGAGATGTTCTACAAATGTGGATTAAAGTTAAGTATTCCAGAAGCTACGTACTTTTCTTTATAGCATTCATTACGTATCCTGTTTCAGACCTCACGCCAGCCTGCGTGAGTATAAGCGCGTGCCTTTCGGCTTCCTCTCATTGTGTCTAGGCTGTCTTGTCTAGACACAACATGCTAACACCTTTTTATTGGTCTTTTTCACTGACGCGCATGTACATTACCATGAGGGGTGAGGTACACGTACACACGTGGTTTCCGTTTTCAATTACGGAGTGGAATAGAGTGTATCCCGACATGTCAGGCCAATAGATGTTCAATGTGGTGGCCATCATTTGCTGCACACAATTGCAATCTCTGGCGTAATGAATGTCGTACACGCCGCAGTACATCTGATGTAATGTCGCCGCAGGCTGCCACAATACGTTGTTTCATATCCTCTGGGGTTGTAGGCGCATCACGGTACACATTCTCCTTTAACGTACCCCACAGAAAGAAGTCCAGAGGTGTAAGATCAGGAGAACGGGCTGGCCAATTTATGCGTCCTCCACGTCCTATGAAACGCCCGTCGAACATCCTGTCAAGGGTCAGCCTAGTGTTAATTGCGGAATGTGCAGGTGCACCATCATGCTGATACCACATACGTCGACGCGTTTTCAAAAAAATGGCTCTGAGCACTATGGGACTCAACTGCTGTGGTCATAAGTCCCCTAGAACTTAGAACTACTTAAACCTAACTAACCTAAGGACATCACACACATCCATGCCCGAGGCAGGATTCGAACCTGCGACCGTAGCAGTCGTGCGGTTCCAGACTGTAGCGCCTTTAACCGCTCGGACACTTCGGCCGGCTGACGCGTTTTCAGTGGGACATTTTCGAGCAACGTTGGCAGATCATTCTGTAAAAACGCGATGTATGTTGCAGCTGTTTGGGCCCCTGCAATGAAGTGAGGACCAATGAGGTGGTCGCCAATGATTCCGCACCATACATTTACAGTCCACGGTCGCTGTCGCTCTACCTGTCTGAGCCAGCGAGGATTGTCCACGGACCAGTAATGCATGTTCCGTAGATTCACTGCCCCGTGGTTTGTGAAACCCGCTTCATCGGTAAACAGGTAGAACTGCAACGCATTCTCTGTTAATGCCCATTGACAGAATTGCACTCGATGATTAAAGTCATCACCATGTAATTGCTGATGTAGCGACACATGAAACGGGTGAAAGCGGTGACGATGCAGTATGCGCATGACACTACTTTGACTCAGTCCACCGGCTCCCGCAATGTCCCGTGTACTCATGTGTGGGTTCACGGCAACAGCAGCTAACACACCAACTGCACCCGCTTCTCCTGTGACGGGCCTGTTACGGACCCGTTTGCGTGCTACGACCATACCTGTTGCATACAGTTGGCGGTAGATGTTTTGCAATGTGCGGCACGATGGATGCTCTCTGTCCGGGTACCGTTCTGCATACACCCTACAGGCTTCAGCTGCATTTCGTCGACACTCGTCATAGATGAGTATCATCGCAGCCTTTTCATGGTTCGAATACACCATGGTCACAGTTCCTACAACACTACACTATCACAGACGTCTGGTAACACGGTGTACTACAGTTGGTCTGCATGCGGAGACGAATGCAGAATAACAATAGCATCAAGCGCTACATGCGGACACTGCGACAGCTAGACCAAACCACAACAGTGCACTACTCGTAAACACGGTCGTCATCGTAAACAAATGGTTCAAATGGCTCTGAGCACTAAACATCTGTGGTCATCAGTCCCCTAGAACTTAGAACTACTTAAACCTAACTAACCTAACGACATCACACACATCCATGCCCGAGGCAGGATTCGAACCTGCGACCGTAGCAGTCGCGCGGTTCCGGACTGCGCGCCTAGAACCGCTAGACCACCGCGGCCGGCTCATCGTAAACATGTCCCTGCAGATGCTGTTCGCCGACCGTGCTCCGTGTTTGTTACAACACGCAACTGAACGTCGGAGGTTTCAAGAGTCAAATTTAGGTTACAATATCTCCGGATGTAATTAACATTTTACAATGCAACAAACGGCACTGATTACGTATTTGTTTATATGTTCAGATGTGCTAACAAAACTAACGTGGTTCCATTTAAAAAAAAAACATAGGTTTGTGTTAAAAAACATACTTCTGTGCATTTTTGTATGGTTTGTATTAAACAATTACACTAGCCCCTCTCCTCACGTTCGGTCTGTGGAATCGGTTCGTCAGTATTTGATGTGGTTTACGAAATATATCCAGCGGTAACGTTGGGGTGACATATATATATATATATATATATATACGCAGCAGTTGCGGAAAACCTGGAAGCTTTTTAAAATGGAATTACGAAGGGAAAGTAGTGATTAATAAGCGAGAACAGTGAGCGGTTATTACAATAAGAGGCCCCTATGTCCTGCAAATAAGGGTAAACTGAAATTCATCAGTGAAATGGATAACTTGGTAAATACAGTGTACCATAGATCCGTTATCAATCGCCAAAATGATCTGTAGTCGTTTTTTAAAAAATTACTCACAAAAAGAAGAAATTAATCATATTGAAATCATACCTTTCTAAAAAATGGTTCAAATGGCTCTGAGCACTATGGGACTTAACTGCTGAGGTCATCAGTGCCCTAGAACTTAAAACTACTTAAACCTAAGGACATCACACAGAGCCATGCCCAAGGCAGGATTCGAACCTGCGACCATAGCTGTCGCGCGGCTCCAGACTGTAACGCCTAGAACCGCTCGGCCACACCGGCCGGCCATACCTTTCGGCTGTTTGGCACGGATATTATATGTGACAGTTGAGTGTATTTGGGCACTATATCTTTCGTTGTTTCCAGAGAAATGTTGAATTTTACTAAAACAACAAGTGCTGTAGGCAGGAAAACGGTCTTAAGCAAGATATTTGTGAGAAAACAACCGAACGTTGAAAGCATGGTTCGTAAGTACCTGAAAAACCCGAAACATATTTGTCATTTAATGCAGCAGACACTTGGAGGACGTACGTGGATATATGACTGCAGTGCTTGGGCCGGCCAGAGTGGCCGAGCGGTTCTAGGCGCTACAGTCTGGAACTGCGCGACTGCTACGGTCGCAGGTTCGAATCCTGCCTTGGGCATGGATGTGTGTGATGTCCTTAGGTTAGTTAGGTTTAAGTAGTTCTAAGTTTTAGACAACTGATGACCTCAGAAGTTAAGTCCCATAGTGCTCAGAGCCATTTGAACCATTTGCAGTGCTTGAATAAGTATTTACCTAAAGCTGGAAGATAAGTTTTTGTGGCTGCTCTTGATACCCACTGATCATGAAAGCAATAGATCTGGCCACTGAATGACTTCATCTTTATTGACCTTTTGTGATTTGTGTAGTGTCATATCTCAATGAGGAACTTGAAACTTTCAGAACAGGACAGGAGCATGAGAACTTATGGCTCAAGTTCAAAAGAATAGTTGACCATGCACTGGATGGATATCCACCCAGTAGAATAGTTCATAATGAGAGGAAACCACCATGGTATACAGTCACTGTAAAGACACTTCACAAAAAGGGAGACTGCAGCATAATACACTACTGGCCATTCAAATTGCTACACCACGAAGATGACTTGCTACAGACGCGAAACTTAACCGACAGGAAGAAGATGCTATGATATGCAAATGATTAGCTTTTCAGAGCATTCACACAAGTTTGGCGTCGGTGGCGACACCTACAACGTGCTGACATGAGAAAAGTTTCCAAACGATTTCTCATACACAAACAGCAGTTGACCGGCGTTGCCTGGTGAAACGTTGTTGTGATGCCTCGTGTAAGGAGGAGAAATGCGTACCATCACGTTTCCGACTTTGATAAAGGTCGGATTGTAGCCTATAGCGATTGCGGTTTATTGTATCGCGAAATTGCTGCTCGCGTTGGTCGAGATCCAATGACTGTCAGCAGAATATGGAATCGGTGGGTTCAGGAGGGTAATACGGAACGCGGTGCTGGATCCCAACGGCCTCGTATCACTAGTAGTCGAGATGACAGGAATCTTATCCGCATGGCTGTAACGGATCGTGCAGCCACGTCTCGATCCCTGAGTCAACAGATGGGGACGTTTGCAAGGAAACAACCACCTGCACGAACAGTTCGACGACGTTTGCAGCAGCATGGACTATCAGCTCGGAGACCTTGGCTGCGGTTACCGTTGACGCTGCATCACAGACAGGAGCGCCTGTGATGGTGTAGTCCATGATAGTCGCATCCGTGTTTGGCGACATCGCGCTGAACGCACATTGGAAGCGTGTATTCGTCATCGCCATACTGGCGTATCACCCGGCGTGATGGTATGGGGTGCCACTGGTTACACGTCTCGGTCACCTCTTGTTCGCATTGATGGCACTTTGAACAGTGGACGTTTCATTTAAGATGTGTTACGACCTGTGGCTCTACTCTTTATTCGATCCCTGCGAAACCCTACATTTCAGCAGCATAATGCACGACCGCATGTTGCAGGTCCTTTACGGACCTTTCTGGATACAGAAAATGTTCGACTGCTGCCCTGGCCAGCACTTTCTCCAGATCTCTCACCAACTGAAAACGTCTGGTCAATGGTGGCCGAGCAACTGGCTCGTCAAAATACACCAGTCACTACTCTTGATGAAATGTGGTGTCGTGTTGAAGCTGCGTGGGCAGCTGTACCTGTACACGCCATCCAAGTTCTGTTTGACTCAATGCCCAGGCGTATCAAGGTGGTTGTTGTGGGTACTGATTTCTCAGGATCTATGCACCCAACCCCCCATGAACCATGGACCTTGCCGTTGGTGGGGAGGCTTGCGTGCCTCAACGATACAGATAGTCGTACCATAGGTGCAACCACAACGGAGGGGTATCTGTTGAGAGGCCAGACAAATGTGTGGTTCCTGAAGAGGGGCAGCAGCCTTTTCAGTAGTTGCAGGGGCAACAGTCTGGATGATTGACTGATCTGGCCTTGTAATACTAACCAAAATGGCATTGCTGTTCTGGTACTGCGAACGGCTGAAAGCAAGGGGAAACTACAGCCGTAATTTTTACCGTGGGCATGCAGCTTTACTGTATGATTAAGTGATGATGGCGTCCTCTTGGGTAAAATATTCCGGAGGTAAAATAGTCCCCCATTCAGATCTCTAGGCAGGGACTACTCAAGAGGACGTCGTTATCAAGAGAAAGAAAACTGTCGTTCTACGGATCGTAGCGTGGAATGTCAGATCCCTTAATCGGGCAGGTAGATTAGAAAATTTAAAAAGGGAAATGGTTAGGTTAAAGTTAGATATAGTGGGAATTAGTGAAGTTCGGTGGCAGGAGGAACAAGACCTCTGGCCTGGTGAATACAGGTTTATAAATACAAAATCAAATAGGGGTAATGCAGGAGTAGGTTTAATAATGAATAAAAAAATAGGAGTGCAGGTAAGCTACTACAAACAGCATAGTGAATGCATTATTG